>NC_135818.1:63054157-63674704 GCF_964213995.1 Mustelus asterias | reverse complement strand
GGACATAGGTTGGCTGGCCAGCATTTGTTTCTGCTCCATCTGACGAAGGAGCAGCGCTCCGAAAGCTAGTGGTGTTTGCTACCAAATAAACCTGTTGGACTTTAACCTGGTGTTGTTAGACTCCTTACAGCATTTGTTGCCCATCCCTAGTTGCCCAAGGGCAGTTGAGAGTCAACCACATTGCCATGGCTCTGGAGTCACATGTAGGCCAGACCAGATAAGGGCAGCAGAATTCCTTCCCTAAGGGACATTTGTGAATCAGCTGGGTTTTTCCAACAATCGGCAATGGTTTCATGGTTATCATTAGATTCTTAATTCCAGATATATTTTATTGAATTTAAATTCCACCATCTGCCGTGGTGGGATTCGAAACCGGGTTCCCAGAACATTAGCTGAGTTTCTGGAATAATAGTCTAGCGATAATACCACAAGGCCATTGCCTCCTCTTGAATGATGAAATTAGAGCTCCTTGGAGCTAACTGCCAGCAACTGTGATGGTAACTAGAATAACTAACTTTATACTTTACCACAATGGTAATTCTGTCCTCTTGCTCGTCCTAGGCTCGGGAATTCCAGCCCTAAACCTTTCCCACTCACCCTCCTTTAAGATGGCACAGTGGCACAGTGATTAGCACTGCTGCCTCACAGTCTCAGGGACCCGGCTTGGGTCACTGTCTGTGTGGAGTCTGCACGTTCTCCCCGTGTCTGCGTGGGTTTCCTCCGGGTGCTCTGGTTTCCTCCCACAGTCCGAAAGATGTGCTGGTTAGGTGCATTGGCCATGCCAAATTCTTCCTCAGTGTATCCAAACAGGTGCTGGAGTGTGGGGGATTTTCACAGTAACTTCATTGCAGTGTTAATGTAAGCCTACTTGTGACACTAATGAATCAAGTTAAATACCATCAATGTGACATCCCGACAATGATCAATCCCCTATCTTCTTCCTTAAGTGTTACAATTGGAAATAGTTATCTGTGCCAGCAACTTCAAAGTCATTTCCCTCTACTTATTAAATGAACATGAACAGGAAAGTCACCTTTTAAAATCAAAACTGCTGCACTTGTCAATAAACTTTTCTAACTCCATTGCTTTTTGTTAAATGGAGCAAAAAATCGAACAAGAACATTGTTATGGTTAGGTGAGGCCAGAAGCAAATTTACACCATATTTGCATTAAAAAAAAGTGGTATTGACTCCACTGCTGACCGATGATGTGTATGCATAAATCTCGTTAATTACACTGTGTGGCTGTCAGTAAACACACTCATTAAAAGCAGGATTGCTAACGCAAGGAAAACTAATGCTAAATGCTGTGACCATCAGAATGACTCTGGATTTAAATCCAATCAAAAGAATTCAAAATAATAGAAAGCCCCTTTCTCCATCTTTAACTCTTTAGAATAAATACTGCTCTTGAGTTTAGAAAGAAAAGACTCCTTATCCAATATCACTGTCAGGGAAATAGCAAACATTCGGTATGGCACGGTGGCACAGTAGTTAGCACAGATGCCTCACAGTGCCAGGGGCCAGGGTTCAATTCCGGCCTTGGGTAACTGTAACTACCCTGTGTGGAGTTTGCACGTTCTCCCTGTGTCTGTGTGGGTTTCCTCCCACAGTCCAAAGATGTGCGGGTTAGGTTGATTGGCCATGCTTAATTCACCTTAGTGTCGGGGGGATTAGCAGGGTAAATAGGTGGACTTATGGGGATAGGGCTTGGGTGGGATTGTTGTCGTTGCAGGTTTGATTGGCCGAATGGCCTCCTTCTGTGCAGCAGGGATTCTATCTCAAGCTCCTCAAATCACATTTCTCACCTGATATTTAGCAAACTCGTGAATGAATCAGCTGATACAATCAACTTAATGGGCGGGATTTTATGGCCTCACTTGTCCCGAAACTGTAAAATCACCCCAAAGGTCAATGGACCTTTCCATGGTCCGCCCCCCCCCCCCCTCCACCCGCCCCCCCCTCCCCCCCCACCCCGAGCCCGCTCCGATTCCCATGCTGGAGTTAGAGTCACTGCCTCCTGTGACTGTCCATTCCCCACTCATAGCACCGCCCGTGTCGAGCAGTTTGGTAAATGTTAATTTATTGAGGCAGAAATTCAAAATTGGCGGAAAATGGGGTGGGTGAAATGATCAGTGCATTTTGATGGCACATGGAATGAGGCCTTGGAGACTGCACTAAGTTGGACACCATGAATTACACAAGCTGCCAAAGTTATTTATCCTCTTCGTTGGCAGCTGCCTAACATGAGATTGGATGTCTCTGGTGTCAGTTCAAAGCAGACAGCACCTCTTAAAGGGGAGATTCATTAATGGCTGCAGCCAGCTTCAATTTGAACACCACTGGGAATGCAGGCCAAAGAGTTGCTGGATGCAGCCTTGGAGGTGCTGGGAAGAAGTCAAAGGAGGAGGAAGCATTTTTACCAGACAGTACTGAGACGATACCGCAGTGGGTTTCATTTTAACAGTGGGCAGATCAGGTCAGTACCAACAATGCTCCAAGAAACTGGCTGCAAATGAAGAAAACATGCAATGACCTGACAAGAGCTAATAAGATAAACCTCCAAACTCATATTTCCCATTACGCTTTGCCTGAACCTGCATTAATAACCTGTGGCCTCAGCTTCACCCCCTTCCACCCCCGCTTCTCAACATTTCCTCCAATTACTGCAGCATACTACACTTCACCTCCATCCCACCCCAACCCCACTGAAGAGATTTGCATTTGCTAATTTGATTATGACAGCTAAAATTAAAGATTTGAAGACTAAAGTATTGATCTGCTTAAGAGATGGTTTAAAAGGCAAGGGAGTAGGGATCGTGGGTATGTACTCAAATTATCTGTCAAGATATCACAGATCTGATCTTGAAAAGTCCAATGATCTTCTGCACAGGACCCCTGGTTCCGGCATGACACTCATTGTATGTTTACTGTGCATCAACGTCCAGGTTTCTGATGGGAATCATGCGTAAGGTCTTTAGAGGGTAAGTTTTGTCCCTCAGTATCCAATCTGACACTTAACAGTCTAGGAGAGGCGATGGTCTAGTGGTATGAATGTTAGACTATTAAACCAGAAACTTAGCTAATGTTCTCGGGGCCTGGGTTTGAATCCCACCACGGCAGATGGTGGAATTAAAATTCAACAAAAAATATCTGGAATTAGGAATCCACTGATGACCGTGAAACCATTGTCGATTGTCGGAAAAACCTATCTGGTTCACAATGCCCTTTAGGGGAGGAAATCTGCCGTCCTTACCCCGTCTGGCCTATTTTTGACTCCAGAGCCACAACAATGCGATTGACTCTCAACTCTCCTCTGAAACAAGGGCAAGTAAGGATGGGCAACAAATGCTGGTCAGCCAGTGATACCCATGTCCCATGAATGAATTAAAAGTAATTGGAAGAGAGGGGCAGAATGAAATCATAGCTATTTCAGGAAGCTGCGCTTGCCAAATTCATCTTGCCCGAGTTATTATTTTACCCGTATATCCTTCAGCACGGTAAACATTTTAACACAATCAATCCTGAGTCATCTCATCCCCTCACTGCCAATATTTCCCGTTTCTGCAGTCTCCAGTTACATATCTTCATCGGCGTTGTGTTCTTTCAGTGTAGTGGAGCTGAGGATTTATTGAATTGGTCGCCCCAGATGGGAAACGGTCTCCCTATCCCTGTCAGCAGACAAAGGATGAATATGGTGAGGGTACGCAAATTGGATTTGTTTAAAGTGTTTCCACCAATTGGACAGTGTGCGTGAGTGGCAAAGGAAAACATGCAAATGGAATTTAAGCAAATGGAAATGCAAAGACAGAATAGAACGGAGATTGTTAATGCTTAAATCATGTTATCCCTGTGCAGTTTGGAAAAAAGATGCCTACCCACTTTTCAACTGGAGAAGGATTTATGCGTAGATCTCCCACATTTGCATATTGCACTGTCCTCTTCAACAATTTCTATTTTCTCCACTCATTTGTTCAGATCTGTTATCACGGAACTCCAACATGTCAGCAATTATGCCCATTCTGTTTAATAATTTCTAATGATGGGAATCCCATTTTATGGCAGCACTTTCGACTGTGAGGCTTTATTGATCTAAGCAAGATTAAATATATGTATATAAACTAATCCCAGTATGACAACATTATTAATAATCCCTTGAAATAAATACACTTGAGATTATTCACTTCAAATAGTTTTGCAGAAACCTCAGCTTTATATGCAGTTGCTTAATCTTTCTTGACATTAACTCTTTCAGTTCTGTAACTTATTACTTGCAAAGAACATTGTTTTTTAATTTGATTTGATTTATTCTTGTCACATGTATTGGGATCCAGTGTAAAGTATTGTTTCTTGTGCGCTATACAGACAAAGCATGCTGTTCCTAGAGTACATAGGAGAGAAGGAAAGGAGATGGTGAAGAATATAGTGTTACAGTCATAGCCAGAGTGTAGAGAAAGATCAGTTTAGTATAAGGTAGGTCCATTCAAAAGTCTGATGGCAGCAGAGAAGAAGTTGTTCTTGAGTCAGCTGGTACGTGACCTCAGACTTTGTATCTTTGTCCCGACGGAAGAAGGTGAAAAAGAATGTGTCCAGGGTGCGTGGTGTCCTTGATTATGCTGGCTGCTTTTCCAAGGCAGCGGGAAGTGTAGACAGAGTTAATGGATTGGAGGCTGATTTGCGTGATGGACTGGGCTTCATTCACAGCACTTTGTAGTTTATTGCAGTCTTGGGCAGAGCAGGAGCCATACCAAACTGTGATATATCCGGAAAAGGTGCTTTCTATGGTGCATCTGTGAAAATTGGTGAGAGCATAGCGGACATGCTGAATTTCCTTCGTCTTCTGAGGAAGTAGTTGATGGGCTTTCTTAACTATAGTGTTAGCATGGGGGGACCAGGACAGGTTGTTGGTGATCTGAACAAGTAGAAACTTGAAGCTCACAACCATTTCCACTTCATCTCCTGTGTTCAGATGCAGTAATGCCTTCAGCAATGAAAGTGAATATGATATGGCAGCCATTACAGAGAAGTGGCTACAAGATAGTCAAAGCTGGGACCTGAATATTTATGGCGATTTGACATTTGAGAAAGGCAAGAAGAAAGGAGAGTGGTGTGGGGGGTAGCTCTTTTAATGAAGGGTGAGACCATTACAGTCGTGAGAAATGATCTTGATTTGGAGGATCAAGATGTAGTATCAGTTTAGGTGGAGATAAGAAACAGCAAAGGAAGGGAGTCACTGGTGGGGCCTAGTTTATCGGCTTCCCAACAGTAGATGCATTTTGGAACACAAGAAATAATTGGAGATCTATAAGAAAGTTACTGCAATGATCAGAGGTGATTTTAATCCTCATATTGATTGGGTGCATCAAATTGGCGAAGGTAGTTTGGACTATGAGTTCATCTTGTCTATCTAGGATTATGTCGTGGAACAATAAATTATTTAACCAACTAGAGAGTAGCCTACATTAGACAAACAAAAAACAAAGAACAGTATAGCACAGGAACTGGCTCTTTAGCCCACCAAGCCTACACCAATCATTGTAGAATCTTCAAAGAAATGGCAGCAGAAATTCCCAAGATTCTGGATAGGTCCCAATGGATGGGAAAACCTCAAACACAACATTTCCATTCAAGAAAGAAGGGAGACAAAAAGCTATAAGACAGTCAACCTAACTTCAGTCATTGAGAAAATCCTCAGATCTATTATTAAGGAAGTAACAGCAGAATATTTAGAAAATCATAATACAATCAGGCAGAGTCAACATGGTTTTGTGAAAGAGAGGTTACGTTTGGCAAATTTGTTCGATCTCTTTGAGGATGTAACAACCAGGGGGGATAAAGGGAACCCAGTGGATGTACTGCATTTGGATTTCCAAAAGGCATTCACTAAGGTGCCACATAAAAGGTTATTACACAAGATGGGAGCTCATAGTGTTGGAGTGAAAAGTTATTATGCAGAGAGGATTGGCTAACTAACAGGATTCAGAGTTGGGATAAATGGGTAATTTTCAGGTTGGCAAACTGCAACTGATGGAGTACCATAGGAACCTCAATTACTTACAATTCATATTTATGACTTGGATGAGGACACCAACTGTATTGTAGCCAAATTTGCTAATGATACAAAGGTAGGTAGGAGAGCAAGTTGTGAGGAAGATATGAAGTCTGCAAAGGGCTATAGATAGGTTAAGTGAATGGGCAAAAGATTGGCAGATGGAGTGTGATGTGGGAAAATGTGAGGTTCTTCACTTTAGCAGGAAGAATAGAAAAACAGAATATTATTCAAATGGAGAGATACTGTAGAATGTTGCTGTGAAGAGTGATCTAGATGCCCGTGTACATGACTCACATGAAGTTAGCAAGCAGATCCAGCAGGAATTAGGAAGGCTCTTGGAGGGCAGGCATTTATCGCAGGGGGATGGATTATAAAAATAGTCAGAGCTTGCTAAAGTTCAACTACTTTAGAGTGTGAACTTTCCCATCCACCTTGTCCCCTTTTTGTTTTTTGGTTTGTCCCAATACAACCCCACACTTCCACAAGGCCCTGTGGAGGTGCGGGCTTGTATTGGGACAAACAACTTGTTTTTCAGTTGTGCTTTCACTGAGCACTGATCTTCATTCTCCTATTAACACATTCTGCTATCCTACCTTTATGCCACTGTTAGCACTTCTTTAGTCCTTAATGCCATAATTAACGCTCCCATTGTCTTGTGTCCATGACATCTTTGTCTATCTCTCCTTAGCTCCCACCTGTCCCTGACCTTCTATTCTGCCCCAACGTCTCCACCCCCCCCCCCCTCCAACTATATAATCCATCACATTTCTATCCCTCTTCAGTTCTGAAGAAGAGTAATTCGGACTCGAAACGTTAACTTTATTTCTCTCGCCACAGATACTGCCAAACTTGCTAAGCTTATCCAGGTTTTCTGTTTTTATTAGTGCTGCAACAATGTAGAGCATTGGTGAGACCTAAAATATTTTGTGAAGTTTTGATCTCCTTACTTGCAGAGGGATACACTTGCATTGGAAGCAGTGAAGAGAAAATTCACTTGGCTAATTCCTGGGACAAAGAGGTTGTCTTATGAGGAAAGGTTGGGCCTATGATCATTAGGGGTTAGAAGAATGTGATGATTTTATTGAAATATATTAGATTCTGAAGGGACTTGATAGGGCAGACACTAAGAGGATATTCCGCCTCATGGGGCAATCTCAAGCTAAGGGGCATATATTATAAATCATAGAATACTTCCAGTCCTGAAGGAGGTCATTCAGCCCATTGAAACTGAACTGACAACAATCCACTCCCAGGCCCTATCCCCATATTTACCCCATAATATCCCCCGTATTTATCCGCATAGCTTATCCCCTATCCCCGTATTTACCCTGCCAATCCCCCTGATACTAAGGATCAATTTTGCATGGCCAATCCACCGAACCCGCACATCTTTGGATTGTGGGAGGAAACCGGAGCACCCGGAGGAAACCCACGCAGGGGAGAACATGCAAACTCCACACAGTCACCCAAGGCTGGAATCGAACCTGGGTCCTTGCTTCTGTGTGGCAGCAGTGCCAACCAGGGTGCCACCCAACGATCGGGCTGGCCAACGATCGGGAGGCCGGCAGTGCGGGGCCACTGCGCATGTGCCGATCTCCGCTGACAGATTGGTGCATGCGCAGTGGCCCGCTCAGCGCTATGCTGTCGGGCTCTCCAGTGGGAATTGGTCTCACCTCCTGATTTTCAGTGCGAATCTCGCTCGGGCACTCTGCAGTGCTCAGAGTGTGGGAGATTCATTCTGAAAATCCCGCTAAAAATGTCGGCGGGAGTTACTCCCATTTTCACGCGAATTCGGCAGTTTGAATGTTTTGGGGAGAATCGCCCCCGATGTGTTGGTGGTTTGCTCATCCATTGGGACCTTTCCAGAAAATGAATTAGATTTTTGATTATCAAATGTTATGATAGCAGAGCATGCTCAATGGGACAAATGGCCGACTGTTTCTTATGTTCTTATCTTGTTAAACAATCATTCCCTAATAACTGAGTATAGCTCTGTGGTCCCCGAACACTGAAAAACCTAAGGTTAGAATGCATGACCAGGAAGAATGTGTGCTCATCCATGTATTCCATGACGGGCAGCATGGTGGCACAGTGGTTAGCACTGCTGCCTCACAGCGCCAGGGACCCGGGTTCGATTCCCAGCTTGAGTCACTGTTCTGAGTCTGCACGTTCCCCCTGTGTCTGCGCGGGTTTCCTCCGGGTGCTCTGGTTTCCTCCCACAGTCCAAAAGATGCGTTAGTTAGATGCATTGGCCATGCTAAATTCTCCCTCAGGTACCCGAACAGGTGCCGGAGTGTGGTGACTAGGGGATCTTCACAGTAACGTCAATGCAGTGTTAATGTAAACCTACTTGTGACACTAATAAATAGACTTAAAAAAAAACATTCGCAATGAATTGAGTGAGTTGAGATGATGGCTGCGATTCTCCCAAAAGTGCTGAATTGGCGGGAAAACTGTTCTAAATCCCGACTGTTTTGTCAGTTCAGCTTCTCACCTGAATCTCCGCACTCTGTGCACTGCACAGGTCCCAGTCGTGAATATCATTAAAAACCCAGGGCCTATTCACGCTGGAGTCTGACAGTTCTGGAGTTCTTCGCATGCGCAGTGGCCCTGATCTGTTAGACTCCCCGTTTGCTGGCCGGCTCGATCGCTGGTCAGCCCAAGACCCCCCAAGTGCTGCCCCTCCAGCTCCCCCCACAGCCTGATCGTGGCCCCCACAACAATTCTTGGGCCAGCCCTGACCCTCCCCCCATCCTGGAGTGCCCCGATGTCCAGCCCAATCCCCCTGCAGTGATCTCCTCACCCCCCTCATCCCGGCAGACACCCCCTCCCGCTGACCCCCCCAGGGTCTGACTCCCCCCCCCCGGAGACAAGCCCCACTGCATCCCCCCCGCCCCCCCCCCCCCACACAAGACCATCTCATCCCCCCCGCAGCCCTCCACAATCGCTGCACTCCCTCTATCCCAGATCGATCCTGTCTGCAGAGTGGCAATGGGACCCCCCCATCCCCACCAATCACCCCTGGGCCCCACCCAAAATAGGCCCCACCCCTTCACAATGCCCAATGCCCGGTGGGCAGTGCCGAGGTGCCCCTTGGGCATGGGCACTTTGCCCCTTAGGCAGTGCCAGGGGGCACAGGCTGGCACTGCCGGGGTGCCCGAGCCCAGTGGACACCACGCCCCCACTGCCCGACCCCTGAGGGGTCCCGATTGCCCCCTTCATTCCAGCAGGGCCTCCTGCTGGTTCCTTGAATGTGAAGAGCTAGTCTGAACCGCACCGGAATGAAGTACTCCTGGCGGGATGGGAGATTCGATCGGGACCTTTCAGGTCCCGATAATGAACTGCTAAGCATATTTAAAATACATTGAAAAAAGATTCAAATGACTTACCTGCCTTCCTGCCGGCTTCCAGGTGGTCTGACTGGCGACTGTTCGCCGGCTCTGGGAGATAAACATGCGTTCCCGACGCATGCACAAATCCCGGTTCAAGGCCGGCGATGTGCTTCTCTCACTGCGACCGGCCAGAAAAGTTGCGGGTCGCGATTGGAGAATTGGATCAGAAAGGGTCTATTTGCAGATGAGGTTGTCAAGGAGCTAAACAATGTTTCTCACACAATAGCGGACCACAAATTGCTTTCATCCTTCCATAGTCCCATGAGGACTATGCTGTATCCAAAAACCAGAAGAAAGGTTATGGAAGCTTTATTAACATATTGTTTTTAAGGGAAGCAAGATGGAACAATCTCAATTATTCGCTGAACTGTTGTGGGAAGTACAATCTCTTTTCCAGCTTTGGAGAAGGAAAATCAAAGGGAATTATTCCTTGGGGCTATATCAGAAAAATGTTCCAACACGATATTGCATACGGGAAATAACACTGCAGTACGATTTCACTTTTGATGTTTCTAAGTAGGTTCTTCAAACTGACAAGCTATTGGGAAGCTCTCTGATATTCCGTGAGAGCAGCATGTGATTCTGTCACTTGTACGCAGATCAAAACCATGCATTAACATCACAGATCATTATAAAATGTTTACATCTTGCATTCCATTTGCGTGATAGTTGTGAGCACAACCACATTGATGGAATCTGACAGTTCCTGCGTTTAAGGTGGTCAGGGCTTGCCTGAATTAACGAGTGGGTTTTGTCCTCTCTAATTATTTAAAATAAATAAACAGTGGGGGAAACATTAGTCTATACTTGCAGTGCAAAACAGTCTTATCGTGAACAGATATTTGCACCATGCCTGTTCTTCCTTCCACTGAGGTCCACACACTAGTAGTTCAAACCCTTTTAGACCCTCATTTTCCATCTCACTGTTTCTTGGCTGGATCTTGGCTGAGCTTGTACTCACTAGAATTTAGATGAATGGAAGAGGGAATCTCATAGAAACATATAAAATCCTGATGGGACTGGACAGGCTAGATGCGGGAGGAATGTTCCCGTGTTTGGGAAGTCCAGAACTAGGGGGGTCACAGCCTAAGAATAAGGGGAAAGACATTCAGGACTGAGATGAGGAAGAATTTTTTCACTCAGAGAGTTGTGAACCTGTGGAATTCTCTATCACAGAAAGCTGTTGGGGCTGGTTGGTTAGATGTGATCAAGAGGGAGCTGGACGTGGCCCTTGAGGCTAAAGGGGTCAAGGGGTATGGAGAGAAAGTGGGAGTGGGATACTGAAAGTGCTTGATCAGCCATGATCATATTGAATGGTGGAGCAGGCTCAAAGGGCCGAATGGCCTCCTCCTGCACCTATTTTCTATGTTTCTATGTTTACTTGGTATGAAATTAAATAATCTTTGCAATATTTTCCAAATCTTGACAATATTTTCCAAGTCAATAGAAAATAAAAATGGGTGGAAAAGTCACTCCGAGACTCTTTCGCAATGCAGGCGTGAACCAATTATATCCCAGATCATTTCTTGTTTATCCAACAGCCATGGGGGCAGGTGATCGATACCAACTTTCTCTTATTTGGATTTCCTTTATCTGTTGGAACTGATGTTTTCATTCGTGGCGCAGTTTCAGCTGCCTTCTTCACCCAACATACTGGTGGAATTTTAACATGTTAACATGCTGGGAGCAGGGGACCGGGTAACACAAGCTGGTGGCCGCTGTACCTGTCTGCCTGTGTCTTTTTTGATTTGATTTAATTTATTATTGTCATATATATTGGTGCACAGTGAAAAATATTGTCTCTTGCGCGCTATACAGACAAAGCATACCGTTCATAGAGAAGGAAAGGAGAGGGTGCAGAATGTAGTGTTACAGTCATAGCTAGGGTATAGAGAATCATAGAATTATAGAATCCCTGCAGTGCAGAGGGAGGCCATTTGGCCCATCGAGTCTGCACTGATAACAATCCCACCCAGACACGATTTCTCCGTCAACCCACATATTTACCCTGCTAATCCCCCTGAAACTAAGGGACAATTTAGCATGGCCAATCAACCTAACTCACACATCTTTTGAACTGTGGGAGGAATTCGGAGCACCCAGAGGAAACTCATGCACACACGGGGAGAACGTGCAAACTCCGCACAGACAGTGATCAGAATTGAACCCAGGTCCCTGGCGCTGTGAGGCAGCAGTGCTAACCACTGTACCATCATGCCACCCATTAAAGATCAACTTCATATGAGGTAGGTCCATTCAAAAGTCCGATGGCAGCAGGAAAGAAGCTGTTCTTGAATCAGTTAGTACGTGATCTCAGACTTTTGAATCTTTTTCCTAACAGAAGAAGATGGAAGAGAGTATGTCTGGGGCTTGTGGGATCCTTGATTATGCTGGCTGCTCTTCCGAGACAGCAGGAGGTGTAGATGGAGCCAATGGATGGGAGGCCGGTTTGCGTTTAAACCAGCCACTGTATTTGAATAGCTAGGGTAAATGCATGGGGTTATGCGGATAGAGCCTGGGTGGGATTGTGGTTGGTGCAGACTCGATGGGCCAAACGGCCTCCTTCTGCTCTGTAGGATTCTATGGATGACAGCAACCCTCGGAGTGCAAGGCTGGCTGAAGGAATCCCATCACCTTCTATCTGAGGAGTTGGTGCTGTCACTGCAGTGCAGCGAGGCCAACACTGCGCAGTCGAAACCTTGTTGCAGGACACGCGCTCCATGGCAGGAGATGTCCACTCCATGGTTCAGGGCTTTGGCTGCACGGTGCAGGCACTGGTGGGAATCCATGAGTGTCAACATCATAAGATGATGGGCCTTCTGGATCTCACTCCAGCTGCCCCTCTATCCCATGGAGTAGCACAGGGGTCCCCAGGAACCCAAAGGGAAGTGGAGCAGGAGTGCAGCCCGGAAACCTCCAGCCAGGGGACCCTGGGCTTCTCCAGCCCATCTGACACCCCCCTCTCTGTGAGTGACACCCTCCAGCCCTGATGCTGAGAAGGGAAGTAGCCAAAACATCCATGCTGTCCAAAAGCAGGCCTGGATCCTCCAGGACCCAGGCCCCTGTGGATGCCCACCAAGGTAATCTCAAACAAAAGGGCGTGGAAGTCAACAGCCTGCCTCACCCTCAGCTGTGTATCCTGGAGATACACCTAGACACAATGGGAGGATCAGGACAATTAAGAAACCATAGGCACTTAGTGTGCACTTGTGTAGATAGGTCGCCATTTTGTCTATAATGTTTGGCAATAAGTTTCTCTTCATTCACCCACTGAGTCTCCACCCTGTCTGTTCATGCCACCAAGCTTAGGGGAACCACCACCTTCACCCAGCACCTCATCCCTGTGGAGTGTGAGAATGGCAGCGCTATGACCCTCCCACCTTCCTGCCAACCCCCACTAAGGAAGGGCATGAACCCAGGAAGGAGGACACGGGAAGCGCTGCCTGCAGACCAGCCTTCACAACCCCTTCAGAGCAAGGGGCAGCACAAAGTGAAGAGAAGGTAAGGCCTACAAATGACCCCATCTGATGCCTCTCTCCAGAATGTGATTCCGAGACCTCCCCCCTGGTATCGAGTTGAGCCTTTCTGTGCCCTCCGAGTCCTCTCCAGTGCCCCCTGAGCAGTGCACACCGCAGAGGGCGGTGGCTGCCTGAGCGCTCACCTCTGAAACCCCCCTCGGAAGTGAAGGCGCCAGGTTCACGCAGATGTTGACCTATTGTAAATGGCGCTGGCATGATGTCACAATGGCGCCCGCTGAATGTCCGGTGAGGAGGGAAGTCCCGGAGAGAATGCTTGCTCATGTCATGCCAATGTATTAAAATGTGTTACACGCCACTCCACCAGTGAGCAGCCGGGAAGATCAGGCCTCGGAAACACACCGCTTTCCGGGTTTTGAGCACACCCCACCATTCCTGCAGACAGAGAGTGCAGACTCAAAACCGCGCCCTTGATTTGTGTATTGCAGATTAATTATCTCATATCCCAATATCAGGAATCCCACGGACTGTGAGAATTTATTTCAAGGACATTATCGTTATTTCTGACATGTGACCATGCAACAATTTCACTTCAATCCACCTTGAGTAGTAATCTTCTACAGTGATGAACATTTTGCTTCGAATAAATCCATCCCGAGGTGTTCCCATGGCCTTGTAGGAAAAAAAATCACATTCGTAGTTCCTTTGATTCCTGTCTGTGGATTGCACATTTGATACATCTGGTTCTCATTTCTTGTAGTGGCTTTCAAAGACTCGGCCGCAAAATATTGTGCTCTGCACTTGTTAATGACCTTGATGTAAGTATTGAAAAACTTCAAGTCTCAACGCTCTTAGGGTTATTATTCTATCAGCGCATATCAATAAATCATTGATCACTGTCAGATGCTCTGTCTGCTCAAGATAGGACCACTTGGTATATATGTTAGGGCAGCACGGTGGCACAGCGGTTAGCACTGCTGCCTCACAGCGCCAGGGACCCGGGTTCGATTCCCGGCTTGGGTCACTGTCTGTGTGGAGTTTGTACGTTCTCCCCATGCCTGTGTGGGTTTCCTCCGGGTGCTCCAGTTTCCTCCCACAGTCCAAAGATGTGCGGGTTAGGTGGATTGCCAAGCTCAATTGCCCCTTAGTGTCAGGGGGATTAGCTAGGGTATATAAATGGGGTTATGGGTATAGGGCCTGGGTGGAATTGTGGTCAGTGCAGACTCGATGGGCCGAATGGCCTCCTTCTGCACTGTGGGATTCTATGTTGACCATCCTCTAATGCAAACTTCTCTGATCTGCTTAAATTCCTCAGATGATTTGTGAGCCTCTTTGATTTCACTCAATCTTTGTGCTGCTGCAGGTATGGACTTTCATTTTAGCAAAGCCCTCAACTTCTTCCACAATTCCTACAACATATGAAACAGGAGCAGAGGTAGGCCATTCGGCCCCTCCAGCCTGCTCCGCCATTCATTAAGGCCTAGGCAGATCCGTTCGTGTTTCTAATTCAACATTTTTATGGGGAAGCAATGGCTTCGTGGTATCATCGCTTGACTATTAATCCAGAAAGTCAGCAAATGCTCTGGGGACCTGGGTTCAAATCCTGCCATTGCAGGTGGTGGAATTTGAATTCAATAAAATATATCTGGAATTAAGAATCTATAGATGACCATGAAACCATTGTCGATTGTCGGAAAAATCTGGTTCACTAATGTCCTTTAGGGAAGGAAATCTGCTGTCCTTACCTGGTCTGGCCTACATGTGACTCCAGAGCCACAGCAATGTGGTTGACTCTCAACTGCCCTCGGGCAACTAGGGATGAGCAATAAATGCTGGACAGCCAGTGATGCCCATATCCCATGAATGAATAAAAAAAATCCCCATCTACCCCAGATAATCTTTGATCTCCTTGCCTAACAGGAATTTATCTACCTCTGCCTTAAAAATATTCGATGACCCCCCATTTCCACCACCTTGTGAAGCAGAGAGTTCCAAAGTCGCAAAACCCTCGGAGATAATAAACATCTCCTCATCTCTATCCTAAAAGGCAATCCCTAATTTTAAAACAATGCCTTCTAATTCTGGATTCACCCACCCATTCACCCATCCTTTCCACACCTACCTTGTCAAGACTGTTCAGGATTGTATGTCCTTCAATCATGTCACCTCTCACTCTTCTCACCTACAGTGGAAACAAGCCCAGCCTGCCCAATATATCCTCATAAGACCACCGCAAAATTTCAGCCTTTGAAATATTCAGCATTGTATTTTTTCTGGATTGTCTATTTCAATGTGTAATAATGCATCTTCTGTGCTTTGTTATTCCTCATGAATATCTAACATATGAGTATCAAACTTCATCAGCCTTAATATAAACCTTTGAACTCTTGATGGAATTGCTGCAAATTCTTTCAAATGCAGTAATATTACTCAAGGTTTACGGTCTATTTCCATCCTGTAGAGGATGCATCTGCTGCTATTGTTGGTGGCACAGCAGTTAGCACTGCTGCCTCACAGTGCCAGAGACCTGGGTTCAATTCCCAGCTTGGGTCATAGAACATAGAACAGTACAGCACAGAACAGGCCCTTCGGCCCACGATGTTGTGTCACTGTCATAACGTGAAGACCCAGGACATAGTTAGCAAATTTCTCACGTGCCATTGTGGCTGCTAATACTTCCTTTTTGACTCCTGCGTATCTCTTCTCTGTACCTGTTAATGAACATGATGTGTGATAGGCCGGTCTGCATTTTCCATCTCTTTCAGTACTTGAAAAAGTACTGTGGCCCATCCTGTAGAGGATGCATCTGCTGCTGCTGTTGTAGGCGCGGTGGCACAGTGGTTAGCACTGCTGCCTCACAGCGCCGGCGACCCGGGTTCGAATCCCAGCTTGGGTCACTGTCTGTGCGGAGTCTGCATGTTCTCCCCATATCTGCGTTGGTTTCCTTCGGGTACTCCAGTTTCCTCCCACAGTCTGAAAAGACGTGCTGGTTAAGTGCATTGGCCATGTTAAATTCTGTGTAACCAAACAGGCGCCAAAGTGTGGCGACTGGGGGATTTTCACAGTAACTTCACTGCAGTGTTAATGTAAGCCTATTTGTGACAATAAATAAACTTAAAATGTATTTCCAGATTAACAATGTGCAAATATCTCTGATGGCATCAACCTCTCCTTGATTTTGTTTGAGTGACGTGCTTCTTCCCAACACTATTCACTCCCATGACGTAACAACAGGCATCGTGGCTCGTTGAACTCTGTTACGATTTTCAGAAATGTTGCCACCGTCCCCGTGACCATTTGTTTGTCCATGATGTTCTGTGGAGCTGCAAGTGTTTTTCATGACTCTGGGTCATCAGTGGATCAACCTGTATTCCTGCTGCACTCACTATGCGACCAAGAAAACTGTTTATTTATTAAAGTTTATTTATTAATGTCACAAGTAGGCTTACATGAACACTGCAATGAAGTTATTGTGAAAATCTCCTCGGCGCCACACTCTGGCGCCTGTTCGGGTACACTGAGGGCGAATTTAGTATGGCCAATGCACCTGACCAGCACGTCTTTTGGACTGTGGGAGGAAACACTCGCAGACATGGGGAGAATGTGCAAACTCCACACAGTGACCCAAGCCTGGGTCCCTGGCGCTGTGAAGCAGCCGTGCTAACCACTGTGCCACCGTGCCGCCCCATGGACCTGATTGTTGGCTGTAAAATCTCACACTTACTGCTAAGTGTTCTCACTCCCATATCATACTCAGCTCAAGTGGACCCACAATTCGACACATGATCCACGTGGCAAACAACACTGTGTAAACCCTCTCCGCATTGGTCTCTGATGTTGCTGTTATTTCAAAGGGTAACCTATTAACACAGAATCTTCCATATGGTTTTATGGAAGTTGTGGCAACAATGGACTCCCCTTCACATGTGTGTTGTCAGAACATAGAAATGTGCTGTTCTAATATTATTACCTTAAATCTTAGGAAGCACTCAGTCTATTGTTAGGTGGCACCACGGGCACAGACTTGTGGATGGAAAGTGAGAGCTAAAAGTCGAATCTTGACCTTAGAAGTCCAAATAATTATCTTAAAATACAAGAAGTTTGACTTGTGTGGAAATGCCAAGTTAACAGAATTGCAAATTAACAATATTACAAATGAACAGCTTTACACTTTACTTGATTTCCTTTAATGATTTGCAATTGCCCAAAACCCATTGGTACTAAAAATAAGTTCATAAGTGTTAGAGAGCGTGCATGTTTACAGAAAGGGCACAGATCACTGGTAGTAGTCAGATGTGTAGACTGGGATTCCTGAGTTCTGGTAGTTTGGAAGCATAAAGGCTCACACAAGTTCAACTTGCGCAATAACCCAAATCTTCAGTCTGGTTTGTCAGGGACCAGACCCATGGCCCCACATGCCAATCAGGACTTTCCAGTAAGTTCTGATGTGCTGACCTCTTAAAGTGATCAGAATTCATATTTACCTGCTTCGATGGTCCATTCGGAACTGGAAGTGACCACAGTGAATAACTGAGTGATGAAAATGACGCTGATTAGATGGCTGGAGAGATTCTCCAGTCTCCCAGTCGTGTGTTTCCTGCTGGCGGGAGGTGACACATTGTTTGCTCGCAGTGGGATTTTCCAGTCCTGTCGCTGTCAATGGGAATTACCACTGACATCACCCCACGCCGGCAGGAATCTCATGGGCAGGGGTGCACTGCCGGCGGGACTGGAGAATCCCACCGACATGAACGGCCGGAGAATTCCGGCCATGGTATGGGAAATCTGACCCCTACTGATTAAGCAGCAAGGAGGAGGCAACCAGCATAAAGAAAGGCTTGCACTTAGATCACACTTTTCACAACCACTTACGGCATTGGATAGCCAACGTTTGAAGTCACAGTTGTAGGAAAAATGGTGGCCAATTTGCACGTAGCAAACTCCCACAAGTTTGACCTCTGAGTAAACCACAGCTGTGACCAATAGGAAAAGAGCCTGTTCAAACACGCTTGTGGAGATGAGGCAAAACTTTAGTTGGCTGAGAGCATCTCTACTCACGTACTAGAAAAAGACAATTAGAAAACGGAACGGCAGGTCAGTGGATATATTCCATTTTCCTTTCCTACCAATCCTTTTTGCTAGTAGTTACTTAGTGTAGCAATTTGAAACCTTGACTGTATTGCTACCGTGATTGAAAAGTCACGCGATTCCAATGAGTATTCTGTATATTTCCTTAAATATTCCGATCAAAACTAACATCGACCCATAATGTTTGTCATTCTCATTGTCATGTTTGAAGGTGAATCTAGCAGCTATTCTCCAGCGTGCAAGGAAATAACATTTTAAACATAACATTGAGTTGTAGACTACAAATAATGTTGTAGAGTGCTGGTATTCATGAAACAAATTCCAAAATTGATGTTCAAATGCAAAGCTGCAGACAAATTATTCAAATGGTGATCGTTCTTAGCAGTGCTCCTGAGCGTAGTTAAACCTCATGTATAGTCATCATTTTGAGCTGTTTTATGAAGCAAACAGATGCATCTCTGCTACAAATCTTGGTGTTATTCTCTCATTAGAATATCAGCATCAGCAGATGATTTGTTGACGCTAAGATGCCCATCAGGGGAATGTGGATTGGAGCACATTAAAGTCCAGGTGGATCAGTTTTCACAAAACTATCAATCTAAAGATGATGTTAAAGGAATAACATTAGCATACTAATTTTCCTTAATAGCATGCATCGCTCCAGCTCAGAGACGTCATCCTCAAGAATGAACTGGTTTCGTTATTGCCTATGAGGGTGATCTTACCAAAACAATTGTAAGTACCGAATAAGCATGAAAACGGGAGAGTTTCAGATCTGTTTTTTTGGGCAACTTTAGAAATGCAATCTGACACCACTCTGTGCATTTTTGCACAATTTCTTTCCTGACAGAAGGAGGAGGGGCAGGGCCTTAGCCCATAGAAAAGCCGGCTGCTTACACCAGAAAGCGCCATTGCACAGGCTCAGATATCTCTCTGTTCTGATTTTTCACCTCTCACGTGATCTTGCTGGCTCACCCTACCCTTCAACCGATAGAACTAGGTGGTAAGATCATCCCCTACATCTTTGTGGTTGTACTTTAAAGTTTCCACAATCTGGTGCAACAACAATAATCTCTCCCTTAGTGTTAATGAAATGAAGGAGATAGTCATTGACTTCAGGAACCACAGTGGAGGAAATGTCCCTGTCTACATCAATGGGGACAAAGTGGAAATGGTTGAGAGCTTCAAGTTTCTAGGTGTCCAGATAGTTGATGCACCAGAAGGAATTCTTCAGTTGGAGGCAACTTATACATCAAAGAAAAAGATTTAATAAATAAACTTCATTACTCCAACACTTGAGGCCTCACCCTGGGCCACTTCAAACTCCCACAAATCCCAGCAGCTTCTTATTTATACTCAGTTAGCTGGTCAGCTGACCCACAGCATCATTTTATCATTGGTTACATAGTTTACCAGGTCAGCTAACCCTTACAGCATGTTCCCAGATCCAATGTTATCATTGGTTACATTCTAACATAGATCATCAACAACCTGTTCTGATCCCTCCACGCCAACGCTACAGTTAAGAAATCTCACCAATGCCTCAAGTTTCTCAGAAGGCCAAGGAAAATTGACATGACCGCTACGATTCTCACCAATTTTTACAGATGCACCATAGAAAGCATTCTTTCCTGTTGTATCACAGCTTGGTATAGCTCCTGCCCGGTCCAAGACCGCAAGAAACTACAAAGGGTCATGAAAAATGTCCAGTCCATCATGCAAACCAGCCTCCCATCTATTGACTCTATCTACACTTCCTGCTGCCTCGGAAAGCAGCCAGCATAATCAAGGACCCCACACACCCCGGACATTCTCTCTTCCACCTTCTTCTGTTGGGAAAACGATACAAAAGTCTCAGGACACATACCAACCGACTCAAGAACAGCCTCTTCCCTGCTGCCATCAGACTTTTGAATGGACCTATCTCGTATTAAGTTGATCTTTCTCTACACCCTAGCTATAACTGTAGCACTACATTCTGCACCCTATCCTTTCCTTCACTATGAATGGTATGCTTTGTCTGTATAGCGCGCAAGAAACAATACTTTTCACTGTATACTAATACATGTGACAATAATAAATCAAATCAAATCAAATCAACACTTTGCTTGTCAATTGAAAAAGAATGTAATATGCAAAAAAATAATCATCTGGTTTGAAGGGCCAATCTTGGAAAGTCAATCTCAATCAGTCATATTTCTCTGTCTACCCCCTTCGTTGGAACTCACTACTTAGCTCCGAACAAAGAAAGATACAATAAAGTTACCACATTTTCCTATCAAAGATCTTTTCATTGTGGTATATTTTTAGTTCGTTGGCTCTTCATCCAAAAATTCCCTGTTGCAATAATATTTTTGGAAGAAGAATGAACCTATTGTTGAATAAAACATCAAGGAGATGCTCACTTCTTAATGAAAGCTAAATTATTAGTTAGAAATTTAGGTGATAATTGTAATATCTCTCTACTGTATTGCAAGACCTGAGATGTGACATTTTATTTCTAGAAGCCAGTTTTATTAATAATCAAGGTGCAATTGCATTTCTAATAGCAGCTCCTTTGTTGCCTCTTGTACAGACCCTTATCTCAGAACCATAGGGCCTTATTTCATCATTTTGATTCTAAGTGCTGGGTGAGCTTGAAACTGGGAGTGTTTCAGATCTGACTTTTAGACCCGTTCTGAGACTCTGCCTGAAAAATATCAGCGATTCTGAATCGTGCTGCACAAGCCTGTGGGCGGGGCTTAACGCGCCCGAAACCCTGCGGGTCCGATCGGAGCCTCCAACTGCACATGCGCAGAAAAATGATAGAATGCTGCATCCCCTGCCACATCCCTCCTGGGCCAGATAATGCCTCCCCCTGGCCCCCACAGACATTGCCCCACCCCCACAACATTACTGACCCTCTTATCCCCCCACCACCCAGACCGATCGAGGGCCCCTCCCCCTTCCCCTCACTGATCTCAGGCAGAGTGGCAGCGGACCCCCCTTCCCCCCCACTGATCTCAGGCAGAGTGCCAGCGGACCCCCTTTCACCCCCACTGATCACAGGCAGAGTGGCAGCGGACCTCCCCTCCCCCACTGTTCTCAAGCAGAGAGCTGTTGGGCACTAGACACCTACCTCCTCACTAACTGGAGCGCCCGAATCGGACTTTTATGGAGCATGTCTGTTTTGCGCCGATTCTGGATGGGTGAACGCGGTGGTAAAGGGGGAAGTGCCGGTAAAGTTGGGCGTGCAGCCCATTAAGTCAATTTAAATGCTTTTAAATGGCCGTCGCGCCTGTTTCGGGCGCGGTCCCAATCGCGGCCATTTTCGGGTCTTGGCAAAGGAGGAACCAACACGGATGTGGGCGCGGATCGCGCTACTCGCCTTGCGCCTGACTTTACCAAGTTTGCACGCCCAAAAATAGGTGCAACACGATGGTAAACTTGGGCCCATGGAGTCATACATTAGAGAAGCATTCTGCCCCATTGTAACTGTGCTAGCTCTTTCAACTGTTCAGTCAGTCCCAATCCTCATGTGTGAGAATGCAAAACATTTCTTATCATTTGAATTCTCCACTGCAATCTTCTGTCATCCGCAGGTGGAAACCTTTGTTTCTGACTCATCTCTAAAATATTTATTTGTTCATCACAGCCACCAATAATCCCAGCATGGTTTCTTGTATTGCAAGTACACATTTACTATGTCGCTCCAGGTCCATTCCCTTTGCCTTCTTTTGTTTAGCTAATTGAGGGAGTCCAGAACTTGGAGTCATAATCTGAGCATAAGGTTTTAGGACTGAGGTGAGGAGAATTCTTTTCACCCAGAGTGTGATGAATCTGTAAGATTCACTACCACCGAAAGTAGCTGAGGCCAAAACATTGTGGGTGGGATTTTCCGGCTTCGCTCGCCCAAAAAGCGGAAAACCCCGCTCGAGGTCAATGGACCTTTCCATAGTCCACCCCTTGCCCGCTCCGATTCCCGTGGTGGATGGGATGATAAAATTTGACACTGTGTGATTTCAAGAAGAAATGAAACACAGTTCTTGAGGAAGGGAGCATGGTAGCACAGTGGTTAACGCTGCTGCCTCACAGCGCCCAGGGACACGGGTTGGCTTCCCGGCTTCACTGTCATTGCGGATTCTGCACATCCCCCCCATGTCTGCGTGGGTTTCCACCTGGCACTCGGGTTTCCTCCCACAGTCCGAAAGACGTGCTGGTTAGGTCCATTGGCCATGCTAAATTCTCCCTCAGTGTACCCGAACAGGTACCAGAGTGTGGCAACTAGGGGATTTTCACAGTAACTTCATTGCAGTGTTAATGTATGCCTACTTACATTAATGTAAGCCTACTGTGTCAGTCTATAATGCTGGAAATTCTCAAGTCAGGCAGCATCTTTGGAGAGAAACAGAGTTAATGTGGGTGACTTTCCAACCTTGCTATGCGGTTAGCAGATTGCGATGGACCCGGAGAACAGCGTGTGGGCCTAAACATCTGTCTTATGCCCGGCACAAAACAACTTGCGTGTTTCCCGGCCATGTCCTAATGTCATGAACCAGTTTGCATCCAGAAAGGACGTGAGGCTGATTAGCATATCTGAAGTAGCATTTAAAGATGCATAGCCCATTCAAATCCCAACGCACGGAATTCTCCGGCCTTCAGGCACGGGGATGATAACGGTGAGAATTACTACTGTCTTCATCAGTGGAGACCTTGTGTGATGATGGCGGGGGTGGGGGGGGGGGGGGGAGGTTTGGGCAGGGGTGAATTGTGAAGGCAGTCTGGATGGGGGGGCATGTTGGGGGCCGGGCAGGAGTGTCCATTGGGAGTGCAATGATGCCAGCGGCCCATGTCTGGGAAGGGGTAGGGGAACATGCCTCTGATAAGGTGGGTGGTCCCGATGTGGCTGGGATGAAGGAGGGGGGTCTCCCAGTGCTCTCAGATCAGGGCGTCCTTGCAAAATGGCGCCCGAGCGCTCCAAAGTCGGGTTCTCCAAAAAAAGTGACTGAGTGTGAGAGGATTGCGACGCGGATCGCGCCTGAGAGACCGATGCAGATCACTCCAGTTCTCTCGCCATTACGACATTTTGAAATTTTTGGGGAGAATTCCACCCAATGTTTCAGGTGAATGATGACCCTTCATTGCAAGCATACATCCACCACTTCCTTCATGCAAAAGGCTCATGTTCCCCCGGGGATGAGACTTCACAACCCCTCCCCTCCCACCCCCCCACCCCCCCCCAGAGGATGAGACGTCACACCCCCTCCCCCCCCACCCCCCCAGGGGATGAGATGTCACACCCCCTCTCCTCCTCCCTCGCCCCCCGACCAGAGGATGACCTGGGTCAGAGAGCCGTTGCAGTCTCTGACCCTGCTCTTCGGAGGCTGCAGCGGCGACTTCAGACTTTTATTTTGCAGGTCGGTAACAGCGCGGACGCGGATCGGGCCAGAAGACGGTAAAGTGGGATTTGGCGGTAGAGTTGGGCGCGCGGTTCATTAAGTTGATTTAACTGCATGCAAATGCATTTAAATCGTCGGGCCGCACGATTCGGGCGCGCGCCGGACCCGCGCCCGAATCGGGTATTGGTAAAGCCACGATCTGCTCGGATTCGGGTGCAGATCGCGTTAAAGGCCCGACGCCCAACTTTACTGTGATTTCGGGCCCGGAAACGGGCGCAAAGCTTTGGTAAAATCAGGCCCTTTGTGTGATGCCTTTAAACCGAGTGCTTCCGCCATTTTAAATGCGGCGCCTTGCTTCAGCTGCCTGAGCCTCCTCACGCCCGGGTCCTGATTTTGGTTGCCTCCCATGTGCCTTCATTGCCATGAAAACATCTGTGCCACTTTCTAACTGGTATTCTTACATTTACTTTAATTAGGTTTCCTGCCTATAATCCAGCCACAACAAATCAAAGCTTCATGTTTTTATGTAGCTTGTATATATCGTCTGCTCATGAATTTATTGAGGTTCGTGCGCTCGCATTAGAAAATTAATTCTTACAAATTTTCAAGAAAAATTAATCATAATTGGTATTTTAATGATATGTAATTAATCAACGTTTTATAGCAGCACGCCCAATGTACAGAATGTAATTTCCTGCCATTGTAACTGAGCTCGCCTTCCAACTAATATAATCTCACTTGTTTGCCACATTTCAAGTGAAGGCAGATAGTGAAATTAATAATTCAGTGATCACGGTACTCTTCCAGTCAGTTTGATCACAAATGATAGCTGCGCTGCCTGACAAAAATCATCAATACTGCTCTTGGTTCTGTTAATGACTTGCTTGATTTTACACGTTTGTGTTCACTCTCTCCCTGCCCCTCACAGTCTCTTCATTTCCCGTGAAATGCATCCATTAAAACAATGGTCAGAAATTAAGAAATTATTAATGGAACTGTCGATCACGTCGGTATGTTAATGATGCCTTAGTAGTTGAAAGTCTGGACTTTCTATTCTGCAACTTACAGTGGCTTATGGAAAATAAGTTATATTTGTATGGAATAATTCCGCAATAGTTCTCGATAGCTTTTATGCAATTTATGGTGCTGCATAAATAGAACTTAAAATAATCATACGGTAGAATCTTAGATTCCCTGCAGTGTAGAAGGAGGCCATTTGGGCCATCGAGCCTGCACTGACAACAATCTCACCCATGGGTGAAATCTTCCAGTCTCGTCAAACTCAATGGACTTTTGAATGGCTTGCCGCGTTCTCCGGCACTTCCCTGCGGAAGCAATAATTCCTCCCAATGAATGTGAACTTGAACTTTCTGACTTTCCTAAATGTTTACCCTGAAATTTGCGGAAGGATATATTGGCCTTGGAGGGAGTGCAGAGAAGATTCACCAGGTTGATACCAGAGATGAGGGGTGTTGACTATGAGGAGAGACTGAGCAGATTGGGTTTGTACTCGTTGGAATTTAGAAGGCTGAGGGGGGATCTTATAGAGACCTATAAGATAATGAAGGGGCTGGATAGGGTAGAGGTGGAGAGATTCTTTCCACTTAGAAAGGAAGCTAGAACTAGAGGGCACAACCTCAAAATAAAGGGGGGTCAGTTTAGGACAGAGTTGAGGAGGAACTTCTTCTCTCAGAGGGTGGTGAATCTCTGGAATTCTCTGCCCACTGAAGTGGTGGAGGCTACCTCGTTGAATATGTTTAAATCACAGATAGATGGATTCCTGATCGGTAAGGGAATTAGGGGTTATAGGGATCAGGCGGGTAAGTGGAACTGATCCACTTCAGATCAGCCATGATCTTATTGAATGGCGGGGCAGGCTCAAGGGGCTAGATGGCCTACTCCTGCTCCTATTTCTTATGTTCTTGTTGCAAAAACGATGGGGCGAATTTTTCCATTCCACCCGCTATGGGAATTGTAGCGAGTGTAGGGCGGAGTGTGGAAAAGTCCATTGACCTCGGGTGGGATTTTCTGACCTTGGGGCAAGCGCAGCTGGAAAATCCTGCCCAGTATATCAAAATACATGGAACAGTTCAGAAAGAGTTAAAATCAATTCACCGGTGAAAGATGAAAAGCTGACTCTAAAATCTCTTTTTTTTTGTATCGAACCAGTTTCTTCTTTCATGAATTGTAATTCAGCTGGGCAGCAAATATCTATGCACTTAGATTGCTATAGAAATAGAACAACCCAGAATAGATAGACTCATTGAGGATTAGACAATAGTGTCCAATTAAACTTTCATTGAGTCTGAACTGTTAAAATGGCTATTTTCTCCTTTAGCTCAATAGCAAAGTAAAAAGCCTCGTTTTTGGAAAAATGGATGTAAAATAAAATCCAAAATGTTCAAGGTAATATATATTTCATGGTTCAGGACTGACAGTTGCTAGGTGTTAAAACAAAAACTTATAAGATGGCAAGTTAGGACGTGTATAGTTTTGCACATAATTAATCACAAAGTGACCTGAGATTACATAATTGTCCATTTTGATAATAGTAACTATTCTTTAGTCTAATTTTGAGGATTGATAAAATGTAAGATAATGGAAATCCCTTGAAGCTGTTCCAACATTTAATTAGACCTAGCTTGTTCTGTACGTCCATGATATTTGCTTGCCTTTGCTCCATATCCCTTGACATCCATAACTATTAGATACATTCTCCTATGCTTGTCTATGTGCAATATAATTGATCGAGTCGATTTAATGGACATCTCATTTTGTTGTAAAGTCTTGTATTTGTATTTTAGCAAGGCCTTTGAGTTTAACTCGGGGCAGGAGTTGAGCAGGTGGGGGCAAGTCAGCCTGATATTAGCCCGCACCAGGGCTGGCAGATTGTCATGTCCGGGTCTCATCTTCCTGCCCCTCTTCGGTTTTCCATTGAAAGCAATGGAAAATCCAGGGTGGCTGCTGGGTGCAGTGCGATATTGCCTGCAATGCCTGGACCAGTCTGGAAGGACTCTTCAGAACTTGCTGCACGATGCACAATCTCACCCTCAGGAAGGCACCACCTCCTGCAGGCTGCTGTGGAACAGGAAGAGGCGGGTGTGGTGAACCATAGTTGGTTACCACTATGAGTACTGAACCATAGATGGTCAGCACTATGGGTACTTGTAGATATGTTACTGTTGTCACTGTTGGGGTTAGGGTTGGGGTGTTCTACCTGTTGATATTGTTCTGTGGTACACTCCAGTTGGCTCCGCCTACCTGGAGGAGTATAAAGGTCACTGCACTGCCTGGTGACCCTTTAGTCTGGGATTGTATTGTATATAGTGTGCTCCATTCTTGTTAGTAATAAAAGCCTTTATTTCCCGGGTACGATCCAGCCTCCCGAGTGATTTAATCGCGCATCAATTTTATAACTAACAAAATTTTGGTAAAAAAAACCATGGAGCAAATGTTGAAACCCGATCGGCTTACCTTAGATCCACGTGCAGCGGGAGCGTCGAACACTTTCGACCATTGGTTAAAGTGTTTTCAAGACTACATCGACGCCTCAACAGCCATTCAAAACGACGCCGATAGACTGCGGGTCCTCCATGCAAGGGTAAGCGACACTGTATACTCATCAATCCGCGATGCCCAAGACTACAAAGGGGCCATCGAACTACTTAAGAAACTGTACAACAAACCGCCAAACGAGATCCATGCTCAACACCTTCTAGCCACTCGACGGCGGCAGCCCGGCGAAACGACAGGACAGTACCTGCGCGAACTTCAGCAGCTAGCCAGAGCCTGCAACTGCAAGCCAGTGTCGGCGGCCCAGTATACGAACGACTTGATCCGAGATACGTTCGTGGCGGGAATCGGCTCATCGTATATTCGCCTGCGGCTGCTAGAGCAAGGTAACCTAGACCTCGCTAAGACGGTGGAATTGGCCGACACGATGGAAACGGCCTCCAGAAGTCTAGAAACTTACCCCACCGACCACATGGGAACATCATGGCAAGTACAGCCACCGACTCAACTCTACCCAGCGGCTCCGAAAAACTGTGCGATTGTGCTTTCAACCTCGGACCTGACGACGGCGGCAGCTCCAGGAGGCCCGCGGTGCTATTTCTGTGGATTGGCGAAACACCCTCGGCAGCGATGTCCAGCCAGAACGGTATTTTGCTCCGTGTGTGGGAAGAAAGGGCATTATGCCAAAGCCTGCAGGGCCAAACCACCCTCCAAGCATAGCAGCGCGGCGTGTGATTCTCCAGAGCCTGTCTCCTTGTCTCCTGCTTCTTCGAGGTCTTCCACCACGTGCGATTCCAGAGCGCCGCCATTCCTGACGACGAAGACGCAAGACACGTGCGACCTGCAAGGGCCGCCACTTTTAGCGCCACCGACCACGTGCTATCCATGGGCGCAGCCATTTTGGCCGGCACTGACCGCAGACGACCAGCAGGGGTCATCATCATCAACCATCTCAGCTGCCTGCAGTTGCACTCAAGACCCAACGGTGGCGTCAATCATCCTGGACCAGGCCAAGCCTCACAGACTCGACAAGTCCATGATGGGCATAGAGCTTGCCTGAGTCCAGGAGATTGTTGCCACCTCGAGGCGTGCTTGAGTCCAGCAGATTGTCGCCACCTTGTGGTCCACCTGTCCGTGAGGAACTGGAGGAGTCACTGGACACCGCCTT
Source organism: Mustelus asterias (assembly GCF_964213995.1). Lineage (NCBI taxonomy): Eukaryota > Metazoa > Chordata > Chondrichthyes > Carcharhiniformes > Triakidae > Mustelus > Mustelus asterias. Next base: position 63,646,638 of record NC_135818.1, on the reverse strand, counting down.
GGAGAGAAGGTCACCACGGTCACCAGAACCGGCGTTACCGCCAGTGTTGAGGAGGTCGCAGAGACGGTGTGGTCCTCCAATACGACTGAACTTGTGAATATATGGACAGTTGTTCTGTTTTTTTTTGCCCCGCCGGCCTTTGTCTTAAAGGAGGGGTGAATGTGGTGAACCATAGTTGGTTACCACTATGAGTACTGAACCATAGATGGTCAGCACTATGGGTATTTGTAGATATGTTACTGTTGTTACTGTTGGGGTTAGGGTTGGGGTGTTCTACCTGTTGATATTGTTCTGTGGTACACTCCAGTTGGCTCCGCCTACCTGGAGGAGTATAAAGGTCACTGCACTGCCTGGTGACCCTTTAGTCTGGGATTGTATTGTATATAGTATGCTCCATTCTTGTTAGTAATAAAAGCCTTTATTTCCCGGGTACGATCCAGCCTCCCGAGTGATTTAATCGCGCATCAGCGGGCATAGAGAAGGAAGAAGAGGAAGGGGGAAGACAAACTAGACAACAACTTTCTAACTGGGTTATCAAAATACGCTTGCATTTATATAGCCTCTTTTACAATTACCAGGCATTTTAGAGCAGTTCACCAAAGATCCTTAGACCGCATCCTCCAAACCCACGACCACTTCTATCTAGAAGGACAAGGGCAGCAGACACATGGGAACACCACCACCTGCAACTTCCCCTCCAAGTCATTCACCATCCTGAATTGGAAATATATCACCGTTCCTTTGCAGTCACTGGGCCAAAATCCTGGAATTCCCTCCCTAACGGCACTGTGGGTCAACCCACAGCAATGGACTGCAGCGATTCAAGAAGGCAGCTCACCACCACCTTCTCAAGGGCAGTTAGGGATGGGCAATAAATGCTTGCCAGCCAGCGACACCCATGTCCCACGAATGAATAAAATTTTGCAATGTAGGAAATGTAGCAATGTTATAATGGTCAGAGAATTGACTGAGGGATAAATATTAGTTAGGATCCAGTGCTCATTCCCCCACTCTTTTTTGTGACTTCCTTTTTTCACATTCACGGGATGAACATCCACCAGATGCAAAAAATTATGAGGGGAAGAGATAAAATGGACAGGATGAAATTGTTTCCTTGGGGGAGAATTCTAGAACCAGGAGACATAGGTCCAAGATAAGTGGCAGTAGGTGCAGAGGGAACATGAGGAGGGATTTTTTCACACAGAAGGTGGTGGGTATCTGGAATTCGCTGCCCGAGTTGGTGGTGGAGGCAGAGACCCTAAATTCTATTAAAAAGTACCTGGATCTGGATCTTAAGTGCTGTAAGCTACAGGGCTATGGGCTGGATGCAGGAAAGTGGGATTTGATAGGGCATCCTCAGGCTGGCATGGACATGATAGGCTAAATCATAGAATCATAGAATCTTACAGTGCAGAATGAGGCCATTCGGACCATCGAGTCTGCGCCGACCACAGTCCTACCCAGGCCCTATCCCCACAACTCCATTCATTAACCTAGCTGGTCCCCCTGACAGTGAGGGGCAATTTACCATGGCCAATCCACCTAACCCGCACACCTTTGGACTGTGGGAGGAAACCGGAGCACCTGGAGGAAACCCACGCAGACATGGGGAGAAAGTGCAAATCCCACATAGACAGTGATCCAAGCCGTGAGTCGAATTTGGGTCCCTGGCGCTGTGAGGCAGCAGTGCTAACCACTGTGCCATTGTGCCGCCCGCATGCCACTGTGCTGCCCATGCCGCCCGCATGCCACCGTGCTGCCCAATGGCCTCCTTCTGTGGCCAAACGGGCCATCTAAAATGGCGATTTGTAAAGCACTCTGGGACAATTGGGCAAGAACTAAAATGACAGGCTGCAACCCAGACGAGTGAATACACAGGATATGGGTCATCTCCAGGACAAAAGAGACTTTCTGGTCAAACTGGATTGTTTACCAGACATAAGGGCGCCATAACACCTTATTTGGGAGGGAGGTGTGTACCCTACGTGCCCCCAGCACCTGCAGACATGGCCGTTGGGGACAGACCCAGAGATCGGTGTGGCAGCACCCGATTGGACTTTATCGGTCAGGGTGATCAAGTCCTGATCGATTGATTGGCAATGGCCAAAAGGAGCGCGAAACCCAACGGGGTATAAAGGGTGCTGCACAACCAGGAATCTCTCTCTCTCTCTCTCTCTTTCTTTCGCTCTCTCTCTCTCTCTCTGACCCCACGAACGAGCTACAACACCGGTGACCATCGCCAGCGACGACCAGCACGAGGAGAGCCACCACACCCGAGGAGGAAGGAAGACCAGAGCCAGAGTGCCAGACCAGACCAAAGGACCAGACTACGCGGAGGACGACTGAGACCAGCGCACAGATAAAGGCCAATATCTGCTTGGGTACTTGCCAGTCACGCAAAGTTAAGTCAAGGTTTTGTATTGGACTTGAACTCTAGTATTTTCTGTAAAGATAACTTATTGTTGGTTGGTTGGGTGATTATTGATTGTGTGTCTTAAATAAATATTGGTTGTACTAACAAGACGTCTATTTGCAGTTATTTGTCCACCGTATAAGGGTTAAAACAGACTGTGTGGCAGGCACTACACTTCCATGCTGTAACTTTTCTATGGTTCTATGAGAGGCAGAAGATGTGTTGAGTTCACACCTGGTCCAATAGCCTCCGGGCTGTGCAGCATTCTCTCAGTACTGCACTGTAGTGACTTTTGTGCTCAGATCCTGGCCAAGTGGACAGTCAGTGACAGTGGGAAGATTTTATATGGAGCTGCTAATGAATGGGGAACTGGAGTCGCTCTTATTGATCTCACAGTTGGATGCATTAGCCACTAGCAGTGATGGTTGTGTCTCAGTAGGTAGCTCACTTCCCTCCGAGTCAGAGGATTGTGGGTTCATGTCCCCCCACCCCCCCAAGGCCGACGCACACAAACCCAGCCTGATCCTTGATAAATCACTCATTAACAGCAGTGTGGAAGAATCACACTTTGGAAAGAGTACAGAGGAGGATTTCTTGAAGGGTTCCAGTGATGATCCCTTCTCATAGAATCATACAGTGCAGAAGGAAGCCATTCGGCCCATCGAGTCTGCACCGACCACAATCCCACCCAGGCCCTAATCCCTAAACCTCACACATTTTACTCGTGATAGCCCCCTGACACTCAGGGGCAATTTAGCACGGCCAATCCACCTAATCTGCACATCTTTGGAATGTGGGAGGAAACCAGAGCACCCGGAGGAAACCCACACAGACACGGGGAGAACGTGCAGACTCCACGCAGACAGTGAGCCGAGGTTGGAATCGAACCCAGATCCCTGGAGCTGTGAGGCAGCAGTGCTAACCACTGCGCCACCGTGCCGCCCACGGCTTACGGGCACGTCGCAAGTTTGGAGAAGCTGGGGTAGTTCTCCTTAGAGCAGCGGAGGTTGAGATAGAGATATTTAAAATCATCAGAAGTTTACACAGGGAAAAATAAAGATGAACTCTCAAATGGATAATAAATTAATAACCAGATGGAATAGATTTAAGGTGACCTGCAAAAGAACCAGAGGGAAGATGAGGGAAAACCTTTTTTAATGGTTAGGATTTGGATTGCGCTGCGGAATGGACTGGATTCAACAGTAGCTTTCTAAAGATCAATACAAAAGGAGAAAGAAACTGCAGGAATATGGGGAAAGAGTGCGGGAATGGGGATAACTGGATTGCTCTTTGAGGGAGCCATTACAATCCCGATGAATTGAATGGCTTCTGCGTGTGCTGTACTGTTCTATGATTTCATGCTTCTATGAGCAGGCACCAATTTCTCCCCATTGATGCCTGACTATTATCCATATGTGATTACCTGATTCATTTATACTCAGTGTAGCCTTTTTCTAATGCTGCTTGCTAATCAAGCCGCCATTGTTTCAGATAGATGCTGAATAAATGCCTTTATTTTGTTCTCAAAGCAATTGCTGAACGATGAATAGTTTAAATTTAACAAGCTATCCAGGAAGTGCCCTTTACCTTCTAGTGCAGCTGATTGGCTAGCCACCGCTCAGCAGTAACTTAGCAACCTCGTTCTTTGATTCTCTAATGCTGAGCAAAGAGAAACTTGAAAGCAGAAGGGTAGCTTTCCATTTTGTCAGTGTCAAAGCCCTCCAGCAACAGAATCAAAGCGTTGTCTCTGCAAGTGACATGAGATTCCAACGAATGCACTGATTTTTGAAACAAAAAATACCAATCAATTTCTGCACTAAAGTCTGATGGGCAGTTATGTAATCTCTCGCAAAAATGTGTTGAATGACACCTCTCCATGTGACAGAAATCTGTGCTGTAAGCCATTCTTGGGTAAAATGTAATGACAGACTAGATATCGACATGGTGGCACGGTGGCACAGTAGTTAGCACTGCTGCCTCACAATGCCAGGGACCCGGGTTCAATTCCGGCCTCGGGTGACTGTTTGTGTGTACGTTCTCCCCATGTCTGCATGGGTTTCCTCCGGTTTCCTCCCCCAGTCCAAAGATGTGCGGGTTGGGTTGGTCACCCCCGCTCAATTGTCAGGGAGATTAGCAGGGCAAATTTGTGCTGGTTACGGAGATAGGGTCTGGGTGGATTGTTGGTGCAGCCTGATGGGCTGAATGGCCTCTTTCTGCACTGTAAGGATTCTATGAACATCCCCTAATATCCAGCTGGCTGACATTCATCCCTTAACCGGGATCATTCAAACAGATTCTCCCGGCATTACCACATAGCTGTTTATGGGAACTTGCTGTGCACAAATTGGCTGCCATGTTTCATACGTTACAACAACGACTACATTTCAAAAGCACTACACTCGCTATAGAGTGTCTTGGGACCCTCCTGACGGAGTGAAAATAGTGTTCGAGGCACTTCTACATTTGTATTAGCAACACGGCTTTGGTGTAATGTCACCTCCAAAGGTCTTCACCTTCAAAGTAGTGGAGCATTGAAAGGTCAGCCTGCATGGTGTGTTCAACTATCAGGAGCGGGAGGTCAACCAATGACCTTCCAATTTCAAAGCATGATGGCCACAAGGCTCATCCCGAGTTGCAACAATTCTTTGAAATACGTTCTGTGGATACTGTACTGACATGCTGGGTCCATTTATGTGCCTAGTAGCAGGCGGACAAGCTTATGAATTGCTGTTATTTCTCAAATGCTGCTCTGCAGTTGTGTGGAAAGGAATCAGCGTGTCATACCCCAACTAGAACATTATGTCAATCACACCGTGAATACAGTTGAAGGCAATATACTCTGGCTTAAACCCACCAATAATTAGTGGACACTTGAAGTAAGTCAACAATTGAAAAATAATGTCTGTAGTCTTTGCAGTTATTGGTCAAGCAGATCTGATCTCAGAGGAGACTCAAACCATACGCAGTATTTAGCACAGTTCAATAACCGATTCCCTACAGAGCTCGATTCCGCTAAGCATCACACCTCTGTTAGTCCCAGGCTTGAGATTTTTGACCTTGTATACCTCACTTGCTGTATTGTGGATTCTGTCTGGACCCATTTGCCCTGTTCTTCATCTGAAGGCAAATGCCATGCAAAATCCATCTACTTATCCAGTTAGCACCAACTCTGAGCGAAATGTCACTGTGGCAAGTGATTAAAACCACAACATAGCCCACTTTAATTTTCCCTTCACTTCCGTGGCCACCTCATTTCTGGGTTAGGTTTTGAGAAGCGTAAAGAGCAGATTGGAAAACACAACAATAACCCAATCTATCTGGAAGCAAAGTTGGGCTGGGACACCACCACAGGCTAAAATCCCCCTCTGTTGCATTGAGGTAACTCTTTATAGTGGACACCAAAAAGAAAAAAATCTACCCCCCCCATGTCAACAGCAAATCATTTAATTTGAAATGAATAAGTGTTTCATGGCACATTACACTATTGTTTGACTTCATCGCACTGACCTACTTAGACACAGTAAGAGATCCCACAACACCAGGTTAAAGTCCTGGGTGACTCACCTGATGAAGGAGCAGCGCTCCGAAAGCTCGTGATTCCAAATAAACCTGTTGGACTTTAACCTGGTGTTGTGAGACTTCTTACTGAGCCCACCCCAGTCCAACACCGGCATCTCCACCTCATGGCTATTTAGACATGGCCTTGACGATATTAAAGATTGCCTGCCGGGATGTGGGGGGGAGCGCAATAGCAAAGCATTGAAATAATACAGAAAATTGTGGAAGTACTCAGCATGTCACGCAGCGTCTGTGGACAGAGAAACAGAAATAACAGGGGCAATTTAATCCCCCCCCGCTTCCATCCCGTGTTTATTGTTGGGGAGAGCATTTAATTTGGTGAGAGGATGGTGCAGACAGTCTGACAACAAGCAAACCTGTGTGGGCTCCCTTGTTCTACGGTGCTCAGTTCCCGCTAAAGGGACTGGCATTGGGAAGTGGAATGTTTGCAAAGTGCCACACCCAGCCCTAGCTATTAAATACCCACAAACCCCTTCACCTGTGACCCGCACCCCACAACACCACACCACCCCCACCACATCCTGCCATCACTCACTTGTGTCTGGGTCCCTCCTTGATCCAAGACCTTAGCTGGACAGTAGAACTGACAGTAGCCACCGACTCAGTAGGCTCGAGGGATGGCTGACAGTCATCTCAGATTGACCACCTGAAGGGTAACTGTATGATTGAATTGACACCGTTTTTTTTAGAATTCTCAATAAAAATTTTAGATTTAACGTGAACTTGTGGTGGTACGGTGGCACAGTGGTTAGCACTGCTGCCTCACAGCGCCAGGGACCCAGGTTCAATTCCAGCCTTGGGTCACTGTCAGTGTGGTGTTTGCACATTCTCCCCTTATCTGCGTGGGCTTCCTCCGGGTGCTCCGGTTTCCTCCCACAGTCCAAAGATGTGCAGGTTAAGTTGATTGGCCATGCTAAATTGCCTCTTAGTGTCAGGGGGATTAGTATGGTAAATATGAGGGGTTATAGAATCATAGAATCATAGAAACCCTACAGTACAGAAAGAGGCCATTCGGCCCATCGAGTCTGCACCGACCACAATCCCACCCAGGCCCTACTCCCATATCCCTACATATTTACCTAACTAATCCCTCTAACCTATGCATCTCAGGACACTAAGGGAAATTTTTAGCATGGCCAATCAACCTAGCCCGCACATCTTTGGACTGTGGGAGGAAACCGGAGCACCCGGAGGAAACCCACGCAGACACGAGGAGAATGTGCAAACTCCACACAGACAGTGACCCAAGCCGGGAATCGAACCCAGGTCCCTGGAGCTGTGAAGCAGCAGTGCTAACCACTGTGCTACCGTGCCGCCCATGCTACCGTGCCGCCCAATGTGGACAGGACCTGGGTGGAATTGTTGTCAGTGCTGGCTCAATGGGCTGAATGGTCTCCTTCTGCACTGTAGGGATTCTATGATTGTGTCAATTGTAATTCTTGATCTCCAAATCTAAGAAAGAAGTAATCTCTCCTGCAGGCGATATGCCTGTGTTGTGGGTTTTTTTTTCAGAGACCAACTATTGCCAAAACTTTAGCTAATACAAATCAAGTAAAATACAATCAATTATCATTAGTACAGGTCAATCATTGTTAATAAATGCCATATACCTTGGCCAATTACATTCTACCCTCTGACAGCATGGGAATTCATTGGTCCGTAGAATCCGGAGGTTCCTGCCCTCCGTCACCTCGCAAATTCTACTACATAAATCATAGAGTTCAAAGGTAGCTTCCCACTGTCTCTTAGCAACCTCTATTATGTAGGTTGTAGGGTTCAAATTATCTTTCCCATTGTCTGGTGAGGCATCCCCTATCAGTAAAAATGAAAGATCCTAATGCCTGGGAACTTGCACTTCCCATGACTTATACTGATAACAAAACTGTACTCTGCGACTGCATTGTTCTTAAAGAATGTGTTTCTTCTCACTTAGCTATCATCCTATTATGCCTTGGGGCAGCCTGCATTTTGGCCAAAGTGTACAGACCATCTTCAAGAATACAGGTTTAAATCTGAAATACATGTTTAAATCCTCTAACTGTGGTTATATGTGTTTCTATGCAGACAGTGCCTCTGTAATATATTTAAGGCAGTCTGTGATTCTTATCCAAAATTAATCCACTCAGTTTTATTGGTCTTTATTAGTGTTTTAAATCCCAGAGTAATTTGAATAACAGCTATTCACCTACAGTTGAATAACAGCTATAACAGCTAAAACAGCTAGAAGCAATGTGTAAGCTGCGAGATGTGGGTGAGAGTCTTGCTGCAGTGCTACTTGGATGTAAATGCGGTGGAGCATATGAATGTTAGGCATGAGTCCTGATTGCTAAAGGTTTCTGATGATTGAATGATGGGGATGTGGAGTATTAAGCAGTGTGTGAGGTCGGTGACATGATTGGTAAGATACAGCATTTGAAGGTGTATTCAGATATTGACCATGTGGCAAGCTAGAACTGTATCCAGGTATTTAGGGCCAGGATCCAGGAACTGATCTCCAAACTTATCTGCTCCTAATCCCTCCTAATGTCTTGTCAGGGGGAGCTTCCTGGTTCCCTGTGGAATGAAGACCACTCTCCTTATTCCAGCTTCTATAGTAAGGCCTACAGTGCTGCACCTGAGAACATAGGAGCCATCTCCTCCACTGCTTCTGTTTCTTCCTACTCAGTAGTTCTTCCCCAGCCACATCTACGACCTGCTATAGCCCTAATGCATCTCTCCTTTTGACTGCACAATGGTTAGCCTGCTGCCTCACAGCACCAGGGACCCGGGTTTGATTCCTGGCTTGGGTCACAATCTGTGCAGAGCCTGCATGTTCTCCCCATGTCTGCATGGGTTTCCTCCAGGTGCTCTGGTTTCCTCCCACAGTCCAAAAGATGTGCTGGTTAGGCGCATTGGCCATGCTAAATTCTCCCTCAGTGTACCCAAACAAGCGCCGGAATGTGGCGACTAGGGGATTTTCACAGTAATTTCATTGCACTGTTAATGTAAGCCCACTTGCGGCACTAATAAATAAACTTTCCTTTCAGAAGTGCGGGTAATATTAATTAGCGCTAGCTTTGCATGTTCCTGGGCCTCTAGCTGTGCATGCAGGCAGCCAAGACCGTCTCTGTCCAAGGCTGCAAGAAACTAGAAAGGGTTGTGAATGAGCAGTCCATCACTCAAACCATCCTCCCATCCAATAACACTGTCTACACTTCCCAATGCCTCGGAAAAGCAGCCACCATAATCAAGGATTCTAGGCATCCCGGACATTCTCTCTTCCACCTTCTTCTGTTGGAAGAAAGATACAAAAGTCTGAGATCATGTGCCAACCAACTCAAAAACAGCTTCTTCCCTGCTGCTGTCAGACTTTTGAATGGACTTACCTCGCATTAAGTTGATCTTTCTCTGCACTCTATGCTGGCTGCTTTTCCGAGACTTCGGGAAGTGTAGACAGTGTCTTTGGATGGGAGGATGGTTTGAGTGATGGACTGGGCTTCATTCACAACCCTTTCTAGACTGTAACACTACATTCTGCACCTTCTCCTTTCCTTCTCTATGAATGGTATGCTTTGTCTGTATAGCGCGCAAGGAACAATACTTTTGGCTATATACTAATACATGTGACAATAATAAATCAAATCAAATCAAAGCAGCATGGTTAGCATTGGGCTGCATGCCACAGTCATGGGGATGAGAAGACATTAGGACTGGAATTTTACCGTTCTGCCGCCCACCATGGGCATTGGAGCGGGTGAGGGGGCAGACCATGGAAAGGTCCGTTGACCACGGGCAGGATTTTCCGGTTTCGGGATGAGCGAGGCCAGAAAATCCCGCCCTATGAAGTTTGCAGCTGCCTGCATCATTCCCATTGGGTGCTGGATAATGGTGCATCGCTCTCCGTGAGCCCACCATCGGGCCTTGGTGATTTCTGCAGCCCAGTGGCTAGAGTTTATAATAACCCACTGATTACAATAATATATGAAAAAACAAGCAAAACAATAACCTGAAGAGCCAACACACACAGACACACAGATTAAACTGGATTTAATCAACATGGTTTCAAATAAGCTTTAAATTACATCACCGCATGCTTGTGCAACAGTTGACAGAATTTCATGATTGCTCAATAATAATATGCTTCAAATTTGCTAATCATTGCTGAAGTATTTTGAAATCTGAAATAGGATAATGTCACCTCACGGTCATGCTCGCATCACCATTGGATTGTATAATTAAAACTACAGCAGAGGGAGAACGCAATTCTTTTTATTCCCTCTATAAGTAAATGATTGGTAAAATATAGGATTTTAAAATAACTTTTCTTGTTTACCAGCAATTCATTTCAAAACTACCATTGACAAGGATGATACACATACAAAGACCATTCTGATTTTTGGAAGTCTTAAAATGACACTACAGTGAATCTTTTTTTTATTCATGTGTGGGACATGGGCGTCGCTGGCTGGCCAGAATCTATTGCCCATTCCTGGTTGCACGAGGGCAGTTGAGAGTCAATCACATTGCTGTGGCTCTGGAGGCAAATGTAGGCCCGACCAGGTAAGGACGGCAGATTTCCTTCCCTAAAGGACATTAGTGAACCGGGTGGATTTTTCCGACAATGGCTTCATAGTCATCAGTTGATTCTTAATTCCAGATATTTTTTATTGAAGTAAAATTCCACCATCTGCCGTGGCGGGATTCGAACCCGGGTCCCCAGAACAGTAGCTGAGTTTCTGGATTAATAGTCTCACGATAATACCACTAGGCTATCACCTCCCTTATATGGAAGGATATCTAAAATTTTCGTCAAGATGTAATTTTACGAGTGATTTTATTGAACTAGTTTTGCCTGCACATGGGACTTACAAATTAAAAATGTAGTCAAGTGTCTTTACATCAATAATGACTTCACATATTAAATAAACTGACATAGAACAGAAGGCATTTGACAGGAGAATTATGAAACAGAAGTCGACATCGAAATACATAAAGTGATATTAGGCCAGGTGACAAAAAGCTTGTTCAAAGAAGAAAGTTTTGAAGAATGATTTAAAGAGGAAAGGGTGGAGGAAATTTGCAAGGATGGGGAAGGGAATTCTGGAGCTGGGGCCAACACAGCTGAAGGCACGGCCCTCACTGGAGTGATTAAGAATAGGAGTGCTCAATTGGCCAGAACTTAGAGAGCGTGGAGATCTCAGACTTGTAGGACTGAAGGAGATTACAGAGATAGGGAGACCTTGAAGTGATCTGAAAACAAGTATATTATAATCAAAGTGTCGCTATGCTTATGTCAGCTCAGCTTCCAGCAGCTCTATTCATTTTGCTCTGAGTCCACACCCCGCTTTAACCAATTAAGCAAAGTGAGCATTGATCAGTCACCAGACTCTCATATCAAACACAGCACAAACAAACCATTCAACACTAGCATTGCCAGCCAAATGATAGTGGGAAGGATTAGAGTCGAGTTTTATAGTCAGCCATGTCAAGGATGCTGACAGGTTGAAGAGGATGAGGGGCGATAGGTTGTGGCTGTTAGATGTAATCAAAAATTCTAATCTTTATACAGTGCCATATGTGCTGTACTCTTGTGCACGAGATCACAATTATCACTTAATTTTTAAGTACTAGATTGGCTAAAAAATATAAAACCCTGATACACTTGAGATATGGCTAGATGTGGGACTGAGCTCATTTTCACCTATTAAACCCAGTCTGCCAATACCAATAATCATTTAAGGCTACTTTGATGTGTTTGAAATAATGGTTGACTTTGATGATTTATATATATAAGTACCATTAAGTATCTCTATAAACCCAATCCTCTCTGCTTTTCTGTAAGCTCCTCAAGTTTGGAACATCTTTTGCTTCCTTTGATCGAACGGCGTGTGCGACTTTCTTCTATGGCAGACAGAACCACCTTTATTTGCCTCAGGCTTATTCTTGTTCTTTCCTTGAACTCCTTTGTCCCTCACATTCTCTATCCTTCTACCCTTCTCAAAAGCATCTTTTTCAACAAAACCTTTGGCGAGCTCTGCAAACACTAGTTTGCAGAGTAGTTGGGGAGGTAGTCAGAGGATTGGACAGATAATCAGGGACTGTGGCATAGACAGATTGTTGGGAGGATAGTTTGGGTGGTGGGCAGGGTAGTCAGGGCCTAGGGGTTTAGTTGGAGGAGTGAGAGGTGGTCCGGGGGTTGTGGGAATGTTAGGAGGTGCGAGGGGTTGTTGTGTCGGGGAGTGGTCATTGAAGTGTTGTTGTTGGGGGCGGGAGGGGGGGGGGGCGGCAGGGGAGGGGGGGCATTAGAGGGTCCAGTAGTGTTTGGGGGTGTCTGTAGTACAGTTACCCAGGAGTTAGAAGTAGTTTTAATCCCTTTAACTTTTCCTGGGTAACTATTCCACTAAATGGGATTTACGGATTCTTCCCAGTGCAGAGCAATTGCCCATTGGAAGTTTAATTTTCCCAGGCTATTGCCCTGTAGTCCTGGCCTGGGGACTTCAGGGGAGTCCCGCAGCACTGGGGTACCTCTGGATATGACACTCGAGGGATCGGACGTTTTGGGCTAAAATTCAGTTGCACTGAGCTGGTTGTGTACAAGTGTGAATTGATAATGCTGAGGCAAATGTCCCATGGGATTTTCCTCTCCCTCCATGGTCTGTCTCACGGCAGTCGGAGGTGGTGTGCTGCTCGCTGGTGCCAGGATCTATGGTCTCGCCATTGTCAACGGGGTTTCCCATTGAATGCACCCCCCGCCAACGGGAAGCCCGCAGCGGGGGTGCGCTATCAGCGGGACCGTAAGATGCTGTCGGTATAAATCGCAGCAAGATTTTGGTGCTTATATTCAAGATAGGGGTGGCACAGTGGCACAGTGGTTCGCCCTACTGCCTCACAGTGCCAGGGACCTGGGTTCAATTCCAGCCTCGAGCGACTGTGTGAAGTTTGTATATTCTCCCCGTGTCTGCGTGGTGATGCACTATCAATCAAGCAAAGACTAGTTTGTATGCAAGAACAAACAGGCTTTTATTCGCAAAAGACTTGGAGCACACCCATGCTGATAAACTGGTCCGGTGACTGAGGCAGGGGGGTTGGGAGCAGTCACCTTTATACCAGGACCATGGGGGGAGGAGTCTCAATGTGTGGAGATGCCGGCGTTGGACTGGGGTAAACACAGTAAGAAGTTTAACAACACCAGGTTAAAGTCCAACAGGTTTATTTGGTAGCAAAAGCCACACAAGCTTTCGGAGCTCCAAGCCCCTTCTTCAGGTGAGTAGGAATTCTGTTCACAAACAGGGCATATAAAGACACAGACTCAATTTACATGAATAATGGTTGGAATGCGAATACTTACAGCCAATCAAGTCTTTAAGAAACAAACAACGTGAGTGGAGAGAGCATCAAGACAGGCTAAAAAGATGTGTATTGTCTCCAGACAAGACAGCCAGTGAAACTCTGCAGGTCCAGGCAAACTGTGGGGGTTACAAATAGTGTGACATGAACCCAATATCCCGGTTAATCCCGGTTAACCGGGATATTGGGTTCATGTCACACTATTTGTAACCCCCACAGTTTGCCTGGACCTGCAGAGTTTCACTGGCTGTCTTGTCTGGAGACAATACACATCTTTTTAGCCTGTCTTGATGCTCTCTCCACTCACGTTGTTTGTTTCTTAAAGACTTGATTAGCTGTAAGTATTCGCATTCCAACCATTACTCATGTAAATTGAGTCTGTGTCTTTATATGCCCTGTTTGTGAACAGAATTCCCACTCACCTGAAGAAGGGGCTTGGAGCTCCGAAAGCTTGTGTGGCTTTTGCTACCAAATAAACATGGAGTTTAACCTGGTGTTGTTAAACTTCTTACTGGGAGGAGTCTCAGGCAGGGCCGGCAGGGGCATGCTCAGGCATGTCACACACACACACACACAGGCAATAGGCTTAACAGTGGTTTACCACACGTGGGTTTCCTTCGGGTGCTCCAGTTTCCTCCCACACTCTGGGTTAGGCTGATTGGCCATGCTAAATTGCCCCTTAGTATCAGGGGGAATAGCAGGGTAAACACGTGGTGTTACGGGGATAGGGTGGAATTGCTGTCAGTGCTGCCGAATGGTCTCCTTCTGCACCGAAGGGATTCTATGAATCTGTATCAATTTGAATTAGTCATTGCATTCAGAGCCAAGCATTTAATATCACTTTCACAATTGCGTGCATTCACTATTGGTGAATAGAAATTGCTTCAATGCAGCTACAAGCAATGCACTCAGCTGCAGGTTGTAAGCCACCTGAACACAGTTTAAACTTTAGCTCCCAAACATGGAGTGCTGATTTTGCTTAGTAACTGATTGCCTGGAGTCCTTGGCAGACAAATATTCCTCTCACAGAATTATATTAAAAGTCAGAGTTCAGTCCGAAGACAGCCAGTGTGTGAGTCTCAGAGCCAACATCCTGTGTTTCAGACACTTCCATTGCCAGCCAAGAAAAGGAAGTAAAGCGAGGTTGAAGTCATACCAAGTAAAGATCCATGTTACAGAGAAAAAGCATGTTTGTTTTTATTTGTTTTTATCTAGTTTGGATGTTGTTGTCCGTTTCCCTTCATTTTCGAAGATGGTAATTTCTTGCGGGGATAGCATCATCTGTTGTTCCGATGTGGCCACAGAGCCTGATTTTACATCTGCGCGGCTCTCCACAATGTAGACAAGATGGATGGCCCAACTTTGCTGAGATCGCCCACTGTTTCTCATTGTCCTTTTGTCCTTTGCTGTGTTTTGAAGAAACATCACTGTTAGTAAAGGGATCTATATTTGTATTGGTAAATAATAGAAATAAGATTTAGTTTTAAGTGGGTTTCACTTAATGTTTCCATGTAAGGAACTGATAGTTCGATTCCTGTTGGACAAAGGTGTTTGTATGTGTGGGGGTTTTGGTTTCAATTCACACTGTGCTTCTATTGTGCTTAGAGAAGTTACAGCATGAAGAGTAAATTAAAGCTGGGAGAAGGAGAAGTCGTTGCATAGCAACCAGGGGACCATTTAAGGTAGGAAAGCTTTTTATCCTTTGTTTAACTCGAAGCTAGGGCAGTTGGAGATAGGACAGCAGGGAATGAACATCTCTCAACTCTGCCAGAAGACAAGCTGGTCAGGACAAGGGTTGCAAAGAGGCAGACTTCCCAAAGAACCAGACACCAGGCACAGTCCAGATGTCCAGGGAATTGGGACAGAATGAAGGTCTTAGGAAGATCAAAGTTAAAGGAAGAGAGACCAAGAAGTCGAACAAGGTATTGTTCCGGAGAATTCCAGTGAAAAGCAGGTGAAGTGTTCTGAGTTAAAGCGACAACTATAATAACCAGATTTAAAGTGGAAAGGTAAACTTCAGAGATAAATCAAAAGTTTGGTGCCATCTTAATGCAGTCTTGGAATCATTAGTTAAAGCAACTGTGAAGAGTTTGTGCAACAGTCAAGATAAAGGAAACCTAAAGGGGGAGATGTAAAACCTGGATGCTGGATGGCTTGTCAAAAGTGGAATGAAACTTTGTTTAAAGGAGTAATTTGGAAAACCTGGAGTGGACCTTTAGTACAAACAACTGAGGGAAGGCATTGTTTAAGAGAAGATTTGAAAGTGTGTCTTTTTGAAAGCAGAATCTGAAATCACTCGTGTGGAAGCTGGAGTTCCGTGAGACAGGTATGTTAAAGTTTATTTATTAGTGTCACAAGTTGGCTTACATCAACATTGCAATGAAGTACTGTGAAAATCTCCTAGTCGCCACACTCCAGTGCCTGTTTGGGGACAGTGAGGGAGAATTTAGCATGGCCAATGCACCTAACCAGCACATCTTTCGGACTATGGGAGGAAACTGGAGCACCCGGCGGAAACCCACACAGACACGGGGAGAACGTGCCCAAACTCCACACAGATAGTGACCCAAACTGGGAATCGAACCCAGGGCCCTGACACTGTGAGGCAGCAGTGCTAACTACCGTGCCACCATGCAGTCGCAAGAATCGTTTAAGAATTATTTCGGGGATTTTGAGGAGAAATCCACAGAAATTCAGTCATGTTCAGAGAAGGGAGTGTATTTGACCACTGCCAGTCTGTGTGTTTAAAGGGACTGTGTATTATTGACACCATTATAGCCTAAGATATACTTTGTAACTCATGTTCACCTTAAAATCTGTGTATGTTTGTGAAGCTAAGGGGGAGTAAAGGAGTATTGTATCATAATCCAACCTTTCATGTTGAATAACTTTTTCTTGTTTTTAAAACGAATAGCAGTCCTGTGATTCTGTTTCCGCACATTTTCTAAAACAAATTATGGTCTTTTGAGCCAGGGTTCTACACTGGGATCCTTCCATCCAATTGTAACACCAACTGGGTTCGTAACAACACCACTACTTGAGATTTCTCCACAGGTAGTTCTTTTTTCTGCATTTTCCTCCCAGTCCATGGTATCATTGCTGCATTTCCTGAGGTTCAACTTCAAGAAATCTTTGAACCTTAATCTTGGCCTACTTCACAGGCAGTGTCCAAAGTTTTAGTTGTGAATGCGTGACTGCCACAGGGATTTTATCATCAGTTATACGTACTACCGGTCCACTCCATCTGTGCTGGACTCTGATGATGAATGCTTCAATTCCAGACATTGTTGCTCTTTGAAGTATTCAGTATTGGGCACCTCACCCTCCCATTTGAAGGCCATGATGTTCTAAATGGATCTCATGTGGAACCTGTCCAACCAAATAATGTATAGGTACCCCTGTCTCACAGGCATGTAGGAGGCTCGGTATTACCACAGTTTTGTAGGAGTCTGCACGTTCTTCCCATGTCTGCGTGGGTTTCCTCCGAGTGCTCTGGTTTCCTCCCACAGTCCGAAATATGTGCTGGTTAGGTGCATTGGCCATGCTAAATTCGCCCTTGGTGTACCCGAAGAGGTGCGGGAGTGTGGCGACTAGGAGATTTTCATAGTAACTTCATTGCAATGTTAATGTGAGCCGACTTGTGGCACCAATTAAGAAACCTTAAACAGCAAGTTGTAAGTTTGATGCTCTGTTTCCTCCACAGTCCCTTGCATAAATGGGCAAATGCTGAGTTTGCTCTAATTGAAAAAAGGGTGGTTGGAGATGGATATTTCCCCTTATGTGTGAACACCAGCCTGCAATCTACCATTACCTGGTCTGGCCCACACGCAGTGCAGGGTATGACCACTGCTGTGAGAGCTGAGTTAGTGTCAAGGGCCAGGTACACTCCTCCTCCCAGCTATGTAGTCGGGTGCAGCTGACTCTTGCAAAGGAGACTGACACAGACACATAAGGTGACCCATGCTGAATGTATGAGAAGGGAACACTCCTTGCTTGTTATCCATTTTACTGTTCATTCATCTGATGATATGTAAATAAAACCATTTGTTGGTCCAAAGTTAGCACCTTGATTTGGAGAGTTCACGATACACTACGCTCAAGTGGCCAGTTTACAGATTAAGAATTCTCTGTTAGAATTCCTTAGCCTCACCATCCTTTACCTAGAAATGGGACGTCATGTGTTAACAGGGATCAATAAACTTTACTAAGTCCATATCAACTTCTCTATGGATTATGGTAATTCATAAGGAAGCTTCAGACTGCGGCCATTAGCAAATAACTTCCCTCATTAGCTTAGATTGCAAAATCTTTATCAAAATTGATCAAACTGAGTTGCTAAATAGCTTTTATATAGCCTCAATTTAACATTACCAAAGAGAATTTCAGCTTCATGTGGGTTGTTGGTCTGTGACTGGAACAGCAGTGGGGCTGAGGTTTTCTTGTGGACTCACTCCTACACCCGCAAGATCCAAAAGGAATATTTCTCAGGCGGTTTATTTGATTGAACTGTTGAATTCACTTTCAGGGTGGCAGGTTAGGGCGCTCAGGACTTGGCACAGCTCGGTGAAGCATATTTGTTTTTATTCATTCGTGGGGCAAAAGTGTAGCTGGCGAGGCCAGCATTTATTGCTCACCCCTACTTGTCCTTGGTCCACTCACTTCACCTTAAAATTATGTATTCAAATTTGCATAATTAATGAGCTGAACACCTGTTTCAGGTGAAGGTGCTGGATGATATAAATGCACCTGAGCTAATGTGGTGCCTGGCACACTTTGGAGCCAGATTGGGCCTGGGAGATCGCAACCTGAAAGCTGAACTGTCGCTCCCCCCCCCCACTACTGTAAGAGTGAAAAATTAGTGACTGAGAGTTGGGTTTCTCTCCATTGGCACAGTGGTTAGCACTGCTGCCTCACAGCGCCAATGACCCAGGTTCAATTCCCAGCTTGGGTGACTGTCTGTGTGGAGTTTTGATTTATTATTGTCACATGTATTAGTATGCAGTGAAAAGTATTGTTTCTTGTGTGCTATACAGACAAAGCATACCGTTGATAGAGAAGGAAAGGAGAGGGTTCAGAATGCAGTGTTGCAGAGAAGGCTAGGGTGTAGAGAAAGATCAACTTAATATGAGGTAGATCCATTCAAAAGTCTGATGGCAGCAGGGAAGAAGCTGTTCTTGAGTCGGTCGGTACGTGACCCTCAGACTTTTGTATCTTTTTCCTGACGGAAGAAGGTGGAAGAGAGAATGTCCGGGGTTCGTGGGGTCCTTGATTATGCTGGCTGCTTTTTCGAGGCAGCAGCAAGTGTTGAGGGAGGCTGGTTTGCATGATGGACTGGGCTACATTCACAACCCTTTGTAGTTTATTGCAGTCTTGGTCAGAGCAGGAGCCATACCGAGCTGTGAAACAACCAAAAATTAAAGAAAAATGCTTCTAGTTGGTGAACCATCTCGCCACAAGCAAATTTATTTGTAATGAACTATGAATATGTTTTATGTGAAAAATTGTACAATTTAAGTCCAACATTTTACTCTTTTGTAAACATTTATCAACATTGATGAATCTAACATCATTAAACATTTCTTTGATTAGGCTATTTTCAGGGTATATGTTGCCAGAAGGCTTCAAATGCCCTCAACACAATCTTATGGGTTTAGGCTTCAGCAGGCCTTCTCATTCCTCGAAATAAATTTGAACAGTTCATAGAATCCCTACAGTGCAGAAGGAGGCCATTCAGCCCATCAAGTCTGAACTGACTACAATCCCATCTAGACCCTATTCCCATAACCCCACATATTTACCCTGCTAATCGCCCTGACACTAGGGTCAATTTAGCATGGCCAATCAACCTAACCCGCACATCTTTTGACTGTGGGAGGAAACTGGAGCACCCAGAGGAAATCCACACAGACACGGGGAGAATGTGCAAACTCCACACAGACGGTGACCCGAGGTAGGAATTGAACCCAGGTCCCTGGCCACTATGAGGCATCAGTGCTAACCACTGTGCCACAGTGCTAACTCTATTTTACAGTTGTTTTAAGTTGGGGGCCTGAAGATCCACTTTGGTCTGAACACATGGATTGAGCAAAGTGTTTCGAGTTGCATTTTAGAAAGTGCTCTTTGTGTGAACTGCAATGTTTCATTTAGCAGTTAACAGGCAAAACTTCCTTGTTCCAAGTTGGGGAGGCACCCTTGTCCTCTTAGGTTTTATGAGATGGTGGCATAGATCAGATACTGGGTGAGGTGATGGAGCACATGGCTAGAGGCAAAGAAAAACGTGACAGGCCGTCCTCCCACGGAATAAGGACCATTGAGAATTACGGTGCTTTTGACAGTCATTCAGCCCAATATTAAAGTATAGATATTAAAATGCTCTTGGAGCAATACTGGACGCACTCAAGACAAGGCCATTCACGACTCATCAACTCAAAACTGTTGTAGGCCCTAATGCTTCATTTCTGTCAATAATACATGTGTATAACCTTTGTGTTTTCATTTGTTTACTTCATGCAGTATAGATTTTTTTGGTAACTATAATAAATATTCAGGAGCATTTTTGCGTCACAATGCCACGTTGGTGCCTGATGACCCAACTGGTTTTAACAAGCAAGGGTATTAATGGCAAAGGGTGCACTCGAAAGCATGGTGAGTAAGGTTGGGCGGGAGGGGACCATTGATGGGAGAATAGCAAAGCAGCGCCATTTAAATATATAGAATATATACTACAGAAGGCAAATATTATGTTGGCCTTCGCAAGAGGTTTCAAGTACAAGAACAAGGATGAGTTGTTGCAATTATACAGGGCCTTGGTGAGACCACACCTAGAGTATTGTGCGCAGTTTTGGTCTCCTTTCCTGAGGAAGGATGTTCTTGCTCTCGAGGGAGTGCAGTGAAGATTTACCAGGCTGATTATGGGGATGGTGGGACTGATGTATGAGGAGAGATTGACTAGGTTAGGATTGTTTTCACTGGAGTTCAGACGAATGAGGGGGCGGGATCTCATAGAGATTTATAAAATTCTAACAGGACGAGACAGGATTGATGCAGGGAGGATGTTCCCGATGGTGGAAGGAGTCCAGAACCAGGGGTCACAGTCTGCGAATTCAGGGTAGACCATTTAGGACGGAGGTGAGCAGACATTTTTTCACCCAAAGAGTGGTGAGCCTGTGGAATTCATTGCCACAGGAAGTAGTTGATGCCAAAACATTGAATGTATTCAAGAGGTGGCTAGATATAGCACTTGGGGTGAATGGGATCAAAGGTTATGGGGAGAAAGCAGGATTAGGCTGTTGAGTTGGACGATCAGCCATGATCGTAATGAATGTCGGAGCAGGCTCGAAGGTCCAAATGGACTCCTCCTGCTCCTATCTTCTTCGTTTCTTTGTTTCTATGTAAATGTAAACTGGCAACCATGATTGTATTTGCCGTTGTAATGGGAAGTAGGAGAGGAACAGCAGAAGAACAGGCACCCATTCAAGGGCAGCCCCATGATTCAGCACTGCCTTTCTTGAGATCCTTTTGGAGGCAATGTCAACATAGCATGTTCCCAGGGAGTGGCAGAAGACCAGCCAGGCAGAGGAAGTGAGTGGCTGCAACATACAGAGCAAACCTGGATACAGGGTCTCAGATGCTTTATTGACCTCCTGTAGTTATGATCCCAGCTGATAATACTGGTCCAGTCAGATCCCAGAGTGAAACACAGTTTGATAGATCCTAACTTTTTTTAGAAACTGTGGAAGTTGGTTACTGAGCAAATTCACAAGAGTCTGTTGATGAACCTCTAACACTAAGAATAAAATATTTATTAAACAAGAAAAGTGAACTATATTACAGCAGACAAAAAGGTTGGAAAGATCTCAGTACAAACACAAGAAGGTGGCTGAAACACACTATTCCTTTACCCATCAATATCCTTACAGACATAAAAACCAGTGACCATAACCTTGACACAAAGGGAGAAATTTTCCCATCCCGCCTGCCACAGGAATCGTAGTGGGCCAGGGGCGGACCATGCAAAGGTCCTTTGACCTCGGGCAGGATTTTCCAGTTTTGGGGCGAGCGCGGCCGGACAATCCCACCTAAAGTCTTCTTGCTTGGGATTGGTGCAGTTGCAAACTATTTCATTCCCGTGAATTCCTGAGAATTCACTCGATAATTCATTCAAGTCGTATCTCTCCCTGCGACACCCAAAACTATACTCTAAACTCACTATTAATTCAACTACAGAGCAAACACACAAATTCCCTGAATTCAGCCTCCCAGTAGCATCTCTGCTGAACTGATTACTGAACTGAGTTCCGCAATTTAACCTTCAATTAACTACCATCCTAATAACTTTATAGATGTATGTCTCAGTAAACTTAAGGTCCCTATTTTTTCTCTCTCTGGCACACACTGAACTCTTTTTTTCTGTGTCTATGTCATTTGGCAACTGTCTCTCGGTAATTGTAAAGTTTTTTTGCACTGTGGGGGGAAACCCGGAGGATACTTATGCAGACACGGGGAGAATGTGCAAACCTCCGCCCCCCACCCCCCGCCCGCCGAATCACTAAACATTTAACCCAACTCCTTAACACGGTAGCACAGTGGTTAGCACTGCTGCTTCACAGCTCCAGGGACCTGGGTTCGATTCCCAGCTTGGGTCACTGCTTGTGTGGAGTTTGCACATTCTCCTCGTGTCTGCGTGGGTTTCCTCCGGGTGCTCTGGTTTCCTCCCACAGTCCAAAGATGTGCGGGTTAGGTTGATTGGCCAGGTTAAAATTGCCCCTTAGTGTCCTGAGATGTGTAGGTTAGAGGGATTAGCGGGTAATTATGTAGGGATATGGGGGTAGGGCCTGGGTGGGATTGTGGTCGGTGCAGACTCGATGGGCTAGGTGGCCTCTTTCTGCACTGTAGGGTTTCTATGATTCCATGATTAGGGGTTGTAAAACCTCATTAAAATGTATGTGTACAGACAAACCTTAAAGACCTGACTTTTTATTCAGAAGTTTATTCACCAAGTTCAGCATTGTACCCAGGTGACAGGCCTACAGGTCTGCAGACACAAACGTACAAATGAGATGAACAGCCTGGGGGCACATCATCCCTTTGCAACAGTCAAAATTTATGCCCATGAGGGTGGAACGTCAGCAAAGCTCAAATCATTAGTAAAAATACACACTCTCCACCTTGCAAGGAAATAAGTGTGCACAGTACCAAAGGACGGTTCGGTCTGGTGCTGGACTGCCACATCTAACCAACTAATGACAATGGAGCAAGCAGCTCTTGACCTGGTGGGTGACAGAGGGATGGGAGTCCATGTGAGACAGGGTGAAATGATCCCATCACCTCCAGAAGATGTGGAAGGGGCTTTCCGAGTCCTGGTTTGCTTCATGTCAAAGTATTAGCTCCAAAAGCCTGCTTCGAGTAACTTTGACAGAAGCAATTTAGCATGACTACATTCTTCTGTCTCCCACAAGGATTGATACAGAAGGGGAGCTGAAGCAGGCCAGGAGGACATCTTCAATGTTAGCTGCAGATGGGTGAGTGAGAGTGCATTGTCACACCAGTCAAGCTCACTCTCTGCCAATGCAGATACACACATATTAGTGGGCCCTCATGTGATTTTAGAATGGGTGGCATAGGGTGCAGATGAAAGAGGCAAAAGCAGCAATGGACAGACCCTATCAGAGAATGCTGGACAGCTAGATATATTCATACTTATCTGGCCATAGATATGCTGCCTCCAGAATCACACACAAGGCAGATATTCCTGGACCAGCGGAGCGGGATGTGCATCCCTGTGTTTGGAGTTCCCTGAGGCTGGATAGAGTCATAGGGACAGGATGTAGGCATTCATTCGTCATAGTCACACCATCATATCTCAGGGTTTTGAGAGTGCATGAACTTCCACCATTGAGAGAGTGGCCAATCTCATGAAGAGCAATATCCGACATTATTCTGAGTGTATGTCAGAGCAGCAGACTGAGGGACACAGAACGCGTGAAACAATCTGTAGAATTAACAGCTCAGTGTTGCTGATGGCCCAAAGGTCTATGGAGTTCCAGCCCGTTGTGGTCCATCCTCTGGTTCCCTCAAATGCTCCATCAAAAGGCTGTGACGAAGTCAGAAATGCTGTTGAAGGGACCACCCTTCATGGGGCACCATCATCAGAATCTGATACCTTGGCCCCTCTGCAGGACCGTTTACACCGCCGGCCGCCTCTGTATTGCCATTGGTGAGGCAGCCGGTGGAGGTGCACCCATTGGCACCTTCAAGACAAGGAAGACTGCCATGGGCATCCCAGCTGCAAGAAGATACAAGAAATCAGGCTGACGTCACCTCATTCCCTTTAACAGAGCTTGTGGGCAAAGATCAGCACATTGGTGATTTCACTCTGTGTTTCACTAGGGTAATGTGTGTTATGTTTGAGTAAAGCGATTAGAACTCAATACAACAAATCTAGCACTGCTTGAACCAAGACCTGTGTGTTTCTAGCCTTTGATGAAATCAAGGGAAAAGAAGGAAGACACAAGGCTTAAATGGGTGTGGCTGGTGGTGACTTGCCCCTCAATCATTATGGTGAGAAATGGCAGAGATCAGTGCTGTGTGCATGGTGGGTGCACAATTTTAAATACATGAAAGGGAGGATCAGATTCAATTGCCTTCCAGGTTGAAGTGCCCTCAGGATTAGAGCTGCCCGGTTTTCCCTGCCATCCTGCTCAATGCCTTGACCTCTGACCCTGCCCTATGAAAGGCCTTGCAAAGCAGAGGCACCATCAACCGTTGCTTCTTCCTCCTCCTTCTGAACATATGAGCAAGGAGGAGTAGGCCATTCGGCCCCTCGAGCCTGTTCCACCATTGAATAAGATCATTGGCAATCTGATAGTAATCTCATCCCACTTATCCTCGAAAACTTCTTGCTTACCAAGAATCTATCCACCTCTGCCTTAAAAATATTCAAAGACTCTGCTTCCACTGCCTTTTCAGGAAGGGAGTTCCAAAGACTCACGGCCCTCTGAAAGAAAGAATTTTGCCTCATCTCCATAATAAAGGGACAAACTCTTATTTTTAAACAGTGACCCTAGTTCTGAATTCTCTCACAAGAGATAGCATCCTCTCCACATCCATTCTGTTGAGACTGCCCGGGATCTTATACGTTTAAACAAGTTATCTCTTACACTTCTAAAATGCAACGGGCACAAGCGTAGCCTGTCCAACCTTTCCTCATAAGGCAACCCACCCATTCAAAGTATTGATCTAGTAAACCTTCTCTGAACTGCTTCCATCGCATTTCCATCCTTCCTTAAATAAGTTGATCAATACCATACACAGTACTCCAAATGTGGTCTCACTAGTTCCCTGTATAACTGAGGCAGGTAAACATGCTCATCAAGGTCCACGCTGCCACAGAGAGCCATGTTAAAAAGAGTATAGCAGACAACCATACTGCGAGAGACCTTTGAAGGAGGCTATTGAAAAGCATCTCCTGGCTAGTCAAAACACTGCATCTTCAAAAGTATAATGACCGGGTGTTTGGTGGCACAAGCCAAGGCATCAACCCTGGTTCAATGAAGAGTGCAGGAGGCCATGCCAGGAGCAGCCCCTGGCATACCTTAAACTGAGGTGTCAACATGGTGAAGCACCAACACAGGACTACCTGCGTGCCAAACAGCATAAGCAGCAGGTGATAGACAGAGCTAGGCGATTCCACAACCAAAGAATTGGATCTAAGCTGGACCCGCCACATCTAACCGTGAATGGTGGTGGACAATTAAACAACTCACAGGAGGTGGTGTTTCCACAAATATCCCCATCCTCAATGATTGGGGCTCCCAGAACATCAGTGCAAAAGAAAAGGCTGAAGAATTCTTGTGAAGTGATGGAAGGAGTCATTAACAGTGTAGTGAAGTGGCACTTACTCAGAAACAACCTGCTCACCTCACTGAAAATCAATTTGGGTTTTGCCACCCAGCTCCTGACCTCATTACAGCCTTGGTTCAAACACGGTTAACAAAATTAAAGGTGAGGTGAGAGTGACTGCCCTTGACATCAAAGCCACATTTGACAGAGTATGACATCAAGGAGCTTAAGCAAAACTGGAGTCAATGGGAAACAGGGGGAAAACTCTCCACGGTTTGGAGTCATACCTGGCAGAAAGGAAGGTGGCTGTGATTGTTGGAGGACAGCATCTGAACTCTCGCACATCACTGCAGGGCTTCCTCAGGTTGGTGTCCTGGGCCCAACCATCTTCAGTTGCTTCATCAATGACTTTCTTTTCATAATAAGGTCAGAAGTGGGGGTGTTTGCTAATGACTGCACAGTGTACAGCACCAGTCGTGACCCCTTAGATACTGAAGCAGTCTATGTCCAAATGCAACAAGACCTGGACAATATCCAGGCTTGGGTTGACAAGTGGCAATTAACATTTACGCCACACAAGTGTTAGACGATGACCATCGCCATCAAAGGAGAATCTAACAATCGCCCCTTGACATTCAATGGCATTACCATCGCTAAACCTCCCACTATCAACATCCTGGGGGTTGCTACTGACCAGAAACTGAACTGGGCAAGCCAAATCAACATTGTGGCTATGAGAGAAGTCAGAAGTTAGAAATCCTGCAGCCAAAGCCTGTCAACTATTCACAAGTCAGGAGTGTGAGGGAATACTCTCCACTTGTCTGGATGAGTGCAGCTCCAACAACATTCAAGAAGCTCGGCACCATCTAGGATAAAGCAGCCGGCTTGATTGGTACCCTTTCCATAAAGCTGTGCTGTGATTGACTGAGGATAAAGGATCATTGTAGCTGCCAGGATACCAAGCACACACCTGCAGGAACCATTATTTGTGGTCACAAATCAGTTGGCCATTTAGGAAGTGAAATCCCTTTCTACTGGGGAATCTCGCTGGCTGCTGAGTCAGTGCCTTGCTGATGACTTGGGTGCAATTGATAATCCTCTGCACCTGAGAGAATGGACGTGGATCTCATTGTCCTCTGAATCTCTCGTGTACAATCCATTTTGACCTTTATTTAAGATGCAGCCCCCTCAAACGATGCATCTGTGAATGGCTTACTGCAATGATGAGTAACCAATTAAGATATGCCACCGAGTTCAGCGGCCGCTAGAATGACCCACATGTGAAGATGTTCAGAACCATGGCAATTTTCACAGCCAATGACTTGGGCATGCCCGTGAGTCCTGCTGAGCGCCGGGGAGCCCGGTTCGATTCCCAGCTTGGGTCACTGTGCGGAGTTTGCACGTTCTCCCTGTTTCTGTGTGGGTTTACTCTGGGTGCTCCTGTTTCCTCCCACAGTCTGAAAAATTATATTGTGACATTTCTAGGATTCAGGCTACGATCTCCCAGTCCCTCATTCCTTGATTCTGCATCCCTAATGGCCAAGGATCTGGTTCCATCGGTTTTTTGCATTTGTTTTTCGCAATTTGCTAATTCCCATTTGCAGGAATGGCCTCGCCTGCCTCCAACACAGTCTCCTGAACCTCTCCTATGATCCCATGGCTCCTGCAATCTTATTTCACCACACACCCCACTCCCCCAATTGCCCCAGTGCTCACTAATCAGACTCTCATGGAGCACTGATAACACGATGGTCAAATTCCTTACTGCTGTGGAGTATCCTCAAGAACTCGCTCCACAGCCAGGTGTCAGGAAACACAGGTATTTATCGCAGTCTTACTCGCTCCACACTCCAAAACACAACTGCCCTCTCAGGGTGGTTCCCGGCCAGATCACCCTACACCCACGGTCACCTGACCTGTTCCTTAAAGGGGCTACGCTCCAACAGAGATAACAACGATGGCCGCTGTTTGCCAATGGATGAGACGATCCTGTAATCTTGCTTTTCTTCTGACTAACACCTTCCTCCATGACTGATTTCCCACCGTGATACTGTCTCCCCATCAGGGTCGGGCCAGAGACCCTCCATGTTCCCTCTGCCTCTTCTCAAAAAGTATAAAATGCCCTTCAACAAGCTGGTGATTAGATTGTTCGGATATCAAACGACAAACTCACCCGAGTTTACGCAGTGCTTCAGATCCACACCAGGAAACAAACACAACAGTCACTCCTCTCGGCGGCATGAACCCTCCATTGCCACCAATGCCACCTTCTGAAAATTCTGCCCACATACTTTGGGACAAAGGTTCTTCTGTCTCCAAATATCACAGACCGGTTCCATCTTACATCAGAGAATCATGGGGCCCTATTTTACCATTTTGTGCTGGGCGGACTTGAAACTGGGAGTGTTTCAGATCTGACTTTTAGACCCGTTCTCAGGTGCCCCCATACGCACTCTGCCTGCAAAAATGTCAGCGATTCTGAATCGCGCTCCACAAGCCTGTGGGTGGGGCTTATCGCGCCCGAAATCCTGCAGCTCCGATCAGAGCCTCTAACTGCACCTGCGCAGAAAAAAAAATGATAGAATGCTGCTCCCCTGCCGCATCCCTTCCGGGCCAGGTAATGCTCCCCCTGGCCCCGACAGACATTGCCCCACCCCCACAGCATTACTGACCCTTTTATCCCCCCCACTCCCCTCTGCCACCCAGACCGATCACAGGCCCCTCCCCCCCTTCCCCCCCACCGATCTCAAGCAGAGCGGCAGCGGACCCCTTTCCCTCCATTGATCTCACGCAGAGTGGCAGCGGACCCACCTCCCCCTCCACTAATTTCAGGCAGAGTGGCAGCGACTGATCTCAAGCAGAGAGGCGTCGGACACTCGACACTTACCTCCTCACTAACTGGAGCGCCCAAATCGGACTTCCAAGGAGCATGTCTGTTTCGTGCCGATTCTGGATGGGTGAACGCGGTGGTAAAGGGGGAAGTGTCGGTAAAGTTGGGTGAGCAGCCCATTATGTCAATTTAAATGTATGCAAATGTATTTAAATGCCGTCGCGCCTGTTTCGGGCATGGTCCCGATCGCGGCCATTTTCGGGCCTCGGTAAAGGAGGAACCGGCGTGGAGGTGGGCGTGGATCACGCTACTCGCCTCACGCCCGACTTTACCAAGTTTTTGCGCCCGAAAACGGATGGTAAAATTGGGCCCATAGAATCCCTACAGTACCAAAAGAGGCCATTCGGCCCATCGAACCTGCACCAACCACAATCCCACCCAGGCCCTATCCCTGTAACCTCCCGTATTTACCCTGCTAGTCTGCCTGACAATTCAGGGGCAATTTAACATGGTCAATTCACCTAACCCACACATCTTTGGACTGTGGGAGAAAACCGGAGCACCCGGAGGAAACCCACGCAGACATGGGGAGAACGTGCAAACTCCACACAGGCAGTGACACAAGGCCGGAATTGAAGCCGGGCCCCTGGCGCTGTGAGGCAGCAGTTCTAACCATTGTGCCACCGTGCCGCCCCAGCAGAAGGAAGTGATCTTAAATCACTTATTTCTATTGATTTTTGGATTTTAAGTGACTGCAAGGCATTAGGGATGAGTTTGCTGCGAAGCAGTTCTTTAGGTCAGAGCAGCGAACTCAGTTGTCAGTTCCTGCTTTGCTAACAAATGGAAGCCTTTTCACAAACAACATCTTATTCAAAGCAAAAGATGGAATGCTATTCATTTGACTCTTTGAATTGTGCCCTTGGTAGTCATTGCTGCTGGTTTAGTTAACAGAATGATAGTTAACTCACCGTCAGTTGATGATACACAAGGTGGAACCTTACCAGCTGAGATATTAAGTGTGGCCAGGAGCATTCCCAGGGACCCTATTGATGGTTTATGAGGTCTCCCTGCCTATGCAACCTTCCTGGAGGCGGCCAATCAACATGCCACCTTCAGCTGTGGAAATTAAGTTGTAATTCCAGCTACAGCCAAATATTTAATTCACTTTGTTCTGCACGATTAAGGAAGCTCACTTCAAATAAAGCAATAAATATAATGGAACTATAGTTAAAAGCAGTTACAAAATGCAGAAGCTGTTATGGAATAATAAAGTTACAACAATTGTGGAAATTAAGTGATGACAAAGAACTCTGTTTAGTAATGGAAAATGATTATTAGCCAAACAGGGCCTTCAGTAAGGCCTTCAGTGAGGCCAGCGCTTGCGTACTCAGGAGAAGCGACTAATCTAAACCTTGTGTTAGTTCCATAAACACTGCTTCCAGTATAAAAATAAGACCCTTTTCACTAACAAAATTCCAAAAAGCAAGAGACGGTGAACTATAACTATTGCATTTTCTGTATGAATCAACAGAGCACTCTGCAATGCTTTGCGCTGTATTGTGTTCTCACTTGTGCACAAGTAATTAAAAACTTGAAAGATTTGAGTACTCACCGTGCATTATTTGGGTTAATCCTCAACACAGCAGTCCGGGCCAATGAAGGTCAGTAGACAGGTCATGTAAGCGGGAGGGCCCAGATCTCTAGGCAGCCAGAAGTCTCACTGGGAGAAGTAGGCATTGCTGCTACATGTGGGAGATCGCGAGGATGCCTCAAGATGGAGAATTGTGGTTAAATAATAATAAATTGTGGCCATAGCTGCCAGGTCATCATCATGGAGGAGGATTCCTTCCACAGAATACTTGCAAGCTGCAGCCATAACCTTCGTGGTTTCAGGGTTGGGGAAAATTTAGGAACGTCCTGCTGCACCTCCACTCCTGCCCTGAAAAAGAACCTTCCCCCCCCCCACCAGCCATTTGCCAGGAGGTCACCTCCAGCCATCTGAAATAGCTCCTCAGAGGCCGGGGTCTCTTCACCAGATTCCTTTTATTTATAAACTTATCTCGATTCCTAAGAATTCTTCAGGTACAAGTCAGAACCCGGGGTGCCAGTAGATCTGACACTCCTCATTATACACACGGGTGAGACTCCCTGATTGGGAAGGCAATCTTTACCTCAATCAGGGAGCTCATGCTTAAGTTTAAGTTTATTTATTGGCATCACAAGTAGGCTCACATTAACACCGCAATGAAGTTACTGTGAAAATCCCCTAGTCACCACACTCTGGCGCCTGTACTCAGGTACACCGAGGGAGAATTTCGCTTGGCCTGTGCATCTAACCTGTGCATCTTTCAGACTGTGGGAGGAAACTGGAGCACCTGGAGGAAACCCACGCAGACACGGGGAGAACGTGCAGACCCCGCGCAGACAGTGACCCAAGCCAGGAATTGAAGCCAGGTCCTGGCGCTGTGAGGCAACAGTGCTAACCACTGTGCCACCATGTCACCCACATACTCCAAGGGGCCCACCTCATGAGCCTCGTTGAGGTCATTAGACCATCTGATGGGCTTTGGTCTGAGTGGAAGTGCTGTCCACTGTCCGATAGATCCTGGCAACATCATTAGTCTGACCAAAATGGGCCCTAAATTGCTGATAATCAACTCTCTGTCCCTGCTGGATGAGTAGCTGTTACCATTCTGGACCACTTTTGACAAGATCATTTGGGAGGCAGGAGCATGTCAGGCAAACGACCCGGTGTACATCTTCCCTGTGATGTTTATACATTCTCAGAAAGCTTACACTTCCTCAGAAAATTAGAAATTAATTGCAGCCCTGAAAAGGCATTGCACAACTGAACATTGGTAACTTTTCTACATATTCCTATATTCCTATAGCAACCAAAACAAAATGTAAGTGTCGGAGAAAAAGACACGGAGGCAGCGTTTAAGGAGGATGCTCCCTTCAGGCTATCGCCAGCCCTCTCAAGCCTCAGACCACACAGGTTCTATCGCAACATTAGCGTAGAGTTTAGAAAACAATGCTTCACCAAAGAAGAAATACAACAGTTGTACCCAGTTAGAAGATAATCTGTGAGCAAGATCGCTTTGCTGCACAGTGCTGCTTGTGACTGTAAAAGTCGCAACCACAATCAATGGCTGGAATGCTAACACCTTGCCCCGCCACAGAATTGGCACGGGCAAGGGTCCAACAACAGAAATCTCCATTGACCTCGGGCAGGAATTTCCGGTCTCGCCCGAGTGAGGTTGTAATGTTTATGGCACTGATAATATCAAGCAGTGGGATCACTGCACTGTCGTCCAGGTGAGTGTTTGTGCACATGTTTATCAGGAGTCTGATGCACTTTTTCAGGGGAGCTGGGCAGTTCCTCCACCAAGATAAGACTGTGGGCGTGATCTGCCATACATTGCCGGGATTCACCCTCACAAATTATTTCCTGCCTCAGCGCTTCCGAGAAGATAAACATGTGAAGAAAATGGCGAAGAATGTGGTGGCGAAGTGGATCCTTGCTGCCTCGGGTCACTGTCTGTGCGGAGTCTGCACGTTCTCCCCGTCTCTGCCTGGGTTTCCTCCGGGTGCTCCGGTTCCCTCCTACACTCCAAAGATGAGCGGGTTAGGTTGATTGGCCATGCTAAATTGACCCTGGTGGTCAGGGGGATTAGCAGGGTAAGTACTTGGGGTTACAGGAATATGGCCTGGGTGGGATTGTTGTCGGTGCAGACTCGATGGGCTGAATGGCCTCCTGGATGGATCAGATAATGAATCTCCCTTGAGTTGCAAGGACAGCAGCTGAGATTTGCCACAGTGGTGCCTCTCCTACAGTTGTCACTTAACTGAGAATTTTATCTTTGAGAGATCAGGAAGAACATAGAAATTGATGGATAGGCGAAGGCGAAACAACGTCCATTTAGCTCATCTCTGATCACCCTGGGAGCTAGGTAACATCGAGGCCCAATTTCAAAGTCAGCTTTGGACATCCCAGTTCAGGCATGTGCTGTGGCCGCACCACAGTCTTTATATTCTGGCAATTTTATCTTTTAAAAAAAACAATAGTTGCATTGAAAATATTATTTGGAGTCAGGTAACCATGTCTCACTCATTGTGGATTAAAAATATAATGGCAATCTGATGTGTACTCTTACTTAACAAGCAATGCAGCCCCTTACCCATTTTCACTGGCCTTTCATTCTTCAGTTTATTTGATGTTGATTTTTGCTCCATTTTAGATTCAGCGGGGATTCTGTCTTGTGTGAAATCATGCTGGGCCCTTTGGATAATGTGCTGAAGAAAGATGCACAATGGCAACTGGAACTAGGTCAGGCATCTTAAGGCTGAGAAAAGTGGCAAAATTGATTTATTTTTGATACAGCGGCGCCTTTTTATTTCTCTTGTCAAGATTTGAAAAGCATTGCGGAAGGAAAATGTGCCTGGATGATTGACAGGTCTTTTTTTTCCCCCAAGATATTCATAGAATCATCGAATCCCTACAGTATAGAAGGAGGCCATTTGCCCCATTGAGCCAGCACCAACACCTATCCCACACCATCTCTATAACCCCACATATTTACCCGACTAATCCCCCCAAAACTAGAATCAATTTAGTATGGCCAATCAACCTAACCCGCACATCTTTGGGGTGGCATGGTGACACAGTGGTTAGCACTGCTGACTCACAGTGCCAGGGCCCCGGGTTCAAATCCTGGCTTGGGTCACTGTCTGTGCGGAGTCTGCACATTCTCCCCGTGTCTGCGTGGTTTTCCTCCGGGTGCTGTGGTTTCCTCCCACAGTCCAAAGATGTGTGAGTTAGGTGGATTGGCCATGCTAAATTGCCCCTTACTGTCAGGGGGACTAGCGAGGTTAAATGCATGGGGTTATGGGTATAGGGCCTGGGTGGGATTGTGGTCAGTGCAGACTCAATGGGCCGAATTGCCTCCTTCTGCACTATAGGATTCTATCTTTGGAGTGTGAGAGAAAACTGGAGCACCCGGAGGAAACCCACGCAGACACGGGTAGAATGTACAAATTCCACACATACAGTGACCCGAGGCTGGGAATCGAACCCAGGTCCCTGGCGTTGTGAGGCAGCAGTGCTAACCACTGTGCCATCAGGCCACCCTCACATTGGAATATGCTGTAAGCTTTGAGGCTAGTGAATTGTTATGATAGAGGAGGATATGTTACTGTTTTGCTTCTGCACGGAAGGAGAATTCGTTTTTTGATTGAGGCTATAGTTTGAGGCAAGAGGGTGTGTAATGGCTGCAAAATAATTAGGGATGAATCAATTACAGGGCAAACAAACTGTACTGAATGTAATCGCAGGATGCGGGCTACTTTACCAGCCTTATAAGGAAGTACGCCCTCCACAGTTTCAGCATCACCAGTTTAAAATACAATTCTGTTTTACTGTGCAATCAACTTTGTATAACACTCGTGTGCTTAACAACTCTCTTCCCACACCTAGTGGTGCATTAAGGCAGACTTTTGTCTGTTTCCGTAGCTAGTTATTCCCAAAACAGGTCACCAGTCTGTCGCTAGGGGTTTATACCTTGAGTGGCGCCATTCCACATCAAAGCGTGGTTGACCTGGAGTGTCTCCTGCTCTTACCGTCAGCCACTGGTGTCTGGAAGGATTTGCAAGTTGACACTCAATCTGTTTTGACCGCGTTATGAGTGCACCTTCCATGGCCATCAAATCCTGTGGAGGGACTCTCATCCATAGCTTCCGGTTCAGGGTCAGGAACATTACCCACTGCGCCACAAGACCTCCCCGTGCGATTAGGTAATTCCACTCAAATTTTCAAATATCATCAAGCTCCTGCTACTTGTGTTGTGCTACCTATTCTGTTAAAACAGCTACACATTTCACTGTGGTTCTGATATGTTGAATAGTTGTCCACCAAACATTTTAGTTTAAGAAAATGGCGAATAATGAAAATTAATTAGTAATTTTACATTGGTGACAGGCTTAAAGAACTCCAATAAAACTTAAAGCTTTCCAACTTATCGCTGAAAAGTATTTCTATCTTTAGTTTATTTTCCATATCGGAGAACAGACTGGTGAATTCTGAGTCTTTAGCCGAAATTTTACCGCCTCAAAATTCTCTGTTGGCGGGATTTTACGAGCTTCATCCGAGTGAGGTCCTAAAATCCCGGCCTTTATGTTATGGGGGCGGAATGGTGGCACAGTGGTTAGCACTGTCACCTCAAGGTGTCAGGGATCCAGGTTCCATTCCCAGCTTGGGTTACTCACTGTTAGGTGCATTGGCCATGCTAACTTCTCCTTCAGTGTACCCGAACAGGCGCCGGAGTGTGGTGACTAGTGGATTTTCACAGTAACTTCATTACAGTGTTAATGTAAGCCTCCTTGTGACACTTAAACTAAAACTATTGAAATAACCAAATTTGCATACAATTTATTCCAGGATAAAAGAGATATAAATGTTAAATCTTGAGGATGTCTTGCCAGAGTCTGCACGTTCTCCCCATGTCTGCATGGGTTTCCTCCGGGTCCTCCGGTTTCCTCCCACAGTCCGAAAGACGTGCTGGTTAGGTGCATTGGCCATGCTAACTTCTCCTTCAGTGTACCCGAACAGGCGCCGGAGTGTGGTGACTAGTGGATTTTCACAGTAACTTCATTACAGTGTTAATGTAAGCCTCCTTGTGACACTTAAACTAAAACTATTGAAATAACCAAATTTGCATACAATTTATTCCAGGATAAAAGAGATATAAATGTTAAATCTTGAGGATGTCTTGCCAAAGCTTGCAATTCTGCTGCCATCACTGGGACAAAAGCTCACACCAGGAGTACTGGGTTTTCTAGTGAAAGAAATGTAGCCTGGACAATTTTCCACCTCATTATAGGAACAACCACCGACCAGCTCTGCTGTTGCCTGGAAACCACACATGTTTCACTCTCTTGACTTTTTTTTGCACTCGTGCCAAGACAGACAAGAGCAATGTTTATCACCACCTCAGCACCACACTGGGACAGTAAATGTAACTGGGTTACCTACCAATCACTGGGCAGAATTTTAACAGCTTTTGGAGGAATCATGGGGGGGGGCGATAATCCAGCCTCGCTGTGCCTGCTGCTGCTGATTGGGCGGCACGGTGGCACAGCGGTTAGCACTGCTGCCTCACAGCGCCAGGGACCCGCGTTCGATTCCCGGCTTGGGTCACTGTCTGTGCGGAGTCTGCACGTTCTCCCCATGTCTGCGTGGCTTTCCTCCAGGTGCTCCAATTTCCTCCCTCAGTCCAAAAGATGTGCTGGTTAGCATTGGCCATGTTAAATTCTCCCTCAGTGTACCTGAACAGGCGCCTGAGTGTGGCGACTAGGCGATTTTCACAGTAACTTCATTGCAGTGTTAATGTAAGCCTACTTGTGACACTATATTGCAGGTACTATCTACCTGCAATATAGATCATACTCTTAGTTACTCATGTGATTGTGCATTTAATGGAAGGGACCCCATTGTCATCTATGAGTCATTTGTTAATTTGTTTAATTTCATCAGTTCCTTGCTGTTTTGAAAATTTTCTATCCTGCATGAACTTTTTTGTGTTTGACAACTTTATTCACAAATGGGAGAACCTGAAGGAGACACATTAGTGTCGGGTGCAAAGTGCTTATCATTGCAACAAATGTAGATGCCATGATCCTGATAGTGATGCTAATTGGTTCATCGTGATGGGTTTTATTAGAAAAGAGGTTGCTAATAATGATTCTCTGGTTTATCCTTGCTTTTCAAGAGAAAAGATGCTGCCTGATAATCCCAAAAGAATTCCAATTCGACCATGTATTTTGGGCTTTTGAGGGCATTGCAAATTACTCAGGTAGCAAGATTAAAGATGGCTGAACAGATTCAAATAGAACTTACCCCCCCCCCCCCCAAACCTCCAAATGACAATTTTTGTTCCCAATATTCATAACTAGGATCTTCATCTTTCATAGAACAGTGTTGTGCTCCAGCTCTGTGTATAGCCATACTTGACAGAATCATTAATTCAGTGGAAGTTTATAACAAGATTACAATGTCACCAATAATTAATTACTCCAAATGAGTGGTGTATTATCTTTCTCAATATCCCGCCATTTTATTGCTAACTTATTCTAACATCTGTGAACAGCAGCAGCGAGTTGCACTGTGTGAATGATGTTTCGTTGCTGTATCATGGTGTTAGCCCTGATTAGATTAATTGACCATAATTCAGCCTTACAAATGGTTTTATCACTGTACAAAATTGGTCATAAATAGTTGAATACATTCAAGGTGTTGCAACTCCCTTCTTAGAAGGAATGCTTCATCAGTGCAGGTCATGGGCATGCTCCCAGCTATGTGACATAATGGCCGTGCAGCAAATCCATTGGCAATGAAATAGGTTCACATATGCTGCACTTGTGCTGATGGCTGAAGAGACCAATTCATGAAAGACAGCTCTGCCGCAACTGCCACACAAGGGACAGGATAATTTCCACTGGGAAGGTGAAATAAGCCTAAAGATGATAAAGAGGAGCAACAAAGCATGCAAAGCAATTTCAGCTTTTTGCACGTTTCCGTATTAAAGTTGACAAATATAACTCTAATTCAACATCAGGAAATGTACAAGTATGGAGGTAGTTTTGAGAATTGCTCACCCAGCATCAATATATCTCATAAATTAAACCTTGAAATCTGAAACATTCTCACGAAGGAATAGCTGGCTGCAATCAGTCTGCAGGTTTCATAACGTGACCTTGGATCAGTATCTATGGGCAGAATTTTCTATTCCCCTGCAGGCGGGTTTGTAGGCAGGGAGTCCATAAGATTCCCAGGATGGCCTTTCCACCGGCCTCTCATAATTGTACTATGTGTCACACCTGGTGCGATTTGTGCATGAACAATATCAATCTGTAATTACACCAGCTGATTGCACACATGTTGAACTGTTTAAAATTGATTTTTTTTTAATAACAAGAAAAGAAACTGACATAAGATGACTGCCACAAGTCTCCTGATGTCTGGTATTATTAGTTGACCAGTTTTCTGGAAGATTCCAAGGTGAAATACAATGAAGACATGCCCCCCATATACTCCCATGGAATTCCACCCCTGCAGATGTCACAACCTATTTTAAAAAGATTTATTGAAACTGCAATGGACCTCACGTTTGCATTTCCAAAGATGTGCGGGTTAGGTTGATTGACCATGCTAAAATTGCCCCTTGGTGTCCTGAGATGCATAGGTTAGAGGGATTAGCGGGTAAATATGTAGGGATATGGGGTAGGGTCTGGGTGGGATTGTGGTCGGTGCAGACTCGATGGGCCAAATGGCCTCTTTCTGCACTGTAGGGTTTCTATGATTCTATGATTCTATAAGATTACCATTCAAGCAGAGAGAGGGAGTGTACTCGGACAATAACTACGTGGAAAGACATTCTTCCATCTCACTGAAATGGATAATGAATCATTCAGAAGGTAATGACTAGGACATTATATGCTATGGAACAAAAGCCACGATCATTCAGGTATCAGCTAAGCAAATACTTTCTGAAATCATTATGGGGAGAAGGGTCGTGTGACTGGAGTAACCAATTTTGAAATCTTTGTTGAATACAGCATGCAAGCTGCTAAAAGAGTGGAAAGACCTGCCAGTGGGCAGTAATATTCTCCATCTTTCCTTCTCCCCTCAAGTTGAGGCCCATTTAAAGTTAAAAATTCAGCTCAGAGATAGATAATTTTTAATTGAAAGGAACCCCAGGTGCAAAACCCAACCACATTTTAGAATCGATGGATTATGTTTTAAAACTGAATTGTCTCTGACACTTGTAGTTTGACATCCACTCCTGGAACTTAAAGATTACCATGAAAAATTTCTACCGCTGTCATAGACCTCAGCAAAGGACTTATAAACAGTGAACTCTTCATTTTTTTACCTTTCAACATTGAACTTTAATTTGTCTAGGAAAGTAACTACCTTTAGTATAAGTTGTGAATGTTGTATTCTTGTGCGGGTCTTGAAGGTTGAGATGCGGGTTTACCATTTTAAAATGTTTTATATGTTCATCTGGGTGAGTTTTTAACTCAATGAAAATGATCCCATTTTTGTTTTAAACGAGTCTGACAGTGTCTGTCGAGGGAGAACTGAGTTAACATTTTGAGTCTGGATGATCCTTCATCAGAGATGTGTTTGATAGTGGGGGGAGCTGAGAGAGGACATAGTCTGGTGGAGCAGATGTGATTATTCATGTGCTTGCTGCACAGCATGTTGCTTTGTGGGTGAGTGACAGCTGCTCTGACCTCCTGAGCAACGGCCTCCCAGGTTGGAGAGGTGCGATTGTGCTTCTTTGAGCCATCCCTTGGGTAGAGCACATGCCGGCGGGTATGCACTTCTTGAATAAGGGCCTCGAAGACCTTGGCGGTGAAAGCTGGTGCTGCCTTCTTCTTGAGGCTGCTCACCTTTTCCCTCTGGATTGCTGACACCCTGCACAGTCTGGTGAAGACAGGTGGGCTGGAGAGAGTGACCTGAGTGTGCTGGACTGGTGTTTAAATTTGACGCCATGACCTTCAAACCCGCCAGCTGAGGCTGGATGATCAATCAGCTGGATAAAAGCAAATTACTGCAGATGCTGGAATCTGAAACCAAAAGAGAAAATGCTGGAAAATCTCAGCAGGTCTGGCAGCATCTGTAAGGAGAGAAAAGAGCTGACGTTTCGAGTCCAGCTGACCCTTTGACAAATGGTCATCCAGCTTTGATAAAGGGTCATCTGGACTTGAAGCGTCAGCTCTTTTCTCTCCTTACAGATGCTGCCAGACCTGCTGAGATTTTCCAGCATTTTCTCTTTTGGTGATGAATCAGCTGATGGCCTGCCAGGAGAGGCAGAGAGGACTGTGCCTGTGTATAATCAATGAGGTTCCAAGTCCGAGATCTGGTGTGGGATCCCGCCATTCTGGCCGGTGGGAAAAGTGCTGCTGGAACCACGTGCCACAGTGCTTAGTCTCAACAGTGGAGAATTCTGCCCCGAGGGCAGGGCTTTCCATGCAACATGCCGTGTCTTTCGTGACAGTGGAGGCGGCTCGCCATTGGCCTGTGGTGGGATCGTCTGATCCCACCGTTGTCAGCGGAGATTCCCATCGAGTGCACCCCTTGCCATGGGGAAAGTCACGGCAGAGGTGTGCTGTCAGCGGGACTGGAAGATCCCACCGGTGTGAAAGGCCGGAAACTTCTGGCCAGAGTGTATTTGCAAATGTTTAAAAATAAGCAGCCGGGAGCTTTTATATTCCTCTCATTTGCCATTTCTGACGTAAACGTTTCACTTAAACTACATTGGTTGTGGGACACGGAGAGAAGTCCGACCCCAACAAAACCTTACCTGCAGAGGAGAATCCTTACCTAAATTTGGAACAAAACCTTTCAAGAGTCCACGATTTGTAATAGGCTTATATTTGCACTTTGTAATTAATGAGTCATTTGAATTTCTTTTCTATTCGACATGCAATTCAGCTTATCTGAATGCATATGTTGTCACCTAATAGAGCCATAGAAAGTGGTTAGCAATAGAGAAGCAGTTTTACAGGCACTGTTTTTATTTCATTA
The DNA here is from genome assembly GCF_964213995.1 of Mustelus asterias. Classification (NCBI taxonomy): domain Eukaryota; kingdom Metazoa; phylum Chordata; class Chondrichthyes; order Carcharhiniformes; family Triakidae; genus Mustelus; species Mustelus asterias. The sequence goes on along the minus strand of NC_135818.1, from coordinate 63,607,059 downwards.
TGTGCAAAGGACATTGACTAAATTACCACATCAATCAATGTCACCATTTCTCCTGCTTACCGAATCCGCCATCTGTAAAGTGACAATGAGGCCAATGAAGTGACTCAAACTACTCTGAGGTGACGTAATGGCGGAAAAAGACCTTCCATTGGCCGCCTCTCCTTCCACCCTTCAATGTCTTTACCCATGGAGTGGGAAAAATAGGAAATGTGCTACCATGAGGATTAGTTGAGGCAAGTAGGGGAGGCGATGGCCCAGTGGTATTATCGCTGGACTATTAATCCAGAAACTCAGCTAATGTTCTAGGCATCTGGGTTCGAATCTGATCACGGCAGATGGTGGAATTTGAATACAATTTTTTAAAAAATGATCATGAATCATGGTCGTTTGTTAGAAAAACCCATCTAATGCCCTTTAGGGAACAAAATCTGCCATCCTTACCTGTTCTGGCCTACATGTGACTGCAGAGCCACAGCAATGTGGATGCCTCTCAACGGCCCTCTGAAATGGCCTAGCAAGCCACTCAGTTCAAGGGCAATTAGGGAAGGGCAATAAATGCTGGCCCAGCCAGTGTCACCCACACCAAATGACCAAATAAAAAAAAAGTATCAATGGATTTGAGGGGAAACTAGGTATGCATGAGAGGAAGAATGGAATAGAATGATATGTTTTGGGGATAGGAGGCTTGATTGGAACACAGGTGCCAAAATAAACCAGTTGGACCGAATGGCCAGTTTCTGAACCCAAAAGAGAAAATGCTGGAAAATCTCATCAGGTCTGGCAGCATCTGTAAGGTGAGAAAAGAGCAGATGACCCTTTGTCAAAGCTAAAAGGCACAGAAAGTGGGAGATATTTATACTGCAGGGTGAGAGAATGAAAGATGAGTCATAGTCGCAAAAACAAGGGGAAAGGTTGCGAATGGCAGTCCACAGAGAGAATAGAAGGTGTGAGTGGCCAAACGGCAGAGAAGCTGAAATCAGAGGGTAAACTGTGACAGATGAAGATGTGGGGGAGAGGGGGAGGGGAGATGAGTGGGAGAGAGATAAAGGGAGAAAAAGGGGGAAAGGGGAAGCAAAGGGGGCAAAAAGGTAAGGAATGGGGATAAAATGGGGGGAAGAGTGGGGGAGGAAGAAAAATAAAGACAATAAAGAAGTAAAAGGTAGAGAACATTTAAAAATGAAATGAAATGAAAACAAAGGGGTCGAGGTGGGATAGAGCTAATCATCTGAAGTTGTTGAATTCAATGTTGAGACCGGAAGGCTGCAATGTGCCCAGCCAGAAGATGAGATGCTGTCCCTCCAGTTTACATTGAGCTTCATTGGAACATTGCAGCAGGCCAAGGACAGACATGTGGGCATGGGAGCAGGATCGTGTGTTAAAATGGCAGCAACCGGTAGGTCAGGGTCCTGATTGCGCACAGACCGAAGGTGCTCAGCAAAGCGGTCACCCAGTCTACATTTGATCTCTCCGATATTGAGGACACCACATTGGGAGCAGCAAATGCAGCAGACCAAATTGAAAGAGGTGCAAGTTAAATGTTGCTTAATCTGGAATGAGTGTTTTGGCCCTGGATGGTAAGCATGGAAGAGGTAAAGAGGCAGGTGTTACACCTTCTGCGATTGCAAGGGAAGGTGCTATGGGTGATGGGAGAGTTGTTGGGTATAATGGAGGAATGGACTAGGTTATCCCAGAGGGTATGGTCTCTGAGGAATGCTGACAGAGCGAGTTTCTTCTTTATTGGCCTGTTTCTGAACTATTTTTGGCGTCAATGGAACTTGATGTCCAACACGTTGAAACATTCTCCCCACTGCACACATTCATGATTTAAAGGTTGGGATCAGGACACCTCTGAATCTTCTGTTTTCTAATCAAAAATGACCCAACCTGTTCAATTTTCACTGATAGCAGTAATCTCTCAATTCTGGGACCATCTTTGTAAATGTTTTTTGAATGTTCTCTCGTGTTTCTATGTCCTTTTGTTGAGTTTAGACCTGTGCTCCAAGTGTGGCCTGGTCAGGGCTCGAACCAAGTAGAGCACAACTTCACTACTTTTGAATTCATTTGCCCAAGAAATAAATCCTACTTGCTATGTCAGCATTTTAAAATTCTTTGCTGATCTGCGATGATGTTTAAAGGATTTGTTCACCTGTGACACTAAATCGGTTTGCTCTTTTAGTCCATTTGGTTTCTTATTTGCTGAGGTGAGGATATTCTGTTTTTCCTTCCAAAGTGCATGACCTCACATTCATCTATTTTAACATTTGCCATTTAACAGCCCTGTGCAGGTTTTCTAATGTTTTTGTGTATCATAGAATCACAGAATCACAGAATACTACAGTGAAGAAGAGGCCCTTTGGCCCATCGAGTCTGCACCGACACATGAAAGGCTCTGACCTGCCCACCTAATCCCACTTGCCAGCACTTGGCCCATAGCCTTGAATGTTATGCTGTGCCAAGTACTCATCCAGGTACTTTTTAAAGAATGTGAGGCATCCCGCCTCCACCACCCTCCCAGGCAGCGCATTCCAGACCGTCACCACCCTCTGGGTGAAAAGGTTTATCCTCACATCCCCCCTAAACCTCTCACCCCTCACTTTTAACTTGTGTCCCCTCGTAACTGACCCTTCAACTAAAGGAAACAGCTGCTCCCTATCCACCCTGTCCATGCCCCTCATAATCTTGAACACCTCAATCAGGTCGCCCCTCAGTCTTCTCTGCTCCAGCGAAAACAACCCAAGGCTATCCAACCTCTCTTCATAACTTAAATGTTCCATCCCAGGCAGCATCCTGGTGAATCTCCTCTGCACCCCCTCCAGTGCATTCACGTCCTTCCTATAATGTGGCGACCAGAACTGCACACAATACTCCAGTTGTGGCCTCACCAAAGTTCTATACAACTCCATCATGACCTCTCTGCTTTTGTAATCTATATCCCGATTAATAACGTCGAGTGTGCCTTATGCCTTTTTCACCACCCTATTAACCTGTCTTTCCACTTCAGAAATCTATGGACAAACACGCCAAGATCCCTTTGTTCTTCGGAACTTCCCAGTGTCAGACCTTTCAGAGTATACTTCCTTGTCAAATTACTCCTTCCAAAGTGCATCACCTCACAAATCATGTTGCACTCTTCGTCAGTGTTAGCTATATTCCCGAGTCCCACGCCTCCATCCCCAGCAATGAATGTTTCCACTTTTCAAATTCCACTGACGCCAAAACCAGCACAGAAACAGGCCATTCGGCCCAACTGGTTTATGTTGACGCTTATGTTCCAATCAAGCCTCCTGTAAATTTTGACATTGAATTACTTGTTCCTAAGTCCCACTCATTATCGAAATTATGGATGGTCCAATGCTAATTTGTAACACTGTTTTCGACCTACGTCCAATCAGAATAACTACCCTATCCCCCACGGCAACCGCTCCCTCCCCTTGCTCACCCACTCCTCACCCTCTACTCTGGGCCAGTTAGCTCAGTTGGTTAGATGGGTAGCGTGTGGAGCATATTGATGCCAATAGCACGTTCCCTGTTTCAGCTGAAATAGACTGAGGTAAAGGCAAATTACTCCGAATGCTGAAATCTGAAACAAAAACAGAAAATGCTGGAGAAACTCAGCAGGTCTGACAGCATCCTCGGAGAGAGAATAGAGCCAATGTTTCAAGCCTGGGTGAACCTTCGCCTAGCACTCTAGGGAGCCCCATTGGCAGGTATCCCCCTTATGTGTGGGATGGGGGCTGCCCCGATTCTTGTGGGAGGATGGGTCGGCCCCATGTTTGCATGCTGGGGGAGATTGGCCCAATGTCTGTGTGGGTGAGGGGAGGGTGGTGGTCCCCAATGCCTAGAATCATAGAATCATAGAATCCCGACAGTGCAGAAGGAGGCCGTTCGGCCCATCGAGCCTGCACCGACCACAATCCCACCCAGGCCCTATCGCCATAACCCCACGTATTTACCCTAGCTAATCCCTCTGACATTAAGGACCAATTTGGCATGGCCAATCAACCTAATTTGCACATCTTTGGACTGTAGGAGGAAACTGGAGCACCCGGAGGAAACCCACACAGACACAGGGAGAACGTGCAAACTCCGCACATACAATAACCCAAGGCCGGAACTGAACCCGGTTTCCTGGCACTGTGAGGCAACAGTACTAACTACTGTGTCACCGTGCTGCCCTTGTGTGGGGGAGTTTCCCCAATGCTTGTGTGATTGGTGGTGGGGTATTGCCCTGATGTTTGTGGGATGTCCCCTGTGTCTATGGGGGTATGGGGGAGTTTACTTCAAACTCAGATTGCCCTTTAGAGATGATGCTCCGATCACTTTGGAACTTGCATTGCCGGCTCTGTCAGGCCCTGGCCCACTAGAGTGATGGCGGAAGCCACGTCCCCATATTGTCTGCGCACAGAGTGCCAGAGAATCTGGAGAGAAAACTCAGGTGTGCAGCTGTAGAACTGCACACCGATTTTCTCACTGAAAAAATGTTGGAAGATTCTGCCCAAGTAGTCTGCGACCTGTCCAAGGCGAATGACCCTATTGAGCTTATTTTGCAAATGTGGCATGCTCCCGCCTGCCATCATCATCATCATGGCATAGGGCGACACGGTGGCACAGTGGCCAGCACTGCTGCGTCACAGCGCCAGGGACCCAGGTTCGATTTCCGGCTCGGGTCACTGTCTGTGAGGAGTCTGCACGTTCTCCTCATGTCTGCGTGGGTTTCCTCCGGGTGCTCCGGTTTCCCCCCGCAGTCCAAAGATGTGTGGGTTAGGTGGACTGGCCACGCTAAATTGCCCCTGAGTGTCAGGGGGACTAGCTAGGGTAAATACATGGGGTTATGGGGATAGGGCCTGGGTGGGATTGTGTTCGGTGCAGGCTCGATGGGCCAAATGGCCTCCTCCTGAACTGTAGGGATTCTATGATTCTATCCCTTTTAATCAACTTCATAGGATCACCATTTCTGAGCAATATTTTCGGCACATCGGTAGCATTGTCAACCTTCACTGCTGGTATTCCAATATAAGATTGTGCTTGTTGGCACATAAGTTTCAAGATTTAAAAAAATAAATGAAGCCTGAGACTGTTCTTGACTGTGACAAAGTCCTTAATAGTCTTTTCTCCCTCCCACTCCATGATAACATTATCTCATGAGAAAGGATGGCTGCACTGACTACAGTGCATTCATTACGTTAAAAGGTCACAAGTAGTAATTCCCCTGGAACCACATCATTTGAAATATGTTGCTACATGGCGTAAATAAGTGCTTTATTCTTGCCAACGATTTGTGTGCAATTTAGAACCAATTCATTACACTTGCAAAAAATTTCAACGCGAGGCACAGAATCTTACTTGAGAAGGAGTGCCTCTAATTTATTAATTTGTATTCATTACTCTGCACCAATCAGCAAGGCTGGTACACTGACACATATGCAAATCTTGTTAAGGTTTCCTTGTTCTTTAGAGTGGAATAGAACAGAATTCAATTCCTATAGTGCAGAAGGAGGCCATTTGGCCCGTCGAGTCTGCACCGACAACAATCCCACCCAGATCCTACCCCCGTAACCCCACGTATTTGCCCTGATATTCCCCCTGACACTGAGTTAATTTAGCACGGTCAATCAACCTAACCCGCACATCTTTGAAATGTGGGAGGAAATCGAAGTACCTGGAGGAAACCCATGCAGACACGAGGAGAACGTGCAAACTCCACACCTTTGTGCACCCTAACTGAAGTTTTTCTTTATATATATTTCATAAGGTTTGGATTACGGTTCACAGGTTGATGTTTTGTTGCTAGTCATGTTGCAGTGCCTTCTGCACTGTAGGGATTCTATTTGCTATGATAATTATAGAGATAGAATGGCACAAAAAGGAAGCCATTTGGCCCATCAAATCCATGCTAGATCTCTGTAGAGCAGTCCAGTCAGTCCTATTCCCTTGCTCTGTCCCGCATAGCCCTTCAAATTTATTTTGTATGAGTTTATGATCATATGAATTTGGAGCAGGAGTGGGCCATTTGGCCCCCTGAGCCTGCATCGCCATTCAATAAATTCATAGCCCATCTGATTGCGGCCTCAACGCCACTGTCGAGCCAATCCCTGATACCCATTGATTCCCTTGTTAGTTGAGAATCTATCTAACTCTACCTTAAAAATATTCAATGACCTTACCTCTACCACTCTCTGGGGAAGAGAGTTCCACAGACTCATAATCCTCTGAGATAAAAAAAAAATCTCTCCTGTTCTCCATCTTAAATGGGAGACCCTTTATTTTTAAACTGTGTCCCTTAGTTCGAGTCTCTCCCACAAGGGGAAACATATTTCAACGTCCACTCTGTTGAGCCCCTTCAGGATCTTATATGTTTCAATAAGATCACTTCTCATTTTTTGATTTTGATTTGATTTATTGTTATCACATGTATTAGTGCACAGTGAAAAGTATTGTTTCTTGCACGCTATACAAAGCATACCATACATGGAGAAGGAAAGGAGAGAGTGCAGAATGTAGTGATACCGTCATAGTTAAGGTGTGGAGAAAGATCAACTTAATGTGAGGTAGGTCCATTCAAAAGTCTGACGGCAGCAGGGAAGAAGCTGTTCTTGAGTCGGTTGATACGTGACCTCAGACCTTTGTATCTTTTTCCCGACAGAAGAAGGTGGAAGAGAGTATGTCCGGGGTGCGTGGGGTCCTTAATAATGGTGGCTATTTTTCCGAGGTAGTGGGAAGTGTAGACAGAATCAATGGATGGGAGGCTGGTTTGAGTGATGGACTGGGCTTCATTCCCAGCCAGCCTTTCCTTGTAAGATAATCCTCTCATCCCAGCATTCAGTCGAGTGAACCTTCTCCGAACTGGTTCCAAGGGAGTTCGGTGGTGCTGGGACTTAATAGGAATGGAGTAGTTGGAGAGGATAGGATAGTCATGGGATAGGCACAATTCCCTACAGCTGAGAGAAAGATCCAGAAGGCTCTATTGCCTGCCTGGTGCCAGGGTTTGGGACATCCGCTCGGACTGGAGAAGAACTTGCAATGGAAGGGAGAGGATTTAGTGGTCATGGTCAGCAATGGCACCAATGATATAGGTAGGACTAGAAAAGAGGTTCTTCTGAGAGCATATGAACAGCTAAAGGCTAAATTAGAAAGCAGAACTTTATAGGTACTTCCAAAAGGTGTAATTTTACAGGGGAGACAAGAGCAGAGCAATCTGCCGATGTGTGTAGACTTGCCTTTGAAGGTGGCAGAACAATTAGAAAAGCTTTCAAAATAGAGGTGTAGAGTACAATACAAAGGAATTTATACTAAGCTGGAGTACTGTGACCAGTTTTAGGCACTGCACTTTCGGAACTCTGCGATGGCTGGGAGGGTTAGAGAATCTGGAGTTATTTTCCTTAGACATGAGAAGGTTGAAAGAAAATTTGATAAAGATGTTCAAAAGCACCACCGAGCTCCCTTGGGTAAATGATGAGAAATTGGCTGCAATTCTCCCAAAAGTGCTGAATTGGTGGGAGAACTATTCTAAATCCCAACTGTTCTGTCAGTTCAGCTTCTCACCTGAATCTCCGCACTCTGTGCAATGCAGAGGTCCCATTCAGGAATCTCATTAAAAACCCAAGGGGGCGGGGCCTATTCGCGCCCGAGTTTGACAGTTCTGGAGCTCTGCGCATGCGCAGTGGTCCCGATCTGTCAGATTCCCCGGTTGCTGGCCAGCCCGATCGCTGGCCAGTCCGGGACCCCCACAGTGCTGCCCCTGCAGCCCCCCCACGGCCCGATTGCGGCCCCCACAGCAATTCCCAAGAGCGCCCCGATGCAGAGCCCACCCCCCTCCAGCAGTGGTGATCCCCCCATCCCCCTCATCCCGGCAGACCCTCCCCACTGACCCCTCCCCCCGGGTCAGACCCCCCCTGGAGGCAGCCCCATTGCCCGGCAGACCACCCCCCCCCCCAGCCCGCCCCAATCGCTGCTCTCCCTCCATCCCAGACCAATCCTGTCTGCAGAGTGGCAGTGGGACCCGCCACCACCACCAATCAGCTCTCGGCCCTGCCCACAATATTCCCTGCCCCTTGGCACTGTCCAGTGCCCTGTGGGGAGTGCCAAGGTGCCCCCTGGGCATGGGTACTTTGTCCTTTGTGCAGTGCCAGGAGGCACAGGCTGGCACTGCCAGGAACCCCATGCCCAGGGGGCACTACCCCCCGCCGCCCGACCCCCGGGGGGGCCCCCTCTTCATTCTGATGGGGTCTTCCACTCGCTCCCCGAACGTGGGGAGCTAGTCTGAGCCCCGCCGGAATGAAGTGCTCCTGGCGGGGTGGGAGATTTAATCAGGACCTGAAATTAACCGATAATTAACTAATATACATAATTAAAACATATTAAAAAAAGATTTAAATGACTTACCTGCCTTCACGCCTGTTTCCAGTGTGGTCAGACCGGCGACTGCTCTCCAGCTCTGGGAGATGCGCATGCGTTCCCGGCACATGCCCAAAATCCCCGTTCAAGGCCGGAGGCGCGCATCACCCACCGCGACCCGACAGAAAAGTTACGGTCGCAATGGGAGAATCACAGCCATTGTTTCCAATGGCGCACGGTTTGATAACACGAAAACACAGATTTAAAGTAATTAGAGGTGAGATAAGGAGTAATGCTTTACCGCAATGAAGTGTTGTGATCTGAATTGCATTGCCCACAAGGCTGGTGGAGGCAGTTTAAATGGTAACTTCCAAAAGGCAGCTGGATTCTTGGAGACGAGGAATTTGCAGGGCTATAGGGAAAGAGCTGGGGAATGGGATTCATTGGATTACTCTTTCAGAGAATTAGTAAAGACACATTGGGTTGAATGGACTTCTTCTGCGCTGTAGTTAGGTGCATTGACTCGAACAGGCGCCGGAGTGTGGCGACCAGGGGAATTTCACAGCAACTTCATTGCAGTGTTAATGTAAGCCTTACTTGTGACCAATAAGTAAACTTTACTTTACATACAATGATTCTATGAACATATCCATGCAGTCACCAGGAATAATGCCGCTGAACATCCGTCCACCAGTAAGTTAAAAATATGTACCGAGTATCGATGAAGTATCTACCAAGTAAATTCTACACCATTTGTTTGCAAATGTCATACTCTTTCTCAACTGTTAAATTATATGATAATTACATTGGTAAAAGGGGTCAAATCTCGGGCCACATCTTGAACAGGTATTAAGCCCTTTGGGTGTGCAATTAAAGCAACCAACAACCTTTTTATGTCTTCTTTACCACATTGGTTTCAGTTGAATACAGCCAGTGGTGGGCAGGCCATGTTCAAGGAAACCAGATTCCATGTGGTACAGCTAACGATACTTATTGGGACTGTTAGAGACTGCACTGCTATGGTGTACACTTTTAAAATATACTTACACGAAGGGGCAAGATACTCCTCCTCATGAGTACATGACTCGCTATTGACACCAACTTGCTTCCCATTCCGATTGCTCCCTAGGCTGCTGCATCTTGATGGCAACTCCCCCCCCCCCCCCCCCCCGCCCACAACCCTCCCCATCCTTCTTGGTCACCCCTTCTCCAAATCTGCACTCTATCGTTGTCCCCACTCATTTCCTTACAGAGGACCTTGAGGGCTCATGTTAGTTGGTCTCGCAAACCAATATTCAGGACAGAGACTTTGGGCGAGATTTTCCAGCCACGCTTTTATTTTTCTATGTTTCTATGAGATAAGCCTAGTAATCGCTAAGGTAGGGACATGTTCGGCACAACTTGGTGGGCTGAAGGGCCTGCAGTGTGCTGTAGTTTTTCTATGTTTCTATGCTTGCCCCAAGGCCAGAAATTTTCACCTGAGGTCAATGAACCTTTGCATGGTCCACCCTCCCCTCTCCCTCCCCTCCCGCCCACCACGATTTCCATGGCAGCGGGATGGGAAAATTCCGCCCTTTTGTGCTTCACTGAACAGGGGTTTTAGAAAATGAGAATTTAAACATCAATTTCTTTGGCGTTCTGTCTTTATTCCTCTTTATCTTGTTTTTGTTCATCTCTCCCATTTATCTTGCCATCAGCTGTTTCATTCCTTTTTGTCCTGAGACCACCTGGCACTGCTCCTGATCAGGATGCCAGAACAGGCTTCTGAGCTGGAGATTTAGCAAGCAGTTATTGCCTCTGTATTATTGCCAAATCCGACCGAATATTTGGTTTGAAGAGATCCTGCCTTCAGCCACATCACGCACTCGTCACTGAAAAGAAGACTGCGGTATAATGGATTCCTGTTTCGATTCTGTTCACTAATCGTGACAGTAAAGGTGAAATCACAATGCCGAGGTTTTTCTCATAAAAAAAACATTCAAGATGAATCATTGCCTCATTACCTTCCGATGCTGCGGATGTTAAAATGAGGCAGCTTCTGATTCAGAATGTCCTTGACACAATTATACACATGTTGATCCTGATTCTTATGCACTGGCATCAATTCTAGATGGTGTAAATCTTGCCAAATGGTAATATGCTAATCAGCTTCAGATTTTGTGAGGCAGTTCATTTGCATAGATTTGGATGCTTAGAAACAGCGCGTGATTGATGGGATAAGAAAATTACACTGAGGAAGAATTAAAAGAGACAGTCCAATCAGGGAAGGTGCAGATTAAGGCACCAAAATCCCAGCAGCCTCTTAAAGAATCAAAGGCATCTGAATCCATGGACAGCTATTCCAATGATATAGATCCTTGATCTCTTTCACACACAGGAGTTGATCCCCAGATCCCTGGATCTCCTATCTCTCTTGCCACACAAACTGATCCCCAGACCACCTGATCTCCTGTCTCATTTATCCCCTCCCCAGTCCCCTACATTCTGATCTCCCTGACAACCAGTCCCAAATTCCAGACATTTGTTGAAGCCGGGATCTTACCCTCTTCATTGGAAATGGACACGAGAGGAAAGCCAGAAAGGCAGCAGGAGATCATTGTCTGGGGCAAAGCAGTGGTTGCTGGAACTCAGGGAAATTGAAGGGAGGAGGTTTCCGGACAGTGTCAAGTCCAGTTAGTGAGGGAGCCTGGAGCAGGGGAAACCTGCAATTCCTTTATGGGGCTGGTGGAGCACGACAGCCCCCTCGTCACCCTACAAGGAAATTGGGTGAAATTTGCTAAGAAAATGGCACAAAGTGTCAGGTTCTGACTGAAAACTGGTGAGTTTCTCCCGAGGAACGCAGCCAGGTTTTCACTCGAGATCTTCTGACATTCTGTCAAAAAAAGCAGGGCTTGCACGTCTTGGCAAGGCCAGTTCCACAGAGAGCGGGGCACAATTTGTAAAGGGCACCCCTATATGTGAAAATAATCGACTCCTTCCCACACTCACAGCCATCTATCTCAAAGTAAAGTTAAAGGCTCCTCTCCCCCTGTCATGGACATTGGGATCCCCAGCAGACACGGGGAGCACCCCCAACCCTGGAACTCAGAGGGCTAATCTCCCCCCCCACCATTTAATGGTTGGGTCACTCTCCCCACACCCCTGACACCCTCTGCCATCTTCATTAGCACCAGGGCACACCCTTATTCTCAGTGCTATCCCCCACTCCCCCCACCCACACCATCACACAGGCACAATCCCCGTCCCCCCCTCCATCATCAGCCCCCCCCTCCCCAGCATAATGGGAACTTACTTATGTGGACTCCCCAGAGGTCCACGCCACTCATGCCTATGTGGCAGTGCCAGGATGTCAGGGGGCAATGCCAGGGCAGTGCCCAACCATATCACTCACTACCGGGGGTTATATTCACCTCCGCGCTTCTAGTCAGGTCATCACAACTGGCTTCTGTGTTTGAAAACCAATAATGATTCCCATCCGTGTGACATAATACCAGTGGGGTGTTGGGGGAGGTGAGGGTGTGGGGGTGGGCTGGGGGGAGGGGGGGGCTGTTTTGGGGGGTGGTGGGTAGGACCATCTGACATTATCCCATCTCCGATGCCATAGCTAAGAAAGCTCACCAATGCCTCTACTTTTTCAGAAGACAAAGGATATTTGTCATGTCTGATACGATTCTCACCAACCTTTACAGATGCATCATAGAAAACATCCTTTCTGGTTGTGTCACAGCTTGGTATGGCTCCTGCTCTGCCCAAGACCGCAAGAAACTACCAAGAGTCGTGAATGAAGACCAGTCCATCACGCAAACCAGCCTCCCATCCATTGACTCTGTCTACACTTCCCGCTGCCTCAGAAAAGCAGCCAGCATAATCAAAGACCCCACGGATCATGGACATACTCTCTTCCACCTTCTTCCATTGGGAAAAAGATACAAAAGTCTGACTTCACGTACCAACTGACTCAAGACTGCTTCTTCCCTGCAGTATTAGACCTTTGAATGGGCCTACCTTGCATTAAGTTGATCTTTCTCTGCACCCTGGCTATGACTGTAGCATTACATTCTGCACCCTCTCCTTTCCTTCTCTTTGTCTGTATAGTGCACAAGAAACAATACTTTTCACTGTATACTAATACATGTGACAATAATAAATCAAATCAAATGAAAGCAATGGTGTAAACTGTTTAATTATATTAAAATTCATTCTAATTTATAGAAATCAGGTTCATGCCCTTGCTGAGCGTGAGCCTGATCACATCAGTGGGGACGGACCTAGCACATTGTGCTTGGTAAGCTACTGGTGCAAATCCCATTATGGCCCTCTCACGGGATTTAGCGCCGTAACGGGACTTCTGCATGCACGGTGATCGGGCCCAAAGAATCACACCTGTTGTTTTAAACTTGCCTTTTGAACTCCATTCTTGCTCTGGATCTTCTTGCTGCCATTTTCACCTGGCAGGAAAGCCAAAGCGACTTGCCCATTGCGGCATCAGTTAAAATCACAGCCAGGGTCCAGGGTGGTGTCTGACGTGAACCCTTGTCACCTCTTCAGAGAAGCACATTGAGATTCCAGGCAGAGGAATTAGAGTGGCAGCTTGATGGGTAAGTCGGAATGGACAGGTTCGGCCGAAGAGCCTGTTTCCATGCTGCAAAGTGCTCTGTGATTCTATGACTATAAGTCACTCAGCTGACTGCTGTGCAAATGGGGTTAAAATTGCTTTGAAAGATTAAAGAGAGATGTGCTCTTCTCTGGCTTATATCAGTTTGCAACAGAAAGCGCTCAGTAATTTTTGTGTTGACTGATAGTGGAATGTTGATTATTTCGTTCAGTTTGAAGGGATTGTCAGTGTTTTTATCTGCTTCATAGGACAACAAAACGATGACAAAATGGGAAGGCAGTTTTGAGGAAAAAAATGACAGTTGGTGAATGTAATTTAACTGATTATATAATCTTTCAATAGTCAATGTAGTGAATTGTCAAAAGCACAAAAGTGGAGCAAGATCACAAGGAGACGAAATCAAGAAATAATTTCTGCCGCAATACAATATTTATCATTGGAATGCATTATTTAATATTGGAATCTTTGCTCAGCCTTCCCACAAGCTTCCTGCTTCTGTCAATCTTCTCTTACTCATCCCGGACAGCTCTGTTCTTGTTCCCATCCTTTGTTCTTCTTTGTTCTGTACCTTCCTTTGGTCTTCACCTCCAAATAACTTGGTAGAGTGAGTCAGAGTTGTTGGGGGGGGGGGGGGGGGGGGGGGGGGTGAGATGGGGGGGGGGGGGGTTGGTTTGGGGAGAGATATCTCCATGAGGTATGGAGGTCTGTCTAACCTGCTCTCTTGGCTTTTTGTGAGACTGGCAGAAAACATTGAAAAATGGTGTACACCACCATTTGTTTTAGCGTTTCACAGCTCCTGTTCTGCCCAAGATCGCAAGAAACGACAAATGGTCATGAACGAAGGCCAGTCCATCACTCAATCCAGCCTCCCATCCATTGACTCTGTCTACACTTCCCTCTGCCTCGGAAAAGCAGCCAACATAATCAAGGACCCCACGCACCCTCTTCCATCTTCTTCCGTTGAGAAAAAGATACAAACACCTGAGGTCACGCACCAACCGACTCAAGAACCGCCTCCTTCCTGCAGCCATCATACTTTTGAATAGACCTATCTCGCATTAAGTTGATCTTTCTCTACAGCCGAGCTATGACTGTAATAGTCTATTCTGCAATCTCTCCTTTCCTTCTCTATGAACGGTATGCTTTGTCTGTGCAGCCCGCAATAAACAATATTTTTCACTGTATACTAATACACGCGACAATAATAAATCAAATCAAATCAAATCATTTCTTCAGGTATGGGGAGGACTGTGACTCTACTGTTCGTCTGCTGAAACCTCAGCAGACGGTCAGGAGAACTCCTACAGAAATCCATGCCCGTGACCACCTTTTCAATGTCATTTTCAATGTTTCCTGCAGCACAGAATCCATTACACAATCAACAAGGGGCAGAAAATCCTGTGCTGAACTATTGCCTCATCACTTGGTGGCACAGTGGTTAGTACTGCTGCTTCACAGCGCCAGAGACTCGTGTTCCATTCTGGCCTTGGGTCACTGTCTGTGTGGAGTTTGCACGTTCTCCCCGTGTCCGCATGGGTTTCCTCCGGGTGCTCCGGTTTCCTCCCACAGTCCAAAGATGCGTGTGTTAGGCGGATTGGCCATGCTAAATTGCCTCTTAGTGTCCCAAGATGTGTAGGTTAGATGGATTAGCGAGATAAATACATGGGGTTATGGGGATAGGGTCTGGGAAAGATGTTCTAACAGAGAGTCAGATGGGCCAAATGGCCTCCTTCTGCATTGTGGGCGGCACAGTGGTAAAGTAGTTAGCACAACTGCCTCACAGCACTAGGGACCCAGGTTCAATCCCGAGCTCGGGAAACTGTGCCAAGTCTGCATGTTCTCCCTGTGTCTGCGTCGGTTTCCTACGAGTGCTCCGGTTTGAGTGGCACGATGGCAGCTATTCCTCCATTTTCCTGACTTGTGCCATATTGGTTTTGGGAAACTTTGAGGCGAACCACTTGCTGCTGAGTACTCAACCTCTGACCTGCTTTTACAGCTGTGGTCTTAGTGTACCTTTAAGAAGTGTTTTTTTAAAATCATGTACTCTGCAGTTGTAAGCAAACTTTTTCAGTTTGTTTTTCTCATCGTTGCCGGGCAGTCTATGAGAATCTTTTTATTGCTGCTTAAACGGGGGTTTATTTATTTTTACTGGCATGTTTATGACTCTGAATGGTTCAGAGGTCAGGTGATAGGAGTTTTTTCATTTTCAGTTTGGAGCTGCAGGTTTGAGTTTTAGTTTTAGAAGGGGCATCAAGCTGAAAAGAAGTCTCTCTCTCTCCCTGGTTTTGGAAATTCTGCAGGTGATCTGAAAACAAGGTCTTGTCTTTCAGAATGGAGGAACCTGCTGTTGCTGGCTTGCCGAGAGTCTCTAATGTTTTTGGAAGCTGTTCTAACTTCAAACTGTTCTGATTCTATCCAGAGAACTGCAGACTTCATCCAAAGGACTCAATTCCAGTATCACGTGAGCATTAGTCTGTGCTGTATTAAACCTGCTTGAAGGGTTTTGCTTATGGCATTGGTTTGATTGGGACAGCTCATCTATTTGTCAAGGGTTATACATTATTGTGGTTGTTCTGGTGTTTGTAATTGATAGACGTTATTGCTAATATTCTTACTGTACATGTTAACTATATTTGTAAATAAACGTTGATAAAAGCTCCCTAGTGGGTCATTTGAATCATACCTGAAGTGAAACGGTTATTTAAGCGGTTATTGGATAGGCACATGGAGCACACCAGGATGATAGGGAGTGGGATAGCTTGATCTTGGTTTCAGATAAAGCTCGGCACAACATCGTGGGCCGAAGGGCCTGTTCTGTGCTGTACCGTTCTATGTTCTATGTAAACATATCATGCTTATCCTAGCCAAATTCAAAGTGCAAAACCGATGTTCCAGGTGGGCTTCATAAAACACTGTGGAGTCTCTGACCTGAACCATAACAATTGGGGGCTCACTTGCGAGATTAAAATCTATATTTCTTGATTGATTTGAGATTATTGAACTCAAAGTGGTGATCATAATAGTGTTTCTTTTCAGGTGTTGTATTCAGGTTTAAATAGGGAGTGCCTTGTGGAATAATGGCCCTTTCAGAGGCTAAGAAGTTCCTGGGGGTGGAGGAAGTCACGCAAGGTGGTTTACAAAAGGTGACTAAAAGAAAGCTTTTGGAATTAGCAAAAACATTGCAGTTGACATTGCCTGGTGCCGTAAAGAAAGGAGAGATAATTATGGTGTTAGTTCAGCATTTAAAATTGCCAGAAACACAGTCAGAATCATTGGAAATGGCCAAAATTCAATTACAAATAAAACAGCTTGAACGTGAAGAAGAATTGAAGCAGCTTGAATTTGAAATAAAGGAAAGAGAGAGAATAGTGAAAGCAAAAGAAAGGGAGGCCATTGCTGCAGAGAAAGGGAGGGACAAAAAGCACAAGAAATGAGGCTGCTTGAATTGCAGGCAAAGGAAGCATTGGGTGCACAACTAAATCCCAGCTAATGCAGACAGTGGAAACATTTGCTCAGCATCCCAGAAGTGCTGCATGACAGTTATTGCTGAAATGAATGCCTCACTGTATTCATATTCTGGTTCAGAGCAAAGGCTTCTCACTGTAGACACACGTCACATTGATAAAGCATAATCTTCATGTCCCAGCAGTCAGTCTTCGATTCTGTTGTGTCCACTGAATTGAAGGGGCACGCGGGATTGCTGTAAATTAGCAGCAATGTGTGAACTGCCAGGGAATCTGTCACAAACATGCATGATCTGCTGCTGAATGATGCAAATCCTCTGTACGTTCAGGAAGTAGATTCCCTTGCTGAAACATTCTGATACATGCTGCCTACTGCACAATATTTTAAAAGAGTGGGTTATGACCCCTTGCTGAACACGGAGGAGGTACATTATGAAGAGAACGAGTAAACGTTCATGATTGGTAGATGAACGCACCAACTTTGATCAATTTCTTGTTTGTTCATTTCAGCATAATCCCTGTGCAAGACCTTAACCGAGAGCCAACAATATATCACCTAGTAATTTAAAGCTTTAAAGTTTATTTATTGGCATCACAAGTAGGCATACATTAACACTGCAATGAAATTACTGTGAAAATCCCCTCGTTGTGACACTCCGGCACCTGTTCGGGTACACTGAGAGAGAATTTAGAACTCCATTTAGAAAACAACCCATCTATACCCACTCTCTGCCTCCTTTGGGCAAGCCAGTTCTGGATCCACAGCATGGTAGATAGCTGGAAACCAGAATAGTTATAACTCAGGACGGAACGGTGCCAAAGGAACACTGGAATAGTCAAGTCTGCTGGTAACAAAGGTATGGATGAGGGTTTCAGCAACAGATGAATTGGAGCATTGGCAGAGATGATCAAAATGACTTTTGTGGAAGAAAGCAGTATTTTCAATGGAGGGGAGTGAGAGGCTCAGGTCAGCGATAAATAGAATGCCAAGATTGCAAACGGCTTGTTCAGTCCTCAGACAGTGGCTTGGGAATGGGGTTTGTGGTTTTGATCTTTCTACTGCTGCCTCACAGCTCCAGGGACCCGGGTTCGATTCCCGGTTTGGATCACTGTCTGTGTGGAGTCTCCATGTTCTCCCCGTGTCTGCGTGGGTTTCCTCCAGGTGCTCCAGTTTCCTCCCACAGTCTGAAAGACACGCTGGTTAGGTGTATTGGCCATGCTAAATTCGCCCTCAGTGTACCCGAACAGGTGCCGGAATGTGGCGGCTAGGGGATTTTCACAGTAACTTAATTGCAGTGTTAATGTAAGCCTACTTGTGTGAGTAATAGAAAATAAATAAAATGAAGGAAATTTCTGTCAATTTAATGCAGGGTATCAGACCTTAATGGGTCAGTTTGCAAATAAGCTGTTCCTAACTTTTCAATATAGAATGTAAAATTGTTGGTAGATGCAGGGAAGATGTTCCCGATGGTGGGGGAGTCCAGGACCAGGGGTTACACTCTGAGGATTCAGGGTAGGACGGAGGTGAGGAGACATTTCTTCACCCAAAGAGTGGTGAGCCTGTGGAATTCATTACCACAGGAAGTAGTTGATGCCAAAACATTGAATGTATTCAAGAGGCAGTTGGATATAGTATTTGGGGTGAATGGGATCAAAAGTTATGGGGAGAAAGCAGGATTAAGCTATTGAGTTGGACAATCAGCCATGATCGTGATGAATGGCGGAGCAGGCTCGAAGGGCCAAACGGCCTCCTCCCGCTCCTATCTTCTATGTTTCAATGTTTCTATGCAGTATCTTTCACTGTGCAACATAAGATCCTTATTCATGTACCCATTATGGAAGTGTTGCCACATGTCGGAATGCTAGTCGCTCACCATCTGTGTCAGGGAACGATATTGGAAGAGCACTCACATAAAATGCAGGTGACAGGTGCTGTGGGCCAGCTTACTTACCTGGCCCTCTGGGACCCAGAATCTCAGTTCACAAAAGACCTTTTGGTCTTCCTGTACAGGTTCTGTGAAAAGCTGATCTCAAGACACCCGAATACAATTCACGCAGGGAGCAAAGGCTAACCGCTGCAGTCTTGGAAATTGCGACCTGTAAAGTCAGTGGCAGTGTCAATGCTAACATTGGAGCCTTTCCACTACTGAACTGATGTAAGTCGTGGCATAGCACCTTGAGAGCATCAGTGAGTCATTGGCATAGTGCACCACCGATTCCTACTTCATTGTAGCAGACACAAGCCTTCTGCTGAATTTCACTCTGCAACAGTAACCTCTTTACAGCACACTTCCCGGTTTGAAAACCTGGTGTTCATCGGTTTTGAATTTGGCCTTGACACGGATTATTTTTCTTTGGAAATTGGGGCTGGCTTTAAATACCTTCTCTGAAGCTGGAATTTTCTGAACCCAACCCGGGACTATTGAGAGTGGGCTTCCGGGCACGGCCTTGAAGCGTCCTAAACCCCAGGCCCGTATTTCAGGTTGAGGGCCATTAATGTTGTTGAGCTGTCTTGCGAACCCAACCCAGCAACAAGGAGCTGGAGGGTGCCCACCAGGGAATTGTGGACAGTACTGAAGGGGAACCATTGGTACAGAGGGGTTTCGCAGGCGCATTGTCATAAAGATAAAAAGGCAACTTCCATGTTCCACCTACAATCAGAACAAGGATTAGAAAGATGATGCAACACGTTCAGCCATTATTCAACACATTGTAGGCAAAATCTGTCCTATCAAAATCTGTCCTATCTACCCTAACAGGACTAGACAGGGTCGATGCAGGGAGGATGTTCCTGATGATGGGGGAGTCCAGAACCAGGAGTCATAGTCTGAGGGTTCGCGATAGACCATTTAGGACGGAGATCCTGAACATAGTGCTGGATATAGCACTTGGGGCAAATGGCATCAAAGGTTGTGGGGAGAAAGCAGGATTAGACTATTGAGTTGGATGATCAGCCACGATTGTGATGGATGGCGGAGCAGGCTCGAAGGGCTAAATGGCCTCCTCCTGCTCCTATCTTCTATGTTTCTATGTTTCTATCAAAGAATGCTGCAACCAGAATGATTTAATCAGTAAATTCAGGGTTTTTCATCCACCTGCAAGGTCGTCTTCTTCAGTTCAATACCCATTGGTGATTTTCCACTATGGTTAGGTGGAGGAGGCAGGCCCCAAGTTTACTTCGTCTGAAAGAAGGTATCAAACCTGGTGCTGGTGTTAATTAGATCCACATGCTGGCCATGTCGGGAACTGAGCTCACTGACCCTCCACCTGCAGGGAATCATCCTCATATTTGGCATTTCTGGGGGGTTTTTTCATTCTACTTCTGCTACAATTGCAGTATAGCTTTCTTCATCAGGTAACTGTTTATATTGGCCGGGAATCTCTGAACTCGGCTGCGACTAGGATTCTCTGGTTCCACGGTGGGTGGCACAGTGGTTAGAACTGCTGCCTTACAGTGCCAGGGACCTGTGTTTGATTCCCACTTGGGTCACTGTCTGTGTGGAGTCTGCATGTTCTCCTCGTGTCTGCGTGGGTTTCCTCCGGGTGCTCCGGTTTCCTCCCACGGTCTGAAAGACTTTAATTTGTATTTTTTTTCTGTAGAAGTGCCTGGATGAGTACTTGGCATGCCATAACATTCAAAGCTATGGGCCAATTGCTGGCAAGTGGGATTAGATTGGCAGGCGTCAGGGCCTTTCATGCATAGGTGCAGTCTCGATGGGCCAAAGGGCTTCTTCTGCACTGTAGTATTCTGTGATTCACTGCTGTGAATGGAGATTTGTCCAAATTCTCACCCGGCAGCGGTAGTGGGACGTACGACATTGGGGAATTCGGCCGTTGTTTCTTTAGTCTGTTAGCGGCTTATGCTACCTATAGCATACAATAGCTGTTTGAAACTGGCTACTTTGCCAGCTTCAGGGCACTCCCAATGGGAACCCCACTTGACCCCGGTATGCGCCCCCTTGCCTGACCCCCCCGACATGCACCCCCCCAACATGAGGCGGGGGGGGGGGAGAACATCACTTTAAAAGAAAGATGTTAGGTACATTATTTCAGAGCTGCAAAAAGCACGAAACAAAAAGTATTTCACAACAGTGTGTACCTAAAGTGGCTCTGGGGCGCTGCAGTGCTGGTAACAAGCATTCTCAAGTCTGAAGCAATACAAGTAAAAAAAATGTCAAGCAATGTCACGATTTAAAAATTCTGATCCTTGTTTTTAAATCCTTCCCTGGCCTGCCCTTTCCCTTTCTCTGTAATCTCCTGCAGATCCACAGCTCTCGAAAATATCAATGCTGCTCTCATTTCAACCTCTTGAGGATCCCTAATTTTTAGCTCTCCACGATCGATAGTCTTCAGCTAGCAACACCCTAATTTGCTCCCTATCTCTCTCTCTCTCTCTCACTGCTTCTCTTCCTCTCTTTCCTCCTGTAAGATTCTCCTTCAAACCCTCCCTCCTTCATTTAAACATATGCTCATCTGCCCTAATATCTCCTTCCGTGATTTATTCTCAAATTTTCGGTCGAAGCAGCTTGGGACTTTTTACCACATTAAAGTGTGATATAAATATATGTTGTTACAGTGCGCACTGTCACACTGATTGAAATTTAAAGGGCTTTGCCTTGACAGTTTAAAGGTGGAACCCTCAGGGAGAGAAACGTTTCAGCTGACTAATGGAGCACTTGAATCCTTCAGAAGGAGAATGAAATAAAGATGAATGAACGAAATTCTTTCCATCATAAAATGGTTTAAAACTGGTGAGTGTTCATTCAGTTGTACATTTGTTGGTTGTTTATTGGTCTCTTTATACCATCACATATTACATTGAGGTTGTTAGTGGCTATATATCCTTGGAGACCTGCCCAAATCCCAGTATTAGACCCTCCCATGTAGAATCATCGCATCCCTACAGTGCAGAAGAGGCCATTCTGCCCAACTTGTATTGCAACAGACTTGGAAATGTTTGTTACTAGCACTGTAGCTCCTGAAACCCACTTTAGGTACGCACATCTGTGAAATACGTTTTGTTTTGTGCTTTTTGCACGGCACTGACTCTCTGACAGAGTATCTTTAAATTTTAAGTTTCAATTACTAGCGTCACAAGTAGGCTTACACTAACACTGCAATGAAGTTACTGTGAAAATCCCCTAGTCGCCACACTCTGGCGCCTGTTTGGTATCTTACCCAAGCCCTCTCCCCTGCTCTATTCCCATAATCCCACACATCTGCCATGGCTAATCCATCTAATTTACACATCTTGGCACATTAAGGGGCAATTTAGCTTGGTCAATCCACCTAACCCCGCACATCTTTGGACTGTGGGAGGAAACCCACGCAGACACGGGGAGAACATACAAACCCCACACAGACAGGCACCCGAAGTTGGAATTGAACCTGAATCCATGGCACTGTGAGGCAGCCGTGCGAACCACTGTGTCACCGTACCACCCTATACCTGGCACATGCACTGATAGGGCAAAAGGATACTCCCAGATGGCTAATGAGGCCCCGCTGTAACCCCGCCATGCCTGTGCGACACATGTCTTACTATGCGAGGGGAGGAACCAGGACCATTTTTGGTTTATACGACAAAGACAATGCAGCAGAGGTTCAGCTATCTGGAAAGGTCAAAGGGTTCCTCCCAAACCCACAAGAAAAGTCTCACATCCCATTGTCCACTGCACACAGCTCAGCCTCTCAGCAAAGAAATACATGCATTTGGAAGAGGCGCAGAAGCAGCAAAAGTCTTCACTGGATGAGGAGAAACCCTGGGAACTGTAAGAAAGAGCTGAAAGAGGGAGAGCCATCTCAGTGTAAATGCAGCAAGAGTCACGGCGGGAGGTGAATTGGGCCAATCCTGGAAAATAGCGTGTGGGCCCAAAAACCGCGCCCGGTGCCAAATGGCTTGCAATCATCCCGGTCCCTTTCTAATGGCACAAACTGGATCGCATCCAGACAGAGCGAGGCTGATTAGCATATTTAAAGTGGTATTTAAATATGCTTAGCCCATTCGACTGCAGATTCCCCCAGCTCCCGGGATCTTCCAACCTTCAGGTACTGCGTGAGACCGGTGAGAATCAGTACTGGTCTCCACTAGCACAATGGCCACACCAGGGGGCTCAGAAGCCATTGAAGCTCTGGGTGGTGGAGGCAGTGCCCATTGGGCTGTGCCCACCTGGCACACTGGCAGTGTGCTGGGGAGGTGCCAAGGGGGTGGGGTTCGAGTGGAGGTGGGGCTTGAGTGGAGGCTATGATGGAGGAGCTATGCAGCGGGGATTATGAAGGGGTATTTTGTGCTGGGGAATCGTGCGGGCGCATCGTGCAGGGATGCAGCATGAGGGGGGCACAATGGGGGGCATGGTCGGGCCCTGATGGGGGGGAGAGGGGAATTTTGGAGGTCCTGATTAGGGGGCATGTCGGGGGTCAGGAAAGGGGGTACATACCGGGGTCAGGTGGGGTTCCTATTGGGAGGGCCCTGATGTTAGCAATGAACAATGATGTCAGGAGGGGGAGTAGGGAAAATGCCACAGATGAGGGGGGGTGTCCTGTTGTCGGTGTGGGGGAGTGGGGGGGAGGGGGTCTCCCAGTGCACCATGAGATCGAATAGCCCTAGCGCAATGGTGTCAGAGCTCTCTGCAGCCGGCTCTCTGGCGTGTTGAGGCCCATCTGCAGTACTGGTGCGCAACTCACTACTCTCCAAAAAAGTGACCGAGTGTGGGACATTTGGGGTCTGGAGCACACTTGATGGACGGGTCATTCCTATTCTCTCACCATTATGACACCTAGTTTTCTGAGGGGGGAGGTGAGTTTGGAGGTGAGAAGAATTGCATCTATAATCGGTATGGTAACTGATAATTTAGATGTGCCAGAATTAGTGGAAACCATTGCTACCACAGGCAAAGAAATTGAGGAAAGTTCAAAGTTATTGGAGAACATGACTGAAGTTGTCCGTAAAGGAATTATTGAAGCAGAACAATAGTTTCAGAAGGCAAATGAAGTGTGCTCTGGGTCACAAATGCTTCTGTCAACAGTAAAGCTACTCCTTATTTCCTCTATCAAAATGGCTAATAATTCTGCACACCTATTAAATCTTCCCTTCACCCTTTCTGCTCCAAGGTGGCATGGTAGCACAGTGGTTAGCACTGCTGCCTCACAGTGCCAGGAACCTGGGTTCAATTCCGGCCTTGGGTCACCATCTGTGTGGAGTTTGCACATCCTCCCTGTGTCTGCGTGGGTTTCCTCCGGGTGCTCCAGTTTCCTCCCACAGTCCAAAGATGTGCAGGTTAGGTGGATTGGCCATGCTAAATGAATGGGCGCTGGGTGGGATGCTTTTTAGGAGAGTCGATGCAAATTTAATGGCCTCCTTCGGCACTGTAGGTATTCTATGGTATCTCTAGCCCTCTTTACATCACCACATTTTTCATTGTGCATGAAAACAACTCCAACTATTTTAGTCACTTCAATATCACTTCCGTATTTAGAATAGAGACCAAAAGTTGCTGCTATCGAACAGTACTGTAGGCCAAAGTGTCACATCTAATAAAAATGATTAATTTAGTGGTATACACAACAATTACATTCCATTCATTCCACACCCAAATGATTAAACATTGGACATGTCTGATAAAAAGGATTACCGGCTCGATTGCTCCTATGATGTTCTATCTCTCTTGTGACCTCAGCATGGAAGGTTACTATACCACATGTGTCAACTCCATAGAGATGTCCTTGGCTAGTGACATCTGCCACTGTGCCCTTGTTGTTGATGAGGGAGTCAACATGGTGGGTGTTGGCTGAAGGAACAGTGACACAGAAGCTATGTTGAATTACTGAGATAGAACAGTGCGTTCCTCTTTCATTGTGTCTCTGTTCATCCTGTGGGTATGTCATGTATCATTTCCATTCATTTGCTGGAGGACAGATTGTAACAGATTAATGCCTCCATCAAAGCCCTTATCTACTCTGCCTACCAATGTCATTTATGTTTCCACCAAGGATACGCACATTGGTAATGATTGCCTTTGTGGAAGCCCAGGTTGCAGTGTCCTGGTAGGTGATCACATTCATCTGGGTAAGACACAGAATACCGATGCCACGTGAGATGGTGCCATACAGTCTGGAAGTGGAGTCCTCCTCATTTTCACCCATTGAAGTCCACTCACTCTTGTAGCTCTTGTGGGCTGATGAACATTTTCAACATTGATGTGACACCCAGGTGTTGAAGCTGATAGCACCAATCTTCTCAGCCACCTCTCTCTCAACTGTCCTGGGAACGCTTCTGGGCACTGTGGGGAAGAGGACCATATTCCTTGTCTTAACTATTCCTTACAGTGCAGAAGGAGGCCATTCGACCCATCCAGCCTGCACCGACAGCAATCCTACCCAGGCCCTATCTCCATGACCCTACGTATTTACCTTGCTAGTCCCTGACAATAAGGGGCAACTTAGCGTGGCCAATCCACCTAATGCGCACATCTTTGGAGTGTGGGAGGAAACCAACGCAGACACGGGCAGAATGTGCAAATTCCACACAGACAGTTACCCAAGGCTGGAATTGAACCCAGGTCCCCAGCGCTGTGAGGTAGCAGTGCCAACCACTGTGTCACCGTGCCACCCTTCTAGTAAGGTGCCACCTCCAGGGTGGCATCTGAGAAATGGAAGCTCACAACTGCCAGAATGAAATCCTTGCCGCCCTGATACTCAGAAATCCAAGCAAGAGTTGTAACCTCACGTTATGAGGTGCCAGCTTGTCATTCACTCAACCCATCCATGTCACACTTGTGACCAAGTTAAAATGGTGCCTTTATTATTTAAACAATTCTAAGTTATCAAAATCTATAAGTGTTCCATTTACTTTCATGCAGCAATTTCAATTATATTTTGCAGTAAGAAATGAAAATAATGTAGCATTTCGTAACAAAGTAAATGTTGTGTAAATAAAGTCTCCCCCATGCTTTAATCAACTCTCCATCTCTTACCTTCTCCAGTTACGTAGTGCAGTACTGGACTAATAGGCCAGAAATTCAAATCCTGCAAATAGCACGTTGTGAAATAGAGTTTAATAAATGTGGCAATTTATGGGCAGGGAGCAGGGAAAATGATTTTGAAAACTGCTGGCATCTTCTGGTGACCACTTATATCCTACAGGGAAGGAAGGAGCTTTTTTTAAAAATTCACTCGTGTGATCTGGGTGCTGCTGATAAAAGCCATCGTCGCTAACTGCCTTTGATAAAGTGGTGGTGCATCCCCTGTGGTGAAGATTCTCCAACGGTGATGTTTGGGCGGGAGTTCCAGGATTCTGACTGAGCGGCAGTGAAGGAATGGTGACACATTTCCAACTCACGGTGGTGTGCGACTTGGAGGGACTCCAAATGTCATGTGAGTAGCAGATGGTAATGTTCCGAAACACATGCTTCCCTTAATCTTCTTGGCGGTAGAGGTCACGGATTTGGAAGATGCTATCGAAGGAGCCTTGGCAAGTTGCTACAGTGCATTTTGTGGATGGTACTTCAGGTAGGTGAACTTGCACCTCCCCTCCCTCCTAATTCTAATGTTTGGCCTGAGAAAATAGCCAAGATTCCTTTTTAATAGCTTATTGTAACCTGGCTAAACTTATAAAATCAGTATCCTACGCTCTTTATGTTAAATCAGGACTTCAAAATGCAGTTTATCATTTAAAACTTACAAACATCAATACCCTGCCCCTTTTAAGATCAGTCAGAACTCTACTCACACTGTTCCTGGAACCTCTGAACTGCACTCATATTGTTAACACTTGTAGAAAGTACTGTCAGAGTGTGGCGATTAGGAAATTTTCACAGTAACCTAGAATCCTACAATGCAGAAGGAGGCCATTCGGCCCATCGAGTCTGTACAAACCACAATCCCACCCAGGCCACTATCCCTGCAACTCCCGTATTTACCCTACTTGTCCTCCTGACACTAAGGGGCAATTTAGCCTGGCCAATCCACCTAACCTGCACATCTTTGGACTGTGTGAGGAAACCGGAGGAAACCCACGCAGACACGGGGAGAATGTGCAAACCCCACACAGAAAGTAACCCAAATTGAACCTGGGTCCCTGGTGCTGTGAGGCAGCAGTGCTAACCACTGTGCCACCGTGCCACCATGCTGTAACTTGATTGCAGTGTTAATGCAAGCCTACTTGTGACAATAATTAATAAACTTTAAACTATCTGAAAAGTCGCTACCGATGTTCCGTGAGCTTAGTTGTCCTATTTTAGTTAATCTAATCCCCTGATTAAACGTCTTTGCTGAGAAGCTCCAGACTGTGTGGAGCGGCTCCTACTGTTTCTGAGACTCCAGTTACTGCTAAACACAAATGGAGAATGTGTTGGGGAAGCCCGCTAATGTATTGAAATTTATTGAAATAAGATTCCTGACCTTCCTGGATGGGAACCTCGTTACGTCACCGGTAAGGAGGCAGGAAGAATCACTGACAAAATTCTCATTTTCCGCATCCCGTGAGATTCTGCACCCACGTCACCATTTGTGCTCACAGCAAATGTGGGTGGAAATTGCAGCAATGGTCCACGTCATCAGTGACATTAGATAACGTGGGCGGCACGGTAGCACAGTGGTTAGCACTGCAGCTTCACAGCTCCAGCGACCTGGGTTCGATCCCCGGCTTGGGTCACTGTCTGTGTGGAGTTTGCACATTCTCCTCGTGTCTGCGTGGGTTTCTTCCGGTTTCCTCCCACAGTCCAAAGATGTGCGGGTTAGGTTGATTGGCCATGCTAAAATTGTCCCTTAGTGTCCTGAGATGCGTAGGTTAGAGGGATTAGCGGGTAAATGTGTACGGATATGGGGGTAGGACCTGAGTGGGATTGTAGTCGTTGCAGACTCGATGGGCCAGATGGCCTCTTTCTGCACTGTAGGGTTTCTATGAACGTGATGACAGAGCCTAGAGAGAGATAGTTCTATGTAGAGTTTCTTGCTGAATCTGTATTGTACATAGTTAGCCTGATATTCAATAAAAGGTGAAGGCCAGAATTTTACCGGCCCACCTGCCATGGGCTTAGCAAGCAACTCAGTCTTCAAACTAAACGCCATGAGAAAGGGGACTATCACTGCTTTCTTGATACCTAGGTATGAGGAATAAATCTTTATTCTATAAAGAGGAATGAAACAGATGATGCACAATGAAAAACATGCACATATTCTGAAATCAGAAGGACTTTTACTAAGCTGGACTCTTTTATGGCGACTGTTGTAATGATTTAGTGGAGTGTGACTGGCTTTCCTGGATGCTCGCCAATTCTCTACTGGATTCTGTTGGCAGCTGCAAGGTTAAATTGGTGATATTGTTCTCTCCTTTCTCTCTTTGTCCTCAGATCTGAAGTGATAGAATGGCTGCCTCGTGAGATGAAAGAGTTTGAATTTTAGCTAACCACTCAACCACATTGGCGCGTGGACTCTCCCCATGGCATATCTGATGAAGATATCTTCAGATGTTACTGACAACTGCTGCTCTCATTACATTCTGAACCACTCTTTCAATTAGAATCTTGACATGAAATATTTACTGCCGCTTGTGTTGCTTTATATTGGATATAATTGCCCACTTAAAAAATGTAAGCAGTTTCAACAAATGATAACATAGTAGGCCTTACTGCTGCTGAAATGTTGATATTTTACCTATACTCAGTTAAATAGTCTTGAAAGCTGTTCATTTAACAAATTAAAGGCTTGAACATAAGCTGGTACTCCAGTGTAGCACTCAAGGGGTGCTGCATTGTCAGAGGTGCCATTTTTCGGATGGGACATTAAAGAGAGACCTTGTCTGCCCTCTCAGTTGGATGCTTGATGAAGCAGCCATTATTTATCCTTAATGAATGCTGCATGCAAAAAATGGAACACATTACTTAGTGATGATTTCATTGCTATTTGTGGAACTATGCTATGTGCAAAATTGGCCACCACATTTCCTACATTACAGCCTGTTCCCATTCACGGTCATGTGTCCTGAAGTGATGGGAGTGCTAGCACTGAGTCACGGCTGAGAGGAACAGTGGAAGTGGACGGCCTAATGTTTTGTATGTATAGCGCGCAAGGAACAATACTTTTCACTGTATACTAATACACCTGTGACAATAATAAATCAAATCAAATCAAAGACTGCTAAAGGACGATAAAATGAGATCACCTGTTGCAGGTGCAACAGGTGATCAAGAAGGCAAATGGGATGTTGGCCTATATCGCAAGGGGGATCGAATATAAAAGCAGAGATGTCTTGCTGCATCTGTACAGGGCATTGGTGAGGCCGCAGCTGGAATACTGTGTGCAGTATTGGTCCCCTTATTTGCAGAAGGATATATTGGCCTTGGAGGGAGTGCAGAGAAGGTTCACCAGGTTGATACCAGAGATGAGGGGTGTTGATTATGAGGAGAGACTGAGCAGATTGGGTTTGTATTCGTTGGAATTTAGAAGGCTGAGGGGGGATCTTATAGAGACCTATAAGATAATGAAGGGGCTGGATAGGGTAGAGATGGAAAGATTCTTTCCACTTAGAAAGGAAACTAGAACTAGAGGGCACAGCCTCAAAATAAAGGGGGGTCAGTTTAGGACAGAGTTGAGGAGGAACTTCTTCTCTCAGAGGGTGGTGAATCTCTGGAATTCTCTGCCCACTGAAGTGATGGAGGCTACCTCGTTGAATATGTTTAAATCACGGATAGATGGATTCCTGATCGGTAAGGGAATTAGGGGTTATAGGGATCAGGCGGGTAAGTGGAACTGATCCACTTCAGATCAGCCATGATCTTATTGAATGGCGGTGCAGGCTCGAGGGGCTAGATGGCCTACTCCTGCTCCTATTTCTTATGTTCTTATGAGACAACGTACCATAGTCTCAGGGTAACACATAATTTTGTTAATAACTTTGACCAGGGCACTCTTTCAATTAGAATTTGATGTGGAGTATTTACAGCCGCTTGTGTTGCTGTATATTGAATATAATTGCCCACTTACTTAAAAAAGTAGTTTGAACAAATGATAACATAGTAGGCCTTACTGGTGCTGAAATGTTGATGTTTTACCTACATTTGGTGAAATAGTCTTGGGAGAGACCAGTGCTCTGCACAAGACAAAAGCTAAATTGATGGACTTTGAGTAAAGTGTATCGAGAGAGCTGGGTGGCATGGTGGCACAGTGATTAACACTCCTGCCTCACAGTGCCAGGGACCCGAGTTCGATTCCGGCCTTGAGTGACTGTGTGGAATTTGTACGTTCTCCCGGTGTCTGCGTAGGTTTCCTCCAGGTGCTCCGGTTTTCTCCCAAAGTCCAAAGATGTGCAAGTTAGGTGGATTAGCCATGGTATATACAGGGAGCTATGGGGATGGGGGGGAGGTCCTGGGTAAGATGCTCTGTCAGAGAGTCGCTGCAGACTCGATGGACCGAATGGGCTCCTTCTGCACTGAAGTTTATTTATTAGTCACAAGTAGGCTTACATTAACACTGCAATGAAGTTACTGTGAAGTTTCCCTCGTCGCCACATTCCAGCGCCTGTTCGGGTCAATGCACCTAACCAGCATGAATTTCGGACTGTGGGAGGAAACCGGAGCACCTGGAGGAAACCCACGCAGGCATGGGGAGAACGTGCAAACTCCACACAGACGGTGACCCAAGCTGGGATTCGAATCCAGGTCCCTGGCGCTGTGAGGCAGCAGTGCTAACCATGCTGCTCCACTGTATCTATTTTACGGTTCTATGGCTCATCTGCCTTATCCTGCTAAGGCAACCCTGGCTGTTCGCTGCTGCCCGATGTTTTTTGAGCTAACGCAACAGAAAGTTGTTTCTATGGATAAAGAGCTCGGAAAAATAATTTAAAGAGCATTGAATACTGTTTATTCAGCGGCCTGTTAAAGACTGCTGGGTTAGCTTACCTCAAAACAAATATTAATGGATGGAGCTTGGCACATCGATTGAATCTGAATGCTGTGTCATGGACCTGTGCATATCATTGGAATCTATTATGCCTGGAGCAGGCAAGAGACACAGGATCGGATGAAAGTTATGACAAGTCAGAGTTATTAACAAAATTATGTGTTACCCTGAGACTGTGGTACATTTTATCCTCCTTGGAGGAGGATCAGAATACAGCTTCTAATCCGTATTCTCCAAGCTCACGCCTAGTGCCTGACGCTTTGTATCCACCAAATGGAGCTTGAGCCCCAAATACATCATAACAGTTTATCCAAACAGTTCCAGCACGCAGCCCCTGAGATATGTAGTTAGCCTTGTTGATGTCATTGGTGAACACAGCTGCTGCAAGTCCATATATGGTATCAGCAGCCTTTGATTTGATTTGATTTATTATTGTCACAGGTGTATTAGTATGCAGTGAAAAGTATTGTTCCTTGTGCTCTATCCAGACAAAGCATTAGGCTGTCCTCTTCCACTGTTCCTCTCAGCCGTGACTCAGTGCTAGCACTCCCATCACTTCAGGACACCCTAACAGCACATGACCGTGAATGGAAACATGCTGTAATGTAGGAAATGTGGTGGCCAATTTTGCACATAGCAAAGTTCCACAAATAGCAATGAAATCATCACTAAGTAATGTGTCCCGTTTTTTGCATGCAGCATTGGTTAAGGATAAATAATGGCTGCTTCATCAGGCATCCAACTGAGAGGGCAGATAAGGCCTCTCTTTAATGTCCCATCTGAAAAATGGCACCTCTGACAATGCAGCACCCCTTGAGTGGTATACTGGAATACCAGCTTATGTTCAAGTCTTTAATTTGTTAAATGTACAGCATTCAAGACTATTTAACTGAGTATAGTGAAAGCCAGCCTCCCATCCATTGATTCTGTCTACACTTCCCACTGCCTCAGCAAAGCAGCCAGCATAATTAAGGACCCCACACACCCTGGACATCCTCTCTTCCACCTTCTTCCGTCAGGAAAAAGATACAAAGGTCTGAGGCCACGTACCAACCGACACGAGAACAGCTTCTTCCCTGCTGCCGTTAGACTTTTGAATGGACCTACCTTGCATTAAGTTGATCTTTCTCTACACCCTAGCTATGACTGTAACACTACATTCTGCATTCTCTCGTTTCCTTCTCTATGAAGGGTATGCTTTGTCTGTATAGCACGCGAGAAACAATACTTTTGACTGTATGCTAATACATGTGACAATAATAAATCAAATCAAATCAAATGGTCAACATTTCAGCAGCAGTAAGGCCTACTATGTTATCATTTGTTCAAACTGCTTACATTTTTAAGTAAGTGAGTGTGAAGGTGGCAATAAATAGTAGACTCCTATCCAATCCCCACCTAGAAATGAGCATGAAAATCTGCCCAGTGCATTCCTGGTGGTCACTGTCAAACTTTGCTCTGCACTGGACTATTGTCCTACAGCAGATTCCGAGAATTACCGATCAGCGTGTTCATTGTGAGAACCCAACGGTGAATGAGTTTCATCTTCAGTCATTTCCACTTCATCTGCATCTTACTGTCAGTCTTTTTATGCATGCTGGGGCTGGCACAGAGCCTGAAGCTGGGGAAACAATCTCGGAGTATTTCAATTACTATTCTCTGTATGACAGAAGTACTGTAATCCAAAATCAGTGGGAAATCCAGCCAAGTACAAAGCAGTGCTTTTTCAAGGCATCATTTCATCGTACACAAGGTTTACAGTTTATTTGACATATTCAAGAATTATCTTTTGCCATTATTTATGTCTTGTTCTGATGCACTCTCTTTTATCCTCTGGGACCTTTAGTGCTGGATACAGCGGGATTTCCAAGGCGAATCGGCAGGCCAAGAAATCATTGGCAGTCTCGCTGTCAAACCCAGGCCAGTCATCTCCATAGCTTGGGGCTGTTGCACTCTTGTAGCTGAGGTCAACCAACTCAAGTCAGAACAGAGATAGAGCGTTGCACATTTCTTGGCAAGTTCCACGCTGGGTAATGCACTTCACAACAGTGTCACCTACAACAGCTGTAACAGCGCATTGCATGGATGAAGCATCTCCAAACATAGGAAAACTTCCCAAGGCAGGAGCGATATCAAACAAAATTTGACACTGAGATACATTAGGATGTAATAAGGCAGATCGAACGAATGCTTCATCATGGAGGTGGTTTTTTTAAAGCAGTGTCTTAAAGGAGACGAGGGAGGTAAAGATCCAGAGAGGGGCAGGAAGGGAGTTCCAGAGCTTAGATCCTCAGTATTTGAAGGCATAGCCAGCAGCACTGAGACAATTAAAGGCTGCACCAGATGCCAGAGCAATGCTACTGTCAGGTGGAGCACTGCTCACATGTGCACGGTAGCACAGTGGTTAGCACTGCTGCCTCACAGTGCCAGGGACCCAGGTTCGATTCCCGGCTTGGGTCATTGTCTGTGCGGAGTTTGCACGTTCTCCCCGTGTCTGCGTGGGTTTCCTCTGGGTCCTCCGGTTTCCTCCTATAGTCCGAAAGACATACTGTTTAGGTGCATTGGCCGTGTTAGATCCTCCCTCAGTGTACCCGAACAGGTGGTGGAGTGTGGTGACTAGGGGATTTTCACAGTAACTTCATTACAGTGTTAATGTAAGCCTACTTGTGACACTGATAAATAAACTTTCAAACTTTAAAACAAACGCTGTGTATTCGAGCGAAACATCTCTGACAGTGACGGTTCAGTCAACTGCCAGTAAGAAAGATGGCACTGCCCAATTGTTTACAGTCAAATAACACTGTGATCTGTTTTTGTGATGTGAAGGCAAGACTGCTACCAACTATGGTACAGCCGGCACCCTAATCATTGCTAATTTGTCGGGATGAATTGGATTTGGAAAACCAAAAAAATCAAGAGGAAAAAGTGGTGAACTCAGAAAGAAACCAAGACATTGACTCAGTCGGGGATTTTCCTGAAATATTCCACTCTAAATTAAGCAGTACAATGGCAGCCACAGAAGAGTGAATCATACCCATCGCACCCTGTCTGCCCATTGTACCCTGTCTGCCCACCGCACCCTGCCTACTCACCACACCCTGCCTACCCACCGTGCCCTGCTTGCCCACCACACCCTGCCTGCCCACCGCACCCTGCCTGCCCACTGCACCCTGCCTGCCCACCGCGCCCTGCCTACTCACCACACCCTGCCTACCCACCGTGCCCTGTCTCCCAACCACACCTTGCCTGCCCACCGCACTCTGCCTACCCACCATGCCCTGCCTGCCCACCACACCCTGTCTGCCCACCACACCCTGTCTGCCCACAGCGCCCTGCCTACCGAGGAATATTATGTCTCAGTATCAACCCTTCATTGAACTTGAGTTCTGCCAACCAATCTTGAAGGAAGATAGACTCCATACTTACAAAAGTCGTGAGCTGTAAATTCTGAGTGTCCACCCTTTCATCGCGCAGAGTTGGAGAAACATTGTGGAGGAATGTACATTCTGAATGACATGCAGACCCAAGCAAATTGATTGATTGATCCCATTAGCATGGCCAGTGAAAACTAATGCAACTTACAAAGCAGACTCATGGTGATGAGCTAATATGAGAGCATTGATTTGCATCATGAGGCCGTGGCACGCAGTGGATTTTCGTATCATTTCCGGATGTTATCCTGGAGCGAAGAGTTATGGAGCAATAGAGAATGAGAGGATTGGCCAATCATGTTTGTGTTAATTCTTTCCTGGGGCAATCTGAAACTAACCCCACTACTCTCCGCTGTCTTCCTGCCATCTCATGCCTTTGCTTGCTACAAATATTTATTAACTTTCGTATCAAAGGATGCGATGGTCTCTGTCTCATCGGCCGCTTGGCCAGCCAAATACTTTATGGAAAACACCGTTGGGAAGGTGCAGTGACAGCTAAGGGCAGCACGGTACCTAATGGGATCAGAACACTGCATTACCAATTACCACGACCTTCCTAAACCACTGAGAATGCGGTACAATGAGGCAAATGAGCCATTGGCACTTATTATCATGATGTGGAGATGCCAGCGTTGGACTGGGGTAAACACAGTAAGAAGTCTAACAACACCAGGTTAAAGTCCAACAGGTTTATTTGATAGCAAATGCCACTAGCTTTCGGAGCGCTGACTCTTCGTCAGGTGGAGTGGGAGATGTGCTCACAAACAGGGCATACAGACACACAAACTCAATTTACAGAATAATGATTGGAATGCTAATCAAGCTAATCAATGCTAATACAGGTAATCAAGTCTTAAAGGTACAGACAATGTGAGTGGAGAGAGCATTAAGCACAGGTTAAAGAGATGTGTATTGTCTCCAGACAGGACAGCTAGTGAGATTTTGCAAGTCCAGGCAAGTTGTGGGGGTTACAGATAGTGTGACATGAACCCAAGATCCCGGTTTGTGAGCACATCTCCCACTCCACCTGACGAAGGGGCAGTGCTCCGAAAGCTAGTGGCATTTGCTACCAAATAAACCTGTTGGACTTCAACCTGGTGTTGTTAGACTTCTTACTTATTATCATGTGCAGAGCAGCCTTGGAGTAGAGGCTTATAATGTTTCCAATATCCTCCATTCTCTGGGGCATCAGTGTTGCAATTGGTACAGAAAATGGTTTAATATATCAACTTAATAACGTCTGAATACTAGTTTAAGTTACTCAATTAGATTTCTTGATTTTTTTTTCAAAGCTCTCAGCAGAGACTTCACTTGTCGAGCTTGTGTTTACTGAAATTCTCTTTGCACGACTGCCCTTTATAGCTGATAGTAAATGTACTGAAGGACTGCAACTGGATATGTATTACAATCGGGTCTTCACATGGGTACTGTTTCCTCTAGTAATGTATGTGCTGGTTCCAAAGGCTCCATAACTCCCTTCACATTTCATCCAGAAATCACTGACCATGTCCATTGCTGAGTTCCATTGCAACCTGCTCTAGATATATACCCTGCTATCCCAGGACTCCCAAGCTCATCCCTTAATCAGACTCACCATTCCACTTCCCTCCCCGTTTCCCAATCTAATACAAAGATTCCAAGGACCTGAAGCTCGCCCCAATGTTGGGGATCAGATCACCTCAGGCCCGGATGCACTTCCCAGGGCTGGCAATTGGACACCACTCTGCTCAATGAGACACTGGATCTACCTACTCCTGCAGTCAGCTCTTGCCTCCACCACCACCCCCCCCACCCCCTCCTCCAGCCCCCAGCCATACTCACCCTTCTCCGGTTAAAATCTGCCAGTCAGTCAGGTATGAAAGACATCTGTTCTGAAGTTAAAACTCCTCTTGTGTTGGGAAACTTCTGGGTTTCCTGTTTGAAACTCTATCCACCCATCCCCACCCACCACCCCACCAGCCTATGTAATCCACCCCTATTAACATCCAGGCACATGCCTCTATTTCTAAAGCTGAGGATCATATAAGCACATTTAGCAGCCTTTTCAACTCATGGCGGCGTGGTGGCACAGTGATTAGCACTGCTGCCTCACAGCTCCAGGGACCCAGGATTGATTCCCGGCTTGGGTCACTGTCTGTGTAGAATTTGCACATTCTCTGCATGGGTTTCCTCCGGGTGTCTGATTTCCTCCCACAGTCCAAAGATATGCGGGTTAGGCGCATTGGCCATGCTAAATTGCCCCTTAGTGTCCCGGGAGGCGCAGATTAGAGGGTAAATATGTGGATTACAGGGATAGGGCCTACGTGGGATTGTTGTTGGTGCAGACTCAATGGTCCAAATGGCTTCCTCCCGCACTGCAGAGATTCTATGATAACTTGTCCTGATGTCTTCAAAGATTTGTGTATACACAGCCTCAGCTCTCTCTCTCTCTTCACAATTGTACCACATTATTTATATTGTCTCTCAGTCTTTGCTATCAAACTGTGTTACTCCACCCTTCTCTGCATTAACATTCATCTTGATTTGATTTGATTTATTATTGTCACATGTAATAGTATACAGTGAAAAGTATTGTTTCTTGTGCGCTATACAAAGCATACAGTACATAGAGAAGGAAAGGAGAGAGTGCAGAATGTAGTGTTACAGTCATAGCTAGGGTGTGGAGAAAGATCAACTTAATGCAAGGTAGTCAAAAGTCTGATGGCAGCAGGGAAAAAGCTGTTCTTGAGTCGGTTGGTACGTGACCTCAGGTTTTAATATCTTTTTCCTGATGGAAGAAGGTGGAAAAGAGTATGTCCAGGGTGCATGGGGTCCTTGGTTATGCTGGCTGCTTTTCCAAGGCAGCGGGAAGTGTAGATAGAATCAGTGGATTCGAGGCTGGTTTAAGTGATGGACTGGGCTTTGTTCACGGCCCTTTGTACTTTCTTGTGGTCTTGGACAGAGCAGGAACCATACCAAGCTGTGATACAACCAGAAAGAATGCTTTCTGTGGTGCAGCAGTAAAAGTTGATGAGAGTTGTAGCGGACGTGCCAAATTTCCTTAGCCTCCTGAGAAAGTACAGGCGTTGGTGGGCTTTCTTAACTACAGTGTCGGTGTGGAGGGACCAGGATATGTTGTTGGTGATTTGGACACCTAGAAGCTTGAAGCGCTCGACCATTTACACTTCGTCCCCATTGATGTAGACAGGGGAATGTTCTCCACTGCACTTCCTGAAGTCGATGACTATCTCCTTTGTTTTGTTGACATTGAGAGAGAGATTATTGTCATTGCACCAGTTCACCAGATTCATCTGCTACGCCTGACTATTTCACTACTCTGTGACCGTGCTCCTCATTGTGACTACATTTCCAAGTTTTGTTTCAGCGACAAACTTTGAAATTACACCCGTACACCCAAAAACAGGTCATTAATAGATGTCGACGTCCCTGAACCATTAAGGAGATCCCCTCTGAGGCATTTGTGTAATGTGCTGTGACCTGCAAGCTTTGCTGGAAGGTTATATCCCAGTTGGATTTCTTCTCCCGTGTGTCTCCTCTAATTCTGCTTCCATTATAAGAGTGTTTATCGCTGTGGTTATAGTGGACCCCAAGGTGAACTCCGTGGCTGATGAGTGAGAAAGAGAATCTGCTAAAGGACAACCTGTAGAATCCTTGCTTCTCTGCGCAGCAGAGAAAGAATTGTTCTTGCGGTATCAAGAAGCACTGATAACATTG
This sequence comes from Mustelus asterias, assembly GCF_964213995.1. Classification (NCBI taxonomy): domain Eukaryota; kingdom Metazoa; phylum Chordata; class Chondrichthyes; order Carcharhiniformes; family Triakidae; genus Mustelus; species Mustelus asterias. Next base: position 63,569,605 of record NC_135818.1, on the reverse strand, counting down.
AAATGGGAATGGCGGAAAACGCTACACTGCCACAAAGGCAGATAGCGGATGTTGGAGATCAAATGCCTCAGTTCAAGGACATTGTTCTTTAAGACAGTGTCCTTGGGCTAACTATTTTCAACAATCCTTCTAAGAAAGGATATACTTGCCATAGAGGGAGTGCAGCAAAGGTTCACCAAACTGATCCATGGGATGGCAGGATTGTTGTACGAGGAGAGATTGGGTCAATTGGGCCTGACTTTGCTGGAATTTCAGATGAATGAGGGGGGATCTAATTGAAACATGTCAAATCTTTGCAGGTCTGGACAGACTGGCTGCAGGAATGTTGTTTCCCTGGTTGGAGGGTTTCGGTTAAGGACAAGGGGTAGCAGTTTCAGGATCCATGGGCGGCACGGTAGCACAGTGGTTAGCACTGCTGCTTCACAGCTCCAGGGACCTGGGTTCGATTCCCGGCTTGGGTCACTGTCTGTGTGGAGTTTGCACATTCTCCTCGTGTCTGCGTGGGTTTCCTCCGGGTGCTCCGGTTTCCTCCCACAGTCCAAAGATGTGCGGGTTAGGTTGATTGGCCATTCTAAATTGCCCCTTAGTGTCCTGAGATGCGTGGGTTAGAGGGATTAGCGGGTGAATGTGTAGGGATATGGGGGTAGGGCCTGGGTGGGATTGTGGTCGGTGCAGACTCGATGGGCCAAAGGGCCTCTTTCTGTACTGTAGGGTTTCTATGATTCTATGATTCAGACTAGGCCATTGAGGACTGAGATGAGGAGAAATCTCTTCACTCAGAGGGTGGTGAACCTGTGGAATTCTCTACCACAGAAGGCTGTGGAGGCCAAATCACTGAAGATATTTAAGAAGGAAATAGTTAGATTTCTAGGCCGGAATTTTACTGCCTCGCGTGCCCCAGAATCGGGACGGGCGAGGCTCGCAGGATGGCATTCCCTGTTGGCCTCGGGCAGGGTCTTACGAGCCTTGGGTGGGCGAGGCGGTAAAATTCCGGCACTAGACTCTAAAGTTGTCAACGGGTATGTGGAGAGCGCGGGAGTCTGGCGTTGAGATAGAATGGTGGAGCAGGCTTGAGGGGCCGAATGGCCTACTCCTGTTCCTATTTTCTATGTTTTGTCAATGACCCCAGCTCCCTCATAGTGCCAGAAGTAAGGATATTCACCAGTTATCGAGTGATGTCCAGTTCCATTTGCAACCCCTCAGGTAATTAAGCGGCCCAAGCCTGTGTGCAGCCTGGAAAATATTCAGCCTTGGCCAAACAAAGAACCCACTCCAGCAAGAGAGAATCTAACCACCGCCCCTAGGTATTCAACGGCATTACAATTTCTGAACCCTTCCACCATCAATATTCCAGGGGTCACCATTGTCCAGAAACTTAACTGCGACACCCATATAAAACTGAGGCTATTGAGAGCAGATCAGTAGCTGGGAACTCTGCGGCAAATAACTCAGCTGATTCCCAAAAGCATTTTCACCACCTTCTACAATGGAAAAGTCAACAAAGCACTTGCCCTGATAAGCGCAGCTCAAACAACACTCAAGAATTCCTCTCCATAGAAACCTACAGTGCAGAAGGAGGCCATTCAGCTCATCGAGTCTGCACTGACCAGACCCTATCCCCATAACCCCATGCATTTGCCCTACCAATCCCCCTGACACTAATGGGCAATTTAGCATTGCCAATCCACCTAACCTACATAGCTTTGGAGTGTGGGAGAAAATTGGAGCACCCGGGGGGAAACCCATGCAGACACGGGGAGAACGTGCAAACTCCACAGAGACAGTGACCCAAGCTGGGAATCAAGCTGGGTCCCTGGCGCTGTGAGGCAGCAGTAAAAGCTCAACGCCATCCAAGACAAAGCGTCTGATTGATGGACATCTCCATCTACCACCTCAAACATTCATCCCCTCTACCACTGATGCACAACAGCAGCTGTGTGTACCACCTACAAGATGCCACAGTGATAACTTACCGAAGCTCCTTCGACAGCACCCTTCCAAATTGGTGACCTCATCCCTCTTAGCAATCTCACTGGATTCCTCTACTATGCAGAGTTAAACCCTGAATCATGACATCTGCACTGTACAACACGTCAGCTGCACTGTCTGTTGCCCCAGGTAGTCTACATTCTTGTTCATGTGCCGCTGTGAGTATTTCCACAACACTGGCCTACACCCCTGGATACTCTCTTCCATCTTCTTTCGTCAGGAAAAAGATACAAAAGTCTGAGGACATGTACCAACCGACTTAAGAACAGCTTCTTCCCTGCTGCCATCAGACTTTTGAATGGACCTAACTTGCATTAAGTTGATCCTGCTCTCCACCCTAGCTATGACTGTAACACTACATTCTGCACTCTCTCTTTTCCTTCTCTATGAACGGTATGCTTTGCCTGTAGCGTGCGCAAGAAACAATCGTATATGTTAATACATGTGACAATAATAAATCAAATCAAATCAAATGAAACAGAAAGTAATGGAGGCAGATAGCTAAATGTGGATTTGCATTAATCTGCTGAATTGCTGTATTAAATGAGTAATAATTAAACTCAAAGCATTTATTTCCTAAAAAGCTAATTTTGTATTCATTGAAGTTGTAATGATGTAAAAATAACTCAGAGAAAGTGAAGGGAAAATGCAGCAAAGAACGAGGAAGAGTGAGATGAGAATTCTGGCAAATAGATGATTCTCCAGCTTAAAGCTTTACAGTGCCTCTCTGACACTGCTACAAACATCACATCCACTGTTACAATGCCTATGGAAAATAGCCATGAGCCTGAGGATATCGAAGATTTGAAGCAAAGCTGCCATCTCCCTGCAATGTCTTTTCAGCTTAAAATTTCTGTCGAAACTTACACATCTTTGGATACAAGCCGAGGAGATTGCAAGGGTTGACAGGAAGCTTCACTGGGCAATCCATTTAATCATCTCAAACATCCCAGTACATCAGTATGCCTCAGACATATGCAGTAGCGCACACTCCTTTCATTGGCAGAGAAGGAATTGTACAGGTAGAGCTTAAAATAGAAAGAATATGTAATCAGCTGGCAAACAGAGATGTACATCAGACTGCAATATCAGCAGAGATAAAAAAAATGCAGATAAAGCATGTGATATAGCACCACTAATTCACTACTGTAGTATCAAATGTATTTTTTTATATAGAGTTTTCCAATTTAGATGCAAATAACTTGTACATATCTGCAGTCAGTCATTTAGTAAAGGATTTAATACATAATTTGTGTGACACGGTGGCACAGTGGTTAGCACGGCTGCCTCCCAGCGCCAGAGACCCGGGTTCAATTCCAGCTTCGGGGGGGGTCACTGTCTGTGTGGAGTCTGCACATTCTCCCCGTGTCTGCGTGAGTTTCCTCCGGGTGCTCCGGTTTCCCCCCACAATCCAAAGATGCGTGGGTCAGGTTGATTGGCCATGGCTAAATTGACACTTAGTGTCAGGGGGATTAACAGGGTAAATGTGTGGGGTTACGGGAATAGGGCCTGGGTGGGATTGTGGTCGGTACAGACTCGATGGGCCGGATGGCCTCCTTCTGCACTGTAGGGATTTTATATTAATGTTAATAATTCACAACAGTAAAGTCACATGTCTGCAATCTGACAATTGATGCCAAAAATATCACTCTGCACCGGAGTATATTATCCGGGAAAATATTCTGGCAGCCACTCATTTAGGCCATTCAGTTCGAAGCGTTCCTTTCCTTGTGTCCTGCAGGGGCCAATTGGAAGCTATTCAAAACTATATTATAAAATTCTTCACTGAACACAACCTGAAATGTCATCAACAGGTTTTTTTCGACAGCAGCAACGCAGCAGATAAAATCACTTAAAGTGCTGGCATTTTCAAGTGGGTCAGCTGTTCTGGGCTAGTTAGACAAGACTGGCAACTAAGGTGATATCCAAAAATAAGGGTTCAAACAAAATTATAAGTTCTAAAGGTTTATGTATTTCAAAACAACATGTTCACATTTATTTCACCCTTACCTGACTGTCCCTTGAATTGTCCTTTGTGTCATTCAGCATCGGCATTAATGTTTTTCTTTGAAGGCCGCAGCCTCTCTCAAAAGCCTGAGCTAGGCCTTGACTTTTACCTGGGGTTGTTACTCTAAGCTGAGTATGGAGTGCGCAGTCTAAACATGTACGACATGGTGAACTTTCTCGGGTGTTATTTAGCTGGCAAAATCATTGAGGTATTATACTTTATCGTCTAGTATTTTGCTTTACTTCAAATAATTTTGTAAAACGGGGAGGTACATATCAAAAGCCTTGCTGAAGTAAAATGTATAGTGGGTGTTGTGTTTAAGAAGCAGACATGTGGTGCTGTGAAGTTCTCCCTGGTAACTTTACCCCGGAACTGTGTGTATGGGAGTAGGGTTCCTTTTAAAGCTTCCACACACTGTGGAAAACAAAGCATTTAGTACCCAGTTGACCCCTAGTTTCTACTGACTGTTGATTTCCACCTGCTCATTGGAACTCATTAATTAGGGGCAGAAGGAGACATTCGGCCCCCTTAAGCCTGCTCCGTTTGATAAGACCATGGTTAATTTGATTGTGGCCTCAATTCTGCTCTTCTGTCCACCGTCTACCCATTGATTCCTTGTCAATCGAGAATCTCTCTCAAATTCAACCTTAACAATATTCAGTGACCCTGCCTCCACCACTGTACAGAATTCCACAGACTAACCACTTTCAGACAGAAAAGACATTCTCCTTAGCTTTGTCCTAAATGGGAGACACCTTGTTTTCAAACTGTGTCCCCTGGTTCTTGTCTCTCCCCAAAAGGGAAACATCCTCTCAGCTCCCATCCCTCAGGATCTCATATGTTTCAGTAAGATCATCTCTCATTCTTCTAATCTCCAATGGGTATCGGCCCAACTATCCCCATAAGATACCTCCTCCTTTCCGGAATCAGTAAATCTAACGCTTCTATCCTTTCTTAAGCTTAAACTTCTTGTCTCCCAGGAGGGTCTAGTTTTGGGTTTCCAATGGTCACCCAGCTCTCCAAACCCCCATTAGACCAAGTCCTGCTGTAGTTTTATTTGTACTTGGATATGAGAGTAGGTGGCAATGCCACCATTGCCCACCCCGAATTGCCGCAAATCAGCTGGTGGTTGTGTGTTACAGTCCAAGCAGTTTTACATCAATGTTGCAATCTGGGACTATGGATAGTGTTGGTCGAGGTTGCAACGTTCTTCCCATCACCTGGCTGACCACGAATCTCTCCTATTGCCTGTCATTGACATGTGTTAGAAGAGTTTCTGGTTTATACTCAACCTATTTAGCTGCATGATGAATGCACTTTCATGGGTGGCACGGTGGCACAGTGGTTAGCACTGATGCCTCACAGCTCCAGAGACCCGGGTTCGCTTCCTGGCTTGGGTATATTGTCTGTGTAGAGTTTTCACATTCTCCTCGTGTATGGGTGGGTTTCCTCTGGGTGCTCTGGTTTCCTCCCACCGTCCAAAGATGTGCGGGTTAGGTTGAGTGGCCATGCCAAATTAACTCTCAGTCGGGGGATTAGCAAAATAAATATGTGGGGTTGCAGGACCTGGGTGGGATTGTGGTCAGTGCCGACTCGATGGCCGCCTTCTGCACTGTAGGGATTCTATGGATTCTATGTTCTGGAGTGAACATGAATGGGTGTTGGGATGTCCAACCTGCTCATCCTGAGCAAATTTAAGATGGATGCCCTGGAGTTAGAGTGCGAGCGAGTGTGGAGCAAAATCCGCAGGAGTCTTGGCGGAAGGTAAGAGTCCAGCACAAACTACTGGACAGAAAGGAACAATGGACAGTGGACAGAGCAGCTAAAACCAGGACCGGGTGATATAAATCCGGATAAGTGCTATTCGTGAACCAGATTTTACAGCAATCTGGAAGTTTCATGCTTATTAATAATGAACATTTTAGTTTAGGTTTATTCATTAAATTGAAATTCTTTCAACTACAAGAGAAAGATTTAAACTAATTTCTGATGCATCGTACCAGGTCTCTGCATTATTTGTCCAGTAACATTGCTATTATGCCACCAGCCCCTGTATCACTCTCCCCACACCCTCATGAGGAAAGGCCAATATCTGCTGTGAGTGTGTCCATTAAAACTTTTCAATGTTTTTCACGGAACTGTGTGATTTTCTGTGGAATTGCTCATGGAACACGGAGACTAAATGCACAGTTCAAGTCCAGCAAAGTGGAGGGAGAGAACAAGTGAATTGGATTAATGAGGGGAAGGGAGCAGAGGGAAGGGTGGAGAGGGGGAAAGGGGGAGAAGAGGCAAGAGGGTGAGATAGAGGTGGGAAGGCTGGTCATATGGAGGAATGAGGAGGCGGGAGGTGAGAAGAAGAGGGTTCAGCAGTTGAGAAAGAGATGTGGAGGTGTGGGAGAGAGCAGAGGAAGGAGAGAGGGGCAGGAGAGAGAAACGATCGGGATGCAGGGCAGGAAGAGGCGAGGGAGGGGACAGGAAGGAATGGTAGAAGGAAGAGAGCAGGGTGGGGGAAGAGGAGGGAGGAAGAACCATTTTAATGAAGGGTCTAATGCCTGTTTTGGATTTGCTCCAAGACGTTGAGCTTCTCTGAGTGGATCTTGCAGTGGCTTGGCCCTGTTCAGGTTCTTGAGCATGGATAGGACCCAGCAAATGAATGTCACCAAAAAGAGAAGCTGGTTGCTGAGATGAGCTGTTTAAAAGGCCGTTGTTCCAGTTAAAATAAAATCAATAAAACAAAAAACAGACATCGAGCCCTTACCCGTAATACACCCTCATACCCCCCACACCTTCCCATGCCCCACACAGGCCAACTCATGCCTCCTCATTCCCCCAAATCCCAATGGTCCCTTCCAGCCAACCTATGTCCATCCACCCATCTCCATGGATCCCATAGCCTCCATGCCAATCTATGACCCTCCACCCACCTGCCAGGGCCTCTCATATGATCCTGGACAACCTATCACACTTCCATGTCCATTCACCTAATATGCACTCTGTACAGAACTACTGAACACCAAAGTAAAAATAGTACAGTGTGCTAGTGGTAATACACTACAATAGTAGTGCAAAAAGGATTTAAAAGCCCACACATCTTTGGAGTGTGGGAGGAAGTGTGGGAGGAAACCCACGCAGACACGGGGCAAACGTGTAAACTCCACACAGTCAGTCACCCGAGACTGGAATTGAACCCGGGTCCCTGGTGCTGTGGGGGGCAGTGCTAATCACTGTGGCACGAGCTGTGCACTCAAAGTGGGGAAAGCCAACACGTTTAGCTTGTTTGGCCTCCAAGATTGAGCAGACTTTTCACGTCAAGACAGTCTAACTAGAGCCTCAGTGGGAACATTGGCTAAACTTACCAAGTGAGTGCAAGTGGTAGTCCAGTGGGACCGAGTCTTCAACCATCTGGACAGGAGGCAGCTGGTCTACCACCTGTTCCATCAGGTCATTTAACAGAATTAAAAAATACTGCTGTGTTAAAATTAAATACAATGTTCGAAGCACTATTTTACAGTCTTTAAATTAAAACTGACTTCTCCAGCATTACAACCTTTTTAATTTTAAAATGATTCAAAATGCAAAATTAAAATTTGATGAAGCATTAGATAATTCCTTGGCTTTATTATTCTTCACCTTAATAAAACCGCAAATAAAAATAACTGAGTCGATTATTTCTGAAATCATTATTCAATTATTATTTAATTATTAATCCAACAATCAAAGTCATGGAAGCATGAGGGGAACTTGGGGGATGGGGAGGAGAAGAGAGGTGGGGAGGCTGGTCATATGGTGGAATGAGGGCCGCGATTCTCCCATTGCGGCCCGCCACTCTCCTGGCGGGTCTGGCCGGGAGACGCGCGTCTGCGGCCTAGAACGGGGATTTGCACATGCGCCGGGAACGCATGCGCATCTCCCAGACCCGGCGAACAGTCGCTGGACAGACCAAACTGGAAACCGGCGGAAAGGCAGGTAATTCATTTGAATTTTTAAACATGTATTTTAAATATGCTTAGCAGTTCATTATCGGGAACTTTAAGGTCTCGATCGAATCTCCCACCCTGCCAAGAGTACTTCATTCCGGCAGGGTTCAGACTATCTCCCCACGTTTGGGGAGCTAGTGGGAGAACCCCCAGAATGAAGGGATTGACAATCGGGGCCCCCCAGGGGGTCGGGCGGCAGGGGGTGGTGCCCCCTGGGCATGGGCACCCTGGCAGTGCCAGCCTGTGCCCCTGGCACTGCCCAAGGGGCAAAGTGCCCATGCCCAGGGGGCACCTTGGCACTGCCCACTGGACATCAGGCAGTGCCAAGGGGTGGGGCCTATTGTGGGCAGGGCCTAGGTGCGGTGGTGGGGGTGGGGGCTGCCACTGCCACTCTGCATTGGGATTGGTCTGGGATGGAGGGAGGGCAGCGATTGGGGTGGGGGTAGACTGCCGGTGGGAGGGGCTTGCCTCGGGGAGGGTCTGGCCCCAGGGGGGTCAGCGGGGAGGAGTCTGCTGGGGTGAGAGGGGTGGGGGGAGCGCCACTGCTGGGAGGTGGGGCCTGGGCATCGGGCACTCTGGGACAGGGGGTGGTCAGGGCTGGCCTGGGAATTGCTGTGGGGGCCGTGATCGGGCCGTGGGGGGGGGGGGGGGGGCAGCACTGCGGGGGTCCCGGGCTGGCCAGCGATCGAGCTGGCCAGCAAATGGGAGGTTGACAGTTTGGGGCCACTGCGCATGCGCAGAGCTCCAGGACTGTCGAACTCCGGCACGAACAGGCCCCGACCCCTGGGTTTTTAATGAGATTCACGGCTGGGACCTCTTCAGTGCACAGAGTGCGGAGATTCAGGTGAGAAGCTGAACTGTCAGAACAGTCGGGATTTAGAACAGTTTTCCCACCAATTCAGCATTTTTGGGAGAATCACCCCTGAGGAGGCGGGAGGTGAGGAGAAGGAGATGGTGCATCAATTAAGAAAGAGATGTGGAGATGTGGGAGAGAGCAGAGGTAGGAGAGCATATAACAAAGAACAAAGAAAATTACAGCACAGGAACGGGCCCTTCGGCCCTCCAAGCCTGCACCAACCATACTGCCCACGGTTCAGGGGGGGGCAGGAGGAGGGTGCGTGAAAATTGGAGTCTTGTTTCTGCCGCTTAGCAGGTACACTGAAGACTAAATATAACAGCGTTGCACCTATCCCTGTATTGAAGCAAAATATTACAGCCAAAGCTGGATTTAAAGGCACAATGACTGTCCACATGTTTTATTAATTCAATTTCCAATAGTTGTGGAACAAAGCCACATGCCAGCAATGGATCTGAGTCAACTTTGATAGCATGGTCAATTGTGTTACATGGTAAGCAATCTGCAGAATCTGTCAAGTCACTTTGATGTAACATCACATACTAGCGACAAATATGGATTTGCCTCTCTCTATATATAAAGGCAGGCTGCTCTCAGAGGCAGTTACAAATCCCTGTAAAGCTCATTTTCCCCGGCTAATGCAACCCATTCAGCATTCAGTTCACAGATATGCGGGAGACAAAACCAGGCAGAGAAATACAATACTGGGTACCTACCCCCTGTTACATGACTTAGAGATTTCTGATGTTTCCTGAGAAACAAAGAACAGATGTCTTGGGCGGGGTTTTCCGGCCGCGCTCGCTCCAAAGCCGGAAAACCCCACCGGGGGTCAACGGACCTGTGCATGGGCCACCCCCGGCCACCCCCGCCACCCGCGCCAATTCCCGTGGCGGGCGGGATGGGAAAACATCCCCCCCCTCTTGATGAAGTCAATGTTGCAGATACCAACTCTCCCGCCTCACTTCAACCCCGCTCCCCCCAGCCCCCTCACTGCTTGAAGAGTGCCATTTTGAGGGACATCTGGAAAGAGTGGGTCCTGGTCAACTACACCCACGCAGTCCCTCTCCAGGTGACAGGACCTGTAGCATAAAGAGTTAATGTTAAATAGGTAAATATATGGTCTACAGCACCAGTGATATAAGATCAAATGACAACAGGGCATGGGGAGAGGTAGTTCTATGTGGAGCCTCATGCTGAATCTGTATTGTGCATAGTTAGTTACTATAATGGTCAGTAAACATGGATAGTGTTTAGTAACAGCCAAGCTTCCATCATTATCTGTGAACTACCCAACTAAGACCCACAATGATGATAACAGAGCACCAAAACTCTCAACTCCTTTTGATATCAGGACAGTGGGATCAGAGGTGAAGATACAGGGTGTTATTTTCCCACCTTGCTACGCTGGTCAAGTAGAGTAGTGGGGTGGAAAAGTTAATTGCAACTGGCGTATGGCCATTTTTTCTGACGTAATCAGCCTCACGCCGGGGATACATTTAAATATGTATATCCCCATCTGAATCCCTTTAGTGAACCTGGGACGCAATCGTCTGGACTCATTTGGATTTCCGACTTTCTGGTGAAGGTTCCCACCAGTGGGGATCGCAGCTGGTCCCCAGCAATCGGGACAGGTGCATGGCCTCACTGGTGGGACCAGAGGCCATTAAGGCCCCCCCACCCCCCCCCCCCCCCACCCCCGGGTGGTTGGGGGTAAGCGCCAACATGTGAATTAGCAGGCACACTGTGGTCAAACAAACCACACTGTAAAACAGTAACACATGCGACCAAGACAGATCCCATGGATTTCTCAGCAATGTACCCAGACCTCAGTAAACATTACTAATCTCTTTCAAACTGAATCTCCCTCATGATGGACACCAAACCTTTCACTTTAGCTGGAGAATTAGTGAAGAAGTGTCTACACTGCAAAGAAATGCAGCCCAGAGAATTGTTTTGTTTTGGGAATTAGAGCTTCAATTAACTTTAAAGGATTCAGTGAGCCCTGGAAGGCTACACTGTCATGGAGATGGATGAAGCTTAAGAAAGTTTTAGGAAAGCAATTTATCTGTGTGTTTGCAGTAGTGAGTTTTCTGCAGTAGGCGAAAAGGCCATACTGAACAGATGCTGCTGTTGGTAGGCTCTAGGCAGCAAGACTCTGGCTGTTCACTGGCTCTGCATAGTTGGAGCGCAGGAGAAATCCAAAGAATTATTTGATAGCTCTGAACAGCTAGGACTCAGGAGAAGTCCCCAGGAGTTGAAAAGGTGACAGAAAGCCACTGGTTCCATGCTGGAAATGGTTAGGGCTCAGAGGAAGCCCTGGGAGCCGTTTATAGCTTGGTGTGGCTAGAGAGATTTGGGTTGATGAAATTTAGTGGCAGTGCCAGCTCGGTAAAACTAGCCAGCTATTCAAGAGCTGAAATTGTGCCAGTGAATAAAGGCTGGAGTGCAAATTTGCAAATCCAGAGGAACAGAGTTTTGGGAGATGCATTTGAATCTGTGGAAAGTGTGCAGTTGTTGAGGCAATTTGAGCTGGAACAGATTTGAGAGAATTTCAAAGTTTGATCTTCAAAAGTGAAAGGTTTGTGTCCCTCATGAGGGAGATAGGGTTTTAAAGAGATTAGTTGACTCACAGGGCGGGATTTTCCAGCCACGCTCACCTCAAAACCAGAAAATCCCACCCGAGTTCCACACAGCTTTGCATGCTTCGTGTCCCACCTGCTACGATTCCCATGGCAGGTGGAATGGGAGAATTCCGCCCATAATGTTTGCTGATGTCTAGAGTGTTGTTGAGAAATCCGTGGGATCTGTCTTGGTCACATTTGTATTTTTTTTGCAGTATTGTGTGTTTGATCACAGTGTGCCTGTTAATTCACATGTTAGACCATAAGATAGGTATTGAAAATTGTTTTTATCTTTTTGACCCTGTATAGTAAAGCACATTTTTGTTTCTGGAATCTTGTGGCATTTTTCTCTCAGCGAGTTTCTTGAAGCTCAAACCTTGTCTGCTTAAAACAGAACATAATTGGTCCCTCACCAGTTCTTGCCAAAGACTTAGAAGTCTGGTCTAGGATCATAATCGCAACAGTAGCTCCAGGATAATGAAGTGACCTGCAAGTATGAGCAGACTAAAATTATGCAAAGTACACTGAAATCTCCAATGAAATTAAATGGGGCAGACTTCTAATCTGTTACGACTTCTGTCCTACCCTTTCCCCCTCTCAGTGATGATATTTGTCAATACTATGGAACTGGTGAGATCCATACATCACAGTGTCTTGCTGATGCTTAGCTTTCCATGTTCCCGGACACATAGAACATAGAACATAGAACATTACAGCGCAGAACAGGCCCTTCGGCCCACGATGTTGCACCGACCAGTTAAAAAAAAAAAAAAAAACTGTGACCCTCCAACCTAAACCAATTTCTTTTCGTCCATGAACCTATCTACGGATCTCTTAAACGCCCCCAAACTAGGCGCATTTACTACTGATGCTGGCAGGGCATTCCAATCCCTCACCACCCTCTGGGTAAAGAACCTACCCCTGACATCGGTTCTATAACTACCCCCCCTCAATTTAAAGCCATGCCCCCTCGTGCTGGATTTCTCCATCAGAGGAAAAAGGCTATCACTATCCACCCTATCTAAACCTCTAATCATCTTATATGTTTCAATAAGATCCCCTCTTAGCCGCCGCCTTTCCAGCGAAAACAATCCCAAATCCCTCAGCCTCTCCTCATAGGATCTCCCCTCCATACCAGGCAACATCCTGGTAAACCTCCTCTGCACCCTCTCCAAAGCCTCCACATCCTTCCTGTAATGTGGGGACCAGAACTGCACACAGTACTCCAAGTGCGGCCGCACCAGAGTTGTGTACAGTTGCAACATAACGCTACGACTCCTAAATTCAATCCCCCTACCAATAAACGCCAAGACACCATATGCCTTCTTAACAACCTTATCTACTTGATTCCCAACTTTCAGGGATCTATGCACACATACACCTAGATCCCTCTGCTCCTCCACACTATTCAAAGTCCTCCCGTTAGCCCTATACTCAACACATCTGTTATTCCTACCAAAGTGAATTACCTCACACTTCTCCGCATTAAACTCCATCCGCCACCTCTCGGCCCAACTTTGCAACCTGTCTAAGTCTTCCTGCAAACTACGACACCCTTCCTCACTGTCTACCACACCACCGACTTTGGTGTCATCAGCAAATTTGCTAATCCACCCAACTATACCCTCATCCAGATCATTAATAAATATTACAAACAGCAGTGGCCCCAAAACAGATCCCTGAGGTACACCACTTGTAACCGCACTCCATGATGAATATTTACTATCAACCACCACCCTCTGTTTCCTATCCGCTAGCCAATTCCTGATCCAATTTCCTAGATCACCCCCAATCCCATACATCTGCATTTTCTGCAGAAGCCTACCATGGTGAACCTTATCAAACGCCTTACTAAAATCCATATATACCACGTCCACTGCCTTGCCCCCATCCACCTCCTTGGTCACTTTCTCAAAAAACTCAATAAGGTTAGTAAGGCACGACCTACCTGCCACAAAACCATGCTGACTATCACCTATCAATTCATTACTCTCCAAATAACTATAAATCCTATCCCTTATAATTTTTTCCAACATCTTGCCGACAACAGAAGTGAGACTCACCGGTCTATAATTCCCGGGGAAGTCTCTGTTCCCCTTCTTAAACAATGGGACAACATTCGCTAACCTCCAATCTTCTGGTACTATACCAGAGGCCAACGACGACCTGAAGATCAGAGCCAGAGGCTCTGCAATCACTTCTCTTGCCTCCCAGAGAATCCTTGGATAAATCCCATCCGGACCAGGGGATTTATCTATTTTCAGACCCTCCAGAATATCCTGCACATCCTCCTTATCAACTGTAATACTGTCTATTCTACTCCCCTGCAACCCAGTGTCCTCCTCAGCTATATTCATGTCCCCTTGCGTGAACACCGAAGAGAAATATTGGTTCAATGCTTCACCAATCTCCTCCGGTTCCACACATAACTTCCCTCTGCCATCTATAACTGGCCCTAAACTTGCCCTAACCAACCTTCTGTTCTTGACATACCTATAGAACGCCTTAGGATTCTCTTTAACCCTATCCGCCAAAGTCTTCTCATGTCCCCTTTTAGCCCTTCTAAGCTCGCTCTTCAACTCCCTCTTAGCCAATCTAAAGCTTTCTAGTGCACTACCCGAGTGCTCACGTCTCATCCGAACATAAGCCTCCTTTTTCTTTTTAACCAACAAAGAAACTTTTTTGGTGCACCACGGTTCCCTAGCCCTACCAATTCCTCCTTGCCTGACAGGGACATACCTATCACAGACTCGCAGTAGCTGCTCCTTGAAAAAACTCCACATGTCGGACGTTCCCAGTCCCTGTAATCTCCTAGTCCAACCTATGTTTCCTAATTCTCTCCTAATAGCCTCATAATTACCCTTCCCCCAGCTAAAACCATTGGCCCGAGGTTCATGCCTATCCCTTTCCATCACTAAGGTGAACGTAACCGAATTGTGGTCACTATCACCAAAATGCACACCAACTTCCAAGTCTAGCACCTGGTCTGGCTCATTTCCCAGCACCAGATCCAATATAGCCTCACCTCTAGTTGGCCTGTCTACATACTGAGTCAAAAAACCTTCCTGCACGCTTTGAACAAAAACTGACCCCTCTAACGAGCTAGAGCTATAACAATTCCAGTCAATATTAGTCAAGTTAAAATCCCCCATAACAATTGCCCTATTACTTTCACTCCTAAGCAGGATTGACTCCGCAATCCTTTCCTCAACCTCTCTAGAACTTTTAGGAGGTCTATAAAAGACTCCCAACAGGGTGACCTCTCCTCTCCTATTTCTAATCTCCGCCCATACTACCTCAATAGATAAGTCCTCATCAAACCTCCTCTCTGACACTGTGATACAATCTCTGACCAATAATGCTACCCCTCCCCCTCTTCTACCTCCTTCCCTACTTCGACTAAAACATTTGAACCCCGGGACCTGCAGCATCCATTCCTGCCCCTGCTCTATCCATGTCTCTGAAATAGCCACAACATCGAAGTCCCAGGTACTGATCCACGCTGCAAGTTCACCCACTTTATTGCGAATACTCCTGGCATTGAAGTATACACATTTCAAACCCTGCTCCACCCCACCTCTGCAATGCCGTGCATTGCAGTCCCCATCCATGCATCCCTCACTTTCAGCCCCACTACTCAGGATCCCTCCCCCCCCCGAATCAGTTTAAACCTCCCTGCATGGCCTTAGCAAATTTACCCCCCAGGATATTGGTCCCCTTCTGATTAAGGTGTAGACCATCCTTCTCATAGAGGTCACACCTTCCCCAGTACGAGCCCCAATTGCTTAAGTACCTGAACCCCTCCCTCCTGCACCATCCCCTCAGCCATGAATTCAAACCTTCCCTCTCCCTATTCCTCTCTAAACTATCCCGTGGTACAGGCAAGAGTCCAGAGATAACCACTCTGTCAGTCTTGGCCTTTAGTTTCCACCCCAACTCCATAAATCCCTGCCTAATATCCCCTTCCCCTATCCTCCCTATGTCGTGTGTCCCCACATGTACAATAACTTGTGGTTTATCTCCCTCCCCCCTAAGAGTCCTGAATACCCTGTCAGACACATCCCGGACCCCAGCCCCTGGTAGGCAACACACCAACCCTGAGTCCCTACCTTTAGTTCCGACCCTCCTATCTGTCTCCTTAATTGTGGAGTCCCCAATCACAAGGCCCAGTCTTTTACAGCCCCTAACCACCTGAGCTTTCTCACTCGGCTCACCCCCAGAGATCTGCTCTCTATGCTCAGTTGATTCCTCCTCAACTGTAGCCTCCAGCACCGAAAACCTATTATGGAGGGGAACCGCCCCAGGGGATTGTCTTCCCGATTGCTTCTTACCCCTCCTCCTGGCATTGACCCAAGCCTCATTTCTAGGAGTTACTATTTCTCTATAACTCCTATCAACTTCCACCTCCGCCTCCCGAATTATGCGGAGTTCCTCTACCTCCCCCTCCAGCTCCTTTACACGCTCCTCCAGAAGCTGCAATCTAATGCACTTCTTACAACTAAAATCTCCTGAAACACTACTGGATTTCCTCACCACATACATCCCACAGGAGATGCAGCATACTGCCTGAACTGCCATCCCTGAAGCCATTACCAGCAAGAAAAAAAGAAAACAAAAAAAACTTCCCCACACTTCCCCAACTGTCACTCTCCACTGCAGCCCGAGCAACACTCCCTCACTGAGACACCAACTGTCACACTCTACTGCAGCCCGAGCAGCACTCCCACACTGAGACACCAACTGTCACTCTCCACTGCAGCCCGAGCAACACTCCCTCACTGAGACACCAACTGTCACACTCTACTGCAGCCCGAGCAGCACTCCCTCACTGAGACACCAACTTTCACTCTCCACTGCAGCCCGAGCAGCACTCCCTCACTGAGACACCAACTCTCACTCTCCACTGCAGCCCGAGCTGCACTCCCTCACTGAGACACCAACTGTCACACTCTACTGCAGCCCGAGCAACACTCCCTCACTGAGACACCAACTGTCACTCTCCACTGCAGCCCGAGCAGCACTCCCTCACTGAGACACCAACTGTCACACTCTACTGCAGCCCGAGCAACACTCCCTCACTGAGACACCAACTGTCACTCTCCACTGCAGCCCGAGCAGCACTCCCTCACTGAGACACCAACTGTCACTCTCCACTGCAGCCCGAGCAACACCACAGGATCCTGCCTGCGAACCTAGCTTGCCAAACCCACAAGAATCCAATACTCTCTAACTTGTTTGTGCCTTGCTCTACCCTTATTAACGTGCTAAGGATATAAGCCCTGCTTCTTCAGAATTCGGCCCTTAATAAGACGAGATAAAAAAAAATTTCAATCATGTATAACATGTAGGGCGGAATTTTACCAGCACGTCCGCCCGAGTTTCATATGATTCCGCCCGAGGCCAACGGAGAATGCCGTTCTCCGAGTCTCGCCTGCCCCCGGAATCGAGGCGGGTGTGCCGGTAAAATTCCGGCTGTAGTGTTGGATTGCTACTCTGCTGCATTGTGCACCTTCAATTAACTGATAGCATTTTACATGGAAACATAGAAAGCAGGAGTCGGCCATTTGGCCCTTCAAGCCTGTTCCCTCTTTCATTTTGATCATGGCTGATCAACAAATTCAATATCCTGATCCGCCCCTTCCTCCCCTATCCCTTGATCCCTTTAGCCCCAAGAGCTATATCTAATTTCATTTGAAATCACACAATGTTTTGGGACACTCATCTCCTCTCACACACACACACTCATCCTTCACGGGTGGCAAGGCAGCACAGTGGTTAGCGCTGCTGTCTCACAACACCAGGGACCTGGGTTTGATTCCCGGCTTCAGTCACTGTCTGTGTGGAGTCTGCAAGTTCTCCCCGTGTTTGCGTGGGTTTCCTCTGGGTGCTCCGATTTCCTCCCACAGTCCGAAAGATGCACTGGTTAGATGCGTTGGCCATGCTAAATTCTCCCTCAGTGTACCCGAACTGGCGCTGGAGTGTGACGACTAGGGGATTTTCACAGTAACTTCATTGCAGCGTTAATGTATGCCGATTGTGACATTAATGCACACACACACTCACACATACACACACACCTAGAACTCAGTGCAGTATTTTCACAAGCTGAGTTGTTGGCTAAAGATTAAGAGCATCTATACAAGAAACATTGAGTCGCAATGGGTTAGAAGAGGTTAGAAGGTAATAAGGGGAATGCAAAAGAAGGGTATTAATTTTAGATTATTCTAGCTAAGAGCGAACTATGGAGGAAATGCTGAATTCTGTGCTGAAAACCTTTATGGTTCTATGACACGGTGATAGTTGAGATCCTCCAGGACATTGTGAACAAAATTAAGGATCCATGTCAGTCTTTTTGACACAGACACAGTAAGACTGGCATTCAAAGAAGCTATCAATGGCATACAGGAGGCAAGGCTGTTATTTTGGATGCAATACTATAAATGAATATGTCAGCTGGTACTATGATTATTGATATCGGTCATTCTAGTCTCCACATTAGTAATTGCAGCCACAGGACATTCAATGAGTGATACTAAAACTCTAGAGGCTGACATGCAGGCTATATAAAAGGGAGCCTTATGAATAAACAGTCCAGTTACAGGGGTGGCACGGTAGCACGGTGGTTAGCACTGCTGCTTCACAGCTCCAGGGACCTGGGTTCGATTCCTGGCTTGGGTCACTGTCTGTGTGTGGAGTTTGCACATTGTCTGCGTGGGTTTCCTCCGGGTGCTCCAGTTTCCTCCTACAGTCCAAAGATGTGCGGGTTAGGTTGATTGGCCGTGCTAAAATTGCCCCTTAGTGTCCTGAGATGCATAGATTAGAGGGATTAGCAGGTAAAATAGATGGGGGTAGGGCCTGGGTGGGATTGTGGTCGGTGCAGACTCGATGGGCCAAATGACCTCTTTCTGCACTGTAGGGTTTCTACGATTACACTAAAATTGCATACATTAAAGAGGTAGAATTAAGCGGTAGATTTTGTGTGAGACCAGTAAAACGGACAATTGGAAATCACAGTGCAGCACATTTAATGGAATTTGTAAACATGCTGAAAAGTTAATGATTCTGCGATGCAGACATGACAGAGTTCATCCAAGCAGCAATATCTTTTGATTAATCAAGTTCATTAATCAATTATTAATTATGATTATTGATTAACAAGTCTTAAGTAATTGCAGTGCCTCAGCTGATTATTTAGGTACAACAATAGTGACGGGCTGTTATCATTGTGATGGCAACACATTAGATCAACATGGACAGTGACCATCAGTAGCAGCTCCAGTCCTAATTTGCGCTGATCAACACTGATTAGCCTTCACCTTCACAGATATTTTAGACATGGAAGCCTGAACCGTACACATGTGACGTTATTGTTTGATGTTGCATCAAGTTCCTCAGTCTGATGTTTTAATCCATTTCGAGTCAGGATTACATGGTTTTAGAATAATCATTTTTAAAAATACATTCGTGGGACATTGGGCGTCACTGGCTGGCCAGCATTTATTGCCCATCCCTAATTGCCCCTGTTCAGAGGGCAGTCGAGAGTCAACCACATTGCTGTGGCTCTGAAGTCACATGGGGTGGCATGGTGGCACAGTGGTTATCACTGCTGCCTCACAGCGCCAGGGACCCGGGTTCGATTCCCGGCTTGGATGACTGTCTAAGTGGAGTTTGCGCATTCTTCTCGTGTCCGCGTGGGTTTCCTCCCACTGTCTGAAAGATGCGCTGGTTAGGTGCATTGGCCATACTAAATTCTCCCTCAGTGTACCCGAACAGGTGCCGGAGTGTGGCGACTGGGGGAATTTCATAATAACTTCATTGCGGCGTTAATGTAAGCCTATTTGTAACTAATAAATAAACTTTTAACATGGAGGCCAGACTAGGTAAGAACAGCAGATTTCCTTCCATAAAGGGACATTAATGAACCAGATGAGTTTTTCCAACAATTGTTTCATGGTCATCAGTAGATTCTTAATACCAGATATTTTTTATTGAATTCAAATTCTACCATAGACTGTGGCGGGATTCGAACACGGGTCCCCAGAACCTGAGCTGAGTTTCTGAATTAATAGTCTAGCAAAAATACCACTAGGCCATCACCTCCCCATATAGCAGGTTAGACACTTTTATGAAGATCAAGCTGGGTTTGAGGGGAGGTGTGGCAATCCACAGGGATAATGTTGTATTTGGAACTTGGTGACAGGACATTGCACAGGAATATAATTATAGCGGTTACAGCCTGTATTCTGAGATGTGTGTTCAGTCAGTACAGTATGAGTTATTCCCTGCAGGGGTATTCAGATACTTTAATAGATTTTTTTTTCTTAATTACAGTATGTCATTAAATATTCTGAATTGTAATAAAGAATGTTAAATACAATGTAAAGGAGAATTCTTATAAATGAACCTTAATTTGCATTTTGTATGAAACATTGTTATTAATCTAATTAACAGGCATTTAAAATGACAGAAGAGAATTTAGAAATGCATCCTACCTGAGATTTTAAAATAAATTTAATTTTCCAATTTCATACTCTATTTAGAGAGAACATTGAACACATTAATTAGAGCTCTGGCTAATATTTCAGAAGCAATTCATTCTTTGTTAATTTGCCATATGGTGAAACTTATTAAGTGCAAGCAAACTAAATAAGGCAACATGCATCTCTGTGTTCTTTATAAATGCCAAATTCGATGGAATTGGAGGTCTTGGCCATAGAAGCCGAGAAAACAGGCATGGGAACAGCAATGCCAGGTGACCCGGACCCTAAACCAAACTGGCAATGTCCAGCCGGTGTTAAGTGTGCTGTTCAGTGCTGCATGAGGGCAACTGCATCATTAGAGGCTTAACCCAAGCCCAAGTTAGCCTGCAGTGCCGAAAGCCAGCCTGTACCATTTGAAGTGGATCATGGATGGAACAGGTAGTAGAATCACAGCTTTGACCTGGAGGACAGTCAGTAATGCCACACTGTGGCAAAGAACAGCCTCATCGCTTTCCAATGCAGCACTGGAGGCCTTGGTGCAGGAGGCGGAGAGGAGGAAGATATTATTGATCCACAGGGGGCTAGGAGGCCCTCCTGACAAACTACTTTGTAAAGATAATGGGACTGAATAACCAGGGTGGAAAATGTTGGAACATGGAGGATCTTGATGCAGTGCTGCAAAAAAGTTAGTGGTCTTACAGAAGTGTTCAGAGTCAGTGAATGTATCTTCCAATGTCATATCCCACCAACTGCATCATAATCCTCACACTGTCCAACGCAACATGACCCCATTACCAATAATCTATCAGGCAGGACTCATAACTAATATCTATATAGCTTCATCTCATCCTTAAGCAAGCCCAGCTCCACACCTCACAGCTTGCACACGCTGTCAGATATTCAGCCATGACAAACACATCAGTCAAATAGACTTCATCACAGCCGCTGACACATATCCCTGCAGGAAAAGCTGATGCACAGTGGATACAGCAGGAGCTGAGTGCTGGTGAACAGCCATGACTGCATGTCCCTATCCCAATGGAGGAAACAGTGAGGGCTACCATTGGAGCAACTATAGTGAGCCGCAGAGCTGAAACAATTGAAGGTGATGGTATTTTCCCACCTAATCCCCACATCCCACTTCCTGCTCGTCATACAATCTCTTCTCATTGATAAGCTGCAAGTTCCTTAGGCAGCGCCTTCTAAACCCACGACCATTGCCATCCAGAAGGATAAGAACATCAATGTGGACACCAATATCTGGAGATTCCCCTCCAAGCCACTCACCATCCTGACTTGGTGATATATTTCCTTTAGTTCCTTTACTGTCACTGGGTCAAAATCGTGGAACTCCCTTCCTTACAGCATTGGGGGTGTACCTACACCACGTGGACTGCAGCCGTGAAAGAAGGCACCTCACTGCCACCCTCTCATGGGCAATTATGGATGGGTAATAAACACTGGCCTAGCCAGTGACACCCACATCCCCCACAAATGGAAAGAACAGCACAGTCCTGAGTCCTGAAACACTAAAGAGTATTGTTGGGTTCCTCCGACATGAGAAGAACTCCAACACCAGGGAGGGTGATTTTCCCAGCGGAGGCCATTTAGTGGGCTTGCCACTGGGCGCCATGGCCTCTGCGAGTCTCCAGGCACTGGATTTCTGATGTTGTTAGCTCCGTGCTGATTTCTGGCGCGGAGCTGTATAAATTATGATAATACTTATTTAAATATAATTATCATTTCACTGGCGGGACCAGGGCTGAAGTCTCCGGGCCCGCGAGAATCTGCCCGCCGGGCATTGGGCAGTGCCAAGTGGGCCAAGCCTACAGGGGGCAGGGCCTCTGGGGGGGAGATCGGTGGAGGCGGGGGGCGGGGGGGGGGGGGGGGTCCCACTGCAGTCAGACTGGGTGACAAAGGGAGAGAGAGCGGTGATTGGGGCTGGACAGCTGGGTGGAGGGATTGGCCTGCCGGGGGGGGGGTCAGGGCTGTGGGGGTAGATTGGGACTGCCCCGGGGCCGGGGGTGGGGGGGCGGGTGGGGGTGGGGCTGGAGATCGGGTTTGCCAGGAGGAGTGGGGTAGGGAGATTGGGACTGCCAGGGGTGTGGAGGGGGAGGGGGGGGGGGAGATCAAGGCAGGCCAGGGTTGAGGGGCTGGGGGGGGGGGGGGGGGGTTGGGGCTGGCCGGACACATCCGAAGCGCCAATGATCGGGCCATGGGGGGGTCGGAAGGCCAGCGGTGAGGGGTCGCGGAGCTGGCCAGAGATCGGGAAGCCGGCAGTGCGGGGCCACTGTGCATGCGCTGAGCTCGGCACTGACAAATCAGCGCATACGCAGAGGCCCGCTCAGCGCTATGCTGCCGGCCTCTCCAGTAGGAATAGGCCCCAGTCCCAGATTTTTTGCTTAATCACTCTAGGGCACTCTGCAGTGTTCAGAGCGTGGGAGGATCATTTTGAAAATTCCGCTGAAAAAAACCAATGGGATTTACTCCAGTTTTTATTTGAATTCGAGCTTTAGAATTTTTTGGGAGAATCCCACCCCATACGTTCAAAACATTATCCTTACTGCTATTTTTAAAAATTGACTTTTTGCTGAACCAAAAAAGTGGTTGCTACAAGTCACCTGACCACGGGATCGGCCATTTGCCTGAGAGCCACCACCAGTCGTTTCAAGGACAAAAGAATGATTTTCCCAGATTCTGGAGTCTCTTTCCTCATTGTACAGACCCTTGTCATCATAGGCACCCAGGAGGCTCATACATGCAACCGCGTTATGCCCAGAGAGCTGCTAACAGACTCATAATCACACCTGGGACTGTCCAGATCCCAAAGGGAAGCACAGGGATATAATTTGCATCTGATAAAGTCACCTCATTAATGGAGTCAGTGGGTCTGCCGAGAACATGGCTTCCGAAAAACCAAACCCTCATCATAGGCGGACTTGAGGGGGACATGGGGTACCCACTTCGGACTTGGCTGATGATGCCTGTGCAGAGGCCAGAGACTGAGATGGAGACCCGATACAATCAGGCCCACATTGCCAGCCATTCGATAGTGGAATGGTGCATAGGGCTCCTCAAAATGTGGTTCAGGTGCCTGGACCGCTCTGGCAGAACCCTCCAAAATAGCCCCTCTGATATCATCCCGCATTATGGTGCCATGCTGTGCCCTGGCACAGCAGTGAGGAGACCTTTTGGAGGAGACGGATGGGAAGGCCGCCCAGCAGGAGGAAGAAGAGGAGGAGGAGAACGACGACAACCACCCAGACGCTGGAGGGCTGGCGGCAGCAAGGGTGGCAAGGGAGGCCCTGATCACTACACACTTTGGTCACTAGGGCCTGCATTGCTGCATATGGGTTTCATCCACCCCCCCCCCCCCCCACCCCCACCCCGCCACCCCGACCCACTCGTGCAGTCCTATAATCGCCTGTAACATTGTAACACCAGAGTGGTGGGCCTGGGTACACTGTGTTAGTGAGTTTCTGTGGCAGGCAGGAGGCTGATGAAGACGCGCTATGCACCATTATGATGATGCCCTGGTACAAACTAGTCTGACTCCTACCTGAACTCCTGGGCCCGTATCTGGGTGGTGGGTAAGGGAGCACTGAACACCCATGCAAGGCCCCGGGGCGGGTGAGGTTGTGGGGGGAGGGAATCTTTCCTGGGTTCTGGAGATGCCATGGCAAGTCGTGGATGCTGTAAGTCGCTGCCAATGCAAACCACCCACTGTAGCCAGTGAATTATTTGAGCGCCTTGATTTTCACAGTAGCAGTGCGCTGAGGGGTCTCCCGCACTGACATCAACATAGAACATAGAACATAGAACATTACAGCGCAGAACAGGCCCTTCGGCCCACGATGTTGCACCGACCAGTT
Source organism: Mustelus asterias (assembly GCF_964213995.1). Taxonomy (NCBI): domain Eukaryota; kingdom Metazoa; phylum Chordata; class Chondrichthyes; order Carcharhiniformes; family Triakidae; genus Mustelus; species Mustelus asterias. The sequence continues at coordinate 63,545,802 of NC_135818.1, read as the reverse complement.
AAAAAAAAAACTGTGACCCTCCAACCTAAACCAATTTCTTTTCGTCCATGAACCTATCTACGGATCTCTTAAACGCCCCCAAACTAGGCGCATTTACTACTGATGCTGGCAGGGCATTCCAATCCCTCACCACCCTCTGGGTAAAGAACCTACCCCTGACATCGGTTCTATAACTACCCCCCCTCAATTTAAAGCCATGCCCCCTCGTGCTGGATTTCTCCATCAGAGGAAAAAGGCTATCACTATCCACCCTATCTAAACCTCTAATCATCTTATATGTTTCAATAAGATCCCCTCTTAGCCGCCGCCTTTCCAGCGAAAACAATCCCAAATCCCTCAGCCTCTCCTCATAGGATCTCCCCTCCATACCAGGCAACATCCTGATAAACCTCCTCTGCACCCTCTCCAAAGCCTCCACATCCTTCCTGTAATGTGGGGACCAGAACTGCACACAGTACTCCAAGTGCGGCCGCACCAGAGTTGTGTACAGTTGCAACATAACGCTACGACTCCTAAATTCAATCCCCCTACCAATAAACGCCAAGACACCATATGCCTTCTTAACAACCTTATCTACTTGATTCCCAACTTTCAGGGATCTATGCACACATACACCTAGATCCCTCTGCTCCTCCACACTATTCAAAGTCCTCCCGTTAGCCCTATACTCAACACATCTGTTATTCCTACCAAAGTGAATTACCTCACACTTCTCCGCATTAAACTCCATCCGCCACCTCTCGGCCCAACTTTGCAACCTGTCTAAGTCTTCCTGCAAACTACGACACCCTTCCTCACTGTCTACCACACCACCGACTTTGGTGTCATCAGCAAATTTGCTAATCCACCCAACTATACCCTCATCCAGATCATTAATAAATATTACAAACAGCAGTGGCCCCAAAACAGATCCCTGAGGTACACCACTTGTAACCGCACTCCATGATGAATATTTACTATCAACCACCACCCTCTGTTTCCTATCCGCTAGCCAATTCCTGATCCAATTTCCTAGATCACCCCCAATCCCATACATCTGCATTTTCTGCAGAAGCCTACCATGGTGAACCTTATCAAACGCCTTACTAAAATCCATATATACCACGTCCACTGCCTTGCCCCCATCCACCTCCTTGGTCACTTTCTCAAAAAACTCAATAAGGTTAGTAAGGCACGACCTACCTGCCACAAAACCATGTTGACTATCACCTATCAATTCATTACTCTCCAAATAACTATAAATCCTATCCCTTATAATTTTTTCCAACATCTTGCCGACAACAGAAGTGAGACTCACCGGTCTATAATTCCCGGGGAAGTCTCTGTTCCCCTTCTTAAACAATGGGACAACATTCGCTAACCTCCAATCTTCTGGTACTATACCAGAGGCCAACGACGACCTGAAGATCAGAGCCAGAGGCTCTGCAATCACTTCTCTTGCCTCCCAGAGAATCCTTGGATAAATCCCATCCGGACCAGGGGATTTATCTATTTTCAGACCCTCCAGAATATCCTGCACATCCTCCTTATCAACTGTAATACTGTCTATTCTACTCCCTTGCAACCCAGTGTCCTCCTCAGCTATATTCATGTCCCCTTGCGTGAACACCGAAGAGAAATATTGGTTCAATGCTTCACCAATCTCCTCCGGTTCCACACATAACTTCCCTCTGCCATCTATAACTGGCCCTAAACTTGCCCTAACCAACCTTCTGTTCTTGACATACCTATAGAACGCCTTAGGATTCTCTTTAACCCTATCCGCCAAAGTCTTCTCATGTCCCCTTTTAGCCCTTCTAAGCTCGCTCTTCAACTCCCTCTTAGCCAATCTAAAGCTTTCTAGTGCACTACCCGAGTGCTCACGTCTCATCCGAACATAAGCCTCCTTTTTCTTTTTAACCAACAAAGAAACTTTTTTGGTGCACCACGGTTCCCTAGCCCTACCAATTCCTCCTTGCCTGACAGGGACATACCTATCACAGACTCGCAGTAGCTGCTCCTTGAAAAAAACTCCACATGTCGGACGTTCCCAGTCCCTGTAATCTCCTAGTCCAACCTATGTTTCCTAATTCTCTCCTAATAGCCTCATAATTACCCTTCCCCCAGCTAAAACCACTGGCCCGAGGTTCATGCCTATCCCTTTCCATCACTAAGGTGAACGTAACCGAATTGTGGTCACTATCACCAAAATGCACACCAACTTCCAAGTCTAGCACCTGGTCTGGCTCATTTCCCAGCACCAGATCCAATATAGCCTCACCTCTAGTTGGCCTGTCTACATACTGAGTCAAAAAACCTTCCTGCACGCTTTGAACAAAAACTGACCCCTCTAACGAGCTAGAGCTATAACAATTCCAGTCAATATTAGTCAAGTTAAAATCCCCCATAACAATTGCCCTATTACTTTCACTCCTAAGCAGGATTGACTCCGCAATCCTTTCCTCAACCTCTCTAGAACTTTTAGGAGGTCTATAAAAGACTCCCAACAGGGTGACCTCTCCTCTCCTATTTCTAATCTCCGCCCATACTACCTCAACAGATAAGTCCTCATCAAACCTCCTCTCTGACACTGTGATACAATCTCTGACCAATAATGCTACCCCTCCCCCTCTTCTACCTCCTTCCCTACTTCGACTAAAACATTTGAACCCCGGGACCTGCAGCATCCATTCCTGCCCCTGCTCTATCCATGTCTCTGAAATAGCCACAACATCGAAGTCCCAGGTACTGATCCACGCTGCAAGTTCACCCACTTTATTGCGAATACTCCTGGCATTGAAGTATACACATTTCAAACCCTGCTCCACCCCACCTCTGCAATGCCGTGCATTGCAGTCCCCATCCATGCATCCCTCACTTTCAGCCCCACTACTCAGGATCCCTCCCCCCCCCCGAATCAGTTTAAACCTCCCTGCATGGCCTTAGCAAATTTACCCCCCAGGATATTGGTCCCCTTCTGATTAAGGTGTAGACCATCCTTCTCATAGAGGTTACACCTTCCCCAGTACGAGCCCCAATTGCTTAAGTACCTGAACCCCTCCCTCCTGCACCATCCCCTCAGCCATGAATTCAAACCTTCCCTCTCCCTATTCCTCTCTAAACTATCCCGTGGTACAGGCAAGAGTCCAGAGATAACCACTCTGTCAGTCTTGGCCTTTAGTTTCCACCCCAACTCCATAAATCCCTGCCTAATATCCCCTTCCCCTATCCTCCCTATGTCGTGTGTCCCCACATGTACAATAACTTGTGGTTTATCTCCCTCCCCCCTAAGAGTCCTGAATACCCTGTCAGACACATCCCGGACCCCAGCCCCTGGTAGGCAACACACCAACCCTGAGTCCCTACCTTTAGTTCCGACCCTCCTATCTGTCCCCTTAATTGTGGAGTCCCCAATCACAAGGCCCAGTCTTTTACAGCCCCTAACCACCTGAGCTTTCTCACTCGGCTCACCCCCAGAGATCTGCTCTCTATGCTCAGTTGATTCCTCCTCAACTGTAGCCTCCAGCACCGAAAACCTATTATGGAGGGGAACCGCCCCAGGGGATTGTCTTCCCGATTGCTTCTTACCCCTCCTCCTGGCATTGACCCAAGCCTCATTTCTAGGAGTTACTATTTCTCTATAACTCCTATCAACTTCCACCTCCGCCTCCCGAATTATGCGGAGTTCCTCTACCTCCCCCTCCAGCTCCTTTACACGCTCCTCCAGAAGCTGCAATCTAATGCACTTCTTACAACTAAAATCTCTTGAAACACTACTGGATTTCCTCACCACATACATCCCACAGGAGATGCAGCATACTGCCTGAACTGCCATCCCTGAAGCCATTACCAGCAAGAAAAAAAGAAAACAAACAACTTCCCCACACTTATAATTAGGTTAGAGGAGGATGGAAGGGTGGGATCCTCTACCAGTGTAGAGGATCGGGTATCTCCTCTGCACCAATTTATAGGGCTAGGGGCCCGAGAGAAAAAAAAACTACTACTGAGGGGGAACCACCCAGGTAACTGACTTTTAAAGTTAAAATAAAAACCCTTCTCAGACTCCTTTGCTGCCCACTTCTAGTTTTCACTTTAAACTTGAAAAACTGCTGTTAAAGTAAAGGCCAAAAAAATACACACACTAGCTGACTAATTAAATAAATAAACAATTCAATTAATCCAATTAATCTCTTACCAGCACTGCTGCTTTTCAATCACCCCTCTCAGCTTGCTCCAGTGGATCAACATGCAGGGGCCCTCCCGTAACTATCGGGATAAGTACATACCTGTTAGAGGCTAATCAGAGATACATTAGTCACGGGTGTGGGGTGAAATGACATTTATTGGTGACAATAAAAGTGCCTTCAAAATAAGTGATAATATAAAAACATGTGAATGTGAGACTTTAAAGTGCCTAAATCTTCTATCTAAATAGTGTTGCCCTTCACCTGTGCCACTTAGTGCTGCTACAACGTCTTAACTTTACGTTGCCTACCACTATATCTTGGTGTCTCCCCGGGAAGTACATCAGAGATGGAGGTGGCCAGCTGCCTACCGCACTCTGAGGCCTGTGTTGTCCTCTGGAGAGCCTGGTCCTTGAGGGCCATGACCGGCTTCCAGGTGCAAGGGACGTATCCATGCCACCCTCTTCATCCCGCTGCCCCTGAGATGCCCCGGTGTCAGGAAAGGGGGAGTCAGAAGGTGTAGCCACAGCCGCAGTCTCCTGGGTGGAAGACTCCAGCATGGGCTCGAGCCCTTCCTCCTCTCTTGGGGTTCCTGTGGGCCCCTGGGTCACTCCATGAGACGGCATGAGTAAGCTGTGGGACCCCCCTCCCGCCCCGCCCACCCACAACTGAGCATAGACACAATCCTTCAGTGGGTTTGTCTCTCACCAGATGACCATTGACATTTCTCTCACCTACACCGAACAAACCAAATTCATTTGAACAAGAATTTGCTCAGAGAGGGACGGGGATGGGTGGGTATGCGATTTGCAACTGAAAATAAGCAAAACAGATGTTTCTTGCTTTGGAGAGGGTGGATTAAAACCACCTCCACCCTGGGAAAAAGCCTCTGAATATCCACCTTGTCTATGCCTCTCAAAAATGTATTGACCTCTATCAGGTCTCCCCTCAGCCTCCGTCTTTCCAGTGAAAACAATCCTAGCTTATTCAACCTCTCCTCATAGTCAATGCCCTCGAGACCAGGCAACATCCTGGTGAACCTTCTTTGCATTCTCTCCAAAGCTTCCAAGTCCTTCTGGTGTGGTGACCAGAATGGCATACCATACTCCAAATGCGGCCTAACCAAGGTTTTATATCGTTGCAACATGATTTGCCGACTCTTATACTCAATGCCCCAGTCGATGAAGGCAAGCATGCCACATGCCTTCTTCATCACCTTGGCCTCCTACGTTGCCACCTTTAGGGAACTGTGAACCTGCATGCTCAGATCATCTGTATGTTAATGTTCCTAAGGGTTCTGCCATTTATAGTATAATTCACTACTAAATTAGATCCTCCAATATGCATCACCTCGCATTTGCCCAGATTAAATTCCATCTGCCATTTCTATGCCTAAGTCTCCAATCTTTCTATATCCTGTTGCATCCTCTGACAATCCCCTGCTCTATCAGCAACTCCACCAATCTTCGCGTCGTCGGAACAGAAGTAGGTCATTCGGCCCATCAAGTCTGTTCTGTTCAACGCGGTCTCCCTTCTCCCCATAACCCTTGACTCACTTACTGAATAAAATTCTGCCTCTCTCCGCCTTGAATGTACTTAATGACTCAGCCATTCCACAGATTCACTACCCTCTAAGAGAAGAAATTCCTCCTCATTTCTGTCTTAGGTGGATTTAAAATACAATTAAAGGATCATATTTGGTGAAAGAAAGGTTCATAAATAAATTTCAGCTCTTTCATATGAAAATAAGAAGCTTTTGGAAAACCTATCGGAAGCAGAAATAAACACAGCTATTTTAAAAATATTGATATTATTGGTATCAAGGAATATAAGTCAGAGCAGTAGGTGGAGCTGAGAGGATGTCGGATATTTTACAAAGGGTTATGAAGCTGGGTAGATGAACCACATTTTGCATAAGGGATGATATTAACCGCTTCGAAAAACAGAAGAGAAGCAGGTATGGCATAAGCATACAGGTACAAACTAATAATAAAAGCTATAATGTCATAAGCGTGAACTGTGATGCTTCAGGGATTTGAAATGATTATTGAAACAGGTATTTTATAATACATCATAGTCCACATCTGGACTATTGCCTTTAAATTCAAACATGGAAATGGCGGATTCTTGACAGCTTTCCATTGTGGCTACTGCTTTTGAGCCGCTCGTGTTCTCTCTCCACCTCCTTTGAGGCAGGAGTCAATGGAAAAAAATGTTTCTCAATAAAAGCAAATTACTGCGGATGCTGGAAGTTGAAACCAAAAGAGAAAATGCTGGAAAATCTCAGCTGGCCTGGCAGCATCTGTAAGGAGAGAAAAGAGCTGACATTTCGAGTCCAGATGATCCCTTTGTCAAAGCTTTGCCAAAGTCTCTCAATGTTTTGCGAAGGCGAATCCATTGGAAAGATACAGCACAGGAGGAGGATATTTGATCCATGGACTGGAATTTTACTGGCATGCTTGCCCCGATTCCATGGGCAGGCGAGGCTCGGAGAATGACATTCTCTGTTGGCCTTGGGGGAGATCGTACGAACCTCGGGCGGGTGTGCCAGTAACATTCCACCCATCGAGTGTATGCCAGCTCCCTGCAGCAGCAATTTCACTAGTCTCAATCCCTCACGCTCTTTTTCTGCAGCCTACAAACCTTATCCCTTCAGATGCTTATCCAGTTTCCAATTGAGAGCAGTGACTGAGTTTCCGACGATCACACTTTCAGCCAATGCATCTGAGATCGGAATCACTCACGGCATTTCAAAAATGCTTTTCGTGTTGACACCTTTATTTTTTATAACCTATAATTAATTGGAAGGCAACTCGTTGTGGCTTCTTATTAACAATAAAATATATATAACATATATAAAATATATATATAAAAAAAAATAAGGGTCTGACAGAACTGCAACACACATCTACACTCTTCTCCCTGGCTCCAACTGAGGTTCCTCTCCGTCCCAGGATGCAGGCCCCTTGCTCCCGATTGGCTCATGCGGCCACTAGATAGGGTCTAGACCCATCTTGTGGTCCTCAAAGGATTGCCCTCTTAAAGGGGCCATGTTGCCACACTCCTTCCCTCCAACACCTGAGTCCACCTATGAAATAAACAACAGGAACATCATGACACATTGGCATACACGGCACAACAAGACAGCAGGGACATTCCAAAGAACAAAGAACAATACAGCACAGGAACAGGCCCTTCGGCCCTCCAAGCCCGCGCCGCTCCCCGGTCCAGGAATGAATCCTGAATCCAGGATCCCCGCCCAATTTTCCAGCCTATCTACATACCAATATCCTATCCACCGAGCTGTCCCTCACAGCTACGATGCTTTGTTCATTACAACCTATTAACTCACCCCCACCCCCCCATTCCAGACCATGTGATCTCCAGGGAGAGGCGAAAACCCAGAGTGAAAAACCCCAGGGCCAATATGGGGAAAAAAAAATCTGGGAAATTCCTCTCCGACCCCCTGAGGCGATCGAAACGAGTCCAGGAGATCACAATGGCCCTGATCGGAAAATGCTTCCCAACCCTAGTCATTTCCACTTCCACGAACACCATATGAATTCCCTGCCCCCGAGACAGGTTCCCAACTATCCGCAGTCTCGCTCTGTACTGGCACCAGCAAGATGATCATAGAATGAAGCCTTGAAACGAGAAACAAGGAACAATTAGCCCGCGCCGCTCCCTGGTCCAAACTAGACCACTCTTTTGTATCCCTCCATTCCCACTCCGTTCATATAGCTGTCTAGATAAGTCTTAAACGTTCCCAGTGTGTCCGCCTCCACCACCTTGCCCGGCAACACATTCCAGGCCCCCACGACCCTCTGTGTGAAATATGTCCTTCTGATATCTGTGTTAAACCTCCCCCCCTTCACCTTGAACCTATGACCCCTCGTGAACGTCACCACCGACCCGGGGAAAAGCTTCCCACCGTTCACCCTATCCATGCCTTTCATAATTTTATACACCTCTATTAAGTCTCCCCTCATCCTCCGTCTTTCCAAGGAGAACAACCCCAGTTTCCCCAATCTCTCCTCATAACCAAGCCCCTCCATACCAGGCAACATCCTGGTAAACCTCCTCTGTACTCTCTCCAAAGCCTCCACGTCCTTCTGGTAGTGTGGCGACCAGAACTGGACGCAGTATTCCAAATGCGGCCGAACCAACGTTCTATACATCTGCAACATCAGCCCCCAACTTTTATACTCTATGCCCCGTCCTATAAAGGCAAGCATGCCATATGCCTTCTTCACCACCTTCTCCACCTGTGACGTCACCTTCAAAGATCTGTGGACTTGCACACCCAGGTCCCTCTGCGTCTCTACACCCTTTATGGTTCTTCCATTTATCGTGTAGCTCCTCCCTACATTATTCCCACCAAAATGCATCACTTCGCATTTATCAGGATTGAACTCCATCTGCCATTTCCTTGCCCAAATTTCCAGCCTATCTATATCCTTCTGTAGCCTCTGACTATATTCCTCACTGTCTGCAAGTCCTGCCAGTTTTGTGTCGTCCGCAAACTTACTGATCACCCCAGTTACTCCTTCTTCCAGATCATTTATATAAATCACAAACAGCAGAGGTCCCAATACAGAGCCCTGCGGTACACCACTAGTCACAGGCCTCCAGCCGGAAAAAGACCCTTCCACTACCACCCTCTGTCTTCTATGACCAAGCCAGTTCTCCACCCATCTAGCCACCTCCCCCTTTATCCCATGGGATCCAACCTTTTTCACTAGCCTACCATGAGGGACTTTGTCAAACGCTTTACTAAAGTCCATATAGACAACATCCACGGCCCTTCCTTCGTCAACCATTTTGGTCACTTCTTCAAAAAACACCACCAGGTTAGTGAGGCATGACCTCCCTCTCACAAAACCATGTTGACTATCGTTAATGAGTTTATTCCTTTCTAAATGCGCATACATCCTATCTTTAAGAATCTTCTCCAACAACTTCCCCACCACGGACGTCAAGCTCACTGGCCTATAATTACCCGGGTTATCCTTCCTACCCTTCTTAAATAACGGGACCACATTGGCTATCCTCCAATCCTCTGGGACCTCACCTGTGTCCAGTGACGAGACAAAGATTTGCGTCAGAGGCCCAACGATTTCACCTCTCGTCTCCCTGAGCAGCCTTGGATAGATTCCATCAGGCCCTGGGGATTTGTCAGTCTTTATATTCTCTAACAAACCTAACACTTCCTCCTTTGTAATGGAGATTTTCTCCAACGGTTCAACACTCCCCTCCGAGACACTCCCAGTCAACACATCCCTCTCCTTTGTGAATACCGACGCAAAGTATTCATTTAGGATCTCCCCTACCTCTTTGGGCTCCAAGCATAAGTCCCCACTTTTGTCCCTGAGAGGTCCGATTTTTTCCCTAACAACCCTTTTGTTCCTAACGTATGAATAAAATGCCTTGGGATTCTCCTTAATCCTGTCTGCCAAGAACATTTCGTGACCCCTTTTTGCTCTTCTAATTCCCCGTTTGAGTATTTTCCTACTTTCATTGTACTCCTCCAGAGCTCCCTCCGTTTTTAGCTGCTTGGACCTAACATACGCCTCTCTTTTCCTTTTGACCAGTCCCTCAATTTCCCTGGTTATCCACGGTTCTCTAATCCTACCCTTCCTATCCTTCTTTTTTACAGGCACATGCTTGTCCTGTAGCCCTAACAACCGTTCCTTAAAAGACTGCCACATACCAGATGTGGATTTACCCTCAAACAGCCTCTCCCAATCAAGAGCTGCCAATTTCTGCCTGATCCCAATAAAGTTAGCCTTCCCCCAATCCAACACCTTACCCTTGGGACACCACTCATCCTTTTCCATCACTATCCTAAAGCTAACAGAATTGTGGTCACTATTTGCCACATGTTCCCCAACCAAAACTTTGAAGACCTGACCGGGCTCATTCCCCAGTACCAGGTCCAGTATAGCCCCCTCTCTAGTTGGGCTGTCCACATATTGTTCCAACGAACCCTCCTGTACACATTTTACAAATTCCTCCCCATCCAGAGTCCCTGCCCTCAGCGATTTCCAGTCTATACCAGGGAAATTGAAGTCTCCCACTACAACAACCCTATATTTCCTGCACCTATCCAGTATCTCCAGGGAATAAAAAACTCATTACAAAGTCAGTCGGTCTCAAAACCTCCAGACTTTGGAGGAATGTCTCAACTTGGTACTGGGTCCTTCAATAAAGTAAAGAAGCCGGGCAGGCAGACGCAAAAGGCAATCTCATCAATCCATGGTTGATATCCTCCTCAGTAGCTACTGCCTCCTTGGCGTTGGAAACTGAGGCCGGAATTCTCCCATCCCGCTCGCCACTGGAATTTTAGCGGGCGGGTTGCGGAGAATGTGAAAGGCCAATGACGGTCGGGTGGGAATTTCCGGCTTTTAGACCAGCATGGCTGGAGAATTCTGCCCCGCAAGTTGCATCAGCTCCATGTTAACAACATGAATCCCTTGATCAGCAACTGGCGAACACGAGTCCACCACAGGACATGCCTGTTGGTCTCCTCTATCAGACCCAAATTTCTTCCTCAAATGATCCACATGCTTTTTCACGTGGCAACCTTGTACTTCTGCAATATGGGACACCAGTCCGTCCTTTCCACAATTTTTCAGCAGCAAAGTTCCTGGTCAGAAGTAAATCATCAACTTGGAAAGCTCTTTCTTTTTTTCTTGAGTCATGGTGTTCTCTCTGGGAGGTTTGCCTAGCCTCCACCCTTCCTGCCAGATGTGGAAAAAACCCATTTTACTGGCGTACCATTTTAACGCATACAAGACCAGTTCAGACTGGTATTCTTATTTCCCTCTTTACTGTTGTTTCTTTCTGGGAGAAGTGGTCATGTCTTGCATCTGTCCAATTGTCACAGGACACAAGCAAATCACAGGTTAGGTTGGTTAAGTTAGTGCTGAGGTTAATGTTGGCAAGGGTGTACTGGGTCTACTGTATTGTGGTAAGGGCAGTCCATGCATTGAGTGGATGGGGCACTTAACTCAAGGTTTCATTCATGAGTCTTGCTGTCCTCAAGGGAAAGATAATATGCAAAGTGACTTGATGGTGCATCAAACAATAAACCACTGAGGAACTGTTAGGCACAGAATGATTGCGGTATCACACATAATCCATTGTAAATAAAAGAATACATGTGTAGTTCAGTGGAAAAATTAACCATACACCACTACAAATCATTATCTATTTATTGATTTAAAATCCACTTGTGGTTCAAAATTCTCTAACAGAATACAAATGGCAAAACCGACCAATCCTTTGTGTGCTTGTCAGTGCTTGAGTTTTTAAAAAAAATTGAAGCCTCTTGTTTTATAGTGACCACGCTTACAATCTAGGGTCTTGCTGGGCTCATACTCAGTTTATTACTTGTCACTTCTATGCCACAATAACAGATTACTGAAGTGTAAAGTGTTTGGAGCCTGAGGGCAGATTGCAAATTTGGGATAGATCATGTGCTGTCATTTTGTGATCTTGCCCTTTGCAGGAAAGCACAGCAGAGTGCACCAATATTTTTATTTCTATAATGTGGACCATTGAACAAACATTTTATATATATAAATATATGCACACACACTTTATTAAAGTCTTAATATACTTTATATAAAAATACTGCCTCAGACTACCTGAAAGCAAAGGGCTTTTTACATCTATTGGAAAGCATATAATATTTTTAATTCTATCCTGCTTATGGAATTGAGCACAGAAGGTAAACATCCCCCCAGAACACCCCTGATGCGCATCAATTGGACACAAGGCACAAGGCTTCGGTAAAAGAAGGCTTTTATTAACTAACAATGGAATTATCAGAACTTTAACACACTATCCCAGACTGAAGAGGTCCCGCCCGAGCAGGGGGTCTTATACCTCTCCCAGGAGGTGGAGCCCGACTGGGATGTGCCACAACAGTAACAACCACAGGTGTATCAATCCCACTCTAGCCCAACAACAACATTAGAACAACCCAACAACAACATTAGAACAATCCCACAGTGGGAACCAACGATGGTTCACCACAACCCCGCCCCAATGATACAGAGGACCCCCCCCTTATATGCATCATAGGCTCCCCCACCACCACAGCACAAGCAACGGGGCTCTCCCCCCACCACAAACATAAGGGGAGCCCCCGCCCCTGAGGTTGTCCCCTGGCACTAGTTGGCACTGTCAGGTTGACAATGTCAGCTGGTGCTGGGGGCAGTGCCAGGGCATTTCTCTCTCCGTTCCAGGGGCTACACTTATCTTTGCGCCCCCAGACGATCCCCTCGACTAATTGGCATCTTTATAAACCTGTTGTAAACCTCGCCGATGCGATATTCAGTGAGGGGAGATTGTGTGGCGGGGACTTGCTAATTATATTATAATGTATTACAATGTATTACAATGAGGTTCTTGCCTTCCATGGGTGGGAACCTTGTACGTCACCAGCAAGAGGCATGGAAAATCAGGAATGGGATCTCACAATGGAGGAATTCGTTTCTCGATTTACGTGAGATTTTTGCGTCCACGCCACCATTTTCATTGACAGTGAACATGGGTGCAAAATTGCCCCTTCTGTTTCTCTCACCACAGCTGATGCCAGACCTGCTGAGTTTATTCAGCATTTTCTGTTTTTATTTTACAAATCTCATGAATGAACTCAAACCTCTCCAAGTACCTGTTGATTTTTGCCATGATTAAGGATTCCAAAACCTTACAGCTGTGTTCGACTAACTGGCCTATAGTTTCTAGATCTGCCTAGTGTTTCCCTTATTGAATAAGGGTATCGCATTCGCCACCCTCCAATCCTCTCTCCCCTATCAAGGGAAAAATTAAGGCAAGATCTTCGGTTAGCTCCACCCCTACTTTCTTTAGCAACTTGGGTTGCAAGCCGCCCGGGCCTGATGACTTATCTCTGCTAAGCACAGCCAGCTTTTCTATTATTGCCTTGCTTTCAATTTTCATCCCTCAATGATCTCCACTTCTATGTATGTTTAATCAGATTCCTCTTCCTTAGTAAACACTTATACAAATAACTCATTAAATATTCACACTTTGCCCTGCATCTCCAAATATATGACACCCTTTTTGTCCCTACTTCTTACTAACCACTTTTATTTACATGCTCGTAGCATATTTTTCAGTTCTTTCTTATGTTGACTGCCATTCTATTCTCATACTGTCCCTTTGCCGATCGCATTTTTCTCTTCACCTCCCTCTCAATCTATTGTATTTGACCTGGTTTATATACTTGAAATGCCTCGTACCTTCTTTTTTTTGCTCCATCATGATCTCTTTCTCCCTCATCATCCAAGAAGCCCTGTTTTTGGCTCCCTTAACTTTGGCTCTTATTGGAATGTAACCAGCCTGTACCTGAAGGATTGCTTCCTTGAAGAACGCCCATTGGTCCATTACAGTTTTTTCCGGTCTATCTCCAGTTCCATTTTACCCAGGCTAGATACCTTTTCATTGCATTGAAATTAGCCCTCTTCCAATTTTTAAGGTCTAAATGAAATTGTTTCTTGCCCTTCTCCACTACTAATCTAAATCTTATGGTACAATGATCACTATTACCCAAGTTTTCCTTACAGGTGCCTAATCCACTTCATTTCCTAGCACCAGATCCAACAGTGCCACCATTCTAGTTGGCCGGGGAACATACTGATCAAGGAAGTTGTCTTGAACACAGTTCAGAAATTCCTCCCTTCCTTAACCTTTACTCTAACATTGTCCCAATCAATATTTGGGTCATTGAGGTCCCCAAATATCACCATTCTGTAGTTCTTCCACATCTCTGTGATGTCCCTGCAGATTTGGTCCTGAGGGTGTGCTTTTATTGTCCCACCCATGATGATGCCTGCCAAAGACAGGACCGGATAATCCCAACCGATATCTCTCTCTCACTATTTGGGGCATACCGGATACCCCTAGTAAGGTGATCTTACCTTTTTGCTTCTCAACTCTAATCAAATGAAATCTGTTTTTGACCCCTCAAGGAAATCCTCTCTTTCCAATACTCCAATGCTTTCCCTAATCATTGCTACCACCTCACCTCCCTTCCTTTCCTACTTTATCAGTTCTGAAGATCCTGTATATTAAGTAACCATTCCTCACTGTTTCAGACCACCTTCCTGTTATTGTCACCACATCACATCTCCAAATATGTTTGCTTGTATCTCACAAATCTTATTCACCGCCCTTTCACGTTTATATAAATGCATCCTGCCTTTGCATTCCTCATAGTCTTTCTTAGTCTGCCTCTATCTAATGATTTACCCCAGTTTACCCCAGTCCAACGCCGGCATCTCCACATCTATCTATTGTGGCACTACTTTCTTCTCTAGTACAGTCCAGCGTTCTCACTTCATGTACAATATTTTTCTTTTCTACTTCTATATGTGGGAGCCCATCCCCCTGCCAATTTAGCACTATGGTCAACCTCCCCATGAAGACATTGGCTTGAGTCCTGGTGCAACAGTTCCTTTTGAATAGGTGCAGCCTGCCCCAGAACTGTTCCAAATGCCCCAACAATATGAAGCCCTGCCTCTTTCATCATGTTTCAAGCCACTCATTGATCCTCCCTATCTTCATATTTCCATTCTGAGTGGTGTGTGTGACACTAGAATTAAGTGAAGAATGCAACACAATACATTGCTAAGCAGTACAATATGTTCCAAAGCAACATGACGGTCGCAAAGTTTTGTTCCATTGTCCACCTTGATTGGGTATTGATCTACTTCCAAAGTGGGCAAATCTACCACAATTTAAAGGCAGTGCTGCTATTTTTGAGCTGAACTCCCAGCTAATGGCCTCATAAAATATAGAAACATAGAATCCTTACCATGCAGAAGGAGGCCATTCGGCCCATCGAATCTGCACCAACAACAATCCCATCCAGCCCCTATCCTTGTAACCCCACGTATATACCCTGCTAATTCCTAACACTAAGGGGAAATTTTTTCATGGCCAATCAACCTAACCATCATATCTTTGGGGTGTGGGAGGAAACTGGAGGATCCGGAGAAAACCCACGCAGACATGGGGAGAACGTGCAAATTCCACACAGACAGACACCCGAGGCCAGTATTGAACCTGGGTCCCTGGCACTGTGAGGCAGCAGTGCTAACTAGCGTGCCACCATGCCACCCATCTGGTGAAATATGACCATGCGTTCAGCAGCAGAAGGTGTGCCCCACAAGTGCCTACTAAACTACTGCATGTTAGTGCTGACTAATTTCTATGGACCATTGCTGAGTTGGTAGAGTTGTTTGTAGAGTTCTGTGAAGTTGTTGAAATCTATAGAGAGCGGTGCAGCAGGTGTTGAAGGACTTTGTCCTGACTTCAAGGGTTCTACCCAAAACACTTGCTTCCAGTTGTGGGACTTCCATTCGACTATAGCATGACAAGGTGAAGTAGGTTATAATCCCATCCCTTTTTGGGACTATTCCAGATCAGGCGCACTCCTCAGATGATCATTCGCACTTAGCATTAAGAAAGACAGACCCCACAGTCAGTTAAATGGGTCCAAAGAACTGAACCAACTCTTCTTGAAAGTAAGGAATTAGCAGAGAATATTACATCCGCCTGCCCAAGATAGTTTTTTTTAACAAGTTTTAGTTCAGCCTGGTTATAACAACCCAGACATTATGAGGTTCCGGAATCTGTTCTCAACAATGTACATCTCCACTGAAGAGTGTACGGAGGTGGGGTTTTCGAGTTTGGACACAGGAGACTATATGAAGCAATAGTTTCTCTAAATTATATAAAAGTTTGTTTAAAGCATCAAACACACAATTCACATTTAATGGTAAGTCAATCATGACATTGATAGTTCTAGGAAAAACAAAGTATAATCATGTTTCTATTGGAGAATCCAAATCTTAAATCTAAAAAATCTGTTATGGTTCAGGTCAGAAATTCCAAAGTGTTTTCTGGAGGCTGCCTGAATTTGGCTAGGATAAGCTTGATATGTTTCACCTCAGGTATGATTCAAATGACCCACTCGGAAGCTTTTATCAAAGTTTATTTAAGAATATAGTTAACGTGTATGGAAAGAAAATTAGCAATAACTTTTATCAATTACAAACAAAACAAAACACCCACGATAATGTATAACCCTTAGCAAATATATCGAAGATGTTCCAAACAAACCAATCCCATAAACAAAATCCTTCCACAGATTTAACTCATCAAAGACTAATGCTCATGTGATACTGGAATTGAGTTCTTTGGATGTATGATGCAGTTCCCCTGATACACTTAGGACAGTTTGAAGACAGCTTCTCAGAACACCAAGGAGAGACTCTGGTCAAGTCACCAACAGCAGATTTGCTACACCAGGCTGGTTGTCAGCTAACCAGCAGAATTTCCCAAAACCAGGGGGAGAGAGAGAGAGAGACAGACTTCTTTCCAGCTTGATGTCCCTTCTAAAGCTAAAACCTGCAGCTCAGAACTGAAAATGAAAGTGCTCCAGTCACCTGACCTGCAAACATTCTTCGTTTTGATAATGTAGGGTCATAAAACTAATTCCCAAAGTAAAAATAAACCACTGAGGGAGCAATAAAAGGGCTCCTAATAGAGAACCCAGTACTACAATGAGAGCTGGGAGCTACAGAAAACATGATTTTAAATAAACTCTTAAAGATACAATAATGTCACAAACCTGAGAGATATTTAAGATATCCATCAATATTTAAAGTAGTTTAAATTTAAATCCTCTAGTAGAAATCTACAGAGTCTAGTGAGAGACCACTATCCCAATTAACAGGAGAACTACCATCATCACATTCCAGCAGCTATACCTTTACCGAAAGTGACGCTGGAGTGAATCCAACGATTCTAAAAACCCTACTGCGTGGTTCCAATATTTATCCCATAAAAGAGTTGCACTGATAGGAAGTATGTGAGCGCATGTGTTGGAAAACACCCTTTACGTTAGTCAAGGTCCTTTGGCTGAAAAGGATACTGAGAAGGGCAGATTGTGGTCACTTCCTTGTGACCACAATCTGCACCTTGTGATCACGCAAACCAGCCTCCCATCCATTGACTCAAAGAA
The DNA here is from genome assembly GCF_964213995.1 of Mustelus asterias. NCBI lineage: Eukaryota > Metazoa > Chordata > Chondrichthyes > Carcharhiniformes > Triakidae > Mustelus > Mustelus asterias. The sequence goes on along the minus strand of NC_135818.1, from coordinate 63,528,582 downwards.
CAAAGAACAGTACAGCACAGGAAACAGGCCCTTCGGCCCTCCAAGCCTGTGCCGCTCCTTGGTCCAACTAGACCAATCGTTTGTATCCCTCCATTCCCAGGCTGCTCATGTGACTATCCAGGTAAGTCTTAAATGATGTCAGCATGTCTGCCTCCACCACCCTACTTGGCAGCGCATTCCAGGCCCCCACCACCCTCTGTGTAAAAAACACCCCTCTAATATCTGAGTTATACTTCGCCCCTCTCACCTTGAGCCCGTGACCCCTCATGATTGTCATTTCTGATCTGGGAAAAAGCTTCCCACCGTTCACCCCATCTATCCCCTTCATAATCTTGTACACCTCTATTAGATCTCCCCTCATTTTCCGTCTTTCCAGGGAGAACAACCCCAGTTTACCCAATCTCTCCTCATAGCTAAGACCCTCCATACCAGGCAACATCCTGGTAAGCCTTCTCTGCACTCTCTCTAACGCCTCCACGTCCTTCTGGTAGTGCAGCGACCAGAACTGGATGCAGTACTCCAAATGTGGCCTAACTAGCGTTCTATACAGCTGCATCATCAGACTCCAGCTTTTATACTCTATACCCCGTCCTATAAAGGCAAGCATACCATATGCCTTCTTCACCACCTTCTCCACCTGTGTTGCCACTTTTAAGGATTTGTGGACTTGCACACCTTGGTCCCTCTGTGTTTCTATACTCTTGATGACTCTACCATTTATTGTATAACTCCTCCCTACATTATTTCTTCCAAAATGCATCACTTCGCATTTATCCGGATTAAATTCCATCTGCCACCTCTCCGCCCAATTTTCCAGCCTATCTATATCCTGCTGTATTGCCCGACAATGCTCATTGCTATCCGCAAGTCCAGCCATCTTCGTGACTCTGTTTACACTTCCTGCTGCCTCGGCAAAGCAGCCCGTATAATGAAGAACCCCACACACCCCGGGCATTCTCTCTTCCACCTTCTTCCGTCAGGAAAAAAATACAAAAGTCGGAGGTCACGTACCAACCGACTCAAAAACAGCTTCTTCCCTGCTGCTGTCAGACTTTTGAATGGACTTACATTGCATGAAGTTGATCCTTCTCTACACCCTAGCTATGACTGTAACACTACATTCTGCACTCTCTCGTTTCCTGCTCTATGAACGGTATGCTTTGTCTGTATAGCGTGCAAGAAACAATACTTTTCACTGTATACTAATACATGTGACAATAATAAATCAAATCAAATCAAATCAAAAAGACACTCAGTTTCCAGGACTCAGTTGACAAATGATGGAGGGGTATCCTTGTGGTTATCTATTGTTACTTAGATTGTGGCACCTCACAATTCATCAATGCCTTGCTGAGGTGATGGAGAGGCGCGTTCTTGTTTTTCAGGAACTGTCTTGTGATAGAGGACATATCATATCCTCTGCTACAGGATGTTGAGCACACAACTATGCCTAGACATGCTTATAAACTTCTGAACCTTTGCCCAGCAGATGAACTCTGTTTTTAATGTTTAACCAATATTTCAGTGGAGAATCACATTTTTAAAAAGCCTATGACTTGCAGCTGTGTTCCTTCAGAAAGAAAAATGATCAGAAGTGCCACAGAGCTGCCAGAAAGATAGGATGAGTAGAGTTCTCCGCATGAGGGTATATCCCAGGATGATCATGAAGAATTCTGGCACCTTAAACTCAGCATGGAAGTGTTTCAGAAGTCTCAGCTTCACCCAGAGCCCCTGAGGATATAGGATTTAGGTGCTGGAGTAGGCCATTCAGCCCTTTCAGCCTGCTCACCATTCAGTAAGACTGTTGCTGATCTGGCTGTAGTCTCAACTCCACTTTGCTATCTGCCCCCCAATACCCTTGACTTCCCTGTCCATCAAGAATCTAACTAGGCCTTGAATAAATTCAATAACCCATTCTCTACTGCTCTCTGGGAAACTGAATTCCACAGACTAATAACCCTTTGAGAAAAAAAAACTGTCATCATTGTTAGGCCTCTTATTCTTAATCTGTTCCCTGTCCTCTCTCGCTGACACACACTGAACTCTCCTTTTGCTCCGTGTCTGTATCCTTTGACCACTCTCATAGGCAACATAAAGTTTTTTCTACGTTGTGTTTTCTCCACACAATCACTGAACTTTTAACCTTTCTCTTTAACTTCAGGGATTGTAAAGCCTCATTAAAATGGATATATATGTATATCACACAAACCCAAAAGACCTGACCTTTAGTCAGGAGTCTATCCAGATTCCCAGGCATCAAGGCTCAGGATCAACCGAAATGGAGCTGAAACCATTTTATCTTTCTTAACACACAAATATTTGTCAGCTTTTATTTCAATAGTTTTCCCAGCATTTCACCCTTGTGATGGTGATTATTGCACGCTCCTCCCACCCATTCACTTTTGATTTTCAAGTATCTGTGTAAATTTTCTCAGTCTTCTACAGTGAAGACAGGCGCAAAATATCTGTTCACTGCCTCTGCCATTTCCTTTTCTTCAATTATCAGTTCCCCAGGCTCACTCTCCAGACTGCCAACACTAGCTATAGTTACTCTTCTCCTATTTAAATACTTGTAGGAACTTTTACAATCTGTTTAATATTACTCGCTCGCTTTCTCTCATACTCTTCTTTCCCCCTCTTTATTTTTTTTAGACAATCTTTGCTGGTTCTTAAAATCTGATGAATTTTTTGACCTTTCATTAATCTTTGCAGATTTGTGCAGTGTCACTTTCAGTTTGATACTATCCTTCATTTCCTTATTCAGCCATGGATTATTCATCCTTCCCAAAGAATCTTTCTTTCTCAGTGGGATAAATCTTTAAATATCTCCTTAAAAGGCTACCTACTGATCTATCTTTAGCCTAGTTAGGCAGCACGGTGGCACAGTGGTTAGCACTGTTGCTTCACAGCACCAAAGACCCGGGTTCAATTCTAACTTTGGGTCACTGTCTGTGTGGAGTTTGCACATTCTCCCTGTGTCTGCGTTGGTTTCCTCCGGGTGCTCAGGTTTCCTCCCACAGTCCAAAGATGTGCAGGTTAGAGGGATTAGCCATGGTAAATGTGTGGGGTTACAGGGATAAGGTGGGTGAGAGGGTCTGGCTAAGATACATAGAAACATAGAAGATAGGAGCAGGAGGAGACCATTTGGCCCTTCGAGCTTGCTCCGCCATTCATTAAGATCATGGCTGATTGTCCAACTCAATTGCCTAATCCTGCTTTCTCCCAAAACCTTGATCCCATTCGCCCAAAATATTACCAAAATACTCTGGCTACTAAAATATTCTGGCCCCAAATATTCTGCCAGAGAGTCAGTGCCGACTCGATGGGCCGAATGGCCTCTTGTGTGCTGTAGGGATCATATAAAAAAAGACACACACAACGCGATTTACTTGGCATGATATCCTTTGGTTAAGCCTAATTATTAGTCTGTCACTGCTAAAATCTAAAGATGCTGCTCGTATCAATAATTTCAGTAAAATGGACATGTGAGTTCCAAAACAGCAAATCCAAGTTTTTGTGCTGGCTGTGATGATGAATGTACTTACAGAAGGAATTAGCTCCCCATGGCTTTAATCCTACTTTGTGTTCTACAAGCCTGGTGCTTCAGTGGGACTTCCCAACGAGAACAAAGCAAGATTTTCCTGCTCTGCTGCTGAGTAAGGAACATGGAGGCTAAGATCCCCACCATGGTGGTACCATGAGCAGCAACGAATGAAACTGATCATTTTTGATTGACTAAGAAACAGAGTTTTGATCATATCGTGTGGATAATCCCATCTTGGAAACTGAATAGTGACTGCAATGTTATATTAATCTTGAAATTATTTGTAGCTTCAATAAATTATAGTCCATAGGTTCTCTAATGGGGCAGGGATTTTGAAAAACCATGCTATTTTTAATGATAGCTGGGGTTCTTGGCTTGTCCATGGAAGGGATTTATTACACTGTCCAATGTCAAACTGTCTCAACTCTGCAAACTCAGTCAACTGGATCTAAGTAATGGTAACACTCCCAATATTGTGCTAGCTTGACAAAGCACATAAGGTTTAAGTATATTTCCTTGCTTTGTATTCTGAGAGTAATGTCCATCAACAGTTCGCATTGTTGGCACAATGGTATAAAAGGTTTAATGCAAAAATAAAGCTTCTGTGCTGAAGGCAAATGTAACACTCGAGCATAAACGGTTGGGTCCAAAGGCTTAATATTAGCAGTTTGATCCGTTCTGGGTGAGTATTTGCTTTAAATATATGAAACTAAATCAAAGGAGGAATGCCTGTGATACAGGACCCACCAAATAATGAGATAAATTAGGGGGACTTGATTTAGTTATTCAAAGTACAAAGATCGTAAGAGGTAGGGAAGACTGAGAGAGATCAGGAATTTCGCCATCTGAAGGACTTGGGAAAGAATGGGTTGAGTAGGAGACTCAATGAACAGGAGGACATCGAGAGGAGGGGGAAGGTTACCTTTAATAGATTGTTTGGGATTTAAGAAAGAAAAGGATAAGAATCAGAGGTGCACTGAGCAAACTAATATTGATGTAAATGTAAGAGGGACACACAAGGCTGCAGTAAAGAGAAAGGTCGGAGACCAGATGTGAGCCATATCTTGCCTATGAGGTAACAAGTTTATTGCTGACACACAAGTGAACTAATACTGCACTAACCTGTGGTGCGGTGTCTTGGTTCCTTGGCATGGTTGCTCATCCTTGCACTACTTGGTAAGATGTCTATCATAGAATAGAATCATACACCCCCTACTGCGCAGAAGGAGGCCATTCAGCCCATTGAGTGTGCACCAACCACAATCCCACCCAGGCCCTATTCCCGTAACCCCACATATTTACCCAACTAATCCCTTTGACACTAGGATCAATTTAGCATAACCAATCAAACTAACCCGCCCATCTTTGGACTGTGGGAGGAAACCGGAGTACCCGAAGGAAACCCACGCAGACATGGGGAAAATGTGCAAACTCCACACAGACAGTGACCCCGAGGCCAGAATTGAACCCTGGTCCCTGGCGCTGTGATGCAGCAATGCTAACCACTGTGCCACCCGTGCCACCCTGTTTTGAGTATGAGCCTTGTGGGAAGGTAGGAGTAGATTTTAGGCACTGGATAGTTACATTGTAGGCCCGTTACTGGGGTTGGCCTTCTCTGAGGACTTGGCCTCATCACCATAGGTCCCGCATGCTGCAGATAGAAAATAAGTGCTGCAGGTGTCCTGCTGACTCCAGGCCGTCACAATATTGAGCTGCTACGCCAATTTAAGATTGTAGGTGATGTCGGGGTGTTCCGCTTTTTTGGAAGAGGGAAGCAGCCAATAATATTTTGGCAGCTGCCCAGGCTGCTATTGTGAGCCCAGAGCAGCAATCCTGCTCCCCATAGGCTGTAAAACACTAAACTAAAACTCATTTGCTGCTCTCCTCTTTTGCTGAGAATGCGCGGAAGTGCTTTACCCAGTTCTTTCCTAAAATAGCAACCAGAGTTCCTACTTCCACTTTCAGACCCCTAATCTACGCACTATCAGGACCTTGCTTTGTGTGCAAACTGGCCGGCCTGGTGGGTGCCGATTCTCTGCATGCCTTCAGAAGTTGACTGGGGTGGAGATGGCATCGTGAAGATGGGAAGTGCCATTATGGACATCACTTAAACTACCAATCTCCCAATCTTCCAGTTGCCTGAGGGAGAATGGAGGAACTTTCCAGAGTATTTCTTCCCTTACTGACCCCCAGGTCCTTTCTTCTATTTTGCTGAGCACCTTCGGTCTCTGCGCAATCAGGACCCTGACCTTCTGGTTGCTTGCCATTTTAACACACGATCCTGCTCCCATGCCCACATGTCTGTCCTTGGCTTGCTGCAATGTTCCAGTGAAGCTCAACGCAAACTGGAGGAACAGCATTTCATCTTCCGGCTAGGCACTTTACAGCCTTCTGGTCTCAACATCGAATTCAACAACTTCAGATGATTTGCTCTACCCCACCTTGGCCCCCTTTGTTTTCATTCTATTTTATTTAATTTTTTACTGTTCTCTATCTTTCATTTCTTTATGGTCTTTCTTCATTCCCCCTCCCCGCCCCCACTCTTTCCTTCCCCCTCCTTCATCCCCCTTCCCTTACCTTTTCTCCCCCACTTCCCCTTTTCTCCATTCTACCTCTGTCCCATCTACCCCCCGCCCCGTACCTTCCCACTCCCTCCCCCTTCCCCCCCCTCCCCAACATCTCCATCTGCCACAGCCTACAGCTTCTCTGCTGTTTGGCCATTCACACTCTTTATTCTCTCTATGGACTGCCATTAGCAGTCTTTTCCCCTGGTTCCTATGGCTATGACTCATCTTTCATTCCCTCACCCTGCAGTATAAATATCTCCCACTTTCTATGCCTTTTAGCTTTGACAAAGGGTCATCTGGACTCGAAACATCAGCTTTTTTCTCTCCTTACAGATGCTGCCAGACCTGCTGAGATTTTCCAGCATTTTCTCTTTTGGTTTCCGATTCCAGCATCTGCAATAATTTGGTTCTTTCCTCTATTTGTTTGCCTCTCCCAAGATGCTGCATCGCTTTTTAGAGGAGGTGGTTGAAGTGGGCTCGGAAAAGTGTCCATCCTGCCTCACCTAGGTGGGTGTTTCAGCCTCTCTTGAAGTTGGCATTGAAGTTGATTAATAAGGGGGTCAGAGGTTATGGGGAAAAGGCAGAAGAATGAGGATGAGAAAAATATCAGCCATGATTGAATGGCGGAGCGGACTCGATGGGCCGAGTGGCCTAGTTCTGCTCCTATGTCTTACGGTCTTATGATATTATGGCAGGTGGATGTTGAGGAGGTTATTTGATTGGCATGTTTTTTCCCACACATTTTAGGGTCAGTCATTACTCTCTCCCCCAGCTGTTTCCCACAGTGGGTCCTGCGAAAATTTACCCCAAGCCGTGTCAAGACGTTTAAACCAAAATCAATACAATGTATTGTATTGCAATGAAAGGTGTTGTGATTTCAAGACAGAAACTGCCTCAACTTCTCGAAGATTATTTCGGGAAAGTGTGTCACTGAAATTGTTATTTGTAAGAAAGCTGTTTTTTTTCTCCCAGACAGATCTTGGCATCTGAGACGGAGGATTTAGGGAAAATCTCTTTGAAAACAAAGTCAAAGCCAATTAACTGTAAAAAGTAGTCATGTGAATGGAACTCTGTTGCAGACGCAGGCATTACACAGCAAGTCCACGTACAAGCTTTGGGATTAAGGGATTGGGTTCCTTAAGCAGTTAGAGAATCGAAAAGGTGATAGTTACAAGGTCTGCTGTTCCATAGGTTAGCTCACATTCGCCAACACAGTTGCAATTTTCAAAATCATGTACCAGGTTTTGATGCATTAGTTGTGCAGACGCTAAGACCTCAAGGCTAAAAAGGACGGCACGGTGACACCGTGGTTAGCACTGCTGCCTCACAGCGCCAGACACCCGGGTTCGATTCCCGGCTTGGGTCACTGCCTGTGCGGAGTCTGCACGTTCTCCCCGTGTCTGCGTGGGTTTCCTACAGGTGCTCCGGTTTCCTCCCAGAGTCTGAAAGACGTGCTGGTTAGGTGCATTGGTCATGCCAAATTCTCCCTCAGCGTACCCGAACAGGTGCCGGAGTGTGGCGACTAGGAGATTTTCACAGTAACTTCATTGCAGTGTTAATGTAAGCCTACTTGTGACAATAATAATTAAAAAGGAGCAGATTTTCTCAACAGAGTCCCAGAAATTTTGCAGCGACATAGTATACCAACAGTTAACATGTAAGCATTTGAATATTAATTGGTCAGCCGAACAAGACATATTTTATCGGAAAATCAATAAACATGATAATGGACTGCATATCATTAGACTCTGCTTCTCCTTAACTGGAACAGCTGGAAATTGCACCCGCCATATGTTTAACTCAATGTTTATGGGCATGCATAGGGATTTCATTTTAACCAGTCTTCTCCTAATTAAATACTGAATTAGTTGCATAAAATGACTGTGATGTATAAAGGGTGATGGATGGTATCCAGGGTTTGATTTGGTTTCTCTCTGAGGAGGGTAAACAGCAGCGGTTTTTTATTTCTTTTTATCGAATCTGAACCTCAAAACTGTTGGAATGGAGTCCTGGCAGCGATGTTCAGATAGTGACCACCAACACTAGGTCAAAAACAGAAAACGCTGGAAAATCTCAGCAGCTCTGACAGCATCCGTGGGGAGGGAATACAGCCAACGTTTCGAGTCTGGATGACCCATCGTCAGAGTTGGGTCCCACTGGAGCTTACAGGGTCAGAGTTGGGCTGCAATGAGACAGATGGGGAAGAGTGTAGGCAGGACTCATGTCTGGTCAGATGGTGATGAAGTCTGGCATGTGTGGGGGGGGTGAGTGGGAACGGGGATGTGAGGAGGATAGGAGCCACTGAAAGGGTAATGGGAGGGGCAGGGGGAATGTGGAAGGATGAGTGTTGGGACCCCGTTAGGTGACTGGGAGGGAGATCACTGTGATGGGTGTGTTAAGCGGGTGGACACATAAGGAGGCATGCTTACCCGGCTGCACGAAGGAGCTCATTCAGCTTCTTCCGGCACTGCAGTGCTGTCCGTTTATAGAGTGAGCTGCTATTTACTATCACAGCCACCATCACCCATGCAGCATTGGTGAGCTTGCTGGCTGGACATCTCCCTGTTGAAGGCTGGAGGATGATTTCAAGAAGAAATTAGACATAGCTCTTGGGGCTAAAGGGATCAAGGGCTATGGGGGGGGGGGGGGGGGAAGGAGGAGAATTAGGGTGTTGAATTTGATGATCAGCCATGATCAAAATGAATGGTGGAGCAGGCTCGAAGGGCTGAATGGCCTCCTCCTGCTTCTAGTTTCTATGTTTTTATGCCACACTTGTGCGCCAGCCCATCGAGCACTTTGGTGAGAACTCCCTCTGAGAGTTGTGGGGCTGCCACCTCCCATCCATCGATTGGACTCGGAACAAGTGCTTGGGGAATGCTGGAGAGGCGTTTAAAAGGACTGCTAATTGCTGAGGGACAAGTAATTCCGGGCAAGCGAATCAGGGGCATGCTGCCACACGCACGGAGTGAAACCCATGCAAAAATTGTTTTTTTCAAAGTGGCTGAAAATATGGCCATTTTTCCTGCCGACGGTATTCACTCCGGTTTTCTTGCTAAAACCGACACTTTGAAGAAATATTGGAAAATTCTACTTGTTAACTCTATCTCCTCTCTCCACAGATGCTGCCAGACCTGCTGAATATCTCCGGCGTCTTCTGTTTTTTATGGAATTATTCAAAGGCTCTGCTGGCATCTGAGCCACTATTCCTCACTGTCAGAAACAGATTACTGGTCATTCATCTCATTGCTGTTGTGCACAGCATAGATGCCGCTGCTTGAAAAACTAATTCGTCTGAGGTGAAGCACTTTTGAGAGGTTTCTGAGAATTGTAATAAAGCACCACATACATGGAGGAGGTTGTTTTTTTAAAAAACACAATAACCCCACAGTGCCTACAGCGAAAAGAGCAGGTCTCACTCAATACAACACCCATTCATCGAAAATATCAGTATTTGAGGGGAACAGTTAGGGGCTAGATTAGACAGCTCCTGAAAACGGGCACAGGGCTCGCAATGGGTGATTACCCATTCCCATTCATTGTGATGCAGACAGCATGCCAACCTCATGCTTCCTTACAGAATACCATGATTGCAGTGTGCAGCCATTGCTAATGATGCTGTTTGAATGGCAGCACATCTCAGCAGGCAGGTGCTTACAACCCACCCTCAAGACACTGCCAATCTGCCCAAACTGCTGTAACAGGTGAGGGACCTTTTTTATTCACACTAAAGAAACCCTTAGAGCCCTGCCTGATGGCATCAATGCAATTGTGGGTGGCACGGTGGCACACTGGTTAACACTGCTGCCTCACAGTGCCAGGGACCCGGATTCGATTCCTGGCTTCGGGTCACTGTCTGCGTGGAGTTTGCACATTCTCCCCATGTCTGCGTGGGTTTCTTCTGAGTGCTCTGGTTTCCTCCCACACTCCAAAGATGTGCGGGTTAGGTTGATTGGCCATGCTAAATTGCCCATCAGTGTCAGGGCGATTAGCAGGGTAAATACATGGAGTTGCGGTGATAGGGCCCGAGTGGGATTGTTATCAGTGCAGGCTTGAGGGGCGGACTGGCTTTCCTCTGCACTATAAGGATTCTATAATGATTTTATGGTGATTCAATGCTTTGGGCACCAGTGGAGCAACCAAAGTGCTCTGACCATTGCCCACACCCATGCAATTTGCTGCTGCTGATTGCCCATTTTTTAAGCAAGTTGAATTTATCTCAACTGGGGATAGAGCCCAGAAACCAAAAGGGCAGGAAGAGATTATCAACTTTTGATTGCACAGGTTTACTGGTCAAAACCTGCCTGTCAGGTAATCTACTTCTGAAGACCTTTCTCACCCATTTGCAAGGTTGCAGGTTTGTGTGTTGGATGGAATATCTCAATATGGTATCTTTGGCTGCTAAATTGACCTGGTTTGTAGTTCCCATATGCCTCTCAGTAACAAATCATTAGAAGGTAGAATTGTGCACACTGCTCCCAAATTGTGTTCTCCCACCTCCAGTACTGACAACCGTTGGGTAGTCCTTAGGATCCAGGGAAATGAATGTTTCTGCACAGACTGTTGAGATTATGAGTAGCATTCTTCGGGAAATTTTAAATGATGTCTTACTTCACGTTTGATAGATTTTACTTCTAAAATACAAAAACAACAAAAGGTAGCATTTGTATTCCTGATAGACCAACCAGACTCTGATTCCACAAACAATGTTCATTTTAATAGCATAGTATATACGGTGTGTTATAACGCAACAGAGACATCTTCGCTTCCTGAAAGTACACCATATCTAAGCATTCTCAGTCATTTTTTCATGCTTTATCTCATCTTCAATTATTTAGTCTATCAACATCATTAGCCTTACATTTCCCTCTTGAGTGGAAGGTGTGAGATAGATCATTTTTATCCTTCTTGGAAGTTTACCTCAACAATACAAAGAACAAAGAACAGTACAGCACAGGCCCTTCGGCCCTCCAAGCCTGCGCCAATCATGTTGTCCTATCTCGACCAACCAGCTGTCTCCCTCTATGTGTCTATCCAGGTAAGTCTTAAATGTCGCTAATGTGTCTGCCTCAACCACCTCACTTGGCAGTGCATTCAAGGCCCCCACCACTTTCTTTGTAAAAAGCTTCCCCCACACATCTCCACTGAACCTTTCCCCCCTTACCTTGAACTTGTGCCCCCTTGTAATTGTCACTTCTGCCCTGGGAAAAATCTTCCAATCATTCGCCCTATCTATACCCCTCATAATTTTATAAACTTCTAGCAGATTGCCCCTCAGCCTCCGTCTTTCCAGGGAGAACAATCCCAGTTTATTCATGAAAACCTGACAAATCCCATTAGGTACACAGTGACAGATTTGAACGTGAGGCTTTGTTCAATCTTCAATCTGTGACCAAAGGGAGGTAATTATTTTCGTCATTCGACTAAGGACCCTACACAAAATGTCAGCAATAATTGAGCCAAACATGTCTATATGCACAGAATGGAGAACTGACAGACAAGAATGGAGGTCAAGTCTTTTGATACCTACCTTTAATTCAGCAAAGCAGCAATGTACACACAAAATCCATCATTGCAACTCTGTTACTTTCAAGAGCTTTAGCTTTTACTTGTGCAGGTAAATAGTATAAATTTTACAATGGCATCATAGGGTTTATTGGCAGGTGGCCAGGGTGGGGCGGCACAGTGGTTAGCACTGCTGCCTCACAGTGCCAGGGACCTGGGTTCAATTCCCGGCTTGGGTCACTGTCTGTGCGGAGTCTGCACATTCTCCCCGTGTCTGTGTGGGTTTCCTCCGGGTGCTCCGGTTTTCTCCCACGGTCTGAAAGACGTGCTGGTTAGGTGCATTGGCCATGTTAAATTCTCTCTCAGTGTACCCGAAGAGGTGTCGGAGTGTGGTGACTTGGGGATTTTCACAATAACTTCATTGCAGTGTTAATACAAGCCTGCCTGTGACACTAATAAATAAACCTTTTCAAAACTTTAAGTGCTTATTTCTGAGAGAGAGCAAAGACAGCAGACCTCTGACCTGGATCTCCCTCCCTTTTATATCAAGAGTAAATCAATATGTGCAATGATGGGAAATTGTATCTGAGTGGGATCTACCTATAGGTTCACCATTTGACCAGAAAACATATTGAACTGTTTGAAGTGGACCTGTTTTAAAATTACAATACAGGAAAAGACACTGACCAAGAATGGCTGCCATGAGTCATCTGATGCCTGAAGTTGTAAATTGACCTTTTCTGGAAAGTTACTACATGGATTGCACTGCAGACCTGCTGACATGCTGCTCATGCACCTGTGGAGGATGAAGTGCCCCCATGTCCTGTTGGTTTCCATTATCTTAAACGGTGTGAGATGAAAAATCAAAAATGCACTTTTTGTCTGACAATAATGGCTGCAAGAGTTGTCGTTTGAATTCCTCCTTGGAATTTACAGACATGAGGTTTGAGAATTGGTTTTGCCAAGTTGGAAACAGAGAAAACTCAATCAACTGGAAACACCATTGAAGGTAACAGTAAGGAATCTCCTGTGGGCATCCCTGGCAAGGCCAGCATTTATTGCCTGTCCCTAAATGACCTTGAGAAGGTGCTGGTGAACTGCCTTCTTGACCCGTTACAGTCCACCTGGTGTAAGTACATCCAAAATGCTTTTAATGAGGGAATTCCATGATTTTGACCCAGCGACAGTGAAGGAACAGCAATATATTTCCAAGTCAGGATGGTGAGTGACTTGGAGGGGATCCTTCTAGATAGCAGCAGTATTAGGTTTGGAAGGTGCTGCCTAGGGAGTCTTGGTGAGTTTCTTCAATGCATCTTGTAGATGATACACATTGCCGCTACTGAGCGTCGGTGGTGGAGGGAGTGAATGTTTATGGAAAGGATACCAATCAAGCAGGCTACTTTATTCAAGATGGTGTTGAGCTTTGTGAGTGTCGTTGGTGCTGCATTCATTCAAGAAAGTGAAGAGCATTCCATCACATCCCTGACCGTGCCTTGTGGATGGTGGACAGGCTTTGGAGAGTCAGGAGGTGAGTTACTTGCTGCAGCATTCCTAGCCTCTGAACTGCTGTTGTAGCCACAGCACTTATATTGTTTGACCAGTTCAGTTTCTGGTCAATAATAAATCCCTGGATGTTAATGGTGTGGGATTCAGCGATGGAAACGACACCAGATGTCAAGGCGCAATGGTTAGAATTTTTCTTGTTGGAGATGGTCACTGCCAGGCAATTGTGTGGCGCAAATGTTATTTGCCACTTGTCAGATATGTCCAGGTCCTTCTACATTTGGACATTGATTGCTTCAGTATCGGATGAGTTGCGAACGGTTCTGAACATTGTGCAGTCACCAGTGAATATCCCTACTTCTGATTTTATTTGCAAGAAAGGTCATTCATGAAGCAGCTGAAGATGGTTGGATCTGGGTCTTTTCTCTGAGGAACTCTTGCAGTGCTGTCCTGGACCTGAGATGACTGACCTCCAAAAAACCACAACCATCTAATAAAAGCAAATTACTGTGGATGCTGGAATCTGAAACAAAAACAGAAAATGCTGGAAAATCTCAGAAAATCTGGATGATGAGTCATCCATGTTTAACAGCTTGGCTCTATTCTCTCTCCACAGATGCTGTCAGAGCTGTTGAGATTTCCCAGCATCTTCTGTTTTTGAAGCACAACCATCTTCCTTTGTGCTATTTATGACTCCAACCAGTGGAGACTTTCCCCCCCGATTCGCTTGATGCCATATTTGGTCAAATGCTGCTTTGATGTCAAGGGCAGTCACTCTCACCTCACCTCTGGAATTCAGCTCTTTTGTCCATGTTTGAACCAAGGTTGAAATGAAGTGAGGAGCTGATTGGCCTTGGCGGAACCCAAACTGAGCAGGTTATTGAGCAAGAGATGTTTGATAGTGTTGTTAATGACTCCTTCCATCACTTTACTGATGATCAAGAGTAGGCTGGGGATATAGTTGGCTGGGTTGGATTTGTCCTGCTTTTTGTGTACAAGACATACCTGGGCAGTTTTCCACATTGCCAGGTTGATGCCAGTGTTGTTGCTGTACTGGAATAGCTTGGCTAGGGGCACGGCAAGTTCTGGAACACAAGTCTTCAGTGCTGTTACCGGTATGCTGTCAGGGCCCGTAGTCTCTGCGGTATCGAGTGCCTTCAGCTGTTTCTTGATGTCACGTGGAGTGAATCGAATTGTCTGAGGACAGACATCTGTGATGCTGGGGAGCTCCCGAGGAGGCAGAGTTGAATCGTAAACACGGTACATCTGGCTACCGAGCAAACGCTGACTATTAAATCTCTGACACTATCTCCAATCTCTCCTAAACCATGGCCCAACAACCGAGAATTTTACATCTGATTTAAACACAATCTTTGTCTCTTTATTTGATTTGATTTTTGATTTGATTTATTATTGTCACACGTATTAACATACACTGAAAAGTATTGTTTCTTGTGCGCAGACAAAACATACCGTTCATAGAGAAGGAAAGGAGAGAGTGCAGAATGTAGTTTTGCAGTCAGAGCTAGGGTGTAGAGAAAGATCAACTTAATGCAAGGTAAGTCCATTCAAAAGTCTGACAGCAGCAGGGAAGAAACTGTTCTTGAGTCGGTTGGTACGTGACCTCAGACTTTTGTATCTTTTTCCTGAAGGAAGAAGGTGGAAGGGAGAATGTCCGGGGTGTGTGGGGTCCTTAATTATGCTGGCTGCTTTGCCGAGGCAGCAGGAAATGTAAACAGAGTCAATGGATGGGAGGCTGGTTTGCGTGATGGATTGGGCTACATTGACGACTTTTTGTAGATCCTTTACTTGATACATCACCATTCCCTCTGGCTTTTGCATCATGAAATCTTTTGTTGTTTAATCTCTCCTGCCCTCTACTCTATCACAGACCTTCCCTTTCATTCTTCCTGCCCAAATACCCCTCCACCCCTGCCCCACCCGCCCCCCCCCCCCCCCTCCCACCCCCTCACCCCCTCCCACCCCAACTCCCCCTGGCCCTTCTACTGGCTTAAACACGTTGACATGTCTATCTTCCTTCAGCTCTGAGGAAAGATCATCAACATGAAATGCTAAGTCCATCTCCCTCCATTGATGCTGCCTGACCTGCTGAGTATTTCCAGCATCTTTCGTTTTTCATTTCAGATTTCCAGCATCTGCAGTATTGTAATTTTTGCATTATTGTGGGGAGACGGGTACAGGCTCAGAATAGAATATAGAATCATAGAATCCCTACAGTGCAAAAAGAGGCCATTTGGCCCATTGAGTCTGCACCGACCACAATCCCTGCCAGGCCCTATCCCCAGAACCCCATTTATTTGCCCTGTTAATCTGTGACATTAAGGGTCAATTTAGCTTGGCCAATCAACCTAACCTGCACGTCTTTGGACTGTGGGAGGAAACTGGAGCTCCCGGAGGAAGCCCACACAGATCCGGGGAGAATGTGCAAACTCCACACAGACAGTCACCCAAGCTGGGAATCGAACCCGGGCCCCTGGAACTGTCGGGCAGCAGCGTTAACCACTGTGCCACTTTAGATATTAAAGAGGGAACTTCAGAGTGCTAAAATTGTAAATAAATTGAATCCTAGTATTTAATCACAGGGTTTGTAGAATATAAAAGTCAAGAGTTAATGATGAACCAATATAAAATCTTAAGAAGCCAGCAGAGTGCTTTGTGCAGTACGGGGCTCCACATTACAGGAAAGATATTGAGGTTTTACAAAGGGTACAACGTACATTGATTAGAATGTGGAATGGAATGGCAAAATGCAAATACAAGGGAAGACTTGAAAAATGGGGTGGTGTTCTGGATAAATATACCAGTTATAGGGTAAAAGCATAGAATTGTTTAAAATAATGAAAGAACAATACAGGGTAGATATAAGCTGGTTTGGCAGCATCTGTAGGGAGAGAAACAGAGTTGACAGTTCAGGCCAATGGCCTTTTATCAGAAAGGTCAACAACCTGAAAAGTTAGGTTGAATTTTTACATTCCCCTAGCAGTCGGTCTGAAGGCCTGCGGTACATAAAACACAATTGACATTATGCCCACTGCCTAATCACCCGACCCTGCCCTCTTTGCAATAATATTTTGCAATAATAATAATTTGAGACATTGATAGGATGCAGAGCTGGGCTGAAAAATGACAGATTCATTTTGGTAGGACAAGTTTGAATGCGGGTTACAGGGTCAACGGCAGGGTTCTGAGGAATGTGGAGGAACAGAGAGATCTTGGGGTTCATATCCACAGATCTCTGAAGGTTGCCACTCAAGTGAATAGAGCCGTGAAGAAGGCCTATAGTGTGTTAGCTTTTATTAACAGGGGGTTGGAGTTTAAGAGCCGTGGGGTTATGTTGCAACTGTACAGGACCTTGGTGAGACCACATTTGGAATATTGTGTGCAGTTCTGGTCACCTCACTATAAGAAGGATGTGGAAGCATTGGAAAGAGTGCAAAGGAGATTTACCAGGATGGTTTGGGGGGTAGGTCTTATGAGGAAAGGTTGAGGGAGCTTGGGCTTTTCTCTTTAGAGCGGAGGAGTATGAGAGGGACTTAATAGAGGTTTATAAGATGATGAGGGGGATAGATAGAGTGGACGTTCAGAGACTATTGGAGGTTATTGGATAGGCACATGGAGCACACCAGAATGATAGGGAGTGGGATAGCTTGATCTTGGTTTCGGACAAAGCTCGGCACAACATCGAGGGCTGAAGGGCCTGGACTGTGCTGTACTGTTCTATGTTCTATGTTCTAATACGTGGGGTGGGAGAGCAGCATTTGCAAAGGCTTCAACTTTCCATGACCCAACGCTGAACACATGACTGAAGAATTCAATTCTGCTTTCATTGAATAAGCACTTGTCTTTGTTCAAGGTGAGGTTACATTCTCCACAACATTATAGGCATGCGTGCTGGCATGTCTTGCATTCATTTTCACTGTGACCCTCGAGGAGAGTGTTATCACTGGTGTTCAGCATCCATCACTCTTCAGTGACTATGTTCTAAAGTGAAATTTTTTCAGTTGGTAAACAAATTTTTCATCTCATTCGACTGAGTGCGTTGTTAAATTAATATAAAAGTCACAATATGTAATAAGTTGAATGTTCAAGTTATGCCTAAGTTTATACTTCATTGAAATATATGGGGAGAAATTTTCCAGCCGTTCACACCAGCGGGATTTTCTGGACCCGCTTCAGTGAACGGAGATTTGGCTGAGCGCCAAATTCTCCATCCTTGCTTGCAGCGGCAGCGCAGTGTGACCAGCTGAAGAATTACAGCCCTGGTGTCTCTCATTTACTACGGGGAGGAATGAAGTGTATTGCAAATTGCCTGATATGTTTGGTTCATTGGGACTACTTATACCAGCAGAAGGAGTGTGCAACAAGTGAAATAAAAGAAAGCCATTGTTTGCTTGTGCAGTTTTAAATTCTGGAGGAGGGGGGCAATCTCACCAAAACATTCTAAGTGCCGGACCAGCGTGCAAATGGGAGAGTTTCAGATCCGGTTTTTCAGTGAGGCCACAAATTAAATCTTATGCAACTTAGTGCAAAAATGATGCACAATCTGATTCCCGCCAGCAGGGGGAGGGGCAGGGCCCAAGCTCATCAGGAAGCTGGTTGCTCACACTGGAGGACACAATTGCGCATGTGCAGATCAGATGCAAAGGTGAGCTCCCTTCACTCAAATTTTTAGCTGGGGTGTTGGGGACCATGGCATTCCATTTCATCCAGCCCATTGACTCTGTTTCTCTCTCTACAGTTGCTTCCTGACCTGTTGAGTATTTCCAGCGTTTTCTGTTTTTAGTTCAGATTTCCAGTATCTGTAGTAAATAGAAACAAACTGTTTTCAGCAGTTCAGGGATCAAAAATGAGTTTCCCTCTGTTATAATGTGCCTTTAAGGAATAGCAGCATGCCATCACTAAAAGGGAAGTGTGTCAAGTGATCCAGTTTCAGTTTTACTTTGTCCTCACACAGCCCTGCTGCTGTTGTCTTCAAGTCTTCTGCCTTTGTATATGTATTCTCATGCGTCCAGTCTTAAATAAATGAATCTATAATGTGTTTACCCAATCCCTTGTGAGTGATTGAGGCATTTATATCTCCAGCCGGTCATGCCGGTGGGATTCTCCGGTCCTGCCGGCAGTGCACCCTTGCCCATGGGTTTCCCGCCGACGTAGGGTGATGTCAATGGGAATTCCCATTGACAGTGGCGGGACCAGAGAATCCCACTGTTAGCAAACAACACGCCACCTCCCACCAGTGGGAAACATGCAGCTGAGAGGCCGGAGTATCTTGCCCAGCATCTTTACTGCGGTTGTGGAGCTCACATCAAGGGTTAGTGGTTGAAACTATGCCAGCATTCGCGATTAGATTGGATAGGTGAATGAAGGAAATGATGATAAAGAGATATTGAAACAGGAAGGGTAAATTGATGTGGATTTTTTATTTCAGTGGACACTTAATGCTATCATAGACTGATTAGACTTAATGGACTTTTTCCAGATTGTGACTTGCATATTTCTACATTAGTTGCTATTGCAATACTGTGGACACACTCATATGAAAAATGCAATTGTACATTTAACATATTCATTTGCACTCCCAGGCATGGGACACCATGATAAGGTATTGGGCTAATTAGCTACAAAGAATGTGAAAAGTCAAGCCACAAATATGATCCCATAAACAATAAAGTGCCGAAGGACTCAATGAAGAAAGGCATTGCAATTTCCTTCAGCTCCCTACTGAAGGTTCGCATGTTCCTGTCGCTTGTAGGTAGTCCAATTTCCTTTGGGGAATCTTTAATCGTCCTTTATTTCTGTTGATGAGTTTGAGATTCTCAGAATCACATTTTAATGATGGATTCCTTGGGGAATAGATGCCTTTTCAGTGAAGTGCTTGCTTCCAGTGTCCCAATCAGGTTAGGATCATTAATTAGACCTGTGAACAAGGCACTCCTTATTCTCTGCAAGCTAGAGAACACTGTCGCAGTCCAAGACAAAACGTACTCAGATGATGTCATGGAATGCTTAGTGAGCATGCCCAATAGGCAGAAGAAGGCTGGCTGAATTTGCATTCTGGAAGCTAATTTGAGGACAGTGATGAACCTCACAAAGCAGTTGCATCAGTTTCTTTTTTACTTTCCTGATCACTGGCCAACTGTAAGCAAGGCAGGAAGATCAGCTCCTGGGTTGGAACAAACACCATCTCCACTCAGCTTTTGCAGCCTTGGTCACCAAGTGCACTCGAGCCTGATACAACCCAAAACATGAACTGATGGCTTGACCACAACCCCTGACCAATGTCACGCTGCAAGATACATATTCACGGTTAGGGGATAAATAAAGAGGTAACCCAACTAAGAAATCACTTCAAGAAATTCAAATGCCTCCTTATATATGAATGGGCCTCTGAAGAATCAAAGCCTGCCTGGCATCCAGTTTGAGTGCTATGGATGGTCGATGCATTGCCCATGTAGACACTCAAGACAGTGTGCAGGCTTTCGACAGTACTATAAATTTACAGATCTTAAACTCTCGCCTCAGATTAGTATTTAATTTAATTTGATTTGATTTATTATTGTCACATGTATTGGGATACAGTGAAAAGTATTATTTCTTGCGTGCTATACAGACAAAGCATATCATTCATTGAGTACCAAGGGGAGAAGGAAAGGAGACAGTGCAGAATGTAGTGTTGTGGTCATAGCTAGGGTACAGAGAAAGATCAGCTTAATATAATGTAGGTCCACTCAAAAGTCTGATGGCAGCAGGGAAGAAGCTGTTCTTGAGTCGGTTGGTACGTGATCTCAGACTATTGTATCATTTTCCCGATGGAAGAATGTGGGAGAGAGCATGCCCAGGGTGTCCAGGATCCTTGATTATGCTGGCTGTTTTTCCGAGGCAGCGGGAAGTGTAGACGGAGTCAATGGATGGGAGACTGGTTTCTGTGATGGACTGGGCTACGTTCACAACCCTTTGTAGTTTCTTGCTAATTTATGCTAGTTTCCTATTTCCCAGAACAATATATACCTGAGATAAGTTTGCCTTGAGAAACAAGAATTCTGTTTTCTGGTTAGTTGTGAATCAACATATATTAATTTGCATGCCTTCTGATGCGTGGAAGTCAGAGATAGGAAAAACAATTGAGTAATTAATGTTTTGAACTGACAAACCTCAATCTTGCCTTGCAGCGTAAAGCTTTTTTGCTCCTCTGCTTTTCAGCTAACAGATTCTGTTGCAGGGCTGTCAATTTGCTCTTCTGCAGTTCCCCTGATGACATTATCCTTTTTGACACTCACAGGTTATTTATGGACATTGGAAGTGACAGTGTCAGGGGTCAGAATCAAAGAGTTGCGGCAATATTCTTCAGGCTTCATCGCATTAAGTGTCAACATGAAAGAGAGCCCTGGTCTATTTATCCAATTAGTAACTGAAGATAACACCCAGCTTTCAAAACCAACATTAGAAAGAGTGGCATCAGCAAACTAATTTTAGTAAATTGTATATGTACTAAATGTCAGTTTCAATACCGTGTCGCATGTATTTACTGGGCATATCTATACAGAGCACCTCTAACATAAAATACAATCTATTGTTTAATACAAGGTATTCAATGACAGTGTGCAACTTAATATATTGGTACATTCTGCACTCTCTCATTTCCTTCCCTATGCAGCCAGCTAGTGTCTTAATATTTCCACATTGTTGTGTCCAGTTATAAATATTATTTAGAAGAATAAAAACAAAGCATATTTTGCTCACATGGCAAGAGCACTCAACAAGAGAGAAGATGCCAGAAATATGTAACATGTCCACCAGTCTCTGTAAAGAGAAGAGATAGGTTAATATGTTGGCTGTTGATCCAACATCAGAATTGGTAAGTGGCAGACAATGAACACCCCCTGATAGGGCTGAACAAAACAAGGCGGGAGACAACGACAAGAAATGTCAACACACGGGATTGCTGACTCCGATTACAGGGAGGAAATTAATTGCTTTCATTGACTGCAAAGGCTGGGCAGAGCAGATGCCATCTGCGGCATGAAAAGGCTGTCAAGCCTAGTGTACCTCAACCCTCCTCTCTGCCTCTCCCCCCACCTGCGTTCACTCCTCCACTGCTTTAATCTTCCTTCTTTTGGCAATTTCCAGTGCGGTGACAACAGATTTTAACAGTTATCCATTTGCCAATTCCCACGTTGTCCCACAAACACTCCTTCCACGTGAAACATTAAGTTGATCTTTCTCTACACCCTCGCTATGATTGTAACACTACATTCTGCACTCTCTCGTTTCTTTCCCTATGAACGGTATGCTTTGTCTGTATAGCGCGCAAGAAACAATACTTTTCACTGTACACTAATACATATGACAATAATAAATCAATATTCGTGTCCTCCCCCCACCGATTGCTGCAGAGTGGCAATTAGCCCCTCCCCCATTAGCCCTGCCCCCCCCCACTGACCCCTCCCCCTATTAACCCTGCCACTCACTAGCCCTGCCCCCACTGGCCCCACTTCATTAGCCCCACCCCCGCTGGCCCCTCCCCCATTAGCACCCCGGCATTGCCCGGTGAGTATTGCCCAGGTGCCAGGGTAGTACTGCCAGTCTGGCACTGCCCAAGGGGCAACCTCCCTTGCCGTCGGCCTCCCCAAGGGGACTCAATGGCCTCTGGTTCCACCGGCAAGGCCAATTTGACTGCTCCCAATTCATGGGGAGCGTGTCTATTCCTTGCCAGCGAGAACCTTTTCCGGCGAGGTCATAAAGGGGGAGGAGCCCAGACGGTTGAATGCCGGGCTCGCTAAGCAGATGTTAAACAGCATTTCAATAAATTTCCATTCTTTTACCTGTCTTTTGCCCATTTCTGGCGAGAGGCTGACCTTGCCGGAAATCCGGCGCTCGTAAAATGGCGCTGGTTGCGAAAACTGGCGCCAATTACGCTAATCGCTTTATGCCCCCCCACTTTACAAGCACGTTGCACCTGAAAACGGGTGCAGTGCAATGGTAAAATCACCCCCATAGTGTTCAATTCTGGTCACATTACCAGAAGGATGCGGAAGCTTTGGAGTAGGTACAGGAAAGATTTACCAGGATGTTGCCAGGCATGGAGGGCATTTGCTATGAAGAGAGGTTGGAGAAACTTGGTTTGTTCTCACTGGAACGATGGAGGTTGAGGAGCGACCTGATAGAAATCTACAAGACTATGAGGGGCATGGACAGAGTGGATAGTCGGAAGCTTTTTCCCAGGGTGGAAGAGTCAATTACTAGGGAGCAGATGTTTAAGATGCGAGGGACAAGGTTTAAAGGAGATGTACGAGGCAAGTTTTCTACGCAGAGGGTGGTGGGTGCCAGGAACTCGCTGCCTGGGGCAGTCGTGGAAGCAGATATGATAGTGACTTTTAAGGGGTGTCTTGACAAATACATGAATAGGATGGGAATAGAGGGATATGGTCCCCGGAAGGGTAAGGGGCTTTAGTTCAGACCGGCAGCATGGTTGGTGCAGGCTTGGAGGGCCAAGGGGCCTGTTCCTGTGCTGTAATTTTGTTTGTTCTTTGTTCTTTATAAGCAGAATGCACCCAATAAATGGTTGCTGCAGTGGAAGCTCAGACTGAGATCATGAGATCCATGCTTGCTGCCATGCATGTTCAGACTGCTGTCAGAATGGTTTAGGATTCCAGTGGCATACAGGCTTTCAGAATGCTCGAGCAACCTGCCTTCCAAAATATTCCGAGGAGTGCTGAGGTACTGACGGTGGTTCTGTGGCCCATGAAACTGTTGTCCTCTCTCAGAATGATAGCATTCACCCTCCTGCCCCTGCCACTCCACCAGTGCCCTTGCTGTTGCCTATTAGCTAGCCAGCCAGCCCAGACTATTGCCGTCTGTGCCAAGGTGGTGCAGTCTGAAGTCGGGCCCTCAGGGCTTTTGGAGTCTTGCAAGGCCATCTGCAGTCTTTCTCACTGAAAGTCAGCAGCCATTTTGTTAGCACTAGCTCAGACTGGAAAGAGACCAATGAGATAGACACTGAAGGTGGAATTTTACCGGCACGCCTGCCCCGATTCCAGGGACGGGCGAAGCTCGGAGAACAGCATTCTCCACTGGCCTCAGGCGGGATCATACGGGCCTCGGGCAGACATGCCTGTAATACTCCCCCCTGTGGGAACACACAGGTGTTGTACCCCTCAGAACAGAGAGGGTAGAGAGGAGATTTGGTAGTGGTTTCAAAATCATGAAGGATCTGGAAAGGAGATTAAAAGAAACACCTGTTCCCATCGGTAGAAGGGTTGAGATCGGTGACACAGTGGTTAGCATGGCTGCCTCACAGCACCAGGGACCCGCTTTCAATTCCCGGCCTCAGGTCACTATCTGTGTGGAGTTTGCACACTCTCCCCATGTCTGCGTGGGTTTCCTCTGGGTGCTCCGGTTTCCTCCCACAGTCGAAAGATGTGTGGGTTAGGTGGATTGGCCAGGCTAAATTGCCCCTTAGTGTCAGGGATTCGCTAGGGTAAATGCATGTGGTTATGGGGATAGAGCCTCGGTGGGATTGTGGTCGGTGCTGACTCGATGGGCTGAATGGTCTCCTTCTGCACTATAGGATTCTATGATTCTATGAGAACCAGAGGACTCAGATTTCAGGTGATTGGCAAAAGAACCTATGGTGATGTGAAGGATAAAAGCAAAACACTGTGGATGCTGGAATCTGAACCAAATACAGGAAATGCTGGAAAATCTCAGCAGGTCTGACAGCATCTGTGGAGTGAGAATAGAGCCAATGTTTCGAGTCTGGATAGCTCTTCGTCAGAGCTCTGAGGGTCATCCAGACTCGAAATGTTGGCTCTATTCTCTCTCCACAGGTGATATGAGGGAAATCTTTGTTACGCATCAGTTAGCTCTATCTGGAATGCATTGATAAAAGTGCGATTCAAACATGGCTTTCAAAAGGGAACTTAAAGTGCAACAATTAGAAAAATGGTGGGACTACAGGGAAAAGATGGGAGGAGAATGGCTAAATTATTCTTGCAGAGAGCTGGCAGAAACTTGATGGGCCAAATGGCCCCTGCTGTGTTGGATGATTCTGTGAATAATTCAGTTGCGTATGCATTATTGCAAGTGCTGCTGGATAAAGTTGTTATGGAATGATGTTTTGTGGAATTATTCCAGACCAAGAGGATGTTGGAAAAGTACATAGAAGATGGATTGAAATGTAGGGAGTTTTGGAGGAACAATGATGTGGGGATAACAACTTAGGGGAACAGAGGCTTCAGTATCCACTCTGGACAATCCGCCTGGAGCAAGGAGGTTTTCGATGCCTCATCCCTGTGCCTCATCTTTCTCCTTCTCTCCTTCCTCCTGCTGAGGTGCCCTCCAAGTACCAGGTGGGAAGGACCGAGCCCTGACAATAAAGAGGTTGTGGAGGATGCAGCAGACCATAATTGAACTTGGAGGATAAAAGGCACCTCACTCCCCTAGAGTCATTCAGGCAGAGAAACCATGGTTTCACGATGCCCAAGGTTTGTTTGCTCCATATAAACCTCCCCCCCCGCCACCCACCTTCCACCCCCCTCAAGCTCAAGTCTGACCCCGTCTCGACCAGACACCCCCCTCCGGCTTCAGCTCCAACCCTGAACCCCTCCACCCCCCCCACCCCACTCCTGCTCTGACAGAAAAAGGGGGTGTGGCCTACCTCTCCACGCTCCAGTTACTCCACGCCGATGTTGCCAGGGGCATGCTGCACAGTTCCAGTCTCACCCAGCCTGAGCGTGGCAGGTCGGGCGAGGCAGGGGCTGTGCAATAAAAGCCAGGGTAACTCAGTCGAGGGTGGCAATCCGACACGGATTGGCACTCTGTAGAAGTTACGGGCCATTATGTTCTGAGCTTTGCAAGCACGGGCTGATTGAGTACAGTCAGTACCACTTTGCCCATTATGAACAGCTGAAGTGACATGCTATTTGATACAATTATCAATTATTGAGAGGTATGGCCTGCATACCTGGCATTACCCCAGCACTGAAATTCACATATCACATTGTTCATCTGTGTGGTAGGTGGAACATCTCTTTGGCTGGCAACAGCCTCCTCTTATTAAAAAATAGCACTCATGTTGCCATTACCTTGTAGCAGTGTGAAATGGTTAGCCTCATCTGTTGCTCAATTTATTGAGACACTTTTTCCTACAGCATAGCCTAAGGTAGACTGGGCACTTTTCAGATACAGAAATGGTGATCTTAGGCCCCTTCGTGAGTATGTGCAATATATAGTAAGCAATGATCTGATCGTGCTAATCTGGTGTCCCCCTGAAACTCTCCAGCAGGCTATGGGCTAGCCCAGTCAGACCATTGCTCACGCAAACACTGCACCTTTTCCGAATAAACGAAAGTATGGATGACAATAGCTCCCTTTTGATTTGATTTGATTTATTATTGTCACACGTATTAGTATACACTGAAAAGTATTGTTTCTTGCGCACCATACAGACAAAGCATACTGTACATAGGGAAGCAAAGGAGAGGGTGCAGAATGTAGTCATAGAGTCATAGAGGTTTACAGCATGGAAACAGGCCCTTCGGCCCAACTTGTCCATGCTGCCCGTTTTTTTTAGAACCCCTAAGCTAGTCCCAATTGCCCGCATTTGGCCCATATCCCACTATACCCATCTTACCCATGTAACTGTCTAAATGCTTTTTAAAAGGCAAAATTGTACCCGCCTCTACTACTACCTCAGGCAGTTAGTTCCAGACGCTCACCAACCTCCGTGTGAATTATTTTATAGACCTCTATAAGATCGTGGGCGGTACGATGGCACAGTGGTTAGCACTGCTGCTTCACAGCTCCAGGGTCCCGGGTTCAATTCCCGGCTCGGGTCACTGTCTGTGTGGAGTTTGCACATTCTCCTCATGTCTGTGTGGGTTTCCTCTGGGTGCTCCGGTTTCCTCCAACAGTCCAAAGATGTGCGGGTTAGGTTGATTGGCCTGGTTAAAAATTGCCCCTTAGTGTCCTGAGATGCGTAGGTTAGAGGGATTAGCGGGTAAATATGTGGGGGTAGGGC
Organism: Mustelus asterias; assembly: GCF_964213995.1. Lineage (NCBI taxonomy): Eukaryota > Metazoa > Chordata > Chondrichthyes > Carcharhiniformes > Triakidae > Mustelus > Mustelus asterias. Next base: position 63,502,427 of record NC_135818.1, on the reverse strand, counting down.
CTGGGTGGGATTGTGGTCGGTGCAGACTCGATGGGCCAAGTGGCCTCCTTCTGCACTGTAGGGTTTCTATGATTCTATGATCATCCCTATGCTCCAGAGAAAAAAAGTCCCAGTCTATCTAGCCTCTCCTTACAACTTAAACTAGTGTTACAGTCATAACTAGGGTGTAGAGAAAGATCAACTTATATAAGGTAAGTTCATTCAAAAGTCTGATGGCAGCAGGGAAGAAGCTGTTCTTGAGTCGGTTGGCACATGACCTCGGACTTTTGTAGCTTTTTCCCGACGGAAGAAGGTAGAAGAGAGAATGCCCCTGGTGCTTTTGCTCTGGCAATGCCTTGAACAATCAGAGCTGCCTTGCCAACCAATCAGCACCTTTTTCTCTCATGCAGCATAAACTGTTTCTCCGTTTGAAATTTGGCATTCTTGTGTCTGATGAGTGCCAGATGAAAAGCTTTGACAGCATGTCTCTGTTATCAGCAACACTCGAGAAATGGTTTCTCTAAAGGCTTTGGCTGCAAAATGGACTTGAGGGGCTGAATGGCCTCCTCCTATAACTCAGGCCATGATTTTGAACCCCTCACCAAGCAGGAATTGTGTGTACAATGGGCAAGAATTGAACCAGCTGTCTTTCCAGCTGTCCTAACTGTTATGCCATCGAGAGAGCTCCCACTAAAGGCAGACAAGGGTTTTTTTTAGTATTCAAAAGCTTTGACCCAATTATGTCATTGATATCACAACGTAATTTTAAATTCATGTCATGGGAAGCCCCACCCAGTCAACTGCCTGGCAACAGAACCAGGGCGGATGTCACTGACTGGCTGTAAGAGGACAAGGTAAGTCTGAAACACATGTTTCTATTAAGCCTCCAACTCCTTGTGGGCCAGGAAGAGCAGAAATGCACCTCCAGGTCTGTCAAAGAGTCTTTGGGCCTCTTCAGCCTGGCCGACCCTAACCAGGCGGAATCCCAGCCCTGTATTCCCTCTAGTCCCAGGAACACCCAACACTTGCCATTGCCAAATCTCACTGGAACACTGACCCCAACCTTTTCCCACCAACCCTGGAACCCCCAGCACTAACTTTCCTGCACTCTCGTTTGAACTCCTGGTCTCCCCCTTCAGTCCTGATCATGCTGGCACCTCAATTGCCAATAATCACTCCCAAACCCCTCCTGCCAGTGACGGCTGAAGATTTATCCCCTGACTCCCTGCCATCAAACTCTTTGATGTGCCTGCTACACAGGCTGGTTGTGATAAACACCCAGGAATTGCATGGGGAATCACTGATTGACCTCCCTGTAGGACTCGTAGAATACGAGCTCCCTGGGAATTGGTAGTTACCTTTCCAGGTGGAATTCTTATGCCGAGCCCTGTATAAAGCAGGCCCCTGAGTGGGTCGATTATTGTATGTCCCGGTTGGGGATCTGTTTGTGTTCACCACAGGCCTGTGGTTTTGCTTTACTTTATTTTGGGTGATAAAGCACTGTTCCTTTACAACTGACTCCTGGAGTTATTATAGCAGTGAGCCTTGTATTGAGCAAGACTCCAGAAGTCGTCGAAAGTTGTTATAATTGTGAAGACGTTCCTCTTTTCTTCTTACCTTAGCAACATCCTTCAAACAGGAGTGCGGAATCAGTGAGTCAGATATAAGGTAGTGATTAATCAATGATTTCTAATTGATGAAGCAGTCACTAGTATCTGGCTGATTGATGAATCAGCTGTTATACGCTTTGCCCATGGCTTTGGAACAAATCACACTCACTGAAAGAGTTTATGCCAGCAAATCTGTGGTAATTAATTCAAAACTTGATTGAAACAACCTTCTATAGCAGAACAGCAGCTTTACTTGCTGCTATGAGTGATTAACTATGATTCCCAGTTACTGCAAATAATTGGTAAATTAATCGTTGAAATTGAGCCTGTTTACTGTTGGTTTTCATTCCGTTTGCAATGCAGATTTGGGATTAATTATTCTCACTTTTTTTTTATTAGGCTCATTTCATCACACAATATAAATCATTCTTGGTCAAATAATCCGTTACTATTTATTGCGGCCCTCTTTATAAAAAACTGTCCCGGAGGTCTATTTGGGATTCGCTTTAGAGAGTAAAATAAAAGTATCCTAAAGCTCTAATGGCATGATTTGGCATGGCCATTCATAAAACTTTGACTGTTGGGAATGAGCACAGCTTTAGCTAGAGACATCTATAATGTCCTTGTTGGCATCTGGAAAGATCAGAGACCAGAAATATAAAAACCAGAACTTGCAATTAGCTTTGCTTAAACCTTTCAATAATATATGACCATTCTACAACTGGACGTCCTGGGTGTCATTGTGACTTTGGACCGATTGCTCTGGTCAGAGAATTAATAGATGTCAGCCTATTTTTAAGTTTAAGTTTATTTGATTAGTGTCACAAGCAGGATGACATTAACACTTGCAATGAAGTTACAGTGAAAATCCCCTAGTCGCCACACTCCGGCGTCTGTTCGGGTACACTGAGGGAGAATTTAGCATGGCCGATGCATCTAACCACGTCTTTCAGACTGAGGGAGGAAACTGGAGCACCCGGAGGAAACCCACGCAGATACGGGGAGGACGTGCAGACTCCGCACAGACAGTGACCCAAGCCGGGAATCGAACCCAGATCCCTGGTGCTGCGAGGAGGCAGTGCCAACCACTGTGCCACCCCTGAGGAATGGGAGTGTCATTGATCATTGTTATGCAATCTTTACCATCCATCAGACGTCAAAGATCAAATCTCAGCCACATGAGCAACTCAAGTGGGTCACATACTTTAGGACAATGCACAGTTCATCTGAGACAAAATTCTGCAAACGAGTTATTGTACATAAATGTAACTCCATCATCATAGCCAGAATACACTGCAAGAGCAAAAATGAAGGAACAGGATTTGACTCTGATTATTAATCACTCAATGACAATTTCCAATCAATGCCAATCTAGGATACATTCCAAAGCACTTAGCTACCAGGATGAAATAAGTTATGCTAACCTTGAATAGCTTACTGATGAAGCTGCATTTGGATTATTCGGTACAGTTTGTGGTCTTCTACTTTCCAAAAGGGTTGCGTTACTTTGGAGAGGGTGAACAGATGATGTAAGGAAGATGCTCCAGAATGCAATCAGGGCTTCAGCATTTAATTAATTATCTGAATAATAACTGTGGATATCGCAATACCATAGAAACAAATGGGGAATCAGGGCACACAATTAGCTCCAGTATTTTAGGAGTATTGTCATGAGCTGAGAATATATTTTTAAAAATAGCATGAAAGGACTGAAAAGTTAAGCACCAAAAATCCTTGTCACTTCTGTGCATCAGGCACACCTGTTTTCTATGAATGGTATTAATTAAAGTGGTGTCTTATCATAGAATCATAGAATCCCTACAGTACAGAAGGAGATCCTTTGGCCCATTGAGTCTTTACCGACCACAATCCCACCCAGGCCCTATTCCCACAACCTCCATTTACCCTACGAATCCCCCTAACGTTAGGGTCAATTTAGCATGGCCAATTGACCTAACCCACACATCTTTGGACATCTTATCTGGAGATATGAGTACTTTGATCCAATGTAAATTCAGAGCCATTGACTGATAATGTGAAGTGAGGAATAACTAACCTTACCATGTTGTTCTTGTTAAGTTAGCTTACTAGTTTTGCACTTAATATAAATTCTTAAAACACCTCTATTATTCAATTACATTTGTCCATTCCAGAAGAAAGCATACACTCTGATGAGTAAATTGCTCTTTCAGCCTTATTTCTGCCCCACTCCCTTCTTTCCTCATTCTTCATACAAGGGTGGTATGGTATTATGAATAAGTCAGTAGCTTTATTCAACAACATTAATGTGAAGGTGGCAATGTTCATGTCCTGAACTTTTGAAAGTACCATTGTTCTATTACCATTGCTCTGTTAATTAGAGAGTTCTTTACGATCTCAGTCCTACTTTGAAGGGGTCTGAATAATGGAGAGAAGTGCTGTTAGCAAAATAAATCCTCTCCACAGAACCGATCTTGTGCCAAATACAGTGCACTTGAAAATCTCGCTGAATGTTGAAGTGCCTTGCTTCTAGCCACCCATAGCAACCAGCAGCCAATAGGTTCCCAGTGGAGGCGACAGAAGCTGAGGACTACGGCAGTGGCATCAATATCAATGTTCACAGCTGTTACTTGACCTACTTCAAAAGTATTCTGAGCAAGGAAGATCAAGAGACCTTTTAGCTGCTCTATGTTCAAAAGTAGTGACTAACACATGGGTCACAAGGCAATGTATTCGCAAGGAAGAGTAAGACATGAGAATATGCTCCTTCATTCATTATTATTACAATTTAAGATGTTAGAAAAGTACAATCAATGTTAATTGAGGTGAATGAAGGGAGATGACTTGGGTGGCATTTTCTGGCCGTGCTTGCCCCAAGGCTGGAAAACCCCATCCAAGGTCAACGGACCTTTGCATGGTCCGGGGTGGCAGCGGGGGTCGGGGAGGTGTTTACAGAAAATTAAAACCTTTGGTCTATCATTTTAAGACATGAGCTTTCGGAGCACTGCTCCTTCATCACTCACCTGATGAAGGAGCAGTGCTCCGAAAGCTCATGATACCATATAAACCTGTTGGACTTTAGCCTGGTGTTGTGAGACTAGTTACTGTGCCCACTCCAGTCCAACGCCACATCATATCTATAAACATCTGAGAGCAGGAAATCAACATGACAATACCTGGGAAAGCACCAAAGAAGGTCTTGCGCTTCTTAGAAACATTTCAAATTGCTGCAGTATATTAACAGTCAAATATTTAGTCTGTCTATTTCGCACTAAAAAGAGAGATAAAATCCAAAGGTAAAGTCGCCATAGTCCCAAATGACCAGAGGCTGTTCTCCCCTTTGAGGGGGAGAGCTGACTGGTGGTGATTTTAACCTGAGGGTTACCACACCCGAGGTAATTGGCAAGGTTGAGATCAAATCCACCCACCTATCAATTATGAAATTAAGCAGATCAGAAACAGTCTGAGGAGCCACCATTGATCAGCCAGACTGGCTGCAAGAAGAGGTTACAGGTGAGGAATTGTGTTGAGAGTAACACACTTTCTGACTCATCTCCTGACTCTCCAAAAGCTGTTCCTCATCTGCAAGGCACAAGTCAGGAGTGTGATGGAGCTCTCTCCACTTGGCTGGATGAACGCAGCTCTAAAACACTGAAGAGGCTTGACATCATCCAGGATAAAGCAGCCCATTTGATCGGCACCCCATCCACCACCTTAAATGTTCACTTCATAGAATCATAGAATCCCTACAGTGCAGAAGGAGGCCTTTCGGCCCATTGAGTCTGCACTGACCACAATCCCACCCAGGCCCTGCTCCCATAACCCCACATATTTACCCTGCTAATCCCCTGACACTAGAGTCAATTTATCATGCCTAAACAACCTAACCCTCACGTTGTTGGATTGTGGGAGGAAACTGGCGAACTCGGAGGAAACCCACGCAGACACGGGGAGAACATGCAAACTCCACACAGGCAGTGACCCGAGGGCGGAATTGAACCCGGGTCCCTGGCACTCCACCGTGCTGCCCTATCACTTGCTCCACCATTGACGCACAATGCCAGCAGTGTGTAATATACAAGTGTTACAAATGCCCGTAGAGACTGCCAACCTTTCAAAAGAAAGGAATTTCATAATTCCAATGGAAAGAAAACTAAGGAAGCAGCAATCTACTCTGAGCATATCTGCAGGCGTGGAGGATGCACCTCGCTGCAGTATAGAATCATAGAAGTTTACAGCATGGAAACAGGCCCTTTGGCCCAACTTGTCCATGCCGCCCTTTTTTTTTTAAAACCCCTATGCTAATCCCAATTGCCCGCATTTGGCCCATATCCCTCTGTACCCATTGTACCCATATAACTGTGTAAATGCTTTTTAAAAGACAAAATTGTACCCGCCTCTATTACTACCTCTGACAGCTTGTTCCACACACTCACCATCCTCTGTGTGAAAAAATTGCCCCTCTGGACACTTTTGTATCGCTCTCCTCTCACCTTAGACTCCCCTACCTTTGGGAAAAGATATTGAATATCTAGCTGATCTGTGCCCCTCATTATTTTATAGACCTCTATAAGATCACTCCTCAGCCTCCTACGTTCCAGAGAAAGAAGTCCCAGTCTTTCCAGCCTCTCCTTATAGCTCAATCCATCAAGTCCTGGTAGCATCCTAGTAAATCTTTTCTGCACTCTTTCTAGTTTAATAATATCCTTCCTATAATAGGGTGACCAGAATTGCACACAGTATTCCAAGTGTGGCCTTACCAATGTCTTGTACAACTTCAACAAGACATTCCAACTCCTGTGTTCAATGTTCTGACCGATGAAACCAAGCATGCCGAATACCTTCTTCTCCACTCTGTCCACCTGTGACTCCCCTTTCAAGGAGCTATGAACATGTACCCCTAGATCTCCTTGTTCTGTAACTCTCTCCAACGCCCTACCATTAACTGAGTAAGTCCTGCCCTGGTTCAATCTACCAAAATGCATCACCTCGCATTTGTCTAAATTAGACTCCATCTGCCATTCGTCAGCCCACTGACCCAATTGATCAAGATCCCGTTGCAATTGGAGATAACTTTCTTCACTGTCCACTATGCCACCAATCTTAGTGTCATCTGCAAACTTACTAACCATGCCCCCTATATTCTCATCCAAGTCATTAATATAAATGACAAATAACAGTGGACCCAGCACTGATCCCTGAGGCACACCGCAGCTCACAGGCCTGCAGTTTGAAGAACAATTCTCTACAACCATCCTCTGGCTTCTGTCAAGAAGCCAATTTTGTATCCATTTAGATACCTCATCCTGGCTCCCGTGAGATTTAACCTTATGCAACAACCTACCATGCGGTACCTTGTCAAAGGCCTTGCTAAAGTCCATGTAGACAACATCAACTGCACTGCCCTCATCTACCTTCTTGGTTACCCCTTCAAAAAACTCAATCAAATTTGTGAGACATGATTTTCCACTCACAAAGCCATGCTGACTGTTCCTAATCAGTCCTTGCCTCTCTAAATGCCTGTAGATCCTGTCTCTCAAAATACCTTCCAACAATTTATCCACCACAGATGTGAGGCTAACTGGCCTGTAGTTCCCAAGCTTTTCCCTGCAGCATTTTTTAAACAAAGCCACAACATTTGCCACTCTCCAATCTTCAGGCACCTCACCCGTGACTATCGATGATTCAAATATCTCGGCTAGGGGACCTGCAATTTCCTCCCTAGTTTCCCACAATATCCTGGGATACACTTCATCAGGTCCCGGGGATTTATCTACCTTGATGCGTTTTAAGACTTCCAGCACCTCCTTCTCTGTAATATGTACACTCCTCAAGACATCACTATTTATTTCCCCATTAGAAATAAATGGGGAAATAAACATTTCCAAAAGTTTACTTTCACACAGTCAGGTAGTACTGGTGTTAAAGAAGGAGCATTAGTGTCACATTAAAATGCTTTTTGTGCTGTAACTAGTATATGTGATTTCATATGAGGGCCCCATGATGTTGCCCTTTCAAGAAGCTAGTTTAAAGTTTATTTATTAGTGTCACAAGTCGGCTTACATTAACACTGCAATGAAGATACTGTGAAAATCCCCTAGTCGCCACACTCCGGTGCCTGTTCGGGTACACTGAGGGAGAATTTAGCATGGCCAATGCACTTAACCAGCACGTCTTTCAGACTGTGGGGGGAAACTGGAGGACCCGGAGGAAACCCACACAGACACGGGGAGAACGTGCAGACTCCACACAGACAGTGACCCAAGCCGTGAATCGAACCTGGATCTTTGTCGCCGTGAGGCAACAGCGCTAACCACTGTGCCACTGTGCCGCCCCACATGATCATGTGTTAGGGGACACTGGCAGCTTACTCACCAATTGATGCCTGATGACAGAAAGATTAATGTCAGTGCCTCATTTCAACAATATAGAGCATCCATGGAGAAAGGGTTAGGCTGGTGGTGAGCACCCTTAGTAGTGATCAGCTGGTTTAAAGTGAGTCAGAGGTGTTGCTTTGCCTCCCATATGTTAACTTCCATAATTGTTTATATGAAATATAGTTAGTCATACTTGCTTTGTCTGACTCTGATACAGTGAAGTTAAATTTGTTTAAAATGTGAAATCTTGTGGCATAATTCTTTCAGTTAATAACTAGGAGTTCAATTATCTTCTTAAACATTACTGGTCTCCCTCAAGATCATAACAGATGATTCCCAGGATCTCTCTCTTTCTAAAAAGGCAGCCTCCCCTTAGGGAATCAGATAGGCAATGTTACTTTAATGAGTGGTCCTCTGTGTCCCTTGGCTCTGCGCTGTCTCTTTCATTTTTGGAGCGAATACTCGTGGCTTAGGCACTTCCTGCCCCTCAGCTTGTCAGATCATCAAGTTTAAACACAAGGAACAACTCTGCAAAGACAATGCAGCTCCCTGTGACTCATTCTCCCGCAAGTCAAAAGAGCTCTCACGGTGAGTCAGGTAAGCCACACTTAAGTCAGGGGTTTTCAATTGGTGGCTTGCTGAATGCATGAGAGATTCATCTTAGTTTCACTTCATCAGGGAGGTTGCATTAAATCCTGGAAAATAACATTTAAATTGCATCCAAGTATTCCATTTGGCATTAATATTAAGTTCCCACCATTAACGGCAACTTTTCCTGATTACTTGCCTTTCTGACACCAACAATATTGGGGAGTTATTTTCCTGCCATGGGGGCTCTAAAGCCTGGTACTCCGAGTTCGTCAGCCATCTCCCCTCCGCCCCTCCCCACCCCCACAGCAGGTTCCAAAACATCCAGCCCTATGATTCCTTCTGTGTATCTTGTTTGATATCAGCTCAGCTGAATGCTCAGCTGCATAATTCATAACTACCTTTCTTCACTTGTAACAGCATCCGGGTCTGAGTGCTATCAGATATAACCAGTAAAATGATCGACCGGTTAACCAGTGCTGAATTCTGCTTGTGATCTGGAAATGCTACACTCCCGGATTTCCTCTGATTGATCACGATAACTCCCCCAGGGCGGCACGGAGCCACGGTGGTTAGCACTGTTGCCTCACAGCGCCATGGGACACGGGTTCAATTCCCAGCTTTGGTCACTGTCTGTGTGGAGTCTGCACATTTTCCCCGTGTCTGCGTGGGTTTCCTCCGGGTGCTCTGGTTTCTTCCCACAGTCCAAAAGACGTGCTGGTTAAGTGCACTGGCCATGCTAAGTTTTCCCTCACTCTACCCGAACAGGTGCCGGAGTGTGGCGACTGGGGGATTTTCAAAGTAACCTCATTGTCGTGTTAATGTAAGCCTACTTGTGATATCAATAAATAAACTTAAACTTAAAACTCTGGGAATTTGAGGACCTGTTAAATCCAGCTCATTTTATACATACACAGGTCTGGCTGTGTAATTTATAGGGATTTATGAATCCTATTCATATCTCCTGAATTCATCGTTAGTTCATCCAAAGTTTTTCATAAATCTCTAATCCCTATTAGAATCATAGGATTGAATCATAGAATCCCTACAGTGCAGAAAGAGGCCATTCGACCCATCAAGTCTACACCCAACAACAATCCCACCCAGGCCCTATCCCCTTTACCTCACGTATTTACTTTGCTAATCCCCCTGACACTATGGGGCAATTTAGCATGGCCAATCAACCTAACCTGCACATCTTTGGACTGTGGGATGAAACCAGAGCACCCAGAGAAAACCCACGCAACACAGGGAGAATGTACAAACTCCATACAGTCACCCAAGGCCGGAATTGAACCTGGGCCCCTGGCACTGTGAGGCAGCAGTGTTAACCACTGTGCCATTGTGCCGCCCTATTCTTAAGCTATCTTCTTCGTCTGCCTTTATAAGCACTAACTATTTATTTTAAGGTACATCTCGGATTGATACAAGTGATTCAATCACAATATACCCACTTTTCCGACAATAGATTTCTCATTTGCTCTCGGGAATAAATGCACTGCAGTATATTATCCATCTAAGCCGCAAGTCAAAGTGATGAAATACACCAGCCCCTCCCCAACATCAATCCATAGATTAGTTAGTAGAGAAGCTCGCCATCTCATCCTCAAATCACCTTCTGTGTTGCAGCGAGTGTCCTCTGCGATGAGTAATAGACAATAAATTGCCCTCATTGTTGGTCCAGAAGGAAAACGGGGCTGAGGGTGGTGATGGTTGAAGGGTAGGTGCTGTGGGGATGGGGGTGGGTGGAGGGTGGGTTCAGTGGTAATAGGGGGTGGGTGGTTTGAATGTGTGAGGGGGCGGTTTGGGGGGACATATATTTAAATTGTTAAACACTTGTTCAATAGTTTTAAATAAATGTAAATACATTTTGAGGCCTTCTGAATGCAGCTCAATAGGCCATGGCCCATTTCTAACCTAATATGTTCCGGATTCTCCACTTCCGATATCCAAAAGTCATTTTAAAAGGTGCAGTTGGTCTTGAAAGGAAACCTGTCATAAAATATTTTAATTGAGGTGCTTTATTCCTTTTTCTAAGATGTTTTATGAGGAGAGATTGAATAAACTTGGATTGTTCTCCCTGGAAATAGGAGGCTGAGGGGCGACCGGATAGAAGTTTATAAAATTATGAGAGGTATAAATCGGGTGAACAGTTGGAAGCTTTTTCCCAGGGCAAAAATGACAATTACAAGGGGGCACAAGTTCAAGATAAGAGGGGAAAGGTTCAGTGGAGATGTGCAGGGGGTGGTGGGGGCCTGGAATGCACTGCCAAGTGAGGTGGTTGAGGCAGTTACGTTAGCCACATTAAGACCTATCTTGATAGGCATATGAACAAACAGGGAACAGAGGGATATAAGCGGTTGGTTAGATAGGTAAACGTGATTGGTGCAGGCTTGGAGGGCCGAAGGGCCTGTTCCTGTGCTGTACTGTTCTTTGTTCCGTTCTTTGTTTATTTCAAGCTTTGCCATTGGTTGAAGAGACCTGGCCAATCTCTGGTGTTTCCTTAGGAACGGGAATAGTCGATTGTAAGAATCATAGAATAGTCTCCCTACAGTACGGAAAGAGGCCATTCGGCCCATCGAGTCTGCACCGACCACAATCCCACCCAGGCCCTATCCCCATAACCCCATTCATTTACCCTAGCTAGTCCCCCTGACATTAAGGGACAATTTAGCATGGCCAATCCACCTAACCCACACACCTTTGGGAGGAAACCGGAGCACCCGGAGGAAACCCACGTAGACACGGGGAGAACGTGCAAACTCCACACAGACAGTGACCCAAGCCGGGAATCGAACCCGGGTCCCTGGCGCTGTGAGGCAGCAGTGCTAACCACCGTGCCACCGTGCTGCCCCATAAAATCCATTTTATTATAATTCTGTCGCACTTTCATCAATGTAATGGCTTCACAGTGACATCGTCAGCACGTTCCCAAGTCATGAATCTGAACTGAGGTTAGAAAGTGGGAGAGATAAAACATATTGAAAGTTCATGTATATTTTCAACCTTCATTACGGGAGCCGTCTGCTTTAATATCTTTACACACTGAAGTGATAAGCATTCTTAGTGCCTTATCTTACAGTAGAATAGGATGAGATTAGTCTGAGATTGCAGTTTCACAGCTATTTCACAGGACTATTCAGAGATTGCTTCCAGGAACACCATTAATTTCCTGTGCTGATGGGGCTGCTGGGTGACCACAACATCATTAATTATAATTATTCCGCAACTGTAAGATATGATAATGATGATGACTCTGTGTCATCTCCCAAAATCAGAGAGCAATGCGACCATTTCTTTGTTAATCCTTTCCTTTTGATCAATCTTCCTATTTTATTTTCACTTTACCTTCCTTAGCGAGGATCGGAATCCTCCAGAAAGGGCCGTGTGTTTGTAACAGGGATGGAATTGTCAAAGTAAGTACAGGCAAGTCAATGGAACTATTTGAAATGGAAAAGAGGTGTCTGTGCATTCAAAAGGTTTCAGCATTAACCTGGCAGCATCGGATAACGTTAGGAAATGATTTGTTTTCATTTGAGAATAATTCATGGCCTTTTTTTTGTTACTTCTAGTTTGAAGTTAACCACCTGATTAGGTTCGTCTCAAACTTTCCAAATCAGAAGAAGAGGAAATAAACAGTGGAGCTGAGGAAATTATGGGCGGGATTCTCCGGTTCGCACGTGCCCCCAGAATGGAAATTCCCACCCGAGCTCAACAGACCTTGATATCCTAGGATCCCTTTAACGCAGAAGGAGGCCATTTGGCCCATCGAGCCTGCACCAATAACAATCACACGCGGGCTCTATCCGCGTAACCACACGCACCCGCCCCGCTAATTTCCTTGACACCAAGGGGTCTAGACAAATCTTTGTTCAGCTGCCAGTTGAGGGCAGTCATTGTCATTTTGGGGACTGAATCACAGGAGGCATACATCGGCCTTGATATGGTACCGTACTGATTGACCAGAATGTTAGTGAGGTGGCGGTGACTACCTTTGAGATCAAGGCAGTATTGTACTGCGGGTGACATTAAGAAGCAATAGCAAACTTGGCATCAATGGAAATTGCAAGGAGTACTGTCTGGCATATGGGAAAATGGTTGCTGTTGTAAGCCAATCATCTTAGCTCCAGGATATCACTACAGGGATTTCCCGGGATAGTATCCCAGACCCAACCATCATCAATGACTTTCCAACCAGCATACGGGTGGAATTTAGCAGGCTCCCACCACCACCTTCGCTCCTCACCGCTATCCACCCCACTGCCCACGCCAGGAGTGGCCTGGTAGGTGGGAGGAGGCTGCAAACTCAAGCATCATGGCATCAAGCCAACCCATTACCAACTGCTTTGACCGGCATTTTAATTGCAGTGGGGGTGGAGTAGGGGGTTAAGTGGGGGGGCGAGGGGGGGGGGGGGTGATGATGGTGGGAGCAGCACCTTTAGGCCAACTGAAGGTCTTATGTGGCCACTTAATGGAGGTATTGATGCCCCTGGCAAAGCTGCCAGCTGTAAACTGATGGCCTTTTTTTGGACAGAAGGGTGTTCCTCCTTGTTGGACGGCATCTACCAACAGAAACTCCCACCCCCATGTTACATGCCCTCCCACCTCTGCATGTTCCACCCTGCACCCCACTTGCCCTCTCAAACCCAACTCCAAACACCCCATCCCAGTGCCTATCAGTCTGGGTCCAGTAAAACCCTAGCCTTATCTGGACCTTTATCAGCAAGGTTCCATAATGTTGGTGAGTGCCTGTAATCCCAACAGTGATCACTGCTCCCAGGTTTGATTACCAGCCTCGGGTCACTGTCTGTGTGGAGTCTGCACGTTCTCCCCGTGTCTGCGTGGGCTTCCTTCAGGTCCTCCGGTTTCGTCCCAAAGTCCAAAAGATGTGCTGGTCAGGTGCATTGGCCATGCTAAGTTCTCCCTCAGTGTACCCAAACAGGCGCTAGAGTCTGGCGATGAGGGGATTTTCACAGTAACTTCATTGCAGTGTTAATATAAGTCTACTTGTGACACTAATAAATAAGCTTTAAATTAAAGCCAGTCTTTTAAGGAGTGAAATTTGGAAACATTTCCACACACAAATGGTGGTAAACTCTTCTGCAGCTGACAATAGATGTTGGGTCAACTTGCAATTTTAAAATTAGGATTGATAGATTTTTACCAGCCAAAGTTATTAAGAGATATGGGGCAAAGGAGGGTATATTGAGTTAGAACACAGATCAACTGTGATCTCATTGAAAGACACAGAAGATTTAAGGAGTTAAATGGTCTACTTCTGTTCCACAGTCTGATCTAATTGAAGTGTTTAAAATTATAAAAGATATTAATAGGTTTGATTCAGCAAAACTATTTCCTTTGGTGGAGGAAAGACAATTGAAGTCAGCCATTTTGGAGTGAAGTCAGGGTGCACTTTTTCCACACAAAGGGTAGATGAAATCTGGATGTCAATCGCTCAAAGGGCTGTGGGCAATGGAATTTTTCAAGAGTGTAATTTATTTTTATTAGATAAAAGAGATATGGATCAAAGGTAAGCAAATGGAGTAGAGGTTCAGATCAGTCATAATCTAACTGAATGGCAGAATTGGGCCAAGGGGCTTACTTCTGTTTTCTATGTTCCTACGATGGTGTCGAGTTCCCCTTGATGGAAAGGACACTCCATATTAATTGTATTTCCAAGATCAGTTACTTGGTTAGTTTTTTTTTACACTGCTTCCCCAGAGAATTATTCTTAATTTGATTGTTTGCAAAATACTCCTCATCCCACCCACTACCATCATGAAATAGCTTGTCTAGTTTCCATGGAGACTGAACTGAGAGAGATGTAGGAGAAGAGTGGAAAATTAAACTGAGCTCTGCCAGCCTCATTAGTAGTGCCAACCAGATTTAACTTTTATCCTTTCCATGATCCTAACAATTGCAAGATTTAATGATAAACTTTCAACAAGGTTATAACATGATTATAACCATGTAATTGTTTTAAGAAAATATTTCCGGCGGGATTTTCTGGCCGTGCTTGGCCCATTGCTGGAAAATTCCATCAGTGGCCAATGAACCTTTGCATCGTCTCTGTCACACCCGCTACAAATCCCGTGACGAGCGGGATAGGAAAGTTCTGCCCTTCATCTTTGATCGACAAGTTTCACTAGGTTGCTGGGATGAAGGGGTTAAAATTTCTAAAGTTTATTTTTTTGTCACAAGTAGGCTTAGATTAACACTGCAATGAAGTTACTGTGAAAATCCCCTCGTCACCACACTCCGGCGCCTGTTCGGGTACACTGAGGGAGAATTCAGCATGTCCAATGTACCTAACCAGCACGTCTTTCGGACTATGGGAGGAAACCGGAGCACCCGGAGGAAACCCATGCAGACACGGGGAGAACGTGCAGACACTGCCCAGACAGTGGCCCAAGCTGGGACTCAAATCCAGGTCCCTGGTGCTGTGAGGCAGCAGTGCTAACCACTGTGCCACTATGCCACCTTGCCGTCTTATGAGAAAAATTTGAGCAGGTTTGTTCCATTCTCACTGGCGTTTAGAAGAACGAGAGGTGACCTTATCGAGACAGGTAAGATTCAGAGTGGGTTTGATAAGATAGGCACTGAATGGATGTTTCTCCTTGTGGGGGATTCTAGAACTAGAAGACATAGTTTCAGATTAAGAGATCTCCCATTGAAGATGGAAATGATGAGGAATTTCTTTTCTCAGAGGGTCATGAATCTTTTTAATTCTCTACCTCAGAGAGTTACAGCGGCTGCACTGAATATATTCAAGGCTGCATTAGACTGATTCTTTGATCGACAAAGGAGTCAAGGGTTATGGGAGACAGGTAGGAAAGTGATACAAAAAGAATTATACGAAGCCACAAAAAGGCATTAGAAAAGTTGACCAAAAGTTGGTCAAAGGTGATAGGTTTTAAGGAGCATCTTAAAGAAGAGAGGCGGAGAGGCAAAGTGCTTCAAGGAGGGAATTCTAGAACTTCAGGTCTAGACATCTGAAGATGGTTACCAATTGTGAGCCAAAGGAAGTCAACAGAGCACAAGCAGCCAGATTTGGAGAGCTGCAGAGTTCCTGGAACTTTGTGCAGCTGATCATGCAAATAGGGAGATTAGTTCCTCCCCAATGAGCAATCTATTACATTATTAAATAGCTTAGAAAATACTGCCCATTTTCAACTACACTAACAGGTACACACAGCATTATTCCCCACTGGAAAACCTACTTAGAGTATGCAGAATGGAAGAGATCTTTCCATTTATTATATCTTATTTTTTATGCTCCTGTTTATTAATAAATATTTGATAAATGTTCAAAATATATAAATGGTCATTATTATATTCTCTTCACACGGTAACATAATTGTTGGTAAATGCCAAATGTGTAACTTACAGTGGCGTTTCTTGTGTTCTTATTGTTCCTTGCTATTTCAAAGCATGAGAGTTTGAGGTGGAGTTCAGAAAGTTATGGTTCAAATATAATAAGGATCCCCAATGCTTACGAGCTTCATGTGACACCAAAATGCTTATATAGAAACATAGAACATCGGAGCAGGAGAACACCATTCAGCCCTTTGAACCTGCTCTGCCATTCATTACGATCATGGCTGATCATCCAAATTAATAGCCTGATCCCTCCTTGCCCCATATCCTTTGATTCCCTTTGCCTCAAGTGCCATATCTAACTGCTTCTTGAAAGCATACAATTTTTTGCCCACAACTACGTTCTATGGTAGCAAATTCCACAGGCTGACCAGCCTTTGGGGGAAGAAACTTCTCCTCATCTCTGTTCTAAATGGTCTATCCTGTATCCTCAGACTGTGATCCCTGGTTCTGGAAACCCCCATCATCAGGAACATACTTATTGTATCTCCCCTGTCTAATCCTGTTAGAGTCATATCGGTTTCTATGAGTTTCCTCCCTCATTCTTCTGAATTCCAGCGAGTACAATCCTAACCAACTCAGTCTCTCCTCAGATGTCAGACCTGCCATCTCAGGAGTCACATGGGTAAAGCTTCATTGCACTCCCTCTAGAGCAAGAACATGTTTCCTCAGATAAGGGGACCAAAACTGTGCACAATGTTCCAGGTATGTCCTCACCAAGGCCCTGTATAATTGCAGCAAGACATCCCCGCTCCTGTACTCGAATCCTCTCACTATGAAGGCCCACATACCATTTGCCTTTTTTACTGCTTGCTGCACCTCCATGCCTACCTTCAGTGACTGGTGCATGAGGACACCCAGGTCTCTTTGCACTTTCCTCTCTCCCAATTTATGGCCATTAAGATAATAATCTTCCTCCCTGTTTTTGCTACTAAAGTGGATAAACTCAAATTTATCCAAATTATACTGCATCTGCCTTTTATTTTCCCAACTTATCCAAATCACACTGAAGCATCTCTGCATTCTCCTCACAGCTCACCCTCCCACTCAACTTTGTATAATATATATTTTATATAATATTCAGAATGCTATGATTGTTTGTAAATATATCGCAAATAAAATTTCCATTCAGCTCTGCTGCTATTGTAGTATTGAACAGTTTGACTCTGGTTTGACTGTATAAGCAGCAGATGCCTTTGCTAAAGACGACAGGAAAGGTTAAGGCCTGGATTATTGGGGCATTCATCCATTTCACTCTTCCCACAGACATTTTGTGGCCATTTGCAGTGAAACCTGTGGTGATTAGGAACATATTTCAGCACATCTACAGGAGTACCAAGACCTGTCCGAATAAAGCAAGCAACTATGCATTTTCTTAACCAGTTAGATTGAATAATTCTAAACCAAACAGTGTAAATTAGAACATTCAATTCAATACAAAATAATCTACGCAAAGTGAAATATCAAGCAGAATTTTAATTGTCAAGGATAGGGGTAGGAGTGGGTGTGGCTGTGCTTGTGTAGTTAAATACCAGCAAAATGCCTGTGTGCTGGAAGGCTGATATGATCCTACCCACTTCCGAGTTTAATGCAGAGTGTTCTTAGCTCCTGAGGTTTTTCCCAATCATCTGTCAGGTCCGTAATTTAACTATCAGAGGAGGTGATGGCCTAGTGTTATTATCACTAGGCTATTAATCCAGAAACTGGGCAGCACGGTAGCACAGTGGTTAGCACTGCTGCTTTACAGCTCCAGGGACCTGGGTTTGATTCCTGGCTTGGGTCACTGTCTGTGTGGAGTTTGCACATTCTCCTCGTGTCTGCGTGGGTTTCCTCCGCATGCTCCGGTTTCCTCCCACAGTCCAAAGATGTGTGGGTTAGGTTGATTGGCCATGCTAGAATTGCCACTTAGTGTCCTGAGATGTGTAGTTTAGAGGGATTAGCGGGTAAATATGTAGGGATATGGGGGTAGGGCCTGGGTGGGATTGTGGTCGGTGCAGACTCGATGGGCCAGATGGCCTCTTTCTGCACTGTAGGGTTTCTATGGAAACTCAGCTAATATTCTGGGGACTCAGGTTCGAATCCCACCACGGCAGATGGGGGAATTTGAATTCAATAAAAAATATCTGGAATTAAAAATCTACTGATGACCATGAAACTATTGTCGGAAAAACCCATCTGGTTCACTATTGCCCTTTAGGGAAGGAAATCTGCTGTCCTTATCCAGCCTGGCCTACCTGTGAATCCAAAGCCACAGCAATGTGGTTGACTCCCAACTGCCCTCTGAACAAAGGCAATTCGGGACGGGGAATAAATGCTGGCCAGCCAGCGATGTCCATGTTCCACAAATGAATAAAAAAATTCAGACAAGCAAGTCATTGTGGTTTAAAATCAAAACTCTGGCTTTAGCAGCCACCCGACAGGTTTCACAAGATCAGAGCACAATAAGAAATGATTGATCAATAAAACTGAAGGTCTAGAATGCCTGTCAACAGTGAACCGGCATAGCTGCTGTCTTGCCTTGTGGGAAAGGCTTGTACCCACAGGACCATAGTGCTGGGAATGTGGTTTCACTGCTTCACTGGTGATTTTTGAAAGTCCCACCTTGGAATTTCAATCGCCTTGATCTGATCTTCCTTGCTGTCAGCCTTCATTGCACAGGAGTAAGATGTGCAGCTGTAGCATAGAAATCTCATGGGGAATAAGAGGAGCAGCAGCATCGACAGCAATACCGAAAGACACACCAAGACTAACAGCATCATCTGCAACATGAGTAGCAACAGTAACCAAGTGTGGCATTTTTCAACCTGGGAGAAAGTGACAGAATGAGTGGGCAGACCATTGGTCAGAGCTAAAGTGCACTTGCTTTCCGACTGTATCTGATTCTCCATGTCGGTGGCCACTCTTTCCATGGAGGCGGACTTTGGCACTAATATCTGAGACATAAAGATGACTCCTCCAATCCCTCTCCAATGGTGTGCCAGGGGAGTGGAAATGCTAACAGAAGCATAACATTTCCGGTACTACTTTAGACGACCTACATCCTGGATGGCCCCTGAGACTCAGCATCTATATTCATCCGAGTGCAGCTTGAAATGTCCTGTGCCCTCCGTCAAGAACGGTCCCTGTCTCCTGTCCCTGACCACACCATGTGACAAGCTAGCTATCTGTTGCTGATCCCTTGTCTTTGAGTGGGTCTGCTGAAATAAAATTCCACATAAAGAAAGTGAAAAGAAAGGATTAAAGGAGAGAAATGAGAGACAGAAAGAAGAATAAAAAGCAAATGGATCTCAGACAATAATTAAAATCCTGAAGGAATGAGACTCCACATTTTTAAACTGAATTTGTAATGCCAGGGATGACATTTGTCAGAAATGTGCCATTAAATATTCATTAATACTGGAATGGGCATGGCTCATCATTTTCTGTAAGAATTCTCACAACACCAGATTAAAGTCCAGGCAGGTTTATTTGGAATCACGAGCTTTCGGAGCACTGCCCCTTCATCAGGTAAGCCCCTGACCACATCATGTGGTTGGAAAGCGCTCCGAACGCTCGTGATTAAAAATAAACCTGTTTGGACTTTAACCTGGTGTTGTCAGACTTCTTACTGTGCCCACCTCAGTCCAACACCGGCATCTCCACCTCATCTTTTTCTACTGAGCTTGGTGGGTGGTGAGCTGAAGCAAAACTTTGTATTGTTCTATGCACTTCAATGCTGAGCTGCTTGGTAAAATATGAGTAAAACAAAGCTTCCAGAGGAGCAGGGAATCTCACACAGCACCTTCCTGATTTCCATATCGAACTGCACTCTGCGTTTGACAGTAGTTGGTGTCCATTTCATTCTTGAATGATAGTGAGCGCTGATAGTCTCCCTTTTATTGCTGCAAGCTTTGGGTCGTTCATTGTTCATAAATGTTGCGCTTGTTACTCGTTTAGGAAATGTTTAAATGCCCACATCGTACAAATTGCGCTTGTTATCATTTTTTCCAAATCAAGGAGGCCACTCCTGTGGAAAGTAACGATGTTGAGGATTAACACAAGATGGTTTATTTTTACTTCAGGCACAAGAGGCTCTTCCAGAACACAATGCACGACAAACCATTTAGTGCAAGTGTTTAAGGATGCAATGGCTACACGGAAATAAGTGCTTGCGTCGCATTAATTCCACTTGGATAATCTTGGTCTTTATAAACCATAAGGGAAGTATATTGGATCAAATCAACAAATATTTGTTGTTTGCTATTGCTTTGTTATCTAATAAAGCTCTGAGTGTTTTTTAAAAAAATTATTATATATTACCATATTCCAGTTAGATTTCAACCACATTTCATATCTTTAAACCAAAATAAGATGGATTAGTTGACCTGATTGTGAAGCAAATGATTAGGAGATACTTAGAATGAGAGAAACTAAGGCAGCAGCATTGCTGTACAACGTTCTGGTGTCTAAAATAATAAATGAGGTCTCATTTCTTTCACTTTAGTGTGAAATAGTTGCTCTTTAGGAGTGCCATAATAACAAAAGTTCAGAAATGAGGCGGGGAGAATGGATTGAGTGTGCAACACTATAACCATTGGTTCTAACCGTATTCTAAAAATGAGCTTAGCACTTTTCGAATGGCTGCAAGTATCTCCCATTCTATGGAACAAGTTTATTAGGGTCATAAGTAGGCTGACATTAACACTGCAATAAAGTTACTGCAAAAATCCCCTCGTCGCCACACTCTGGCGCCTGTTCGGGTAGATTGATGGAGAATTTAGCACAGCCAATGCACCTAACCAGCACATCTTTCAGACTGTGGGAGGAAAGCGGAGCCCCCGGAGGAAACCCACGCAGACACAAGTTCAATCTACTGTTCATATTTACCCATCATACAACAAAGAAACAGATGATTCATCTCTTTGTGCCTGTGCTGGTTCTTGGAAAAAGCTCTCCAATTCATTCCATCTGTGTTTCCCCACAGGTCTGCTTTTGATCTTTTTCACGTATACATCCAAATCCTCTGTGGAGTGACCACTTCAGACAGGGCATTTAGATTATAACAACCCGTTGTAAAAATATTTCTCCTTACTTCATCACTTGGATTTTTGGCAAATATTTAATACCTATCTCCTTCGATTGCTGCTCCGCTGGCAATTAGAAACAGAATCTGCCGATCCTTTAATGAGAATTGGCAACGTGCCAGTCATGTTGTTCCTTGGCAGTTTGCCTTCATCAACTTCTATCCCCTCTCCTCGGCTGTTTTGCATGAAGGACTGCCCTGATTTAATGACATCCTTATTTATCAACAGTTGTAGCTGGAGCTTCTCTCATGGTTTTTCTTTCTATTTCTGCACAAGCATCTCCAGAGCCACTCAAGTATTCATCCTTGTTCATCCTGTCTCCACTGATTACCCGTTGGTCCTTTGTGATAGGATCCAAAGCCATGGAGGGGAAATTTATCCCCAAAAACAGGTGAGTTTGGGTCAAATGGGATGCAAAAATTTTTTAAAATCTCAAATCCAATCCTAATGTATCTCCAAGCAGCCTACTTCTGGTTTTAACAGACAGGATTGGCAATAAATATAATAATGAAGCCCATATTTAATTTATCTTCCAGATTTAACCCTGGCTGGCTGGGCTTCCTTACCTCCAGGCAGCTAAAGGGAGGCAATGACTACTGCATGGAATAGGTAACAGCTTTACCAGCACTACATAGGCCAAGAGAAATAGGAATGCTTTCCACCAAACTCCCAAGAAAGGCTATTGCCTTTCCCCACCCCATCCAGGATTGCTGACTGTAATTACCTCAATGAGACCCATGAGGTTCTTTGAGTATGAGCTCCCTGATTGAGGTAATGATTGCCTGCTCAATCAGGGACTCTCACCTGTGTGTGTGTATATATATATTTGTATCTATATATTATATATATATTATGTTATATATATTTCCATATATTGAGGAGTGTCAGGGCTACTGACACTCTGGATTCTGACTTTGTACCTGAAGCGCTCTTAGGAGTGGAGATAGGTCTGTAAATAAAGGGAATCTGGTGATGGGACACTGGCCTCTGAGGAGTTATTTCGCTGACATAACCTATTCCTCCACAAGGACTCACCCAAGTTCCCCCACAAATATCAGCCCACCTATCCCACATATTCTCACCACCCTCGTGTGAAGCTCCCTCCCTGCTTCAGGGGCACAGTCTCCTCAAGAGCATTCCCTGCTCAATGGGGAACCACGCCAGTCAATCAGGCTGACTTCCAGCCAGGGAGACCGCTGGAAAAGCTCCATTGTGTGCAGAGACCACAACTCTGTTTGGAAAACCCACTCTAACAAGCATGGAGGCCAGGCAGTCAGTTTCTACATGAATGACAATGATTCCCAGCTCCACTTCATCACCATTTCTCAGGAAACCTTCAGTACTCTTGTGTGAACTGACTGCTTTTCCAAGATGCAGTTTTGGAAGATTAGTAACTACACCTAGAGAAACAATGGAACGAATAAAGCCATCTTTTTTTCAGCTCCATTGCTTTATTCCTGCGGACCTTTATGGTGATTGTCCCTTTAAGGATCAATCGGCAGAGAAAGGGTCACATGACCTGGGGAACCAATCGGGGAGCAGGGTGGGGGATCACACTGATAAGCAGAGGTTTCTGTACTCAGGTTCATCTCGGGAGCTGATTGCAGCCATGATGTATATAGTTTCAACCTGTAAATAAACGAGTTGTGTTCTCCCTAAATTGCTGAACATCCTTCCTATGATATCTATTTTTTGGATATTTAAGAAGCACCTGTTGCAAGCACTTAATGAGTAGCTATGATGCCCAGTGCAGTGACGGACACAAAGACAGTGTCAAACTTGACTTTGAATCTGTGTTGAACCTGGTATTTCAGGATGAACAACAGAAGGGACGCATCAGTTGTTTCTTTAGAAGAAACTCTTCAAATAAAAATATAACAAAACATGCTCCAACTTATAAATCAAAGAAGGGGTTTAATAAAGAAACTTCATTACTCCAAACTTGGGGCCTCGCCCTGGGCCAATCCAAGCCCCCCTCAATTCCCAACAGGTTCTTATTTATAGTGAGTTAGCTGGTCAGCTGACCACTACAAGAACGTATAATATTCAAACACCAGCTCCCCTCTCAATCTCCACGGCCTTCACTAAATAGCGAGAGACACTTTCAGGAGAGTCCTCAACAGCCTTGGTAGTGAAAATATCCTCCTTTGCCTCTTGCCAACATTATTCTTCCTCCAAGCTGACACTCATTTTCCAATATAAATAGTCACATCCAAAATATCGATCTATTTAGACTGACTGACTGACTTGTTTAAAAAACATATTACATAATTTGATTTTTTCTATCATAACAGAAGCATCAGTACTAAAGAGAAAATGATTAGAGCGCTGCAGATGGACAATATTGCTTTCAGCCACTGTAATGAAACCATACCAGACTGATTGCCGTGTGGGCTTAATGAGTAGCTATGATGCCCAGTGCAGTGACGGACACAAAGACAGTGTCAAATTTGACTTTGAATCTGTGTTGAACTTGGTACTTCAGGATGAACAACAGTAGGGACGCATCAGTTGTTTCTTCGGAAGGAACTCTTCAAGTAAAAATATAACAAAACATGCTCCAACTTATAAATCAAAGAAAAGGTTTAATAAAGAAACTTCATTACTCCGAACTTGTGGCCTCGCCCTGGGCCACTCCATGTTCCCCACAATTCCCAACAGGTTCTTATTTATAGTGAGTTAGCTGGTCAGCTGACCATCACATCATTCTGTAATTGGTTCCATGGCTTACTGGGTCAGTTGACTCTTACAGGTTGTTACCATTGGTCACATTACACCCAATACAAAGTTGTCACCGGTACCTTCTAACATCAGCCAGTCTCAATGTTCCTGAAGTAATTTAGGGAAAGGCAGCTCATATCATTTAACCGCTCCTGCGAAACATGTGGAGAAGGGTATGGAATCGGGAGTCTCTAGTGGTTAAATAACCATCTAACAGACACTGTGCGGTTCACACATTGGCCACCTGGGCAAGGTGCCACGTAACTGTTGATGCCCACTAAATGGTACCATAAGGATGCTTTCAGCACAGGACAGGGCACTTTAAAAGGGGGAAACCTTTCAGATTAAGAAAGGAATGGGGCAGGGCCATGATCTTGGGATGCGTGAGGATGCTGGTTAATTTTGAAAGAAGGCCATTAATGTATTTATTCTATCCACCAAACGCACACCTAAATATCCTCATGGGAATTACATACTGTTGGCATCATTTGTATTATTTAGAATCATAGAGAGTCCTACAGTGCCATTTGGCCCATCGAGTCCGCACTGACTCTCCCACCGAGCATCTTACCCAGGCCCTAAACTAAACTAAACTAAACTAACCCCACTAATCCCCCTAACCTACACACCTTGACACAAAGGGGCAATTTAGCATGGCCAATCCACCTTTTGCCCGCTTTCATCTGCTCTTTTCATATGACAGAGAAACATTTGTGGCTTCCTACATTAAATTTGTGATATACAGTCTCCCAGTATCAGCTCAGCAATTCCTCACATATTTCACAGACAATTGTTTCATGTCTATCCAGTTACAATTCTAAAATGAAGCCATAACAGTCTGTTTAAATGATGGCGATGTTTCGTGCAGAGTATTAAAGAGGTACAGCAATCTAAGGAGCAAAATACTTAACCGAGTTTATGAGGGGAGGTTTACCAGCGCGGTGTGATTGATGACATGGCTGCTTCTGCTCAACATGCAGCCATACTCAAGAGGTGATGAAAACATAACAGAAAGTTTGCTGCACTCGAATTCTCTCCTGGATACTAACACAACTATCTTTCTGCACCAATTTGGAGGTGGCTCATAAGAACATAAAAACATAAGAAATAGGAGCAGGAGTAGGCCATCTAGCCCCTCGAGCCTGCCCCGCCATTCAATAAGATCATGGCTGATCTGACGTGGATCAGTACCACTTACCCGCCTGATCCCCATAACCCTTAATTCCCTTACCGCTCAGGAATCCATCCATCCGCGCTTTAAACATATTCAGCGAGGTAGCCTCCACCACCTCAGTGGGCAGAGAATTCCAGAGATTCACCACCCTCTGGGAGAAGAAGTTCCTCCTCAACTCTGTCTTAAACCGACCCCCCTTTATTTTGAGGCTGTGTCCTCTAGTTTTAACTTCCTTACTAAGTGGAAAGAATCTCTCCGCCTCCACCCTATCCAGCCCCCGCATTATCTTATAAGTCTCCATAAGATCCCCCCTCATCCTTCTAAACTCCAACGAGTACAAACCCAATCTCCTCAGCCTCTCCTCATAATCCAAACCCCTCATCTCCGGTATCAACCTGGTGAACCTTCTCTGCACTCCCTCCAATGCCAATATATCCTTCCTCATATAAGGGGACCAATACTGCACACAGTATTCCAGCTGCGGCCTCACCAATGCCCTGTACAGGTGCATCAAGACATCCCTGCTTTTATATTCTATCCCCCTCGCAATATAGGCCAACATCCCATTTGCCTTCTTGATCACCTGTTGTACCTGCAGACTGGGCTTTTGCGTCTCATGCACAAGGACCCCCAGGTCCCTTTGCACGGTAGCATGTTTTAATTTGTTTCCATTGAGATAGTAATCCCATTTGTTATTATTTCCTCCAAAGTGTATAACCTCGCATTTATCAACGTTATACTCCATTTGCCATATCCTCGCCCACTCACTCAGCCTCTCCAAATCTCTCTGCAGATCTTCTCCGTCCTCCACACGATTCACTTTTCCACTTATCTTTGTGTCGTCTGCAAACTTCGTTACCCTACACTCCGTCCCCTCCTCCAGATCATCGATATAAATGGTAAAATGGATCGGGCTCATTCCTGCCCGATCCATTGGAGGCAGGGGGCAGGTGCTCCTTGGACAGTGTCAGACAGGCAGTGCCAACCTGGCAACCTGGCACTGGATCTGCAGCACCCAATCAATAAAAGGAAAGCAAGAAGTTGCATACTGAATCAGAGCACTCCTACAAATCAAACCAGTGCCAGCGCTGCAAAAACCACCCAAATCAGACTGAAGAAGCAACATTTATAAGGAAGGGATTCAGCTCTCTGCCGGCATGGATGTACATCACCAGCACTGAGGCACAAATCCATGTCCCACCTCCGCATCCTCCCTAGGAGGTGAATAACAAACACCCTCTGGGAAGTCCATGCCAACAAACCCTCATTTCCATCTTCCCCTCTTTCTCTTCCTTTTCCCCATTGCCATTCACTTCTCCTTCCCCCCTCTCTCTCCCATCTCTCTATCTTTTTCCATTTCTCCTGCCTCACATCTTCATATTCCTTCCCCACACCGCTCATCCCTCCTACCCCTCATCTTTCTTATCTAACCGTTTGTCGACCTCTCCCCTCCCCCTCTGCCCCTCCTTTCTCTCCCCTTTTCCTCTCCCTTCCACTTTCTCTCCCCTCCATTCTCTCTGCCTACGGGCCAAATCTTTATGACCGAGGCAGGTCTCTTGAGTTTGGAAATCCCCTCACAAGACACACCTGGTTAAAAAGTAGCTGAAGTGCACAATTTTCTCTCAGTGGAGGAGGGGTACGAGGGGCCCTGGAAGTGGATAGAAGACAGAGGCAGTCTATTATATATTGTTAGATTTGTTGTAAAGAGTTAGGAACTGATTGTATATAAATTCTGGGGGTGCCACATTTCATTGCTACATGACAGTCATGTGCCAAAAAGCAAGCAATGTATCAGTCTACCAGCCATGTGGAGAGCAGAAAGAAATAGACTCAATGAAGTTGCAGCATTTTGAGTCTAAAGTGTAATTATTTCTAATTCATGGGAGGCAGAAGATGTAACATGGTGGCAGCAATGGGATCTGAACACATGACATCAAAAACTCTGGAGTCTAATTCCAATATACAGCTGATCTGGCTGAGTTTACACTTCTACATTCTCATGTGGCCTTTATATATCGTTGGGAGAAATTCTTCTTGTATTGTTTTGAATATGATTTTTCTGGCTAGCATCTTTTGTCATCTCTGATAGACCAACACTGCCACAATGTTGGCTGTGTTAGCTGTATCTTATCAGGCCACTTCTGGATTACCTGCTGAGAGGGCAAGTATAATGCTTCGTCTTTGCTCGAGCAGCACAGCGGGCCAGGAGACCGCAGCAGGGGGGCCGTTAGCAAGGTTCGTGTCCGGCATAACCATCTCCCAAGCGCTTTATTTTAGCGCAACCAGATCTGTGTTGGAAATCGGCGCGAAGCTGATTATCATGTGGAAGTAACAATTTTTATATGATTAGCGGGCCGAGGATAGTATTTTCAGGGCCCGCAAATGCCTCCCCCCCACTGGGAGGGGAAGCCAGAAGACATAACATAGGTTCAGATGATGAGGAGGGCAGTCACGTCTAAGGCCCAATCTGAAGGATCTACCTGGATGCAGTTCCTGCTGTGAGGGGGGATATTTTGTCATGTTACTGATCCAGGGGAGCAGACATCTGGCAGCAGCCAGGTTAGCAAGAACTGTAATTGTTGGCCCAGCTGGTTATTTACATGGGAAGAGATGGTCTATCGCCAGCCTTCCAGAGGCAACTATAGAAAGTAATGCTGCCTATTGACTTTGCCTAATGAAAGACCACTCAGCAGTTACTTAATGCTGGCAAAGCTTCGCAAGGCCCAGCCATGGAGAGGGCTGCATCGTGGCACCTTCAGCAGCTCCTGACACCCTGTACAAAGTGAAATATTGAATGCATCAGGAGCTTAGCTTTCAGATGCTGCAAGATGAACCTTTGCCCTCTCAATTACCTTTTCACCAACGATCTATCAGGGCATCAGCACCCAAATATGCTGTTTTACATTACTCTGGCAATGGCACACTGTCATCACACATGCGTGTGACTCGAGGAAGCAGCCAAGCTATCGGGGCCGTGTGTGCTCAGGAACATATCATGCATGTTGCTGTGACAAGAAGAAGTGCCAGGAGACCCAGCATTCACTCACCCCACCCCAGCTCAGCCCACAGTAACATCAATCTGTATGTAACATGTCAGTTCCTGCATGCGAATGGGTATAGATTATGTGTTGCACTGAACAAGGTGAGAAACCTTCCTTGCTCGTGTGTTTTCTTCATTGTTGTACCTGCATGTGTGACATTAGTGTACCTTTAAGAAGTGTTTTTTTAAAATCATGTTCTCTGCAGTTGTAAGCAGGCTTTTTGGTTTCATTGTTGCCAGGTTATCTGGTTAGAAGTCCTTTTATTGCTGCTTCAATGGATTAAATGGGGTTTTGTTTATTTTTACTCTGGGCCTCAGGTACTTTCTGGGATCTTTTATGACCCTGCATTGTGAGGGGGAAGATTGATTGGCAAGTCAATGTCAGGTGGTTCCTCCTCAGAAGAATTCAAGGACTTACTTTCAGTTTTGGTTTTGAGGTCAGAAGCTGCCCTGGTTGTCAAGGGGCAGGCAGGTTTTCTCCCTCTCTACCAGATTCTGCTGGCTAGCTGGAAGCAGTTCTCCTGGCCTTCCTGGAGTCAAAATGTTGTTGTTGGTGAGCCGCTAGTTAGTACCGAGAGCCTCTCTCTCTCTCCCTTGTGTTTTGGGAAGCTGCTGTGACTTCAAGCTTGTCTGTGTGTGTGCATCAAGAGAATTGCAGCATCCAACCAAAGGACTAAGTTCCAGCATCACGTGAGCATTTGTATTTTCTGTGCTAAAACTGTGGCAAGGATTTTGAATAGGAAAGTTTACTTGATCGGAACACTTGGAATGTTTATTAAGGGCTATAAAATAGCATGGTTGTTTTTTTTCTTTCTTGGTTGTAATTGGCAAAAGTACAGTGCGGCCCCGTTATACCGCGATGGTTGGGGTCCATAAAATGTTATCGCAAAAAAAGTGGGGTTGCGCTAAATCGGGGTTCAAGAAAATCAGCGTTCAAACTTACCCAATGTTGACCTAACATCCTAACTATTTCAGTGTCTTTGTGTTCAATGTTTCCATTCTAGGTCTGCCTGTCAGTTGTGAAGGAAAATGATCTTGAAATGTTTTCCTGAAAATCTTTAATTGCTGCACCCCTATTCAGTGTGACATTAAATTAGGTCCCTGAGGAGCAGGGCGAGAAGCAAAACGGCCCTGTTTAGAGACAAATTTTCACTTCTCTAGTTACCAGTCAGCGCTGACATGCAGGGCCATGCTAATGCCCCTTCCATCACTGACATATTAGGGTTCCGCCTAAAGATCGCCACATCTTTCCGCTCCGGGAAGGGCTGGAGACTACCTGACTATCCAATTCAGCCGGTTGCAGCAAGGCGGCCGGTTCGACAGTGATGGTGGGTATCGAATCCATACTAGAATTGGGATTCCACTATATTAGTCCAGGCAGTATGATAGAGCGCGGACCATGAAAGTCCTGACTTGTGCCAATTCAATCAATTATGCGCCTATCGACATTACTGCCTGACGCAGCCGAATGATGCTTCCAACTTTCAACTCATTCGCGGACTGTTCCCACTGTCTATTAATATTCACGCTTCCACTTGCAATCTACAGCCTTCTGCACTCCAACGCTGCCAGCGTGATTTGCTCAGGTAAAAAAAAAATCCGTCTATCATCTGCAGTCTGCTTTCCGGGAAAGAGTGGATAATGTATTCTGAGACTACACAGACGTAAAGAGAGTTGTGAATAATTTCAATATTCTGAAAATAGAAGTGTTGTTACATTAACACCAGGACTTAAGTTTATAAAAAAGTAACAGCAACGAAAGTGATTGACAATTACATGAGCGGAAAAAAAAGGGTCCAATGATTCATCGCGTTATATCCGAATTCGCGCTAAATCAGGGCGCGTAAAATCGGGGTTCCACTGTAATTGCTCATTTTCTTTCCGTACATGTTAACTATATTCTTAAATAAACTTTGTTTGATAAAAGCTCCCTAGGGGCTCAGTTGGATCATACTTGAAGTGAAACATAAACAGAAAATGTTAGAAAATCTCAGCAGGTATGACAGCAGCTGTGGGGAGAGAATAAAGCCAGCATTTCAAGTCTAGAAGACCCTTCGTTAGAACGATGAAAGCAACGACGCCTGTTTCTGATGGAATTCTGGAAATCTATTTCAAGCAACTCCTCCCACTGCTCCCTGCCAAATTGTAACAGGTACAAAGATGCGGGGAAAAATTGTGAGAAAGTTTTATTGGTCACCTTCATCTTGCTATCAGCGAGACATAAAATCAGTCAGCTCAACCCAGGCTGCGGAATCCAGGAACTCTGTGAGGTCGGCTGGTACTGTACAAAACTCCTCCATCAATAAAACTAACTTGTTCTTTTCATCTTTAATCAAACAGCTACCTCAGACAAACTCTGTTTGTTTTGAGCTTTGAGCTGCACACAGCAAGATTCTGAATAATCTTACCAGCTGCTGTGAACAATAATGAGTCTTTATGAAGAAATCACGGCAATTGGTCTGAGGTAATAAAGTATAGTGGGGTGATGACTAGAAGATGCACTAACGGTATCAACTCCACCATTGCCACCATGGTCGAAAGTGGCTCCCCTCTATTAATCTATCCGGAGTATTTGCAATGTCCCCTAAGCATCGTCTTACAGTATGTGTGCTCGGTGCTCAACAGTAATGCAATGATTGATCCTTCTGATGCGAGGGGATTTTACAATGACCTTCAGCACACAGTCCAGCATAATCTTTGCATATAGTTCAATAGCTTCCTTTAGTCACCAGGATGAAGGTAGCTCATTAAGCTATAAGCCACAGCAAAAGAAAGCTCCATGCACACATACAAGAGACACTCAATAAAGTCTGGGCTAACTTGTTAAGTATAAACTCAAAGTGACCTATATAAATTCAGTAGAAGTGTAGAGTTCCAATTTCTGGAACCACTTTATCAGGTTGCACCAAGTTAATATTTACATTGCTCATGACTACAGTTCCTGTCAAATCTCTCATTTACAGCTCAAAATTGAAAGGCTGAGGGTACAGTTTTAACAGCCCTTGTGAGAGATTGTTGCACAACAGAATTACAGCCAACCTTCAGCAATAGATTCCAACAGTGCTTGGGTTTTGGAATCGCACCCATCTTTTGGGTGTTAAGGATCTAATCTTACCGCACTCTAAGGAAGAAATGAAGCAAAATCTGTTTCCTGCCAGCAGGGGGGTGGGGGGGGGGAGGAGGTGGAGGTAGGGCGGCACGGTAGCGCAGTGGTTAGCACTGCTGCTTCACAGCTCCAGGGTCCTGGGTTCGATTCCCGGCTCGGGTCACTGTCTGTGTGGAGTTTGCACATACTCCTCGTGTCTGCTTGGGTTTCCTCCGGGTGCTCCGGTTTCCTCCCACAGTCCAAAGATGTGTGGGTTAGGTTGATTGGCCAGGTTAAAAATTGCCCCTTAGAATCCTGAGATGCGTAGGTTAGAGGGATTAGCGGGTAAATATGTGGGGGTAGGGTCTGGGTGGGATTGTGGTCGGTGCAGACTCGATGGGCCGAATGGCCTCCTTCTGCACTGTAGGGTTTCTATGTTCTTTCTATGTTCTATGTTCTAACAACAGAGCTCACAACAGAGGGAGCTATTGTGCACGCGCAGATCTCTCTCTTCTGTGCAATAGATCTGTCACTGCCTCCCCCCTTCCAAGGCCAATCCCCCCTCCCCACCCCGCATGAACCAGCCGATCATGCCCCTCTGCACAGACTGACAGATCATTCACGCCCCAAGC
The DNA here is from genome assembly GCF_964213995.1 of Mustelus asterias. Lineage (NCBI taxonomy): Eukaryota > Metazoa > Chordata > Chondrichthyes > Carcharhiniformes > Triakidae > Mustelus > Mustelus asterias. The sequence goes on along the minus strand of NC_135818.1, from coordinate 63,470,802 downwards.
ACAAACCGTCCGATCACAGTTCCACCCCCCCACCCCCACCCCTGTCCCCCAATTCCCGTGTCTCATCCCGGTCAATTGGCTCTCCCGTCCCGATCGATCGCCGATTGCAGAGTGAGCAGTGTCCCCTGTCCCCCGGTCCTGGTTGCAGGACATGCAGCATCCTTCCAAGTGTCTCCCCTTCAGGTCTCACCCTCTTGGCACGGCCCAGTGCCCAGTGGGCACTGCCATTGTCTCAAGCTGGCAGTGCCAGGGTGCCCAGTGGACAGTACCAGGGTGCCAGGCTGGCAATGATCCTTGCCAGTGATGACCTTCAACGGCAAGACCGCTAAGGCAAGTGAGCCCGGACAATTGCGTCCTGGCCTCACTTGTAATATTTAATTAGGGAAGGAAACCTACTGTCCTTAGCCAGTCTGGCCTAGATGTGACTCCAGTGTCAGCAATGTGGTTGACTCTCAATGTCTTCCAAGGACAACAAGGGATGGGCAATAAATGCTGGTCAGCCAGTGGCGCCCATGTCCCACGAATGAATAAAAAAAAAATTCTATGATCTAATTGAATGGCAGAGCAGGCTCGAGGGGCCCAATGGTCTACTCCTCCTCCTAATTTGCATGCTTACATCTGATGTGGAGGAAAACGTCTAAGGAAACAAATTGAATAGCAGCTTTCAAAAGGGAATTGGAAAGATATTTGATGAAAAAAATGCAAGATGTGAGAAAAGAATGGCAGTGTAGGAATAACTAGATTACTCTTCAAAAGAGATGACATTGACTCCGTGGAGTGGATAGTCTCCTTGTGCTGTACTGTTGTTTGATTCCATCATCTACCTTCCCTTAAGTACATCTCTACTGCTTGCCTCAAGTACTGGTCATTGTTCATATGTTCCATTTTCTTAACTACTCTTGGGTAAAGGAGTTTCTCCTTAATTCCTCTACTGGGTTTATTGGTGACTATCCTATAGTTAGGACCTCTAGTTTTGCACTCTCCACAGCTGAAAGCATTTGCTTGACACTTCCTCGATCAAACCCGAGTCCCTGGTGTTGTGAGGCAGCAGTGCTGCCCACTGTGCCACTGTACCACCCTAATAGGGCTGTTTGTCAAATATCACTTGAGGAAAGCAAAGTATATAGTTCAACCCCATCAACAACACAAGTCAGTTTAATCCTTTCACAGTCACAGTATCTCATGTGGTTGACTTTTATGTTATTATTTTCCAAATTTATAGCACACTGGTATTGGATACCAGAAGCTTCCAACAAAAGAAGGTTCTGGGGATTCCCATGTAAATTTCTGAAATCCTTTCCACTCTATCCGCCCAAAGAACCTTGCCACATTTCTCACTGCTTTCAAGGTGATTCTACAGTTCATGGCCCCCTCATGGCATTCCTTTCAACCATTTTAGTACAAATAGAGTATGCAATCCTATTGGCTTCCTTGGATTAAACTATATACATTCTCGGTTCTTGGGGAAGGGATTAGGATTAAAGAATACCATAGGATGATAGTAGGGATAAGTGTGGACATGTGCGGCAAGATTTTACGACCTCGCTCGGGTGAGGCCAACGGAGAATTCCGGGCGGTGGGCAAGGCGGTAAAATTCCAGCCGTGGAGTTGGGGAAGTGTAGTGCGATGATAGAGGTGCAATTGAGATAAAATATATGTTTTTTATGTTTAAGGGGAATGTTTAAAAATTCAGCTTTACACTACAGGCAGTCAGTATGTCTGGCAAGAACGTAACTCAGACTCTGGGAGTGAAGGATAGTTACTCATTTCAACTTTTCAAGTGTTTATTTTAAATAGGGCTAATAGACTTTTGCTTACTTAAGTTTTTCTGGGATTTCTGATCAGAGTGATTGACAGGGACATGTGATGATATGGTCAATAGACAGAAATGGGTCTGTGGCAGAGAGAAAATAGCTTTTGCAGAAAGCAGTAAGCTGTAGCTGAGGCCTGGTTGAAGTTAGAAGGATTTTGCAGGCTTCTGGACCTTTATCTCACTCTGAAATCTCGAAGACTGTTAACAAGCATGAAAGCAAGTACGCCTGGGGTTGCTAACTGTATTTATTTAAAAGTAAATTTGATTTATGCATGAATGAGGCTTATTTGGAACTGGGACAGTCACAAGCTAGAAAGTAAAGTTTCCTCCCTTCATTTTTAGATATTGTTCAACTGTTCATGGTTAAGCTGCTTCATTTGTTATATTTGAGCGTTATGAAGTAAAGTTTGTTTTACTATAAGTGGAATCAATGGAATCAGTCCAAAATAGAAAAATTGTTGGGGGTACAGTCTGGCTCCATAATATATCTTAGGATTCTGATGCGGGACCCTAATGGGGGAGTGGGTTGATAGTTGACATTGTGTGATGGTGTAAAATGAGTGATAGCGAGTTGGCAGCCTTCATCTCTCTCTATTCGTATTTCCATTGATTTCAGCTGCTATCGCCCGCACCATGCAATTCCGTAAATCCAAGATCTATCCAAACCTTTTCCTTTGTGGATTATGGAGGGATTTTTAACTTCTTAAGAGACTCATTTATTTCTGGAGACTGGGTTCGATTGCGGTGCTGTTTTCTCCTCAGCTTGCCTCCAGTTGGATGTCTTGGCAGGTGCCAAATACTTCAGGTCACCACTACACTCAGCACCTCCTCTGAACATTCCTGCTTTTGATGCAATTAATATTCTCCAATTGATTCAACAGGCAGTAACTCAGACATGAAGTAATAGGATCAAAGAGCTTTCCTGTTTAGCAGCTCAAATATGACTGTTGCTGCTGTACACTGATTACAGCGTCTTAATTTACCATCATCTCAGTAAGTGGATCCGAATATGCAGTATCAACTTCTTGGCACTAATGATATGCATACAGGGCCACAAAACTATCTGTAGTGCCTTCACGTCTGCAGTCTGAATATCAGCCCCGGCATCTCTCCGACTGTGTTCCAATCACAGGAATACCGAACCCGAGTCCTGGAGCTGCGTTATATTAAGATCAGTACGTAACGCTTAAATCTTAAGCATTCTTTGATTGCAATCAAAGCATTCACGTTCCTGGTTGCTGATAAGCAATATACAACCTGCAAAGTAAATAGTGGCTTAAAAAACCCCAGAAAATGTTGGATTAACCTCAGTCGGTCTGGCAGCATCTGTGGAGAGAAACAGAGTTAACGTTTTGGGTCTAAAGGAGGCTACTCAGAACTGGTTTCAGAAGCCTGCTGTGCTGTTTCATTGCTGCCTCACAGCATTAGGGACCTGGGTTTGATTCCCGGTTTGGGTCACTGTCTGTGTGGAGTTTGCACGTTCTCTCCGTGTCTGCGTGGGTTTCCCCCGGGTGCTCCGGTTTCCTCCCACAGTCCAAAGATATGCAGGCCAGGTGAATTGGCTATGCTAAATTCTCCTGAGTGTACCCGAACAGGAGTGTGGCAACTAGGGGATTTTCACAGTAACTTCATTGCAGTGTTAATGTAAGCCTACTGTGACACTAATAAATAAACTTTTACTTTGTTTGGAATGGTTCCATTCCTGTTATCATGATTGTCTGTCTTGTCCATTCCTTTCTGTGTTAACAACATGAGCTTTCATTGAAATAAGTTACCCAACTGAGGAGAGATTGTGTCCATCATTTTCTACCCCTGACACAGATGGACCAGTGTCAAATTCTACATTACAAAACGGTTCAAATGTTTCTTCCACTCCCATTGATCTCCTTCATATTCATCGACGCAACTGCCCAAAGGCAAGTGAAAATTGGGCCAAAAAAGAGAGTTTAAATTCCCTAATGAGAACTAAATGTCCCATAGATATTAAATTATCCATTAAAAATCACAGACATTAAATAAATGAATATGATTAAGTTTATGTGATTAACTCCATTGGAGCAGATTATTTTATGAGTATTAAGTGGATTAAGTTTCCACCTCGAGGACCCAGATTTTGTAGAGAATGAGGAAGGAACAGCACCTTCTAGGATTGATGAATCATAGAATCCTACAGTGCAGAAGGAGGCCATTTGGCCCATCAAGCCAGCACCAAAAACAATCCCACCCAGGCCCTATCCATATTAGTCCACTCATTTATCCTGCACATCACCCTGAAACTAAGGGGCATGGCCAATCAACTTAACCCACACATCTTTGGAGTGTGGGAGGAAACCAGAGCACCCAGAGGAAACCTGTGCAAACACAGGGAGAACCTGCAAACTCCACACAGGCAGTGACCAGAGGCCAGGAATCAAACCCGGGTCCCTGGCGCTGTGAGGGGCAGCAGTGCTAACCACTGTGCCACCGTGTTCAAGTACCCTCCTCACCCAGCTCAAATCTGATGGCTGCCGCAGAGGGTCTGTGACGTTTTGGGACAGGGCAAGCAAGCAGGCAGGCAGGCTGAGATCAACCAATTAAATTAAATTAGTTAAAACATTTATGCAGAAAGTTAAACAAATAAATAAAAAGATCTGCATTCATGTAGCACTTTTCCAGACCACTAGACACCTCTCAGCACTTTACACCCAATGAAATGCTTTTTGAAGTGTAGTCACTGTTGCAATGTTGCCACCAGTTTGTACACAACAAACCCCCATCTACAGCAATGTAGTAATAACCAGACCATCTTTTTTTTGTGATGTTGATTGAGGGATAAATCTTGGCCAGAATACAGGGATAACTTCCCTCCTCTTCTTCAAAGTGGTGCCATGGGATCTTTCACATCCACTTGGTGTGAGCTGTTAAGCCTCTCGGTTGCAGTCCAGTAATAAAAGATGATGCAAGTCCAGCTTCTTCACAAACTCACTTAATTCTCTTTTACAACTCCACATACACACACCCAACACCCAGTGCCACCTGTAAACCTTTTATATATCCCGGTGAGGACTATTAAACAATTAACATACAAATTAGGTCTAAAGTGGGAGGCTTCAGTTCACCCATTCCTAACACAAATAGATAGGGCCTTGGTTTAATGTCTCATCCAAAGGTGTAACAACATTGCACTGGAGTGTCCACCTTGCTTATTGTACTCAAACTCTGGTGGGATATTAGTTGGACATCCATATATTGGCCCAGATCTTCCATTCTACAGAAGATACTGGAAGATCCCTCGCAATTTCCCACACAAGGAATGCTCAGGAATTGCCCCAGAAGATTCAACTTCAGTTGGGCAATTATCCTGCACCAGGAACCCTATGAAACTCAGATTTAAAGTCATAGATTTTGGATGGTTCTGACTCACTGCGCAGAATCGTTAGCCAGGGAAGGTTAGAAGGGTTAAAACCAGTTCTAACTCCTGGGTAAACATACTACTGACCTCCTGAACAACGCCCCCCCCCCCCCCCCCCCTCCACCCGCTCCCCTGGCTTGGGTCACTGTCTGTGCGGAGCCTGCACACTCTCCCCGTGTCTGCATGGGTTTTCCCCCAGGTGCTCTGGTTTCCTCCCACGGTCTGGAAGACATGCTGGTTAGGTGCATTGGCCATGCTAAATTCTCCCTCAATGTAGCCGAACAGGCGCCACCACCACCCACTCCCCCGGACCCCCGAGCTCCAGGTTCCAAAACTTGAGCAGCAGCTGGGTCTCTGCATTTATGAGGTTGAAAACTTAATGGAAAGCACATTTACAGATGTGGTCACCTCGCAGCTAAAGATTATGCAGGAAGAGAGAGGATGGGTGATCACCAGACAGGCAAAAAGGAACAGGCAGATGGTGCAGGTAGTGCCAGGGTCCCCCAAGGGGACCCATTCTCCAACCAGTATTCAGTTCTGAATTGTCATGAGAGTGTTGGTTCACTTGCGAGTGCAGCCAGAGCCAAGTCCCTGGCACCATGGGTGGTGCAGCAGTACAGGGGCACACAAGGAAAACTGGAAGGGCAATCGCGATAAGTGATTTAATAATGAGAGGAACAGGTAGGTGTTTCTGTTGCCGCAAATGTGAATCCAGGATAAGCCTCCCTGGGTGCCAGAGTCAAGGATGTCACTCAACTTTAAGTTTATTTATTAGTGACACAAGTAGGCTTACATTAACACTGCAATGAAGTTACTGTGAAACTCCCCGAGTTGCCACACTCCGGCGCCTGTTCGGCTACATTGAGGGAGAATTTAGCATGGCCAATGCACCTAACCAGCATGTCTTCCAGACCGTGGGAGGAAACCAGAGCACCCGGGGGAAAACCCATGCAGACACGGGGAGAGCGTGCAGGCTCCGCACAGACAGTGACCCAAGCCAGGAATTGAACCCGGGCCCCTGGCACGGTGAGGAAGCAGTGCTAACCACTGTGCCACCGTGTCGCCCCCCCTGTACCACCCCAAGCAGTGACTGCAGAGCATCCCAAGGTGGGGAGGGTGATCCGGCAGCCGTTGTGACCCGTATAGGTACAAACAACATAAGCAGAAAGAGGGATGTGGTTCTGCAGTCAGAATTTAGGGAACTAGGTCGGAAATTAGTAAGCAAGGGCTCAGAATTTGGTAATCCCCAGATTACTCCCCAGCACCACGCACAAGAGAGGATCAAAAGAGGAAGATGAAGAAACATGGTGGGTAGGGGTGGGGGAGGGAGGAGGAGGGGGTGGATGAGGCACCTAGGGTGGGATTTTCCACCCTCGCTCGTCCCGAAACTGTAAAATCCCGCCCAAGGTCAATGGATCTTTGCATGGTCCGCCCCTCGCCTGCTACGATTCCTGTGGTGGGCGGGACGGTAAAATTCCAGCCCTAGTCTCTCTGCTAGGTGCCCGTCTGTCGATGATGAGCAGGGAGATCCAACTGTACGACATGTTGGTGGTGGTATCACTCTGTATGTCAAACTGCTGCCTGTAAACTAAAGCAAAAGAATTCACATCTGACAATGTCACAGGATATGTTTCAGTCCGACTTCAACAAGATTGGAAAGCCTGTTGAGGGCACATGCAAACTAACTGGTATTCAGTTCAGCTCTGCCTTTGTGTAGTCTTGTAGCAGAAGGCATAGGATTGATGAGAAAGGAGACAGTGAGAGCTGTGCCTGCCAAGATATTACACTGTTCCTTAAGAAGTGCATCACACAGATAGTTTCCCCTTGTCATCACCCCAGATGTGCAAGCAGAGGATGAAGAGCAAGAACTCCAGAGGCATCTGAAAGGTTGCACATTGTGTAAATTGGGAAAGGGTTTTTCACACGGTCATACGGCCTTCATTTTAACATTCTGAACAGAAGGATAAGCCTAGCCAATGGGAAATGTTTCAAGGGGAATAAAAATTGAAGCTCGTCAAATCAAAAACATGCCACATGAAGGAAGCATTGAAGAGTAAGTGAGCCCAAGAGCTGAAAAAAAGTCGAAATATTTAAACATTTCAAATATGGGGCCAAAACACGTTTGCAGGACCACCCATTTCTTCACTCCAGCTCCAACAAGGCTAATATATGAGTCCTTGCACACTCCATTAAACCCCACTCCACAATTTCCAAGTCTGAAGAGGTTTGGAAAGGTCTGACCATCGCATTTGCAATTTCTTCACCTGTTTCTGTTAATATCTTAGTGTGGAAACCATCAAGTCATGAAGGGTTGTCTATTTTAATTTTTTCCATGACCATTTTTTCAACTTAAACTCACTATCATCCATTTTAAACCATTACCTAAAGTCAAAACTCCCCCTCTACCTTTGAATTGTTCTTTTGTATGTTGTATGGAATAGCTTGACGTGTTTGAAGTTTTGAAAGTTTAAAGTTTATTTCTTAAAGTAAAATTTAAAGTTTATTTATTAGTCACAAGGCTTACATTAACACTGCAATGAAGTTACTGCAAAATTCCCCTCGTCACCATAATCCAGCGCCTGTTCGAGTCATTGCACCGAACCAACACGTCTTTCAGAATGTGTGAGGAAACCGGAGCACCCAGAGGAAACCCATGCAGACATGGGGAGAACATGCAGACTCCACACAGACAGTGACCCAAGCCGGGAATCAAACCCAGGTCCCTGGCTCTGTGAAGCAGCAGTGCTAACCACTGTTCTACCATCCCGCAATTAATGTCACAAGTAGGTTCACATTAACATTGCAATGAAGTTACTGTGAAAATTCCCTAGTTGCCACACTTCGGCGCCTGTTCGGGTACACTGAGGGAGAATTTAGCATGGCCAATGCACCTAACCAGCACATCTTTTGGACTGTGGGAGGAAACCGGAGCACCCGGAGGAAACCCAAGCAGACACGGGGAGAATGTGCAAACTCTGCACAGACAGTAACTCAAGCCAGGCATCGAAACCAGGTCCCTGGTGCTACCATGCCACCTTTTTAAAGTTTTTAAAAAGAGTTTGATAGAATTGAATGGCCACATGTGTGCAATGAAAGAGGCCTTTTACCCACAAACTGACAAGAAAACTTTCTACCGAGAACTCAACTGCTGTGGTTCAGTGTCAAGGGGAAAGTTAATCTAAGTCAAGCCTTGATTACATTTTCCATTTATCAATGCTCTGAGGAATGCATTTCTTTCAAAACTGCCAAGCTGATTTGGAAGCACCTTAGGGTTTAGTCCTTCAGAACTTAAGATCTCTTGAAAAAAACACTCTGAGTTGTGCTGACTACGCATTGTCTCTTGAACTGGGGCAACTCAAAATGGCAAAACTCTGCAACCAGCTTCCGGTAAAGCAAGGAATTCCAAGGGAGTCTTGTATTTATATAGCACCTTTCACAGTCTCGGGACAGCCATATAGAGCTTTAGAATTCATAGAATAGAATCCCTACCCTGCAGAAGGAGGCCATTCAGCCCATTGAGTCTGCACCGACCACAATCCCACCCAGGTCCTATCCCCATAACTCCCACATATTTATCCCGCTAATCACCTGACACCAGCGTCAAATTAGCATGGCCAATCAACCTAACCCGCACATCTTTGGACTGTGGGAGGAAACTGGAGCACCCTGAGGAAACCCACGCAGACACGGGGAAAATGTGCAAACTCCATACACACAGTGACCCGAGGCTGGAATTGAACACGGGTCCCTGGCGCTGTGAGGCAGCAGTGCTAACCACTGTGCCGCCCATAATTAAGTATTATTGAGACGTTGTTACGACTGCAACATAGGAAACAAGGCAGATAATTTTCACAGGGCAATGTGGTAATGACCCAATAATTTTAGAATAATGGATCGGCCATTTAAAATGAAAGTGAAGAGGATGTTTTTTTTCTCTCAGAGGGTTGGTAGTCTCTGTACAGCTCCATCTCAGAAATGGATGTTGATTCAAGTCTGAGGTAGGCAGATATTTGACAGTCAGGGATCATGAGAAACAAGCAGGAAAGTGGAGTTGAGGCCATGGTAGATCAGCCATGATCTGACTGAACAGCGGAGCAGGCTTGAGAGGCCAAATATCCAACTCCAGCGACTATTTTGTCCGCTTCACTAATCTGTTGGTTAAGGGCTAGCTGTTAGTCAGGGTACATGGAAACAGCTCCCCTGCCGTTTCCCAAAACTGTCTCATGAAACATTTCTTGTCCAACTGAGTGAGCAGACCTGTTTTAACATTGCTTCTAAAAGGCAGCACCTCTGACAGTGTAGCACTCCTTCATTACCGCACTGGAGTGTCAGCCGAGAGATTTTGCTCAAAACCTGGAGTGGGAATTGAAGAGACAGCTCGTTATGCAGGATTGAGAGTACTCTCTCTGAGCTGGGACATGAACCTCTGGACAGCCGTGTGCGGGGACATATTCTGAGATGGATAATCACAGATGCTGCATGCATTCAGCAGTTGGACCTTGAGCATTCCTGTAGATTTTTGATGAACGGATTATTCGGGTTTTATGCAGTCCGCATTCCCTTCTGCCCTCTGTGTCAGCACACCAAACATTGACAGAGCTGCTCATTATCTAGACTGCAATAATTCACTCAGTTTTACACCAAAACCATTAGGAGTAATTCCTCAAACTGGCCCCCTAATTGGCCTAAACAACAATGAAATTATCAAGGAATAAATCTTTGGAGCTGAAGAATAAATGTTAATTCTCCTCGCTGTGACAGTTGCCATTATTATTTTTGGTACTCATTACCGAGTTGAAAGGCTACGGTCAGGCATGAAGCCAGAACACCAGCAAAGAAATTAGCTCCTGACGTTCAGCTTGGATTTGTATTCTCTCCCAGCCGACAAGCGAAGGGATTCCAGTAACTTTCTTGGACGTCAGTTGACACAGTAACAGGGCGCTGCTCCAGGCAATTATAGTGAGGGTAGCTGCCTAACAAGGTTGATCCTGGCAGCGTCTGAGGACACAAAAAGGCCACGGCACCAATGAACAGGTCCGAATCTTTCACACAACATAACTGAGGCCTTCATTTAAACTTCTGAATAGAAGGATATGGGAGCAATGATGCAGTACACCATTCATTCAGCACGAACACTGATCTTTTCTTCCAGTAAAGAGATTCCCATTAGAATCATTGAAAAGGAATGACAAGATTTATTTGTGGTTGCTTAAAATAATAAAACCCCTTAAAATTGCTTCTGACCAGTAATCCAGCTACATCAGAAACAGAGCTATAGGAGCAGCAGTAAAGAGCCAGTCATCCTCTCCCCATAACCCTATGTTTTCTTCTGTTCAAGGATTTATCAATTTTTTTATTAAAAGATGCAATGTTATCCGACTCAACCTTATTTCTGACAATACGCTCCATGTTCCAACAACCCCCTGTGTAAATAAATTTCACTTAAGCTTTCTCCTCAGTCCCTTAGCGACAATTTTAAGTTTGATGATTCCTCAAGCGGAGAAAATGCCCTTTCCCTATTCACTCTACCGACACGCTTCATGTATTAAGAACCTCCATTAATCCTCCTCATGGCTTTCTCAGCCCCAGTGGAGGTGGTTCCCAGATCTCAAGTCTCCCCCCCCCCTCACTGTCTAGTGTTCCCACTGAAGCGCCCACATCCCCTGCCACACAGGAGCCTGCAAATCACAGCACACGCCTTGCTCTGTGTCATCATCGCATGAGCGCTGCTCCGCATAAAGAATGAAAAGGTTGCAGGTCGAGAAAGCTGCCTCCTCGCACAACAAAAGTGGCACAATGGTAAACCGGGAAGAAGCTTGGTCCTGATTTACGTGTGCCTTCTGGCTGCTGCTCTATCGGTGGGGGACTGCAGCAACTGTGGACTGGTTGCGGCTTCAAGATTTACTAACACCAATAATTTCTGGATATGCACTCAAAGGTCAGACAGAACTGGAATACATACAGCGGCACAGTGGCACTGTGCTGCCTCACAGCACCAGGGACCCCGGTTCGATTCCTGGCTTGGGTCACTGTCTGTGTGGAGTCTGCACATTCTTCCCGTGCCTTCATGGGTTTCCTCCAGGTGCTCTGGCTTTCTCCCATGTCTGAAAGACGTGCTGGTTAGGTGCATTGATCTGAACAGGCGCCGGCATGTGGCGAATCGGGGAATTTCACAATAACTTCCTTGCACTGTTAATGTCAGCCTTACTTGCAATTAATAAATCAATTTTACTTTACTTTATTCGTCTCCTCCTCAGCTCCAACTGAGGTTCATCGCCCACGCTGAATATGCACCCTTGCTCCCGACTGGCTCTGCTTCCCGCGTGGCCTTTCCATAGGATCCGACACGGTCATGTGGCCCTCAGGGATCGTCCCCTTAAAGGGGTCATGTTACCACTGGAACTATTGTTAGATGACACTGAAATGCAGCCATCTGAAATGGTTTCTTTTCTATATCGAAATGAAGCTCTCGCTCCCAAGTCAGACCTGGAATCCTAAATTTGGCCGCAACAGTGCTCCAACTTTGACTATTTTGTCAACTGCTGCAGAAGACCAGCCACGCTGCCAGAAGCTTCTGCAGAAGCCAACAGGTAGCCATTCTTTTAAAAAAACATGCTCCTCCAACACTTCCGAGTCAAAAATAACCAATAAATCAAATAAACTGAGGGACAAAGTAAAAGGGGCAACTCCTTAAAGGGATGCTGCCTTAAACAAAAGCAAATCACAAGTGAAGCTTCAAACACCAAACTAAAACGCGATTAAAAGGATCAATAATTTTACAGCTCACCCATGCCTGCCACTGGATGATTTTTTAAAATTGAAACTCTATCTACAATGGTGGAATTCAAACCAGTGACCCCAGAGCATTACCCTAGGTTTGTAGTTTCCCAGTTCAGTTGCCTACACCTCTAGGCTGCAGGAGGAATCCAGCTTCCATATTAACTCTGTGAGCCACTCCTGATCCACCTTCATCCACCAAGTTCTTCCTTGGACCTACCTGCGGGAAAGCCCCAAGTTTTCCAAGATCAACCATGGTGCTGGGCAGGAGATTCCAGGGACTTTAACCAAGCAAGAATGAGGAGACAGCAATGTTTGTCCAAGTATGGAGGAAGAGTGAATTAGAGGAGGAGTTTGAGGTCATTGTGTTTCAAAGAATCCTAAAATCTCTACAGCGCAGAAGGAGGCCATTTGGCCCATCGAGTCTGCACCAACTCTGACAGAGTATCTTACCCAAGCCCTCTTTCTCACCCTATCCCTACCGTGGGCGGCATGGTAGCAGAGTGGTTAGCACTGCTGCCTCACAGCTCCAGGGATCTGGGTTCGATTCCTGCCTTGGGTCACTGTCTGTGTGGAGTTTGCACATTCTCCCCGTGTCTGCGTGGGTTTCCTCCTGGTGCTCCAGTTTCCTCCCACACTCCAAAGATGTGCAGGTTAGTTTGATTGGCCGTGCTGAATTGTTCCTTTGTGTCCCGGGATGCATAGGTTAGAGGGAGTAATGGGTAAGTATGTGGGATTATGAGGGTAGGGCCTGGGTGGGGTTGTTGTCGGTTCAGACTCAATGGGCAGAATGGCCTACTTCTGCATTGTAGGAATTCTGATTCTATGATGTACTAATTCATCTAACCTACACATCTTTGGGCACTAAAGGGAAATTTACCATGGTCAATCCACCTATCCTGCACATCTTTGGACAGTGGGAGGAAACCGGAGCACTCGGAGGAAACCCATGCAGACACGGAGAAAACGTGCAAACTCCAGAAAGACAGTGTGGAATCGAACCCGGGTCCCTGGCGCTGTGAGGCAGCAGTGCTAACCAATTGTGCCACCTTGCCACCCTGATGGTGATATGGTTAGAGAATATCACCGTTATTTCTTTGCTTTTATACCCTTGGATTGATATTCAAAACATCATCAGGTGATGAAGGAGCAGCGCTCCAAAAGCTGGTGCTACCAAATAAACCTGTTAGATTTTAACCTGGTGTTGTGAGAATTCTTACTGTGCCTATCCCAGTCCAATGCCGGCATCTCCACATCATAGTTCCTTAAGAATAGAATGTTTTCCATTTACTTGCAAACTAAAATGGCAAAGAATAATCTTTAATCAGTGCAAAATTTGGGTTTTTTAAACCATGTTAATGGGCCCCATTCTGATTTCTGTTTTGTTACATGTCAAATGCAATGGTTTGGATAAACAAACGGCTTTAACATTGAACCTTGGTGCAATTAGGAAGCTCTACGAAAGTTCCTTGGAATAATGTGGCCGTCAAATGCGATTCATGTTTGCAATATTGGATTTCTGACAATTACCAAGGACTCTCTGAAATGGTTCGTGCAGTAGAAAAAAAAGGAATATTGCATATCTTTGACATTTATTAAATGCAACGCGCTCAGACGAGTGACAAAAGGGATGCTATCTCTTTATGGTCCTTTATTGATTCACTACATGCAGTTGCTCTTATTAAACGCAGCCTGCACACTTTCTTTTCCTCCTGTACCCGCTCCAATTACAGCACCATTTCAAAGCTGAAACGAAGGTCAGTTTTTCAAATGACTTACAGCACTGCACAACTTGTCTGGAATTGCATTTCCCTTTCTCATGCAAATAATCGGCAGTATCAGATATTGTATTTTAAAGCATGTACAGCGAGGCATATTTACGCGACCCTCATTTCTCTTCTTGGCTTTTACTGAACAATCGGGCTCTTTGGATCTTCTACCTATTTACCGACAAAAAAAAAATGTGCATGTTCATAGCTATATGGCAGCGATGACAAATGAGCTGCCTCGCGGTATCACTGAAACTATAAATAAGGAATGATTATTCTAGGAATGCTGTGAAGAGCTCCGCCTGGAAAGCTGACAGTAGTCTGTGTCCAAACAGTCAGCGTAACAAATAGAGTATGTAGGGAAGATGAGGGCGTGATAATGGGTGACAACGCCTTTGAATCTGATCACTCTCACAATAAAAGAAGGTAACCAGTACTCCCGCATCCCAAGAGGAAATATGTATCGAGCTTGAAATGGAATCCTGAGGTGTAATCGTTAGACTGAGGACTTGGAATTGAAAATTCGTAGCAGTATCCTGCTTCCCCACTTAAAAAAGCTCAAACACACTATTATGTGGGACTTACCACAAATGGTGATAGTTATAAAATGTTTCGCATTTAAATATTTGTGGGGGCTCTCCTTGGCCGTCCAGCGTAGTCTGCAGAGATGGCTGAAGAAATAGTGTAAATATCATTTACACAGATTGTCTGGGGAATCAGGGGGAAAAAATCCTCCATGGGTTGGATTCATACCTGGCGTAAAAGAAGATGGCTGTTGTGGTTGGAGGTTGGTTCCCAAGACTTCGCGGCAGGAGTTCCTCAGGGTTGTGTCTGTCCTAAACCCAACCATCTTCAGCTATAGATCTAGAATAGGATCCCTGCAGTGCAAAAGGAGGCCATTCGGCCCATAGAGCCTGCACCAACAATAATCCCATCCAGGGCCTATCCCCCTTAACCTCATGTATTTATCATGCTGGACCTTTTGACACCAAGAGGTAATTTAGCCTGGCCAATCAATCTAACCTGCACATCTTTGGACTGTGGGAGGAAACCAGAGCACCCAGAGGAAACCCATATGCAGCAAGGTCTGGGCTTGGACCGACAACATTCACGCCTCACAAGTGCCAGGCAGTGACCATCTGTAACAAGAGAAATTCACCCCCTGATATTCAATGGCATTGCCATCACTGAATCCCACACTATCAACATCCTGCGGGTTATCATTGACCAGAAACTGACCTGGGCTAACCATACAAGTACTGTGGCTGCAAGAATAAGTCAGAGGCTAGGAATCCTGTGGTGAGTAACTCACCTCCTGCCTCCTCAGAGCCTGTCCACCATGTACAAGATACAAGTCAGGAGTGTGGTGGAATACTCTCCACTTGCCTGGCGGAGTGCATCTCCAACAACACTCAAGAAGCTCAATACTGTCCAGGACAAAGCAGCCCGCTGGTTGGCACCCCATCCACAAAAAATCCCTCCCTCCATCATTGACGAAGAGTGGCAGCAGTGTGTACCTTCTATAAGGTGCACTGCAGGAACTCACCAAGGCTCCTTAGACAGCACCTTCCAAATCCACAACCACTAGCATCTAAAAGAACAACAGCAGCAGATACTTGGGAACACCATCACCTCCAAGCCACTTATCATCCTAACTTGGAAATATATCGCTATTCCTTCACTGTCACCGGGTAAAATCCTGGAACTCCCTCTCTAACAGCACTGTGGGTGTACCTACAGCACATGGGTAGCTGCAATTCAAGAAGGCAGCTCACCACACCTTCCCAGGGGCACTTAATGATGAGCAATGAATGCTGGCTTAATCAATGATGCCCACATCCCTTGAATGAATAAGAAAAAAAATGCCCATTCCAAGTTGCCCTTGAGAAGCTGTTGATGTATCTACCCCACATGGACTGAAGCAGTTCAAAAAAGCAGCTCATCTTGTCAAGGGCAATTAAGAATTGCGTTAAATGCTGGCCTACATGTGACTCCAGACCTACTGCAATATGGTTGACTCTTAACTGCCCTCTGAAATGGCCAAGCAAGCCACTGACTTCCAGAGCAATTAGGAATGGGCAACAAATACTACTCTTGCCAATGTCACCCACATTCCATGGAAGAAGTTGTTATGGAATTGTTATTTTCTTTGGTGTCTTTATAAGTTCAGCACTGAGGCTAAGAAGATGCTGTTATAGTCATTAACAGACCAATCTTCAATGCGGGTTCCATATTCAGCCAATAGCATCCAAAGCAAACAGCGTTTTTGGATTTCTGTGGAGGAATCTTTGTATTTCAACAAAAATATCAGAGTTATAGCTCATCAAACATTTATTTGTCCAATCCTGGAGCTTGCAGGTTGTATGTGGAATCCTTAAATGGCAAGAGATATAAATCAGATTATGTAATGTTGTAGAAATCAGTTTGGGAATTATACCTGTGCCATATCCTTGATCGCTGATTTGGAATGGGAATCAAAGGAGGGAAATAATAGATTGCGCATCTTCCATAAATGGGACGGATTGGTGGGAATTGACAAAAACAAGAATCCGGTGTCCTCCAGCAATGACTAAAGACAAAGTAGTCATCCACGCAATCTGCAAACACCATATAATTCCAAGACAATCTTTCAACAATCTTTCTACCCAAAGACAATCCATAATGGGACAAGTTTCCAAAGGAAATAGTCGCAGCCCCATCATTTGATATCATCAAGACCTATCTTTAGATTATTTCCAGCATGGTGGCACAGTGGTTAGCACTGCTGCCTCACAGCACCAAGGACCGGGGTTCAATTCCCAGGTCAGGTCGCTATGTGGAGTCTGCATGTTCTCCCTGTGCCTGCATGTGTTTCCTCCGGGTGCTCTGGTTTCCTCCCACAGTCTGAATGACATGCTGGGTAGGTGTATTTTCCATGCTAAATTCTCTCTGTGTACCCGAACAGGTGCTGGAGTGTGGCGACTCAGGGATTTTCACAGTAGCTTCATTGCAGTGTTAATGTAATCCTATTTGTGACACTAATAAATAAATTAAAACTTCAACAGCTTTCATTGTCAGGACTACCATCCCAGCAGGACATGCCTACTTTAGCTAGAACCACCCATATAAACGTTGATGGAATGCGGACAGTCTTCTGTGATGTTGACACAACTAAAGTGGAAAAAATTAAGCAGAAGCAGTGGTAAGTGTGGGTGGCAGTTATACAGTGGGGATTTGGTGCTGTGTTCAGTGGAACCATAGTCAAGTGTGCTGATTGCCTTTTCCTTTCCTTTTCCTCCTTGTCCTGTTGTACCTCCTCCTCCTGCTGCTCATTGTGTTCCTGGTGGAAAGGGATGATGACCAGGTTGTGGAAGATACAGTGAAACATTTTGAATTGGGACACACTCTATGGAGAGCACTGGAGTTTACTCCAGAGCAGTCAAAGCAATGGCACAGTTGCTTCAGCACTCCAGTGGTCTGCTGTTAGATGTTTTATGTGGCTTCGCTCTGGCCATGTGCAGCTGAGATGTGGAGCAGTGTCAGGAACCAGGTGTTATGTAGATAGCTCTTGTCACCCAGCATCCACCACCCTCTGGTGTGACATGGTGACTGAAACACTGAGAACTGGTGCTGAATAAAAACAGTATGGCTGCTGCCAGGATAGTGAGCAACATGCCTGGTGGAAGGCTGCAGACCTATTGGGGGTAGAATGGGAGATGGGCCTTTGGGCATAGCTTTGGACTGCACCACCTTGGAATGTGTGGCAAATACTGCACTGACAAGCTGACATCAACAGAAAGACAACAGATGGAGTGGCAGTGGTGGGAGCACAATTGCTTTCCTTCTGAGAGTGAGTCGTGTTCCATGGAACCACTCCATGCTGAGCACCATCTCACTGGCCCGAGTCCTCTGCGGCAGCACACGGTACTGGATTGCTGTGAGACCCTGCAAGTACACTGGGAGATCAGGGAGCCCGCGCAATGGCGCATGTAAAGTCCAGCAACCGGCTTCACCGGTGAGATTAGGCTCCGCCCCACCCCCTACTGGTGAGAATCGTGTCCTGGCACTTTTATTTTTAAGTGTCGCACGATTGGATTTGTCAACCGGCTGAAAAAAAAAGTCTGAAACTGTCCTGTTCCCTCACTCATTCAGCACTTGGAATGTTTTTGGTAAGATCATCTCCAATGCCCCTATTTATAAACCCAGAGATCCTATAAGCCTTCTTAATGACAATTCCAACTTGCCTGGAGAGTTACACGCTTGAACCCTAAGGTCCCTCTGATCATGTACTCGCCTCAAAGTTGTACCATTGAGCCTGTAGTGTCTTCCCATGTTTCTTCTATCAAAATGTATTAGCCTACATTTCAGTCTTAAATTGACACCCCTTTATTCTGAGACTATGCCCTCTGCTCCTAGGCTCTCCCATGAGGGGAAACAGTCTCTGAACTTTACCCTGCCAAGCCCCTTAAGAATCCTATGGGGGCGATCTTACCAAAATAAGTGCCGAACGAGCTTGAAGACAAGAGTTTCGGATCCGTTTTCTGGGCAAGTTTATAAATGCAATCTTACGTCACTCAGTGCATAGAATAACGCACAATCTGTTTCCTGCTGGCAGGGGCGGGGCCTAAGCTCACCAAAAAGCCGGCTACTTACATCAGGGACTGCAATTATGCATGTGCAGATCTCTCTCCTGTGCAACAGAACAGAGAGAGATCTGTCAGACAGCCCCCCGCCCTGGGTATAGTGTGCCGCACCCCCCCCAATCGCTGGCCTTCCCGGCCAATTGCCTCTACCCTCCCAGCTCGATTGATCACTGCCCTGCACCCTGTTCTACAGTGTGGCTGCTGTTTGGATGTCCATGCACTATTCCTACCAATGACTGCTGGTGGGACATCATAAGATAATCTTCAATGATTAATGTCAGTGAAGAAGAGGAAGAAACAGAACTTCAATGCTGACTGATACTTCATAAAACATGTTTCATCAGCAAATATTTCCACACTTCCAAAAACATTCCTTATTCATTCTTTCCATTTCTGTTCATGAAAAATCATGATGTGGAGATGTCGGCGTTGGACTGGGGTAAACACAGTAAGAAGTTTAACAACACCAGGTTAAAGTCCAACAGGTTTATTTGGTAGCAAAAGTGTGTGGCTTTTCCCACCAAATAAACCTGTTGGACTTTAACCTGGTGTTGTTAAACTTCTTACCATGAAAAATCAAACAGTGACTGGTAGTCCATGAGTTGTTCCGCTCTCTCCCGAGTTAAACCTTTTTGCTTCAGTTTAATTACTGCTGGAGCCAATATGGCTTCCTGCATCTCAGCTGTGAAGAGTTGCCTGTCATTTACTGTTTCAAATCTCCATCTTCAGCACAGAGAGAATTGTTATTGTCATAATCATAAAGTACAGTCTCAAAGACTTTGATATTCTTCATTAAACTCCTTTGCATGGATCTTGAATCCTCACCCTCTGTCTGCGAGTTCGCTGACGGGGGCTCAAGATCCGGCGAGACACCAGCGAGATCGCAATTTCTGATTTTTGCCCCCCACTTGCCAGCAGCCGGTAATTAAGTTCACGCCCATAAAGGGCAGGAACCTGGTTTTAATACATTTCAATAAATTTGAAGATAATTAAAGACCCCCTCCCCTTCACCAAATTAATCCCCCACCATTAGGTTTTCATTCCTCACCCATCTCACGTCACGTCAGCACGGTTTACAATAGATTCATCCAGACATGAACCTGTCGTGGGGCTTCCCCTCCCTCCCCCCGCACCCCCCCCCCCCCCCCCCCCCCTTGCCCCCCTCCACAACCTAATGATGAGTATAGCCTCTGGGGGAGAGGGACATGGCCAGGCACTGACCTGGAAATGCTCCCTGGCACTGTACCCGGTACTGCCTCCTGGTGCAGGTTGGCAACCTGGCAGTGCTAACCTGTGCCATGGGGCAGTGCCAGTGACAAGCCCTAGGGGAAGACTCACATGCAGGGACTCATTTATTTGTGGTGGTCGGGCAGCAGACAGGAATGCCGGCCATGTTCGGCGGGGGGAAGAGGGCTGATGCTGGGATGACTGGAATAGGGGACTGATGCAGGAGGAAAGTTGGGGGAGGGCAGTGCTGGCGATAGAACATAGAACAGTACAGCACAGAACAGGCCCTTCGGCCCACGATGTTGTGCCGAGCTTTATCTGAAACCAAGATCAAGCTATCCCACTCCCTATCATCCTGGTGTGCTCCATGTGCCTATCCAATAACCGCTTAAATGTTCCAAAAGTGTCTGACTCTACTATCACTGCAGGCAGTCCATTCCACACCCCAACCACTCTCTGCGTAAAGAACCTACCTCTGATATCCTTCCTATATCACCCACCACGAACCCTATAGTTATGCCCCCTTGTAATAGCTCCATCCACCCGAGGAAATAGTCTTTGAACGTTCACTCTATCTATCCCCTTCATCATTTTATAAACCTCTATTAAGTCTCCCCTCAGCCTCCTCGGCTCCAGAGAGAACAGCCCTAGCTCCCTCAACCTTTCCTCATAAGACCTACCCTCCAAACCAGGCAGCATCCTGGTAAATCTCCTCTGCACTCTTTCCAGCGCTTCCACATCCTTCTTATAGTGAGGTGACCAGAACTGTACACAATATTCCAAATGTGGTCTCACCAAGGTCCTGTACAGTTGCAGCATAACCCCACGGCTCTTAAACTCCAACCCCCTCTTAATAAAAGCTAACACACTATAGGCCTTCTTCACAGCTCTATCCACTTGACTGGCAACCTTTAGAGATCTGTGGATATGGACCCCAAGATCTCTCTGTTCCTCCACAGTCTTCAGAACCCTACCTTTGACCCTGTAATCCACATTTAAATTAGTCCTACCAAAATGAATCACCTCACATTTATCAGGGTTAAACTCCATTTGCCATTTTTCAGCCCAGCTTTGCATCCTATCTATGTCTCTTTGCAGCCTACAACAGCCCTCCACCTCATCCACTACTCCACCAATCTTGGTGTCATCAGCAAATTTACTGATCCACCCTTCAGCCCCCTCCTCTAAGTCATTAATACATATCAGAAAGAGCAGAGGACCAAGCACTGATCCCTGTGGCACTCCGCTAGCAACCTGCCTCCAATCCGAAAATTTTCCATCCGCCACCACCCTCTGTCTTCGATCAGACAGCCAGTTACCTATCCAATCGGCCAACCTTCCCTCTATCCCACGCCTCCTCACTTTCATCATAAGCTGACCATGGGGGACCTTATCAAACGCCTTACTAAAATCCATGTATATGACATCAACTGCCCTACCTTCATCAACACACTTAGTTACCTCCTCAAAAAATTCAATCAAATTTGTGAGGCATGACTTGCCCTCCACGAATCTGTGCTGACTATCCCGGAGTAATCTGCATCTTTCTAAATGGTCGTAAATCCCATCCCTAAGGACCTTTTCCATCAATTTTCCAACCACCGAAGTAAGACTAACCGGTCTATAATTACCAGGGTCATTTCTATTCCCTTTCTTAAACAGAGGAACAACATTTGCCATTCTCCAGTCCTCTGGCACCATCCCCGTGGACAGTGAGGACTCAAAGATCAAAGCCAAAGGCTCTGCAATCTCATCCCTTGCCTCCCAAAGAATCCTAGGATATATTTCATCAGGCCCAGGGGACTTACCGACCTTCAGTTTATTCAAAACTGCCAGGACATCCTCCCTCCGAACATCTATTTCCTCCAGCCTATTAGCCTGTAACACCTTCTCTTCCTCAAAAACATGGCCCCTCTCCTTGGTGAACACTGAAGAAAAGTATTCATTCATCACCTCGCCTATCTCTACTGACTCCATACACAAGTTCCCACTACTGTCCTTGACCGGCCCTAACCTCACCCTGGTCATTCTTTTATTCCTCACATAAGAGTAAAAAGCCTTGGGGTTTTCCTTGATCCGACCCGCCAAGGACTTCTCATGTCCCCTCCTAGCTCTCCTAAGCCCCTTTTTCAGCTCATTCCTTGCTAACTTCTAACCCTCAATCGAGCCAACTGAACCTTAAATGATGATCAAGGTTGGCGCAGGGTGTGGGGGGGAGGCCACAGATACCTCTGTGGTGGAGGTGGGGGGAGGTCAATTATATTTCCAATGAACTCAGTGGAACCGGTTCCCGGCTCTAAGAGTCCCCGCCTCACCAAATTGACGGTGCAAATCACGTCCACTCTTTTTTTGGCTGTTAAAGGGACAAGATCCAGAGAGAAAACTGACCAGTTCCACGCCAGTTTTCTCACCAGAACTGACACTCTGCCAAATTCTCATCAGATTCCACACCTTGAGATCAATATTCACAATGTCCAGAATGTTTTATCCCCCAATTATTTCTGATATATATTTCCAGCATTCACAGGAGCCAGAGAGTTGGTAGCGGTTGGAATAATCACGTCTTTATTACTATCTTGACAGTTCTTGACCTTTGTATTTCTTAAAATTTGCTAATAGCAGTATGATTCCAGTCTCTCACTGTGGCTTTCCTTTGAGTGAAACATATGCCCATTACACGTTATGACTGATCATCCGAAATAAAACTCATAACTTAATGATTAGCTGTATTCATCTATTTTTCATTGAAGGTGAATACTAAAAGGTCACCATGAACACCAATCCAGCAGCATTTACATCAACATGTCAACAGACCAAGGGCATAGATTACTCACATCTCATTCAGAATCAATGGAAACAAACCCTCAATGGAACCTTTTGTTTTCGATCCTAACCTATATTGATGTTATGTGGCATTTCAGTGGAATAGCTGTCGGTTATGTGACTTTAATTGTGTAAATAAGAACGGCAACATACCGTACATCCTCAGTTCTTTTCTCCTTTGGCAACCTGTGCTGTCACTTTCTAAGGGGTTCAATTTTAATCTAATCCACCTCGAGGGAATTGACTGAATTGGACTCTGATATAACACCCTGCGCTGTGCATTCCCGCACAGAGAATTAGGCTAATATTACCCCCAGTTCTGGATGCTATTGCACCGGGTTGCAGTTGTCGACTTGTCGAGCACTTGTCAACTCAGGTGAATTGTAACAAGTTTCTGTTTTACCAGCTTCTTTGTGCTGATCTTTGCTCTTCCTGAACATAGGGGCGGCACGGTGGCACAGTGGTCAGCGCTGCTGCCTCACAGCGCCAGGGACCCGGGTTCGATTCCCTGCTTGGGTCACTGTCTGTGTGGAGTTTGCATGTTCTCCCTGTGTCAACGTGGGTTTCCTCCGGGTGCTCCGGTTTCCTCCCACAGTCCAAAGATATGCGGGTTAGGTTGATTGGCCATTCTAAATTGCCCTTTAATGTCAGGGGGTTAGTAGGGTAAATAAGTGGGGCGAAGGCTTGGGTGGGATTGTGGTCGGTGCAGACTCAATGGGCCAAATGGCTTCCTTCTGCACTGTAGGATTCTATGATTCAATTCTATTCTATGATATCCATGAATTTTCTCTTTTCAGGGCATTCACTAATAGATAATGTCATCAAAAGTGTTTATATGCTTGTCGAAGACTGGGGAATTCCCCTTTATGTTAGCTGCCAGCCTTTTCTCATTATACCTCTTCACTTCTCTAATGCACTTTCTCACCCCTCCTCTGAGCCTTCTGTATCCCTGTTGCTTTTCAATTGCATTGTCTACCTCAAGCCTGTCATGAGCACACTTTTTCTTCTTTACCTTAATTTTTATCTCCTTTTTTCAGCCACGGAGCTCTGGTTATATTTGCCCTACCTTTCCCTTTGAAGGGAATATACTTTAACAGCGTCTGGGCCATTTCTGATTTGAAGGTAGCCCATTGTTCAGGGACAGTTTTTTCCACCAACCTTTCATTCCTGTCTAACCAACCCTGCTTTGTTCTTGCCCCATTGAAGTCAGCCCTCCCTCAGTTAATTATTCTTACTCTGGATTGTCTTTTGTCCATTTTTATCATCATTCTAAACCTTGCGATACAATGATCACTGTTTTCTAAATGCTCCCCCCGCTGCCACTTGATCCACTTGGCCCACCTTAATTCCAAGAACCAGGTCCAACAATGCATCCCTTGTTGTGGGACTGGACAGATACGGCTGTGGAAAAGTTTCCTGAACACAGTCTGGGAAACGTTGCCCCTCTCCATCATTTACACTACCATTGCCCCACTCCACATCAGGTAAATAAAGTGCCCCTATACTCTATCGTGTTTGCATCTCTCAATAATTACCCTGTAGATTTGTTCTTCTTCATCCCTCTCACTAGTTGGCCATGTGTAGACCACACTGAGCAATGTCATGCAATGTAATTACATGATAATACGTTTGAGATTTGAGATTGGTGGCCCGGTGGCACAGCTGCCTCACAGCGCCAGGAACCCGGTTTCAATTCCGGCCTTGGGTCACTGTCTGTGTGGAGTTTGCACGTTCTCCCCGTGTCTGCGTGGGTTTCCTCTGGGTGCTCCGGTTTCCTCCCACACTCCAAAGATGCGTAGGTTATGTCGATTGGCCAGGCTAAATTGCCCGTTAGTGTCAGGAGGATTAGCAAGGTAAATACGTGGGGTTACAGGGATAGGGCCTGGGTAGGATTGTTGTCAGTACAGGCTTGATGGGCCAAATGGCCTCCTTCTGTACTGTAGGGATTCTGTAATTCTCTATAATAAATGTGTTGCACTGTGAATGCGGAGCATCCTTGCACCTAATTCCCTCACACATAGGCTGGAATTTTCCTATCCTCCTGTGACGGAGATGCCTTCCTGTTGGCTGCCAAAGGGATCTTCCAGTCCTGGCAATCTGCATGGCTTTCCCGTCCCTGCCAGCTGGAAACCCACCGGTGGGTTGGGGGGGTGGGGGGGGGGGTCAATTTCGGGAAGACCGGAAGATTCCACTGGTAAGAAGGTCCCGAAAATCTCATCTGTGGAAAGGGTCACAGAACATTTCCAGCACAGAAGACCATTCATCCCTTCCAGTGCAAGCTAACACTCTGTCATTGCAGTTGAGCTAGTCCCACTCTCCTGCCTTTTCTTCCTAACTCTTCACACCTTCAGGTGCTTAATCAATTTCCTTTTGGAAGTCAAGAGTTGATTCCCTCTCAACCAAACTCTTAGATATTGGGTGGAATTTTCCCGTCCCGTCCACCATGGGAATCGTAGCGGGCGGGACAGGAAATTTGGCAGACCATGCAAAGGCTCATTGACCTCGGGCAGGAATTTCTAGACTTGGGACAAGCACGGCTGGAAAATCCCATTCATTGCATTCCAGACCCTAATCATTCACTGCATAAAAAGGCTTTTTTCTTCTTTGGGTCTTTTCTTAGTCACCTTAAATGAACATAGAACATAGAACAGTACAGCACAGTACAGGCCCTTCGGCCCTCGATGTTGTGCCGAGCTTTGTCTGAAACCAAGATCAAGCTATCCCACTCCCTATCATTCTGGTGTGCTCCATGTGCCTATCCAATAACCGGTTGAAAGTTCCTAAAGTGTCCGACTCTACTATCCCTGCAGGCAGTCCATTCCACACCCCAACCACTCTCTGAGTAAAGAACCTACCTCGGAAATCCCTCCTATATCTCCCACCACGAACCTTATAGTTATGCCCCCTAGTAACAGCTACATCCACCCGAGGAAATAGTCTTTGAACATCCACTCTATCTATCCCCCTCATCATCTTATAAACCTCTATTAAGTCACCTCTCATCCTTCTCCGCTCTAAAGAGAAAAGCCCTAGCTCTCTCAACCTTTGCTCTCTTGTTTTTAATCCCTGTGCTAAAGAGAACGGTTTTTCTCTATCTACCTGGTCTTGAGCCCTCATGATTTTGAAGACTTCCATCCAAACTCCGCTCAACTATCTTTTATCTATGGGGAAAACCCCAGCTTCTCCAGGTTATACACTGAACTGAAACCCCTCATTCATGAACCCATTCCTGTAGGTCTGTTTTGCATCTTCCAATAATTCCTAATGTGCCATGTTCTGAATTAGACACATAATACTCCATTTGAGACCGAACCAGTGTTTGATAAACATTCATCGTAAGTTCCATACTTTTTTACTCAATTCCCAGCCACATCGCGCCCAGCACATAACCCATTCAAGTGGAGCGGGGCTGGAGAATCCTGGGTGAGTTGTTTAACACGTTCTGCGCTGGTGCCAAACCTCATCGGTAATCTTCCCACCCACCGCTCCCAGACGTAATCTGATTCTCACCCTTACTGGGTGAAATTACTGGGCAGATCTGCATATTGGGATGAGCAGAGATTCCGTTTGAGGCCAGATCTTCCCGGCTTCCAGGATTTTCTGGCCCTCAGGTGCAGCGAGAACCTGGTGAGGATCACTACTGGTCTCCATAAATGGAGACCAGGCATGGCGACCATGTCAGGCGGACTCAGAGGCCATTTAAGCCCCCGGTGATCAGGGACATGGCTGGGCATTTGCCCATCTGGCAATGCCAACCTGGTAGTGCCAACCGGCACCCTGGCACTGCCAAGGCAGTGCCTAGGGGGCTGGGGCTGGATTTGGGTGGAGCCTGAGGATCCTATCTTAACTTAATATAAGGCACATCCAAACTTTCATCCATTTCCAAATCATCGTGCTCAAGTTTACCAAGCAAAGTACTGGTACCAATGTCTTTGATCTTAAAGCACTGTCCATTGTTGGGGGTCATGATGTGGAGTCAGCGGTCACGGGCATTCGGCCTCTGATCTTCGGGTAAGCGTTCTCCAAGGCGGCCTTCACGACACATGACAGCGCAGAGTCGCTGAGCAGTGACTGATAGATAAGTTCCGCACACATGAGGACGGCCTCAACCGGGATCTTGGGTTCATGTCACACTATCTGTAACCCCCACGACTTGCCCGGACTTGCAAAATCTCACTAACTGTCCTGTCTGGAGACAATACACATCTCTTTAACCTGTGCTTAACGCTCTCTCCACTCAAATTGTCTGTACCTTTAAGACTTGATTACCTGTAAAGACTCGCATTCCAATCATTATATTGTAAATTGAGTTTGTGTCTTTATATGCCCTGTTTGTGAACAGAACTCCCACTCACCTGACGAAGGAGCAGCACACTCCGAAAGCTAGTGGCTTTTGCTACCAAATAAACCTGTTGGACTTTAACCTGTTGTTGTGAGACTTCTTACATTGTTGTGGGGCCAGAGGGGACTGGGGCATGAGGAGGGTCATGGGGGGGGTCATGAGTTGGGGGGAGGGGTGATGAAGACGGTCATGAAGAGGTACCCAATAGGAGGGCCCCAATGCCAGCAATCTTTGTTGGGGAGGCGGAGTGGGTAAACATCCCTTCAATGAGGGTAGGGTGGGGTGTTGGTCGCTGATGTCCATGAGGGGAGGAAGGGAATCCTCAAAATCACTTTGAGATCGGGGCGCCCATTAGAAATGGCGCCAGCTCTCTGTGAAGCCAGGCTTACTGGCGTGTTTATGTCCCGCCCCTCTCACAACCAGTGCAAAACTCACCACTCTCCCAAAAAGTGAATAAAGTGCGGGAAAATTGTAATCTATGCTGGCATGAATCACACCAGCTTTTTTGTTTGAAATGACACTTAGGGCGTGATCGTAGCAGCTTGCTGCGCCCGTCGATCAGTGTGGTGAGCCGGGAAAGTAGCTGGGGAAAATTCTGCCCAATGCTTTTCTTTATAAATCCCAGGATTCCCTGTGCCTTTTTAACCACTTTATCAACCTACCAAGCCACACTCAATGATTATGCCCCAAGATCACCCTGGTCTTACACTCCCTTTACAGTTATATCCTTTATTTTATATTGCCACTCCACATTCTCCCTAACAAGATGTACCACTTTGGGTTTCACTGTATTAAATTGTATCGGCCACTAATCCGGCCATTCTATCAGCCTGTCTAGTCCTCTCAAAGTCCACCAATATTCCTCCTCACAGTTAAGTCTGCTTCTGAGTTGTGTATCAGCTGCAAATTCTGAAACTGTGCCCAGCGTACCCACGTCCAGGTCATAAATAAATATCAAGAAAAGCAGTGGGCCTAGAAATTAGCTCACTGTCCACCACTGTATAGCTTCCTTCGGTCTTGAAAAACAGAAGTGTCCCACTACTTTCTGTCTCCGGACATTCAGCCAACACTGTCATTTTTTGTCCATGGTCCAATGGACATGTGCTCCGTTATATCTAGGCCCGAAGCCTGTTCCTCCCACGCTGACTCCTGGCTGCTGACTGCGGTCCCTCGATCACCGCAGGAATCTCCACTCGCCCCACAGTCCCCCAGCGATCAGCGCAGCTGTAGCGAGCAGTCGTATCGCTGCACCCGACTCCGAGTGCCCGTTTCCTCCCCCCACTGTCTGTCCGACACCTACTTTGACCGCCACGTGGTCCTGAGTGTCCTCTCCCCCCCACACCCTGAAGCAGTGTACTTGTCGTGGGTCCTTCAATGGTCTGCAATAGTGAAAGAAGAAAATCCTTGCTCCTCCCTCACAGTTGTGGAACCAAGGCACCAATTGTCATCGCCAGTGTTATATTGGAAATAACCGGGAAGGTAGTTCCAAAGAACTCACATGGAGGCAAGCTACACGAGCAAACAGGAGTTTATTAACGAACTGTTCTCCTCACACTCCAGCCCTCAACTGTCTGTCGGGGCATATTCCCATGCAGGTCACCCCTCACCCCAGGTCACCTGATCCGACTTCTTAAAGGGGCTATGCCCCGCATACATAACATGCTCATGACACGTAGGAATATAACACACACTGAGGTTCTGTAAAACTGGGCTCTGGGCCATTCGTATGCCAGTTGCCGATGGTCCCAGGTGAATGTGTAACTGATCCTGCCAAGTTCAGTTCAATGCAACACACTTCCCTTCTGCTACTGGCTCCTGATAATGCAGTTATATTTAAATGTAAGATCACACCAGGAAGATGACTAAGTTTTCCTTCATGTATAGTTCTGAGATGGCCAGAGTTCAAGTCAATCCATATTTCCTTCCTGAAGTGTGGAGATAGATGCGAAAGCAGTGTGGCTGATTCTCCCTGGTAGCATGGCTCCCTGCTGTCAGAGCAGGATTGCCAATCTTAGCTTGAGATAAAAGCTTGTCTTTCCTCACCCAAAATACAAAATAAAGATCAGAAACAAACTCTCTGTTGGACCTGGTGAGGCTGATTGATATGGTAATGAGTCAGGATATGGGAGCTTGGTTCTCAGCGCTAATTAAATTGTACATGGCCAATGCATTAGCAGTGCCTCAGGAACCAGATGGCACTTGAGCACGGGCTCAGTAACACTTTAAGCAATAGTTTGCATAATTTCATTTTTAATTAGGGATGATTGACAGTTATTACTCTGGTAGCTTTTGACCTCTTGAAGTGCTGAGCAATTATCTCGTAGGTTGAGTTCTGGTTAAAATCCACAATCCACCGCAAATTTCCTCTCTGTGCTGGATTTCCAGTCGGATGGGGTGTCTGTTCATCGCCCTGTCCACCCCAGCTCAGATCCAATCTATTAGGATTGGCACTCATAGTGTATGTACAGAAGCACCCAACTGGATTTCTGCTGTCAAGGTGGATCCCACTAGTGTGGAAGCATATAAAAGGTGCAAAGGCACCTTATCAGGACAGAAGAAGGGGAGGTGGTGGGATACCAGTATCATCCCTGGATTTATAATCCAGAGACTCAGGGTAATGCTCTGGGGACCTGGGTTTGAATCCCACCATGGCAGATGGCGAAATTTGAATTCAATAAAAATCTGGAATTAAAAGTCTAATAATGACCATGAAACTTGTCGATTGTCATAAAAACCCATCTGGTTCTCCAATGTCCATTAGGGAAGGAAATCTGGCAAATTTACCTGGTCTGGCCTACTGTGACTCCAGGTCCACAGCGATGTAGTTGACTCTTAAATGTCCCCAGGGATGGGCAATAAATGCAGGTCCAGTCCACATCTCATGAATGAATTTTTAAAAAAACAGCCCAAGGATTAGATGAAAACCTCAGACAAGATCGTGACTTTTTTCAGGCATGCTGCTGGGATTGGCTGGAGGGAAAGGATGCTATTGATGGTCTTCTCCCTCCATTGGCATGTCCCAAAGCCTCCCAGAGCCTCCTGGGAAGTGGCAATAACTGGAAGAGGAAAACCCCATCTGGGAATTCAAGGCCTTGTAGCTTAATACACGACTGTCTCGCTTCAGGCAGCACAGTGACACAATGGTTCACACTGCTGCCTCACAGCACCAGAGACCGGGGTTCGATTCCTGTCTTGGGTCACTGTCTGCACGGAGTTTGCAAGTTCTCCCCGTGTCTGCGTGCATTCCCTCCGGGTGCTCCGGTTTCTTCCCACAGTCCAAAAGATGTGCTGGCTAGGTGCATTGGCCGTGTTAAATTCTCCCTCAGTGTACCCGAACAAGCACTGGAGTGTGGCAACTAGGGGAATTTCACACATACTTCATTGCAGTGTTAATGTAAGCCTACTTGTGACTAATAAATAAATAAAATTTAATACTTTTCCTCCAGTCCTGACAAACAAAAGCATGTCACTACTTTCTGTCTCCGGACAATAGGCCAACACCATCACTTTTTTCCCATGGTCCAATGGGCACATATTGTGCTATAGGTCAGAAAGCCACTTAGTGAAGGATAGAACTGGAGCCTCTTTTACACAGTTCTGTAAGTATTTATTTACAGAATTACACATTACAAACGAACACCTCCTAACCCTAATTTCAGCTTGAGTCTGTTTACAGGACACAAGTAAATCCTTGTTTAATGTTAACCACCTGAATACAATTAAACATAATTTATATACAGTTAACTTGTTGGTAGGAAAGGAAACCAACTTGTGAGGGCAGGGATGGGGGTACTCAGGTTGGGGTAATGAATTAGGAATGCGTCTTACATGCTGAATTTTACAACACGTCCATTACAAGTATATCTGATTTCAGCTTCAATTATGAAGGAAGATTCTGTTGCTCCAAATCTCTGTAAACTGTAGCTACAACATCCATGTACTACATCATATTATGAACATGTACAAGAAGTGTTTCACACAAAGGTCGGAATTTTCCTGCCCTTCCCATTAATGGGATTTTCCAGCCCTTCCCGTTGATGGGATTTTCCAGCACTTCCCATTGATGGGTTTTCCTGCCTTCCCATTGATGGGATTTTCCAGCCCTCCCTACTGATGGGATCTTCCGCTCCAGCTAAAGCAGCAGGACAGCCGAGACATGCAAAATGCCGTAGACATCGACGGGACTGGAATATCCCACTGGCAACCAATGGTGAGCCGCCTCTGCCATCAGAAAGCACGCCATAGTGGGGGTGCGGAAAATCTAGCCCGAACCGCACTGCCATTTACTAATGATAGAAAATACAAATTCCTAAAGGGTATTTTCAGTCATTAGTAACTGATTTTTTGTGGTCTTTTGTTGCATTTTGGCAATTTGGCACCTTGCATTGCTTTACTGCTTCTGCGCTTTACTTAACCTATCAATAAATCAGATCTTATTTTTAGCCTGTCACTGTCAGTCTTACTGCATGGTTTTCACTGCCCTTTACAAAAGGATGGAGCATGTGAAGGCCATCTCGTGTGAGATATGAAACAGCAATGAGAAATAATTGTTAATGTCAGGCACACTGCCCCATACATTGCACCCAAAGGAAAATGGGGCCAGTTTTGATCCACAAGTGACATCCTCTGTACGCAAACTGCCTTCTTGTTGTGAAAACAAGGCTAGAAATGTTGGAGAATATTTCCAAGCTGGGAGGCTCCTGCCTACATCAAATGGGAAAATATCGGCTCGGAATTTCCTCGGACCCGTTCCCAATCCTCCAGAAGTGCAGCAATATTCCCACTTGTGCGCATAAGGCATTCACATGCTTCAACATGTCAAGGGATATGGCTTGCAATTGCCAGGACATGGAGCCATGTGAAGTAATAAAGAACAACAGCTGGGTCAGAAGGATGTGTGTTAAGGAGCAACTTAAAGGAGAGATGGAGGTAAAGAGGAGAAAAGATTTGGGAAGTTTAAAGTTTACTTATTAGTGTCACAAGTAGCCTTATATTATTGTGAAAATCTCCTAGTCGCCATACTCTGGCACCTGTTTGGGTACACTGAGGGAGAATTTAACATGGCCAATGCACCTAACCAGCACGTCTTTCGGACTGTGGGAGAAAACTGGAGAACCCGAAGAAAATCTACGCAGACACGGGGAGAACATGCAAACTCCACACAGACAGTGACCAAACCGGGAATCGAACCCGGGTCCCTGGAACTGTGAGGCAGCAGTGCTAACCACTCCTCGGCAACCAAGGGTTCCCAGTGGTGAGTTATAGAAGTTGTGGTGGAGTTGGTTTAGCTCAGTTGGCTGGATGGTTGATTAGTAATGCAGAGCAATGTCAACAGCACGGGTTCAATTCCTGTACCAGTTAAGGTTATTCATGAAGGCTTGCCTTCTCAACCTTGCCTGAGGTGTGGTGACCCTCAGGTTAAATCACCACCAGTCAACTCTCCCTGTCAAAGGGGGGAGTAGCCTATGATCATCTGGGGCTAGGGAGATTTTACCTTTACCGGTGGTACCAAGAGGCTGGAACTGGGGATGGAGAATCAGCTATTGTTCCCACACACCTTAGATGAGGAAATTGGATTCCACGGTTTGATGCTTAGTGTTTTTGAATTCTGTTAATCAATTTAGGAATCCTTTGCAGGACACAGGCTGCTTCATTTTGAAATTCCCATCAGACAAGAGGAAAAGAAGGTTAATTCTGTTCCAGATATTTAACGCAAAGGTCATGATTCCGTTTATCGGAAACACGGGGATGGCTTTTGAAAGCCGGCTTTTGCAGAAGGTAACAATAGAGAGTAAGCAAAGCCTGCCAACATTGTAACCAATACCTCTATTAGTAGCTGCAGAGTAAAAGGAATCAAACAAATAAGATGAATCTTGCTCTGTGCATATTTAAATACATAAAAAGACCCCACTAACTCTCTTTGAAAGCAGTGGTAAAATTGTTTGTATCTTAATCACATGCAGTGAATACTAATGTGGAGCAACACAAAATGATAAAAAATTGACAATGTGCATTAACGTTAGAACTGATTTATGTTGACTGAACAAATCTGTGACTGTAGAATTGCAATTTGATGGGATAAAATTGTGCAATCAAGCGCTAAATTAATAGATATCACAACCACCCACCACCAACTTGAAAGCCAGTGTCCCCTTTTGGTGGGGATCAAAATGAGGAGTTACCCACCGTGTTATCAGAAGCATTTTCAGCAATTACTTCAATTTTCAGAAATATGTACAGGCAGAAACAACATATATTTTTCAATGTTTCAGTCTCCAAAGATGTGCAGGTTACGTGGATTGGCCATGTGTCCCTTAGTGTCCCTAGATGTGTAGGTTCGGGGGACTAGCGGGGTAAATACTTGGGGTCATGGAGAACAGATCTGGGTGGGATTTCCTCTTAGTGTCAGGGGGATTACGTGGGGTTACAAGGGCAGAGCTTGGGTGGGATTGTTGTCGGTGCAGACTTGATGGGACGAATGGCCTCCTTCTGCACTGTAGGGATTCTAGGGTTCTACGATTATTTGGCCTTTCAACACAGAACTAGGAGCAGGTCCTTTTCCAAACCAGAATTGTGAAAGGATAGCTGATCCATTCTTGTCTAAGCTGCTTTGTCTACACATCTCTGCCCAAACATTCTTCCCTCACACAGACACAAACCTAGTGAAGTTCACCGCATAATTACAGTTGGCAGTCCTCGTGCATCAGTCGCTGAAAGTAAGCACTCAGGTACAGCAGGCAGTAAAGAAGGCAAGTGGTATGTTGACCTTCACAGCGAGAAGATTTCAGTTTAGGGACAGGGATGTTTTGCTGCAATTGTATAGGGCGTTGGTGAGGCCACACTTGGAGTAGTGTGTGCAGTTTTGGTGTCCTTATCTGAGGAAGGATGTCCTTGCTATAGAGGGAATACAACAAAGGTTTACCAGGCTGGTTCCTGGGATGGCAGCTCTGTCATATCAGAAGAGACTAAATCGGTTAGGATGATATTCATCGGAGTTTAGAAGAGTGAGAGGGGATCTCATTGAAACTTATAAAATTCTATCAGGATTTGTCAGGGCAGATTCAGAAAGAATGTTCCCGATGATGGGACAGTCCAGAACTAGGGGTCATAGTTTGAGGATAAGGGGTAAACCTTTTAGAACGGAGCAGAAATGTCTTCACCCAGAGGGTGGTGAATGTGTGGAATTCACTACAGCAGAAAGTAGTTGAGGCCAAAATGTTGCGCGATTTCAAGTAGGAATTAGATATAGTTCTTGGGGCTAAAGGGATCAAGGGGCAAGGCGGGATCAGGATAATGAATTTGATGATCAGCCATGATCAAAATGAATGGCAGAACAGTCTCGACAGGCCAAATGGCCTTCTCCTGCTTCTAGTTTCTATATATGTTTACATATTTTAATGTTAATTTTCTTATTTTCCAGAATTTAATCAAGAATGGACTTTTTCTTTCTGAACAGCTCTGCATTGATCTTTCCTCTTCTCCTTGACCTGCTGAACCAAACTGCACAAGGAGCAATGCTGTGCTCACCACCCTTGCCACGTTGTCTTCCAATCTATTGTCTATATCTTAAGCTCGCTCTGCAAAATCTTACATGTACCTCTTTCCATGTTGCTGCCAGGTTCTTGAAGGCCTCATTCTGTGGAAAGTATTGAGGGAAGCAAGGATTATGGCAGTCAGAATATCAATGACACCAGTGATCGAGTGCACAGTTCCCAGTTGCAAGGAGCTAGTAACTCTTCCTGCAGCCAGAACCGATCCCAGGAGCAATAGTCGCATGATCAGCGGATATATATATATACCATACCATGGTCAACTCCGTCTGAGTGATATATGGTTCTGCTCCACTGCCTTAACAAAGGGTAGAATTTTCCGAGAATGATCCTAAGTATCTAGCAAGCGTGAAAGTGGGAGAGTTGCAGATCCATTTTTTGGGCGAGACTTCACACTCAATCTTGTGCACATAGTGCATGGAAAAATGGTCTAAACCATTTCTAGTTGCTACAGACAGTGGGTAGGGCTTAATTTGCCAGCCAGTCTGTAGAAGGAGCTGTTGCACATGCACAGAGTCTGCAAGTACACAGTAACAACAGCAGAGGGAGCTGTTGCATTTGTGCAGACCTCAGATTCTGCACATGCGGATTAGCAGCAGCAGAGGTCTGACAGACAGAGAACTGTCAGGCCTCTGCTGCTGCAGGCAACCTCAACAAACTGCCTCGCCCTACAATCGCGGGGGCCCGCGGTCGATCGCAGCTCTCGCCGCCACTCCTGCCGCCCAGACCGATTGTGCCCCTCCCAGTGATCGTGATGCAGAGTGGACCCTCATCCCTCACCCGGCCTGCAGAGTGGCAGCAGGACCCCCTCACTGCACTGATCACCAGCAAAGTGGCAATGGGCCTCCATCCCTCCCCGATTGGGCCTCCCCTTTAAGCCCCGGCCCTATAAGCCCCACCCCCATAGACCAGGCTGGCACTACCCAAGGGGCACGTTTTCCCTTGCCCTCAGCCTCCCCGGATACCTCAATGGCCTCTGGTTCCACTGGTGAGGCCAATACAATTTTTGCCTGTCCATGGGGAGCAGGTGTTTTCCTTGCCGGAGAGAACCTCTCCCGGCGAGGACATGAAGGCGAGTGAGCCCGGATGATTGAGCGCCAGGCTCACTAATTCCATGTAAATTAGTATTTCAATAAATTAACATAATTTATTCAGCCTCTTGTCCATTTCTGGCGAGAGGCTGACCTCGCCGGGAATCCGGCTCCCATAAGATCACGAGAAATCAGGCGTGACCTTGATTGTGCTGGTAAAATCACACGAGGGCCGTGCAATGGGTGGGGTGAGCCGGCAAAATCCCAGCCAATATCCTCCAGCACAAAAATGTACATCGGGCTTGGCAGCACTTTCCAGCAGATGTAACCAGCAGCAGCCTCCAGTTCTGCGGGAAGCTGCACATCGCTCTCAGTCTCCAACCAAGCTGCTGTAAGAAAGATAACAAATCCTCACCTTCTCCGGGAAGTAATCTTCCTAATAAGCATTCTTTACATTTCCCACAAGTGCCTTCACTGCAATCATGTATTGCAATCTCTCCAATTGCATCACTGTCTACAAATGAAGGCTGACTGGGGGTTGTTTAAAATAAGAGCGAGAATTATCGGTTGTTGTAATTGTTCGCCACCACAGCCTCACAAATTACTTAAAGGTCCCTGCGTGAATTGTTCTTGTTTGACAGAAGATATATAAAACAAACGTGGAGTCGAGTTATCCTGTCAAATATAATCACACTGGATTTGAATGCTACCTCTACTGCAGCAGCCCATTGAAGCCTGGACATGATACAACATATTATGAGCAGAATTTTACCATCCCTCCCGAGGCAGGGACAGGATTCTCCCTTGGGAACCCGCCCGCACAAACCCGCGGGCAATTTCACGCTTGTGTGGGCAGAACTTTGGCTGGGAAACCTGCCCATTCACCTATCAAAGCCCTTAAGACACCTTCATTGTTCACATCTACAAATGCAAAGGCAACCAACAGTCAAAGAACAAAGAACAAAGAAAATTACAGCACAGGAACAGGCCCTTCGGCCCTCCAAGCCTGCACCGACCAGAAGCCTGACTGAACAAAAACCTCCTACCTTTCCGAGGACCATATCCCGCTATTCCCATCCTATTCATGTATTTGCCAAGACGCCCCTTAAAAGTCACTATCGTATCCGCTTCCACCTTGCCCGGCAGCGAGTTCCAGGCACCCGCCATTCTCTGTGTAAAAAATCTGCCTCTTATATCTCCTTTAAATCTTGACCCCCACACCTTAAACCAATGCCTCCAAGTAATTGACTCTTCCACCCTGGGAAAAAGTTTCTGACTATCCACTCTGTCCATGCCTCTCATAATCTTGTAGACTTCTTTCAGCTCGCCTCTCAACCTCCATCGTTCCAGTGAGAACGAACCAAGTTTCTCCAACCTCTCCTCATAGTTAATGCCCTCCATATCAGACAACATCCCGTGCATCCGGAGGAAACCCACGCAGACACAGGGAGAATGTGCAAACCCCACACAAACAGTACAGAAGTCCTGTGGAAGTCACAGGGGAATATCTCTCAGTCTATTGCTGGAAAGATCCTTGCCAGACTCCTTCTAAATCGGCTCATGTTTAATCTTGAGCAGGGTCTATTTCCAGAGGGTCAGTGTGGTTTCAGGAAGTGTAGGAGAACCATCAACATGATGTTTGCTGCTTGCCAACTGAAGAAGGAGCACCAAGAACAAAATGCTGACCAATACACCACAGTTCATCATCATCATTGAATCATAGAATCCCTACAGTGCAGAGGGAGGCCATTCGGCCCATCGAATCGGCACTGACAACAATCCCACCCAGGCCCTATCTTTGTAACCCCACGTAATCCCCTGACACTAAGGGACAATCCCACCCAGATCTGTTCCCCGTAAAGCCACATATTTAGCCCGCTAATCCCCCTAACCTACACATCTTGGGACACTAAGGGGCAATTTGGCATGGCCAATCCACCTAACCTGCACATCTTTGGAGTGTGGGAGGAAATTGAAGCATTCGGAGGAAACCCACGCAGACACGGGGAGAATGTACAAACCCCACACAAACAGTGACCCAAGCCGGGAATCAAACCCGGGTCGCTGGTGCTGTGAGGCAGCAGTGCGAACCACTGTGCCGCCATGCCACCCCAATATGTTGCCCTAACCGAAGCCTTTGACACTGACAGCCTTGGAGGACTCTGGAAGATTGCGAGCAAACTTCTTCCCTGCTGTCATCAGACTCTTGAATGGACCTACCTCGTATTAAGTTGATCTTTCTCTACACCCTAGTTATGACTGTAACACTACATTCTACGTTCTCTACTTTCCTCCTCTATGAATGGTATGCTTTGTCTGTATAGTGAAACAATACTTTTCACTGTGTAATAATACATGTGACAATAATAAAATCAAATCTTCAGCATCATCTTCTCAGCCGTGTTCACTCACGCTTTCCAGAATGAGGACACTGGCATGGATGTCAATGACTAAATCAGTAGCAACTCTTCAACCTGCGACATCTCCAGACCAAGACCATGATCCTCGCTGATAGACTGTGTGACTTCCTATTTGCTGCTGACTGTGCATTAAACGTTGGAAGTGAGAGAGACATGCAGCACATGTCTGTGGACCTGTTCTCCACACCCTGTGATAACTACAGTCTCACCATCAGCACCATGACGACAGAAGCAATGTTCCAGCCTGCTCCAGGAAATCTCTATCAAGAGCCGACAGTGAGAATAAACCCAGACAGCACTCTCCCAAGCTGTGTTCATATTGATGATGAGACCAATGCCAGAATTGCCAAGGCCAATTCGTCCTTCGGAAGACTTTGCCATTCAGTGTGGTGAATGTAGAGGGATGAGCCCAAAAACCAAGCTCAACATCTACCGAGCAGTCATTCTCTCCACTCTTCTCTATGCCAGTGAGACCTGGACTTTCTCCCAGCGACACCCAAAGAAAATCAATCGCTTCCACCAATGCTGTATCTGCAAGCTCCTTAACATCATGTGGCAAGACAAAGTCCCAGACACAGAGGTCCCTGGGAGAACTAGCATGGTCAGCATCTTCACAAGGTTACAATAAAAACTGTTCCGGGGCTTGACGTGTCACCAGAATGCCTGACAACAACTACCTGAGTGAATCTTCTATGGTGAACTGCAGAATGGAGCATTCTCCTGTGGCGGCCGGAAGAAATGCTTCAAGAATACCCTGAAACCTCCCTCAAGGACATTAAAATTGACACTGCATCATGGGAGACCCTTGCCCAGGGTTGCTCAGCCTGGAGGAGTGGAATTGTGAAAGGCAATTCAGCCTAAAAGGAGCAACGGATCGTCAGCCCAAAACAAGTGCAAGGCACGTGAAAAACCATCAGAACAGTGCCCCCAGCTTCCTACCAGCCTCAGTATCCTGCCCTCACTGAAAACAAGAATCAGCCACCTTCATGTCCACACTGCCTAAAGTCTGGATGACAAATGAAGATGGTCTTCTTCAATACTAATGGACACACGATGAGGTGTGTGTACATTGTGTGAGTACATGTACATATCCACTAGTGCTGGGGGTGCCAGAGAGTGTGACACAGATGCTGATAACCAGCCAGCAGTAGCATCCCTGCAAATGTTTATCTGCAGGTATCTCTCTCAGTCAAACAGTGGAACACTGCTATCTCGGAGCTGTCTATTCGCCTGCTGAAGTCAGCATTAGAATCATAGAACACAAAGGATGCAACGCTTCATCATCTACTCCTCATGAGTCAAGGACTTCAGTGTATACTTTTTTCTTACTTACCTTGGACTCAATTTTCATTTCAAATTACATTCCGCATGAATGTTTATGCATGTGTTTTATCATTTCCTTGCGTTTAGTAGTTAATAAACTCACACTTTCATTAACTCAAGAAAGCCTTGTTAAAGTGGCTCCTTTGAAAGCATGAATATTAAGACTGGGAAAATGGATCCACAAAGGAAGAGAATGTTTTGAGATCAATCGTGTTGCGACCAGCAGAGGGTGCTGAATAAAGAAAGGGAGCCAGTTCATCCCTCCGCACCTGAGGCATAAGAACTTGGGGAGTTATTCCAGCCAGACAATAACAACTTGGGATGCTCGACTCTGCATTTTAATAAATTGTAACCTCGTGCTAAGATAGTGCCCACAGAAGGGACAGAGGGTAAACAACTGAGGGATCTCATCCGGGATAGCAAATTTGGGAACCTCACCTGGGAACTGGTGTAACAATATCCACTGCAGCTTAGAAAAGTAGCGGACGACTTGATTGAAAATTTTAAGAGCCTGAGGGGTCTTGACAGGGTGGATGTGGAGAGGATGTTTCCTCTTGTGGTAGAATCTAGAACTAGGATTCGTGGTACAAAAATAATCGCTCACACAAGATTTGATTTGATTTGATTTGATTTATGATTATCACATGTATTGGTACACAGTGAAAAGTATTGTTTCTTGCGCACTATCCAGACAGAGCATACCATACATAGAGAAGGAAAGGAGAGGGTGCAGAATGCAGTGTTATAGTCATAGCTAGGGTGTAGAGAAAGATCAACTTAATGCGAGGTAGGTCCATTCGAAGTCTGATGGCAGCAGGGAAGAAGCTGTTCTTGAGTTGGTTGATGCATGGCCTCAGACTTATGTATCTTTTTCTCGACAGAAGACGGTGGAAGAGAGAATGTTTGGGGTGCGTGGGGCCCTTAAATATGCTGGCTGTTTTTCCGAGGCATCGGGAAGTGTAGACAGAGTCAATAGGTAGGAGGCTGGTTTGAATGAAGGGGCTTCATTCATGACCTTTTGTAGTTTCTTGTGGTCTTGGGCAGAGCAGGAGCCATACCAAGCTGTGATACAATGAGAAAGAATGTTTTCTATGGTGCATTTGCAAAAGTTGGTGAGAGTTGTGGTGGACATGCCAAATTTCCTTCTGAGAAAGTCATGGGGTTGGTCGGCTTTCTTAACTATAGCGTCAGCATGGAGGCACCAGGACAGGTTGTTGGTGATCTGGACACTTAGAAACCTGAGGCTCTCAACCATTTCTACTTCGTCCTCATTAATGTAGACAGGGGTATGTCCTCCACTACGCTTCCTGGAGTCGATGACTATCTCCTTCGTTTTGTTGACATTGAGGAAGAGATTATTGCCGTCGAACCAGACAGAGATGAGCAGAAGTATTTTTTCTCAGAGGATGATTAGTGTACCCGAACAGGTGCCAGAGTGTGGTGACTAGGGGATTTTCACAGTAACTTAATTGCAGTGTGAATGTGACACTAATAAATAAACGTTTTAGTTTTTGGAACTCTATTCTTTGAAAGGCAGTGGAAGCAGGGTCTTTGAATATTATTAAGGCAGAGTTAGATAGATTCTTGATTAACAAGGGGGAGAAAGGTTATTGGGGATAGGCAGGAATGTGGGGTTGAGGTTACAATCAGATCAGCCATGATCTTATTGAATAGCAGAGCAGGCTCGAGGGGCCGAGTGGCCTACGCCTGCTCTTGATTTGTATCCTCGTAACTTCTTTATCCTCACTTTAGTTCTCATAAACAGTGTTTATCGAGGAGCTCAGATGTGCAACTCTTTCCCCAAAGACACAATTACAAATCTTCCAAGACGTTAGCAAAGAAACGCTCCTCGGCAGAAAGCTGAAAGTGCAAGAGTCTTTGTGCTTTCTTGTGTGAATGAGGTGGGACAGGGGGTAATAGCTAACATAAACACTAGCAGCAAGATTCATGAATATTGATTGGAGAAAGCATCCTTTTGGGAAGAACTCTGTCAGTGCTGCATGGCCAGAAGTAACAAGAGAATGGTTTGTACTGGCCGAGGCTGAAATAAATACCCATATCCTCACATCTACTGGAAACAAACCAACATATAGTAAAGAGGATAGTCGCAGTATCAGTGGTAAAGGGGAGGCAGTGGCATTGTGGTATTATCACTGGATTAACAATCCAGAGATCCAGGGTTCAAATCCCATCACAGCATATGGTGAAATTTGAATTCGATAATCATAGAATCCCTACAGTGCAGAAGGAGGCCATTTGGCCCATCGAATCTGCACCGACCACAATCCCATCCAGGCCCTATCCCCATAACCCCATGCATTTACCCTCATTAGTCCCCTGACACTAAGGTTCAATTTAGCATGGCCAATCCAGCTAACCCGCACATCTTTGGACTGTGGGAGAAAACTGGGGCACCCAGAGGAAACCCACAGAGAGAACGTGCAAACTCCACACAAACAGTCACCCGAGGGCGGAATTGAACTCGGGTCCGTGGCGTTGTGAGGCAGCAGCGCTAACCACTGTGCCACCGTGCCGCCCCGTACAAAAATATCTGGAATTAAAAGTCGAATGATAACCATCGTCGTAAAAACCTATCTGGTTCACTCATGTCCTTTAGGGAAGGAAATCTGCCGTCCTTACCTGGTCTGGCCCACATGTGACTCCAGACCCACAGCAATGTGGTTGACTCTCAAATGCCCTCTGAAATGGGGGGTAGTTAGGGATGGGCAATAAATGCCGGGCCCAGCCAGCGATGCCCACATCCCGTAAAAGTAATTTTTTTAAAAATGACACGACGATCACACAGGCATGGTTTAACATCTCACTTCATGTCGACTTCAACTTTGCTTCAACTGTTGGAATTGGCAATGAATGGAAATGCCTGTTCCCAGTGCTCTTCCTTGACCAGCATTTCTAAAAATTACAATTTAGGAATGACTGTTCGACTGGAAGCTGAAGGAATTTGTCACGCCAACAGTTGCTTCGCATCCCATCCGATCGCGCCCATCCTCGGAATTAAGCACGGTGTTAAAAACTTGCGTTCCATCCGATTCTGTCAGAATCCCAGCGGTGAGTTTGGTTAAAATTCCATTCCATTCATAGATTAACATGCAGCCCATCACTAGTCGAGTTAGCTACAAGCTGACTTGATGCTAGGTAGAGACTTGTCCCAAGCACAGCAGAGAAATTCAAATCTCATTATTCTCTCGATTTAACAGCAGAAGGGCAATTTTCCCTTTGATCTCTTGAAGGCAGTGCTTGTTTTATGAATAGCATTATCTGAGGGATTGCAATTCCAAATTATTTCAAAAATGCGGCAGGGTGGGTAGGGAGGGGGGAATACTTGTTTTTTTTCAGTTAAAATTAATGATTTAGTAACTAAATGATGGGAATACGTGGGTTTAATAGTTCTGTGTTAGCAAAAGAACAGCAGTCGCGAGCAGTGTGGCTGGGGCAATGATCCCTTCAGTGTTTCTCAAATATCTAATTGGCTCTATCATCAGCATAGTGCAGAAATAAGGTGAGTGTCTCTTTCTGAAAATGGCTTAATGCCAGCAGAGTGAATGGCATTTCATTGTGGTGACCTCTGATGGGTCCATGCCTGCCGCTATGCTGTCCAATATAGTTTTGGTGCTTGGATTTTCCAAGGTGGCCTGGAAATAGCCAGTGTCATAAAAATTAAAGGCAGCTATTGGTTTTATTGTCAGAGAGAGCAAATTAGGCAGGTGACTGGGATGTAGGCTCTCACACAGTGTGTAGCAGGTTTGCCGTCGGAGAGAACTATTGTCTTTATGTATTTCTTATTCAGATATGAATGAGAATTCCTTATGTGAATATTCTATATGTGTGTGTGTGTGTGTGTGTGTGTGTTGGTGGGGGAAGGGGGGGTGAGGTGGTTGCAATGTCCACTGGAATTCTTAAATGTTACCAGACTGCTCAATCCTGTGCTGCTGTTCCTCTCTGGCATACAACAGGGATGCCCAAACCTGATCCTGAAATGCTCTCACTTGTGAATTGGAAAGGGGGGCTAAGGTCCAGGGTGCAATTGACTGAACCACCCACACTCCTTTGCAAGTTGTTTGAGAAAAACCCCTCAACTGCCTCAACAGGGAAGGCTTCAACCCCCACAATTCTTATTATTAAACTAGGAAGAGTGCAGAAAAGATTCACCAGGATGTTACCGGGACTTGATGGTTTGAGTTATAAGGAGAGGCTGGATAGACTGAGACTT
Source organism: Mustelus asterias (assembly GCF_964213995.1). Lineage (NCBI taxonomy): Eukaryota > Metazoa > Chordata > Chondrichthyes > Carcharhiniformes > Triakidae > Mustelus > Mustelus asterias. Next base: position 63,427,483 of record NC_135818.1, on the reverse strand, counting down.
TTTTCCCTGGAGCGTAGGAGGCTGAGGGGTGATCTTATAGAGGTCTATAAAATAATGAGGGGCACAGATCAGCTGGATAGTCAATATCTTTCCCAAAGGTAGGGGAGTCAAAAACTAGAGGGCATAGGTTTAAGGTGAGAGGGGAGAGATACAAAAGGGTCCAGAGGGGCAATTCTTTCACACAGAGGGTGGTGAGTGTCTGGAACAAACTGCCAGAGGTAGCAGTAGAGGCAGGTACAATTTTTCTTTTAAAAAGCATTTAGACAGTTCCAGGGGTAAGATGGGTATAGAGGGATATGGGCCAAATGTGGGCAATTGGGACTAGCTTAGTGGTAAAAACTGGGTGGCATGGACATGTTGGGCCGAAGGGCCTATTTCCATGCTGTAAACCTCTATGACTCTATGATCAGCCATGATCTTATTGAATGGCGGGGCAGGCTCGAGGGGCTAGATGGCCTACTCCTGCTCCTATTTCTTATGATCTTATGACTCTATGACTTGATGAACACAGAACTATTACAAGCACACTTCTGTGATTCACATCTAAAAGGCAGTTTCTATGATATAATTGTGTCCCCTATCAACTGAAACTCTGCATCTTTATGTGTCCACCCAACGGCTGACCTGAGCAAGGATTTTCTGACTCGCCCATAGCTTGGGATTCTCTGGCCTCGCTGCTGTGATCAGAGATTTGGCTGAGCACCAAATTCTTTGTTCCCACTGACAGCGGGAGTGGGGCGTGCAAGACCAGAGTATTGCAGCCATGCTCTTTATTACAGCACAACACAGTGGAGACTGCACGGAATGCCCGCCATGTTTTATTGTCTATACTGGGAGGTAGTCTATCCATGAAAGGCATTGATAGGGTGAACGGTGGGAAGCTTTTCCCCAGGTCAGTGGTGACGTTCACGAGGGGTCATAGGTTCAAGGTGAAGGGGGGGAGGTTTAACACAGATATCAGAAGGACATATTTTACCCAGAGGGTGGTGGGGGCCTGGAATGCGCTGCCAGGCAAGGTGGTGGAGGCAGACACACTGGGAACATTTAAGACTTATCTAGATAGCCATATGAACGGAGTGGGAATGGAGGGATACAAAAGAATGGTCTAGTTGGACCAGGGAGCGGCACGGGCTTGGAGGGCCAAAGGGCCTGTTCCTGTGCTGTATTGTTCTTTGTTCTTTATCATATTCAGGCTGTAATTATTCAGGATTTATTTAGAAGAAGGGTGGCACGGTGGCACAGTGGTTAGCACTACTGTCTCACAGCACAAGGGTCCAATTCTGGCCTTGGATGACTGCAGAATCTGCATGTTCTCCCCATGTCTGCGTGGATTTCCTGTGGGTGTTCCGGTTTCCCCCATGGTCCAAAGATGTGCTGATTAGGTTCATTGGCCATGCTAAATTGCCCCTAGGGGACTAGTAGGGTAAATACTTGGGGTTGTGGGGATAAGGTCTGGGTGCTATTTTTGTCAGTGCCAGCTCGAGGGGCCGAATGACCTCCTCCTGCACTATCGGGATTCTATGAAGATGGAATCAAAATCTTCATAATTTGCAGGGCCTTTAATGTTATGGGGTGTGGAATTTGGAACTGGACATTAGAGTCCTTGCACCCTGACTCATGTTGGGGACCCAGTATATGTTCAAAGCAGATAGGCCTGGTGATTTTGATTTGATTTGATTTATTATTGTCTCATGTAATGGAATACAGTGAAAAGTATTGTTTCTTGCGCGCTATACAGACAAAGCATACCGTTCATAGAGAAGGAAAGGAGAGAGTGCAGAATGTAGTGTTACAATCATAGCTAGGGTGTAGAGAAAGATCAACTTAATGCAAGGTAAGTCCATTCAAAAGTCTGATGGCAGCAGTGAAGAAGCTGTTCTTGAGTCGGTTGGTACCAACATTGCACGACTTTCTTCGATGGATTCTCCCGCTTCAGTTTTTTCTTGTAAGCTGGGAGCTTACTGACTAATGGTGACAGTATACTGACTAACCAACTAGTGAATTTGAAGACCATTGAGTGGTTTATTAGCCTGGACCTTTAATGATTTGGGCAGAAACATTATTTTCCCAATTGTACAGTGACTACTGAAGCAGTTCAAGTATTCTTCCAACATTAAATGGCGGGGGTAATTATCCTTCACCCGATGAAGGAGCAGCGCTCCGAAAGCTTGTGATTTCAAATAAACCTGTTGGACTATAACCTGGTGTCATGTGACCTCTCATCTTGTCCACTCCAGTCCAACACCGGCATCTCTAGATCATGAAAAGCAAGGACTTCGCCCAGTGGTTGAGACAGTATTGGTCCCTCAGGCAACATTGCCAGGAACAGAAACAGGTCAGACATCCCATTGATATTGGTGGAATCTTGCTGTGTCGCAAATGGCAGCTCTATTTAAGTGGATTTGATTATTGAATTTAGAAGTAATTTGTTGGCCTGAATTTTGTAATCAGCATTATTATTGCAGCATGAGTAACCAATTAGATTGTCAGTGTTAAAATACAGCAATGCCAACTTAAAAATATTGACATTTGTCTGTGAAGTGTGGTAGTGTGGCACAGATGTTAGCACCGCTGCCTCACAGCACCAGGGACCCAGGTTCAATTCCAGCTTCGGGTGACTGTCTATGTGAAGTTTGCACGTTCTCCTCGTGTCTGTGTGGATTTCCTCCTACATGTTGAAAAATGTGCAGGTTAGGTTGATTGGCCATGATAAATTACCCCTCAGTGTCCAAAGATGCGTGGGTTAGGCGGATTAGCACAGTAAATACGTGGTGTTACGGGGTTAGAGCCTGGGTGGGATGCTCTGTCAGAGAGTCGGTACAGACTCAATGGGCCAACAGGACTGATGAAGTGGCGCTTATTTAAATTTCCAATTAGCAATAAAGACGCCCAGATGGTAAGATGGGCAGATAAAATTACTCTCATTAAGTAATAAATAAATGTAATTTGAGGCACTAGTTTGCCCAGCTTTTCTCGAATGATGTCTCAGCTTGTTCTCAAAATGTTCTGCTTTATCAAAGAACAACAAAGAACAAAGAACAGTACAGCGCAGGAAACAGGCCCTTCGGCCCTCCAAGCCTGTGCCGCTCCTTGGTCCAACGAAAGAATCGTTGGGTAAAATGGTTCTGAGGCCACACCAGCTTGAAACCATCCCATTGATGTGCAGGGGAAAGCTGTGATAGTATCTGCAGTGGCTGTGCTGGATGCATTTCCATTGTCTACAATGTCCTTCACTAACATACTGAAAAACATGGCTGTAGACTGAGTGGTCAGGTGAGAACATGATAGAAAAGAGGCCACGTGGTGGGAGTTATCCCTGGGAGCGCAGGCAGAGCACAGGTATTGTCCATAGCTGTTGAGCTCAGCAAAGTTAAAAGTTTACATTTATTTATTAGTGTCATAAGTGAGGCTTATATTAGCACTGCAATGTGAAAATCTCCTCGTTGCCACATTCCGGCGCCTGTTCGGGTACACTGAGGGAGAATTTAGCGTGGCCAATGCACCTAACCAGCACATCTTTGGACTGTGGGAGGAAACCAGAGCACCCGGAGGAAACCCACGCAGACACGAGGAGAACGTGCAGACTCCGCACAGACAGTGACCCAAGCTTGGAATTGAACGCAGGTCTCTAGTGCTGTGAGGCAGCAGTGCTAACCACTGTGCCATCGTGCCGCCCTCACTAAACTACCTTTGTTGGAAGTCCCTGATGTCGGTGATTTAAGGAACCCATGACGTTCTACGATGACCAAATTTAGCTGCTGATCCTGCCTCGCCGGGAAAGGCTGCTTCACCATGACGTTCCTTCACTTCCACAGTGGAAGATACCATCGGCAATCACGATGGACAGGAAGGATGACATGCTCACCATGCTGTCTGATCCCGCTAAAAGACAGCGGACTTTTGGCTGGGCTGTGGAACCTCTTGCTGTGGGTTCTGCCACGACAGAGCTAGGTACTAATGTGGCGTTAAGTGCTCTGGGGATTAGGAACTGGTTGAGGCCGTCCTCATGTGTGCGGAACCTGGCTATCAGTCCCTGCTCAGCTTGAGTTTGTGTCTTTGTGCCCTGTTTGTAATCAGAACTCCCACCCACCTGACAAAGGGACAGCCTGTTCCGAAAGCTAGTGGCTTTTGCTACCAAATAAACCTGTTGGACTTTAACCTGGTGTTGTTAGACTTCTTACTGTGTTCACCCCAGTCCAACGCCGGCATCTCCACATCATGATTAGGAACATGTTCACTCAGTATTTCACACCTCATTAAGGTACAATTAGACTTAACTGCTCAAACTGCTGTGGGGGGTTACAGTTTACACTAATAATGCAACAATAAAATAGCCTCTTGCTCCATTGTGTAAACAATGTTTCTTTTCCACGGAAGTACGGTCGCTACTGCCTACCCTCATCACTGAATTCCACTTTCTGTCATTTAGTTTCCAGCTCTGTGACTGCACTCACCTGAGGCATGTTCAAAAAATCTCCAACAATCTACAAAGGAATAGGGGTGGCACGGTGGCACAATGGTTAGCACTGCTGCCTCACGGTGCCAGGGCCCCGGGCTCAATTCTAGCCTTGGGTCACTGTCTCCCCGCGTGGGTTTTCTCCGGGTGCTCCTGTTTCCTCCCACAGTCCAAAGATGTGCAGGTTAGGTGGATTGGCCATGCTAAATTGTCCCTAGTGTCAGGGCGATTAGCTCGGGTAAATAGGTGGGGTTACGGAGATAGGACCTGGGTGGGATTGTTGTCAGTGAAGGCTTGATGGGTTGAACAGCCTCCTTCTGCACTGTAGGGATTCTATGATTAGCTGAATCGTGATAAGTTGACCTTTTAATGCATCAGGGTCAATATTTTAGCATTCCATTTCCTTCTTATGAACTTCATGGGCGTTGCCGATGGAGGAAATAAACTGCTCAATGTATATAGAAGGCAAATCACGCTACAATTAATGCATCCATGTGGGAACTGCATACTGGATCATTCTGCATTGTATCATGCTGTATATAGTAAGAAGTCTCACAACTTCTCGCTTCATCAGGTGACTCACCTGATGCCTCACCTGATGAAGGGGCAGCGCTCCGTAAGCTTGTGATTCCAAATAAACCTGTTGGACTTTAACCTAGTGTTGTGAGACTTCTTACTGTGCCCACCCCAGTCCAACACCAGCATCTCTACATCATGCTGTATATATCCATGGATCCAAATCCAGCGTGATTCTAATTGACAAAAGGACACAGCTAGGCATTTATCTGATGTATTTGCTGTCAATGCGAATAACTCTTGGAGGGACCTTTCACTAACAGGATTATGAGACTAATTACATTAGTCGCTAGATTTCCAGAGACCTCTTGTTGTCATATTATAAACAAAGGGGCCAGGTCAGGTTTGTAGATGGCGGTGCAGTTGGACAGGTTATAGAATGTGATTCTGAAGAAAACTTTCTCAAATGTTTTCACGGGGAATAAAACACGAAGCGTTTTTGCTTCTTGTGACAGTTTTGTTGGAGATGACAGTCACATCTCAGGACTGAAACAATGGCTGTATATCCATTGTAATGTGCTGCCAAACCGATAGCACTTTTGGGATAAAACATCTATTCAGAAGGGTACACATTGTACAAGCAGGAACGATATCTCAACCCAGAGAGAATGAATTGTCCATGTCCCACCCTTGGTTTTGAAGTGTTTCACTTGGTTCCACAATAACAATTCATTAGATTGACAACTCACACTTATACCTGGATCTGACAGCTTTGATTCACTGCCGCTCAATTCTGCCAACCATTGACAAGGGAACAAAGACAGAATATTGATAGCTGTCCAATGTGAAGACAATAGCAGCTGAGATTTTTCCGCCTCCTCTCTAAAGATTTTAATTAATGTCTCCAATGCTCAGCTTGAAAAAACTCCATTGAAGGTTAGGCTTTGTTACATTTTTTTTGAAACAATTTTCTTTCTCTTGCCACCATTTAGCTCTTTGTCCATAACTCAATTTTTAAAAATAAATTCCAATGAATCCAATTGTTGCTAATCTTTGAAATTCTCTCCGTGAGAAAGCAGTGAAAGCTGGGCCATTGAATACAGTCAAGGCTGAGGTAGACAGGTTTGCATGCTGCAAATGGATCATGGGTTACGGGCGAATGGCCAGGCAGGAAAGTGGAGTTAAAGCCCCAGTCAGATCATCTTATTGAATGACAGAATAAGTTTGAGGGGCCGAATGGTCTACTCCTGCCCCTATTTCTTGTGATCTTATGATCCTGACCGCATAGAGTCATAGAGGTTTACAGCATGGAAACAGGCCCTTCAGTCCAACTTGTCCATGCCATCCAATTTTTACCACTAAGCTAGTCCCAATTGTCCGCATTTGGCCCATATCCCTCTATACCCAACTTACCCATGTAACTGTCTAAATGCTTTTTAAAAGACAAAATTGTACCTCCCTCGACTACTGCCTCTGGCAGCTTGTTCCAGACACTCACCACCTTCTGTGTGAAAAAATTGCCTCTCTGGACCCTTTTGTATCTCTCCCCTCTCACCTTAAACCTATGCCCTCTAGTTTTAGACTCCCCTACCTTTGAGAAAAGATGTTGACTATCTACCTTATCTATGCTCCTCATTATTTTATAGACCTCTATAAGATCATCCCTAAGCCTCCTACGCTCCAGGGAAAAAAAGTTCCAGTTTATCCAGCCTCTCCTTATAACTCAAACCATCAAATCCTAGTAGCATTCTAGTAAATCTTTCCTGCACTCTATCTAGGTTAATAATAGATTATTTGCTGGATCAAATGCTGGATCATTGTGGTGTTTTACAAAAATGAGGCTGATTTGATTGTTATGTTTTGGGACTGTGTGTCTTTAATTTAGGATAAAATGACAGAAGCAATTTGATCCCTTCTGAAGTCTGCCTAACAACAGGCTGGGGTTACATGGCTGTTAAAGATGAAAGGGAGGTCTGGGTCATTTTGCTGGAAAAAGATTTACATCCTTGGAGACAATGACAGCAGCATCTGTGTTTACAGTGAGTAGACTGCTAGTCTCTAAAGTCCCCAGGAACATGTCAAGATCGTTGGGTTGCAAACACTTATACTTTAAACTGTTCAGTTGCTTACACAATAGATGGAGTTGGGGGTCTAAAAAATTGCCAATCAGCATGATTATCTGGATACAAGGCCCATGTGATCCACACTGCCATGAAGGTGGACTTTGAGAGGAGAAGGGTGCCTAAAGAATGCCTGAAAACTCACAGATAATTTAATCTGACAGGATCTAGGAGTGAGGGAGCAATTAGAAGTCTCTCTGGTTCACTGCACAGGAATGCAGATAGGAGCTTGCACTCAGGTTAAAAAGACAAAATTCATGAGGATTTGAAATAAGACTGGAAGATCCGCCTGTCTTATGCTAGATGGAGAATCTCCAGGAGAGCCTCTCAGGATGACAGACAGTCCTGGGGAATAAAGGTTAGCAGGCTGAAAAAGGATGGAGTTAAAAGTCACTTTGGATTGTTTCCAGGAAAATTGAATGTCTACTAAAAGGGACAGTGTAAAATATAATTGTGAAGTGGGATGTTCAGCTGTGTTAAAGCAAAAAGGGGTAGGTTGTATTTGGTAATTTAAAGTTGCCTACACAACAGGCTGTGATTCCCCCATTGTGCCCGCCACTTTTCTGGAGACGCACATCTGCGGCCTTGAACAGGGATTTGCGCATGCGCCGGGAACACATGCGCATCTCTCAGAGCCGATGAACAGTCACCAGTCAGACCATGCTGGAAACCAACGGGAAGGCAGGTAAGTCATTTAAATCTGTTTTAAATTTATTTTAAATATGCATATTTGTTAATTATCGGGACCTTTCAGGAGGGGCGGAAGTGGGGGCAATCTGGGTCCCCCGGGGGTTGGGCAACAGGGAGGGGTGCCCCCTGGGCATGGGCAATCTGGCAGTACCAGTCTGTGCCCCTGGGCACTGCTCAAGGGGCAATGTGCCCATGCCCAGGGGGCACCTTGGCACTGCCCACCAGGCATGGGCAGTGCCAAGGGGATGGGCCTATTGTGCATGGGACCTCAGTGCGATTGGTGGGGGTGGAGGGTCCCGCTGCCACTATGCATTGGGATCGGTCTGGGATGGAGGGAGAGCAGCGATTGGGGTGGGCTGGGGGGTGATCTACTAGGGGGGCCTGGCTCCGGGGGGGGGGGGGGGGTGGGGGGTCAGCGGGTGGGGGGTCTGCCGGGGTGAGGGGGGTGAGGGGATCGCCACTGCTGGAGGGTGGAGCCTAGGCATCGGGGCGCTCCGGGCCGTGGGGGCGATCGGGCTGGCCAGCAAATGGAAGGTTGACAGTTTGGGGCCACTGCACATGCGCAGAGCTCCAGAACTGTCAGACCTTGGCGTGAATAGCACCCCCCCCACACACACTTCCCCGTGGGTTTTAAATGATATTCACAACTGGGACCTCTTCAGTGCACAGAGTGCGGAGATTCAAGTGAGAAGCTGAACTGTCAGAACAGTCGGGATTTAGAACAGGTTTCCCGCCAATTCAGCACTTTTGGGAGAATCGCCCCCATAGTATCTGGTCACTGTTGTTCCTAGTTTGCTTGTTACAGTAAAAGTCTTAAAATGTTAAATCTTGTCATATCATTCCTCCAGCTCTTAACTGTAAGTTTGAATTTCTTTTTAACAGTTATTGGTCTGTTAAGAAAATATAACAGTTTGCAAATCCCCCAGTTAGATATGACCTATGTTACATACTGTGCTGCTCCCAGAACCCAGTTATACTGTGCTCCAAATTGAGGGTATGAGCCTTAATAGCTAACTGTGGTTGGCGAGAAAGCGTCAAGATATGGAGAGGCGCGGATTTGCCATTGAAGAATGTAGTGTCAAAGCCTAATGGAATCTTGGGGCAGTTTGAGATTGTGTTATGATAGGTAAAAATGAACGTTTACTCCGTAACAGAGTTCATAAGTGAGCAACAGAGGATAACTTCCAATAAAATAAAGACTTGTATTCATACAGTGTTGTTCATTACTTTGGTACATCGCCAAGTGATAAGTATAGTGACTGATATAATGCAGGGAACATGACGGCCAAATTCCACACAGCAAGTTCTTACAAGCAGGAACGGGATAAATGATCAGATAGTTTTAGATGAGGAGGAACGGAAGGAGGCTCAAGTGGAGAGTAAATAAGTTAAAGTTTATTTATTAGTGTCACAAGTAGGCTTGCATTAACACTGCAATGAAATTACTGTGAAAATCCCCTAGTCGCCACTCTGGCACCTTTTCTGGTTACACTGAGAGAGAATTTAGCACGGCCAACGCACCTAATCAGCGCAGCTTTCAGACTGTGGGAGGAAACCGGAGCACCCAGGAGAAACCCACGCAGACAAGGGGAGAACGTGCAGACTCCGCACAGACAGTGACCCAAGCCGGGAATCGAACCTGGGTCCCTGGCGCTGTGAATGCTAACGACTGTGCCACCATGCCACCCCAATCCTGACATATAATGGTGGGCCATTAGAAGAGTGAGGGGTGACCTTATTAAAACATATAAGATTCTGAGGAGATAGATGGTGAGATGTTTTTACTCGTGGGAGAGTGTCAAATAAGAGGATATAACTGCAAGATAAAGAGCCAGTCATTCAAAACTGAGGTGTGTAGAAATTTCTTCTCGCAGAGAGTGGTGAATCTCTGGAATTCTCTGCCCCAAAGGGTGGTGGAGTCAGGATTATCAGAAGTATTTAAAGTGGAACTGGATAAATATTTGTTCGAACAATGAATAGAGGGCGATGGGGAAATGGCACAGAAAAGGCATTTAGGTTGGCATGAATCAGTCATGATCGTATTGAATGGCAGAGCAGGATTGAAGGGCCAAATCCTGTTCTATTTCTTGTGTTCTTGTGTGTTCATGTGGGCCAAAGAGCCTGTTCTGTGTACATTCTATGTACTTCCACAATTTGATTTAGGGATGTTCGCTGATGGATAAATATTGGCTCGGATGCTGGGGAAAATGCTTCGAAATAGTGCCATGGGATAATAAACACCCACCTCAGAGAGAAGATGGGGCCTCAATACAATGTTTCATCCAGAAAACCGCATATCCGACAGGTCAACACTCCTTCAGTACTGCACAAGCGTAACGGCCTCGGTTTTATGCTGAAGTCCTGGAGCGGGACAGCTTTTCTGAGTTCATAGTAAGAGTGCTACCAATTGCACCACAGCTCCATGAGAGCTACAGCAAAAGGCATATCTGTAATCATAGACTCCCTACAGTGCAGAAGGAGGCCATTCGACCCATTGAGCCTGCGCCAACAACAATCTGTAATCGTAGAATCAAAGAATCCCTACAGTGCAAAAGGGGGCCATTCAGCCCATCGAGCCTGCGCCAACAACAATCCCACCCAAGCCCTATCCTCGTACTCCCACATATTTATCCTGCTAATCCCCCTGACACAAAGGGGCAATTTATCATAGCCAAATCAACCTAACCCACACATCTTTAGATGTAATGAAAATAGAGTCACCGATAACTATCGGGGGAAGAGAAATGATCACTAAAGATAAAAGAAAAGTGGAAAACAATCGGCCAACAATTTTAAATGTTATCTTCAGCATCATTTTCACTACGGGGCTTAAAAGTGCTCTCTGCACAGTGATCGAAATATAAAGGTAATGTGTTCGAGTTCACGGTGAAGCAGAGATTAGTTCAGGAAACAATTATTAAGAGCTGCAGTGATTGAAATTCATCGGAAAAATGGGCCACCTGGAATGAATCCAAGAATATTTACAGAAATGAGGATGTAACTGCGGGGGGGGGGGGGGGGAGGTGGATGGGGGGGACGCTGAGAGGTGGGAGGGGGGGAGCACAGGCTCAGTTTCCTCATGGTTCATTCCGTAAAGTGATAGCACTGGAAAATTGATAAATAGCTGACGCTGTTCCAATTTTTTCAAAAGGTCAGAAGCATAATCTAATAAATTATAGACCCGTTAATTCAGCATCCAGGGCAAAAAGAAGAGAAGGAATTCAACGTCCATTTAATGCGAGTAAAAGCAACATTTGTAAGCACATGTTTGTTAAAAGCAAAACAAGCTTATGAGAATTCTTTCTGAATTCAACAACTGGTGAATGATGGGAATGCTTTTGAATCATGTCAGCAAAAGTCCTTAACGTGGTCGGGTATAAGGCAAACAGCAGTGGATCAGACGATTACACATTACTGACTTGGCATTACACACGCTCAGTTAATCGTACATAATTGTCCAAAGTGCCTCTTGTCCCCACTGATAGAAATCGCTGTCTCGGGGGAATTCATATTCTGAGACTGAGGATGTCATATGTCATGCAGAGCACCATTTAATGTGGCAGGGAATGCCGCAATTAAAGGATAAATGTCATTCTGGTTAAAAATTCTGCGGCATTGCCGCTCAAACAAGAAGCACTGATGCAACTGTAATCTCCAACAGGATCAGCAATGCGGTCCGTACCAGTGGATTCGCCTTGGCTTAGACATAGACATAGAACATAGAACAATACAGCACAGGAACAGACCCTTCACCCACAATGTTGTGCTGAACATGACGCCAAATTAACCTAATCCCTTTTGCCTGCCCTTCATCCATATCCCTCAATTCCTTGCATATTCATGTGCTTATCTAAAAACCCCTTAAACGCCCCTATCGTATCTGCCTGCACCACCACCCCGGCAGCGTGTTCCAGACACCTACCACTCTGTGTAAAAAACTTGCCCCTCACATCTCCTTTGAACTTTCGCCCTCTCAGTTTAAGTGTATGCCCCTTAGTATTAGACATTTCAACACTGGGAAAAAGGTTCTGGCTGTCAACCCTATGTACGCCTCTCATAATTTTATAGACTTTTACCAGGCTTCCAGTTATTTTTACGTACATTTAAAAATAAGATTGTGCATTTGTGGCATTTAAACGTAACTATTAATAAAACAGACTGTTACCAATGATTGAGAGCAAATCGCAACAGCTAATAAAGGATTCAGTAGTAGTGAATATGTTGCTGGACTACTCATACTGAGATCGATACTGATAATCCAGTCATCCTGAATTCAAATACTACCACGGTAGCGAGGAAATTTAAATTCAATTAATTAAATAAAATCTAAAACACAAAAAGAAACTAGTATCAGTAATGGTGACCATGGAATTGCCAGATTACCCCTTAAAAAAGTGTTCCTCCATGTGCTTAATGGAAGGAAATCTGCTGTCCTTACCTAAGTTTAAGTTTTAAGTTTAATTATTAGTGTCACAAGTAGGCTTACATTAACACTGCAATGAAGTTACTGTGAAAATCTCCAAGTCGCCACACTCAGGCGCCTGATTGGGTACACCGAGGGAGAATTTAGCATGGCCGATACACCTAACGTCTTTCAGACTGTGGGAGGAAACCGGAGCACCCGGAGGAAACCCACGCAGACACGGGGAGAACATGCAGACTCCGCATAGACAGTGACCCGAGCCGGGAATCGCAACCGGGTCCCTGGCGCTGTGAGGCAACAGTGCTAACCACTGTGTCACCGTGCCACCACACCTGGTCTGGCCTTTGTGTTGACTCCAGGCCCACAACAATGGGATTGTGTCTTAACTGCCCTCTGAAATGGCCTAACAAGCCTCTATCTGTTGCCCTCTGGAAGGTGACTTGTCATTACCTTCCTGGAAATTAGGAATGGACAATAAATGCTGGCATAGCTGGCAATGCCTAAAACCTGTGAGTGAATAAGGCAAGAAAAACTGCCCTCAAAAGGGATTCTTTAAGCATGAAAGAACATTGATATATATCGCTTCTCACACCTTAGGATTTTCCAATGTACTTTATAGCCAATGAAGTGCTTTTAAAGTTGAGTTACTGTTGTAAGGAGCATAGCAGCCATTTTCACACAGCAAGATCCCACAATCAGCAATGAGATCAATGACCAGATAATCCATTTTAGTGATAGTTGTTAAGGATCGATATAGGCCAGGGGGCGAGGGAGAACTTACTGCTCTCCTTCAAAATAACATCATTTACATCCACCTCTCAGGTATACTTTTTAGTTTATTTATTCGTGTCACAAGTAGGCTAACATTAACACTATGATGAAGTTACTGTGAAATCCCCTAGTCGCCACACTCTGGCATCTGTTCGGCTACACTGAGGGAGAATTTAGCACGGCCAATACCCCTAACCTGCACGTCTTTCAGGCTGTGGGAGGAAACCAGAGCACCCGGAGGAAACCCATGCAGACACAGGGAGAACATGCAAATCCCACAAGACTGTGACCCAAGCTGGGAATCGAACCCGGGTCCCTGGAGCTGTGTGTTAGCAGTGCTAACTCACAGCTTAAAGTCTCAACCAAAAGTTGGCACCTATGACAATGCAGCATTCCTTCAGTACTGCGGAAGTATAATGGGGCGATAAGTAGAAAACAAAAGCATGGAGGAAGCTGATTAGAACCATGAGGTGGGATTTTCCAGCCGCGCTTACCCCAGACTGGAAATTCCCACCTGAGGTCAATGGACCTCTGCATGGTCCGTGTCCCACCCACTACGATTCTCAAGGCGGGCAGGACGGGAAAATTCCAGATCTGGTCTCACCATTCTATCCATCATTAACATAATCATGGGGTAAATTCTCACAGTTCAAAGTTTATTTATTAGTGTCACAAATAGGCTTACATTAACACAGCAATGAAGTTACTGTGAAAATCCCCTAGTCGCCACACTTTGGCGCCTGTTTGGGTACACTGAGGGGGAATTTAGCTTGGTCAATGCATCTAACCAGTGCATCTTTTGGACTGTGGGAGGAAATCGGAGCACCCGGAGGAAACCCACGCAGACACGGGGAGAATGTGCAAACTCCGCACAGACAGTGACCCAAGCCGGGAATCGAACCCGGGTCCCTGATACTGTGAGGCAGCAGTAGTAATCAGTGTGCCACTGTGCCACCCTGCTGTGCCACTGTGCCACCCTGCTGTGCCACAGAGAGAAAGTGGATGGGCTTGTGATTGTCTGTTGGCTGAACCCAATCTGTCAACTGAGCCTTGGTGCAAAGACAGGAAAACCCCTGTTGCATTAACTCTACAATCTCTGTCTTTTACAACGGTGTTACTTCACTGAAGCCTTTGAACCCTTATGATCAGCACTAGCATGACAAAACAACAACAGTCAGGGATTTGTTCAGTTTATCAAGGCTGTTTTGGAACGCAGCTTGCTGAGTGGCCAAAAAGTGATCATTCACTACAGCAAATCATTTTTAGTGGGAAATGAAAAGTACAACTAAAAGCTGCCCTGCACATTTGTCTCTCAATTGTTTTATCTGGAATGAATCTAATGTAATTCTCTAACACAGTAGCATAACCAGTGCTGCGTTTGCTAATCTTTCTTGCTACACTGAATTCATATTTGCAGCTAACAGTTGTGTTCTTGACACATCTCTTGGGGCCCTGACAGTGTCAGGGGAGAAAGCTGTGTATTAGTCCCTATGTTGTGAAACAGTTTCCTTCGTAATCTACATTTCCACGTTTTGTCCACTGGTCTAATTTGTGCTGGTGACCCAGTTGGATAAGGGTTTTTTATTTAAACATCAAATTATTTGAGTGCAAGTGATCAAATACAACTGCTCACGGGCCTTGTATATTAATAGGACAAAAATGAAATGTCGCCACTTGTTTGAAGTCCTTCTCGATAACGTGACCAGAATTAAATTATCCAACATCATTGCAGGAAGTGACAAACGCAAAGTATGCAGAAGCAATCACTGTAGGTAAAATTCATACAGTGCATGGCCCAGAAATTTGATCGCCCATATTTTCAATCATTAAATAGACACCTAAATCTCCAACACTGGAGATAGGAAGCATACACTCAGTATGAGCTGAAAGCATAGGTCGAGGCAAAAAAATAGGAATCCAGGGTTCACTGTATGTTGAGCTCCCCTGTGCAAAACTGTATTGTGACTTGAGATCTGCATTTAGCCTAACCATCTGTCATTACGTAGCCTGCTGCAGGCCACCTTTGAAAAGGTAATTGTGTTAATATGCTAACCTGAATGTGGGGTCACGAGGAACAGGAATGCTGCCCTCTCGCTCACATTCAACCCATAAGTCACTGCTGGCTGCCACTCATACCCACATCCCACGATCCCAAAGTAGATCCACATCCTGTTATGATTTTGGCTGCCCTATCACTGCCTCCATCACCCTCAGTAAGCTTCCTTATCCTAGTCCCTCCTCTTCCGATCCATCAGATCACCACAACAAATGATGCAGAACAAGGACAAGCACAGTATTTAATTATTTACATTCTGATATGAGTTGTTAAAAGCTGTGACACCAGGAGAGGTGGCGGCATAGTGGTATTGTCGTTGGACTAGTAATCCAGAGACCCAGGGTAATGCTCTGGGGACATGGGTTCAAATCTCACCACTGATAGTGAAATTGGAATTCAATAAAAATATCTGGACTGATGACCATGAAACCATTGTCGATAGTCATAGATCATAGATCATAGAACAGTACAGCACAGAACAGGCCCTTCGGCCCACGATGTTGTGCCGAGCTTTATCTGAAACCAAGATCAAGCTATCCCACTCCCTATCATCCTGGTGTGCTCCATGTGCCTATCCAATAACCGCTTAAATGTTCCAAAAGTGTCTGACTCCACTATCACTGCAGGCAGTCCATTCCACACCCCAACCACTCTCTGCGTAAAGAACCTACCTCTGATATCCTTCCTATATCTTCCACCACGAACCCTATAGTTGTGCCCCCTTGTAATAGCTCCATCCACCCGAGGAAATAGTCTTTGAACGTTCACTCTATCTATCCCCTTCATCATTTTATAAACCTCTATTAAGTCTCCCCTCAGCCTCCTCCACTCCAGAGAGAACAGCCCCAGCTCCCTCAACCTTTCCTCATAAGACCTACCCTCCAAACCAGGCAGCATCCTGGTAAATCTCCTCTGCACTCTTTCCAGCGCTTCCACATCCTTCTTATAGTGAGGTGACCAGAACTGCACACAATATTCCAAATGTGGTCTCACCAAGGTCCTGTACAGTTGCAGCATAACCCCACGGCTCTTAAACTCCAACCCCCTCTTAATAAAAGCTAACACACTACAGGTCTTCTTCACAGCTCTATCCACTTGAGTGGCAACCTTTAGAGATCTGTGGATATGGACCCCAAGATCTCTCTGTTCCTCCACAGTCTTCAGAACCCTACCTTTGACCCTGTAATCCACATTTAAATTAGTCCTACCAAAATGAATCACCTCACATTTATCAGGGTTAAACTCCATTTGCCATTTTTCAGCCCAGCTTTGCATCCTATCTATGTCTCTTTGCAGCCTACAACAGCCCTCCACCTCATCCACAACTCCACCAATCTTGGTGTCATCAGCAAATTTACTGATCCACCCTTCAGCCATGTAGTCATAAAAAACCCATCTGATTCACTAATGTCCTTTAGGGAAGGAAATCTGCGGTCCATACCTGGTTTGGACTACATGTGATTCCAGACCCACAGCAATGTGGTTGACACTTAAATGCCATCAAGGATGGGCAATGAATGCTGGCCCAGCCAGCGACACCTACATCGCATGAACGAATCAGCTCTGATGAAGGGTCATCCAGACTCAAAACGTTGGCTCTATTCTCTCTCCACAGATGCTGTCAGATCTGCTGAGGTTTTCCAGTATTTTCTGTTTTCGTGTGGAAAAAAAGTAAAAACTCTGGTTAAAATATGATCCACTATCATTGACAGTGAGAAGTTTGATGTAAAATGAAACAAGGTTTGAAACTTAGTTGGTGCTTTTTCAAACTCTCAGGTAAGACCATAATGTAAATTTCTCTTCAAGATATGAATTCACCTAACTCGTGGTATTCAAGTTTCAGTTTCCACTTACCTCAAGATATCGATTTTATAGATCTGCAGCCCTCCACTGAATAAAGGATCTGTTCATTTCATATTCCAAAATGATTCACTGAATTCTGCATTCACTGCACTTGTTAGAAATGTATTTCATTTTAATAAATCTGAAGTTTGAAGAATTTTCTCCTGTTATTTTTAGTTAAGATTATGACACTGCTCACACACTTCACAGATATCCAGAGATCAATGGCCATCACTTTCCCTAGTCAGAAGCTTACTGCTCAACTTCAAGGCGGCAGGAGATATTTTGCAAGCTCCTAAACTGATCTGAATAGCAAAACAGTGCATATAATCAATGGGATTTCATTTATTTTTACATTTTAAGCTAAATCTGACTAAGTCAGTGCATTTTGTTAGTCGCTTGTATTACATTGGCAGAGATTATGCAGAACATGTAACATTAGGTTGAACAAATGTCAATATTAGTGAAGGTGTAGGCTTTCAATTGGGGGCACAATTGGCAAGATAAGAGGATGGCACGGTGGCACAACGGTTAGCACTGCTGCCTCACAGCA
This sequence comes from Mustelus asterias, assembly GCF_964213995.1. NCBI lineage: Eukaryota > Metazoa > Chordata > Chondrichthyes > Carcharhiniformes > Triakidae > Mustelus > Mustelus asterias. Next base: position 63,410,056 of record NC_135818.1, on the reverse strand, counting down.
CAAAGAATCCAGGTTCGATTTCTGGCTTGGGTCACTGTCTGTGCTGACTCTACACATTCTCCCTGTCTCTGCCTGGGTTTGCTCCAGGTGCTCTGGTTTCCTCCCACAGTCCAAAATATGTGCTGGTTTGGTGCATTGAAACATAGAAACATAGAAGATAGGAGCAGGGGGAGGCCGTTTGGCTCTCCGAGCCTGCTCCGCCAAACATTACGATCATGGCTGATCATCCAACATTGGCCATGCTAAATCCTCCCTCAGTGTACCCGAACAGGCGCTGGAGAGTGGTGAGTCAGAGATTTCCACAGAAACGTCATTGCAGTGTTAATATAAGCCTACTTATATAAACGATCTGGAAGAAGATGTTACTGGGGTGATCAGTAAGTTTGCGGACGACACAAAATTGGCAGGACTTGCAGATAGTGAGGAGCATGGTCAGAAGCTACAGAAGGATATAGATAGGCTGGAAATTTGGGCAAAGAAATGGCAGATGGAGTTCAATCCTGATAAATGCGAAGTGATGCATTTTGGTAGAAATAATGTAGGGAGGAGCTATACGATAAATGGCAGAACCATAAAGGGTGTAGATACGCAGAGGGACCTGGGTGTGCAAGTCCACAGATCCTTGAAGGTGACGTCACAGGTGGAGAAGGTGGTGAAGAAGGCATATGGCATGCTTGCCTTTATAGGACGGGGCATAGAGTATAAAAGTTGGGGTCTGATGTTGCAGATGTATAGAACGTTGGTTCGGCCGCATTTGGAAAACTGCGTCCAGTTCTGGTCGCCACACTACCAGAAGGACGTGGAGGCTTTGGAGAGAGTACAGAGGAGGTTTACCAGGATGTTGCCTGGTATGGAGGGGCTTAGTTATGAGGAGAGATTGGGTAAACTGGGGTTGTTCTCACTGGAAAGACAGAGGATGAGGGGAGACTTAATAGAGGTGTATAAAATTATGAAAGGCATAGATAGGGTGAACGGTGGGAAGCTTTTCCCCAGGTCGGTGGTGACGTTCACGAGGGGTCATAGGCTCAAGGTGAAGCGGGGGAGGTTTAACACGGATATCAGAAGGACATATTTTACACAGAGGGTGGTGGGGGCCTGGAATGCGCTGCCAGGCAAGATGGTGGAGGCGGGCACACTGGGAATGTTTAAGACTTATCTAGACAGCCATATGAACGGAGTGGGAATGGAGGGATACAAAAGAATGGTCTAGTTTGGACCAGGGAGCGGCACGGGCTTGGAGGGCCGAAGGGCCTGTTCCTGTGCTGTATTGTTCTTTGTTCTTTGTTCTTACTTGTGACAATAATAAAATAAACTTCATAATATGCCCAGAATATGGTTAGAGTTTTGCCAAGGGGATTATACCAAAGCTCGCTTGGAAACTTATTGGCATAAATGTAAAATTAACTATGAATCACTCTAATCAAATCGCATAATTGAATCTAGTTGACTTATGGCTGAAATAGGACACACTGCAACACCACCAGGAGAAGTGAGATTTCCAAAAAATTAACCATTCATAAACTGACCGATTTGACACTCACGGTCTAACTTTTTTAATTGGCTTCAATTGATCGCTGGTCATTGCTGTGTTCAATTTGCTAATTACTGCAGCAGAAAAGGACACATCTGTGAAGCTTCGATTGACTGCTGGTCACAAGACTTACGTATCAAGGGCAGATCAATTGACTGTAAATTTGGGATTTATTGTAATTTCAAGTAATTGCAGCAACAGCGGCAGAAGGAACAGACCTGGATTAAGCTTCAATTGACTGCTGTTCCCTGCAGTTCACATGATTAATAAGGCACCTGGCCAGCCAAGAATCTGGGCACCATTGCCAGCAATCTCCAGCCTGGGGGTCGTGGTGTGTTTTGTTGGCAGGGACTGCTTCAGCTGAATGGACGACTGAACCAGAGTAAAAAGCCGTGGATATTCCAGCAAAAAGCGGTTCTGAGCACAACTCACTGACACGTAAAGTTCCTTCATTACCCCACTTCTTTCCTCTCTGCCCAAGCTCCGCTGTTATCTAAGAGGAGGTCAGCTGGAAATTCAAGGCTTCAGGTAATTCCCAAAAGCATCCAATCCACAAGGCAGTTACTGCCTTACTTCCCTATCTTTGTCTTTCATGTTCCAATGGCACAGTCCCCTGTATTTGCAAGATCCCTCAGACAATGTACTGAAAAGTGCCTGTAACACCAAGCATACGGACTGATCTTTAACGGTCTGAGGCAACTTGTGAAAATAAATACAAAGGATGACCCACCCGGAGTCATCCAGCAGGTACAACCGCTTATTGCTACATCAAATTATTTCTTAGCTGATTCCAGCTTTTCTTTTGTTTTCACCACTTGGCCCAAGATCTCTCTGTGTGAAGAACATACTTAGCTCATCCTGTTTACCTTATATTAGTAGACTCTGTGTACCTTTATCCTTCCCCACTGTTTATTCCAGTGGGTGGCACGGTGGCACAGTGGTTAGACCTGCTGCCTCACAGCGCCAGCGACCCGGGTTCGATTCCCGGCTTGGGTCACTATCTGTGCGGAGTCTGCACGTTCTCCCCGTGTTTGCGTGGGTTTCCTCCGGATGCTCCGGTTTCCTCCCACAGACTGAAAGATGTGCTGGTTAGGTTGATTGGCCACGCTAAATTCTCCCTCAGTGTACCCGAACAGGCGCCGGAGTGTGGCGACTCGGGGATTTTCACAGTATCTTCATTGCAGTGTTAATGTAAGCCTACTTGTGAATAATAAATAAACTTTAAAAATGTAATATTCTGAATTAACCTTTTCCAAGCCATTTTCTGTTTTAGATTTACATCTTACTTTTTCTAATAATGCTGCCTATCGAAACATCACCTACTATTGAGGTGGAAAACACACCACACACCATGTTAATCTTCATCTCCTTCCCAGTTTAGTTTTAATGTTGTCGTGGTGAGTCTTAGATGAGGTACTCCCGGGTCAGGACTTATAGATATTGCTGCAGTGTTATGAGCCAGGTCAGAAACTCCAAGGTGTTTTATGAAGTCAGCCTAGACCATAGGTTTTGCACTTTGAACTTCGGTGCGGGTAAGCATAAGATGTTTCATTTCAGGTATGATTCAAATGACCCACTAGGGAGCTTTTATCAAACAAAATCCCTTTAAGAATATGGTTAACATATAATAAGATAATTAGCAATAACCTTTACCAATTACAAACAAGGAAAATAAATCAACCCCCATGATATTGTGTATACCTTCACAGCTAAATGTACTGTTCCAACACAAACGGTCTTACAAGCATACACCCCATTCTCGGCTCAGCACAGAAAGTAAGTCTGCTCATGTAATGCTGGATCTTGCAACTTTGCAACACCTGCTGTGAATTAGTCCTTTGGCTAACTACCGACAGCAAAATTTTTACCCCAGAGAGAAAAGAAAGACTGCTTCCAGTTGCAGCCCAAACAACTTCTAACTAACCAGCAGCCAGCAGAGTTTCCAATTCCAGGGAGAGAGACAAACACTGATCTCAGTCTGGATGCAAACAGCTTCTGCCAAAACTGAAAGAAACTCTTGAATTTCTCTGGGAGGGAATCACCTGACCTTGACTTTTCAATCAGTTCCTCCCCCCAACAATTCAAAAGGATCATAAACTCCAGAGCATTGCATTAGGCCCCGAATAAAAACAAACAAAAGGCCCATTATATGATTTTAGCAACAATAACAGATGCCATTCTGGACTTAACAGAGCCAAGAACAAAAGAAAAACACCTGGTTAAAAACTGCAGAAAAACATGATTAAAATAAATTTCTTAAAGACACAGTGGTGTTACAGCAGGAAAGGCCGATGGTAAACTTTATCTTACATCGAACAGTGGAAACCGAGTCTTTGAGTATTTCTAAGGCAGCACTAGATATTTTCCTGATAAACAGCGGGGTGAAAGGTTATTGGGGGCAAGCAGGAATGTGAAGTGGATATTACAATCAGATCAGCCATGATTTTATTGAATGGCGGAGTAGTCTTGAGGGCCAAGAGGCCTGCCCCTAATTCATACATTTGGGATGTGTTTCATGGCGGTGGGATGGTCATTGCTGCCCCATATTTGCCTGTTGCAATCTTTGTGTGGACGGGTCACCAAATTCTCTGTCATCTCTGTGAGGATACAGCAACACTTTTAACTCGCAAATGCTCCAAAACACCTACAAAAACACTCCTGAGGACTTCAGTGGAAAAGGTTCCATCAGTTAAATTTGCAATACCTTTCGATCAGGATGACTGGCCCTCTAAATACTGTCGCCGCAAGGACCCATTTGTTGCCTCACACTTTCCAGAGTAGACATCAAAGCTGTGATGCCCTGGCCTTGCCCCTGGCAAGTCATGTTGCAGCTTTATAGAACCTTAGGTCACAATAGTGTTCAATTCTGGTCGCCACATTACCAGAAGGATGTGGAGGCTTTGGAGAGGGTACAGAAAAAATTTACCAGGATGTTGCCTGGTATGGAGGGCATTAGCTATGAGCAGAGGTTGGAGAAACTTGGTTTGTTCTAGAACATAAGAGCATAAGAGCATAATAACTAGGAGCAGAAGTTGGCCAGCTGGCCCCTCGAGCCTGCTCCGCCATTCAATAAGATCATGGCTGAACTTTTCGTGGACTCAGCTCCACTTACCCGCCCGCTCACCATAACCCTTAATTCCTTTATTGTTCAAAAATTTATCTATCTCACTAGAACGACAGTGGGTGAGGGGGGCAACCTGATAGAAGTCTACAAGATTATGAGGGGCACGGACAGAGTGGATAGTCAGAAGCTTTTTCCCAGGGTGGAAGAGTCAATTACTTGGGGGCACAGGTTTAAGGGGCAAGGTTTAAAGGAGATGTACGAGGCATGTTTTTAACACAAAGGGTGGTGGGTGCCTGGAACTCATTATCGGCGGAAGTAGTGGGAGCAGATGCGATAGTGACTTTTAAGGGGCGTCTGGACAAATACATGAATAGGATGGGAAGAGAGGGATATGGTCCCCGGAAGGGTAGGGGGTTTTAATTCAGATGGGCAGCATGGTTGGTGCAGGCTTGGAGGGCTGAAGGGCCTGTTCCTGTGTTGTAATCTTCTTGTTCTTTGTTCTGTTGCTAGTACCTGCATTGCCCAATATTTGTACCCTGGCATCACTCCAGCCGGTCAGACTCTGTAACATCACAATAATGCTGTCTCAAAACTGGGGGGCACCACTGTGTACATCCATCTCAAATATTGTCACTGGGGGGAATTTTCCTGTCCCATCTGCCACGGGAATCGTAGCAGGCTTGGGGCGAGCGCAGCCGGAAAATCCCGCCCACTGTGTGGGTCATACAGGTTGAGGTCCCTGGTGCTCCCACTTCCGAAGATTCAAGATAAGTCTGCATTGAGCCTCGGGAATTTAGAATATCTTGCCCTCAGTTTCCACACACCGTCACTGACAATGCCAGCTCGCCTTTGAAATATTCAAGGGACACTCCATTTTCTGCAAAATTGGTTGATTTTTTTCCTACCTGCACAGGTGGTACATGACATGGCACAATTAGTACTTGAGGTAATTAAAGTTTATGATGAACTTTCAAAATTAACAAAGAAGTCAAGCCTTCGCATTCTCTTATTCCCTCCCCACCCTAATCACACGCAATCTCCACTCAGTCGGAACAATTGGCAACTTTGCAACTCAATTAGCTTTCATTGGCCATGGCTGGCGACCACTGGATACAGATCGAAAGGAAAATAATTGAACAACGTGCAAACTCACACAGGGGTCAGCAATCCTTTAATGAATCCAGCTTTATCACAGAATTATGTAATATTTTATGCCTTAACGTTAAGAAAACATTTAGTTTAAATCATGCAGAATTACAATCTACTGGTTAATTTAATTCAATAATTGGTGCCAGTAATCTGAGCCCATTGAGACTGCACCGACTCAGCATCTTACCCAGGCCCTTTCATCGTAGCCCCACATATTTAACCTGCTAATCCCCCTAACCTACACATTTTTTTGGGACGCTAATTTAGCATGGCCAATCTACCTAACCTGCACATCTTTGGACTGTGGGAGGAAATCAGAGCACTTGGAAGAAACCCACGCAGACACGGGATAAGGTGCAAACTCCACACAGGCAATGACCCAAGGCCGGACTTGAACCCAGGTCCCTGGCACCGTGAGGCAGCAGTGCTAACCACTGTGCCACCTTGCCGCCCCCACAATAGGGAATACTTTTTCATTGTCAAGTTACAGTTAAATAGCAGAATTAAAAATATGGCATTTCACTGTGAATGAAAAAGTTGCCTCAGTAACGAAAGAAATTGTGTTTGCACCTATACTGGGAATGATTTGTATAATTTTTTTATTAAAACATGTATGACTGATCTGCCTAATTCGGCTCAGATCAAGAACTTTATTTGTTCAATATAACAGCTGATGATATGGACCAATAATTCATCACACGCTGAACACAGTCACATTAAACATCACTTCACCAGCTTATTTTGAAAACATTTAATTTTGTGCGTCTTCTAAAATGACAATGGAAAGATAGCCGGGCAGATGGTGAATGGTTAACAGTCGGTTCCAGAAACAAAAGGGGTTTGCTATTTTTTTTTACAGTAAAGTTGATTTTCTTGATGGAAATAATGTCCAAAATGTATCTGGTAAATTAAAACTCAGAAGAAGGAATTTATATCAATGAAAGCAGTTGCTCGAAGGTGTTTCATAAAGGAACTGCAAGAGCTGGAATACTATTATGTACATTAGAATATCTACTTTATTTCAATTATTGCAATATTTGGCAGCCATTTTCTGAAGCAGAAATTGCTATTTTAGTTGCAGTGTTGATTAAGCGCTTCACAGAGTGAAAAATTCTTTTGTTCACGAATATTGAAAGATGTTCATATCAATTGCTACTTAATGGATTTATAATCAGTGAGCAAGCAGTGTTCACACAGCTTAGAAAAGCAGCAGAAATGCTGTCAGACTGGGTGACAAATGTTCCATAAGATTCACTGTGAGAGAGTATCATTATCCTTTACTTGTCCAGATACATACTTACATATCAGATAGGCAATCCTGAATAATTGGTTTAGCTTTGACAGTTTAATGCAAGGTATTCATTATACTCCCGCTTGCATAACTTAACTTTACTAACGAAAGGCCATCGACCTGAAGGATTGGCCCTGATCTTCTCAGCAGCAGCAGTGATCATTGGATTGCCACTCCGTCCGTAAATGCTCCCCCGCTGGGCGCTACTGTACATTGCTTTCTAGGTCTTCCGAGCCTGGCTGTGCCAGACATGCGGGCCGGTATTTTACAACCTCGCTCGGTTGAGGCTCTCAAAATCCCGCCTGAGGCCAATGGAGAATTCCGTTCTGCAAACCTCACCCGCCCCGATTCTGGAGCGAGTGAGGCGTTAAAATACCGGCTGTGGTGTCCCTCGGCGAACTCCATTCCATCACAGTCGAGTTGGGAGAAGGCAGTTCACTTCTTATGGTGCTAGCTGCCATGTGGTATGTTTAAAAGTTGGGTTTTGAATTGTCGCCAGCAGGCTATTGTCCAACTCAAAATGGCCAAGCAAAGAAAGGGACACTACTATGGCCTGATGGGAAATATGGCTAACTCCAGGACAGAAGGTTTGAGACTCCAAGCTGAGAGTTTGTGGCTGTGGGAAGAAATGATCTTTGTTTTCTGGCAACAAATGGCTTTGGTTTTCACGACGGGTAATAAAGTCAGCAGGACTGGACAATGGTTGTTTTCAAGGGAGAAGCTGTAACAACGCATCCATGATAATAAAGTCATTTCAAATCCATCAAATGAACTGAAAGCAAATGTAAATGAAGCCAGAAGTCTGATTATAAGTAACAAAATAACTTTGGACACTGCCCAAAGGTCAGGCAGCCTATAATAAACCAGTTTGGATGATGTGTCTTTTGTCGCTATGTACATGCAGAATTGCATATGTTCCAGCCAGTCTCAAAAGAATAAATATTGGAGTTTTGAAGAACAGAATCAGAGCGAAAAACAGAAGAAGAAGAAAGGAAACTCTCAAGCTTTATATTTGATGAAGTCTGATCCTTCTCCATGCCTGTCCAGCATGAGTGGATTGAGACATCCCTACAGGTCCATTAGATGAGTATAAATAGTTAAAATCTATGTTTGTAAACTTATTATAGTAGATTTAGAGGGGGATAGAAGTATTTAATTGTCATACAGTGTGAGAGTCAGTCTTGCAGCAGTCAAGTATTTAAAGTTTTCCTACGTTTTCCTAATGAAGGCATGATTTGAATTAGATATAGAGTTTTTGTGTCTATCAATTAACTGAGCAAGTTAATGAATGGGTGAGTGGGTGAGGGAGTGAATGGGCAAGTGGGTAACTGGGTAGGGGGTAGGTGGGTGAGGAGCATATGTGGGTTGGAGTGTAAGGGTTTGGCACATATAGGGTTGATGTGGGACTGAGTACAGTATTGCCCACGCAGTGATGTAAGGGAACACAAGACCCACAGTCAGTCTAGCATTGGACAGAGCTGTGTGTACCAGCGAATGTGGAGGCAGCTCTTAGCTTTTACCCTTTACTGTGCATTTGTAAATAGTTTGAAGAGTCACTAAAGACGTACAGTTAGCCTACAAATGGTTTCAAAGACTTCTTTAGAACTGCAGAACTACAAACAACACCCTTGAACATGGGTGAGGTGTAAGGGGGGGGGGGGGGGGGGGGGGTAACGTGGGTGAAGTGGCAGGTGGGTGTGCATCTCAGTTTTATATTTAGTCTCTGATGATCCAGAGACCAGAAGATTTGAGCCAATAACTTTGTTTCTGCTTCCACAGATGTTGCCTGACTTGCTGAGTATTTCCAACATTGACACTCTCTATATTATACATTATCCAAGATTAGTACTGTACAAGACTAGATCACCATTGGCAAATGTTTACCAGAAAAACATGCATGTAATCACAGACAGGGCTTTGCGTAGTTGAAAGAATATGGACAGTCCGAGAAACAAATGGAAGAAATACTTGGTTATAAAATTGCCAACGCTGTCAGCTAGTGTGGTCAAGCAGAAAATGAACAGGCATTCAAGGAATAATGATCAGAACACTCAACCTTGTGAGGCTGTTATGATTTTTGCCATAACCATGAATTCTTATTGGAAAAATACATTTGAAATCCCACTTATTTACTGAAAGAATGAAGCTACAAAATTCCATGACTTAAAACAAAATAATTTTCATTGTTCAAGACTCAAACATAGCCAACACTAAGGGGCCGATCTTACCTTCTCGCCCCGCCCAAAAAGGGTGCGAGGCTGATTTCAATATTTAAATCTATTTGAAATAGAATTTAAATACTATACGTGAGCTCGGGATGCAATCGTCCAGGCTCACTTGCCTTAGCAGCCTTACTTACCACTGAAGGTCCTCACTGACGAGGATAGTGTCTGGTACCCATCAGCCAGGACCTGTCATGATGGCCACGCCAGTAGGACCGGAGGCTCCTCCATGAGGTCAGGGGCAGGGTCAATGCCAGCCTGATACCCTGACACTGCCCACTGGGCAGCCTGGCACTGCCAGCCTGGCACACTGGCAGTGCCAACCGGGCACCGACACTGCCAAGGGTGTGGGCCTAAGGAAAGATGAGTGGGGGAAGCTATGCATTCTGCAACGGGGATCAGACAGGAGGAGGTGAAGCTGCACACTCTGAAACCAGCGATCGACAGGGGGATGGCGATTGACTGGACCGGGCAAGGGGTGATTGGCCAGGGAGGCCAGCAATTGTGTGTGTGGGGGGGGGGGGGGGGGAAGAAGGTGTGCGGTATTCGGGGGTAGAGGTGACCGAGTGATTTTTCTGTTCTGTGCAACAGAACAGAAAAATCTGCACATGCACGATTGCACCCTCCGCTGTCAGCTGCCGGCTTTCTGGAGAGCTTGGGCCTCGCCCTTTACCCCTGCTGGTGGGAAACACTTTGTGCATTATCTTTTGCACAGAATGGACTTGTGGTCTCGCCAATAAATGGATCTGAAACTCTGCAGTTTTCACATTCATTTGGCACTTAGATTCTGGCTCTGATTTTACCAGCACGCCAGCCCCAAAATCGGAGCGGGCGAGGCTTGCAGAACGGCATTCTCCGTTGGCCAAGGGTGCAATCTTACGAGCCTCGGCCCGACGTGCCGGTAAAATTCCGGCCAGAATGTTTTTGGTAAAATCACCCCCTAAGTACTGGACCAAATTCTCCAACCTCACCCGCAGCTGGGATTCTCCAGTCCCAGTGCAGTGGATGGAGAGTGCCAAATTCTCCGTTCTCGCTGGCAGTGGTAGTGGGGCCATGAATGGTCAGAGAATTCCGGCCACTATTTTGGGTAACCACCCAGACTCTAAACCCTAGAAGCTACATGAGTTAAACAGGAATTAACAGATATATTGCGGTAGATTATAAACTATAAATCACACAGTAAATGGCAGATACAATGAAGACAGATCTTACAAATTGCCTTGGCCATTCACCCAGTCTTTGTGTTATCAATCTCAGTCACAAGGTTTGCCAAAACTCAGCTTTCCTCATGAAAAATGTCAGCTTCTTAGGATTTAGCCTGATTCCCCAGCTAATGGCAGCATGCAAGCAACCGTGTCTCCACCAAAAAATGACCCATGTCTTCAGAACTATCTCAACTCTGGTTACAATGGTCTGGATGGTGTACATCCACCAATGTTGTTGTCATGCTGTAGCAGCCATTTATTTGCCTACTCAGCTTCGAGTTCCAGACTCCATCTTCTCCAACATGCCTCTTCCCACCACTGGGATCATCATCTAAGCTCCGACGTCTCTGTCCTTTTATTGCTGTTTCAACCAGTTTCAGTCTCCCCAGAGGTTTTGGTTTCTAGTCTCAGTTTCAGCTTTCGTTTGCTTGGAAACGTCAGTTCTCCTTTCTCAGTTTCCCTTTTCAGTTAGGGATTGCCTCACAAAAATACAAATGTTGCCACCACAAATTCCGTCACAAATCGTAGAATCATAGAATCCTACAGTGCAGAAGGAGGCCATTCAGCCCATGGAGTCTGCACCGACCACAATCCCATCCAGGCCCTATTCCCATAACCCCATGCATTTACTCTGACTAGACCCTTGACACTAAGGGGCAATTTAGCATTGCCAATCCCCCTAACCTGCACATCTTTGGACTGTGGGAGGAAACTGGAGGACCCAGAGAAAAGCCACGCAGACATGGGATGAATGTGCAAACTCCACACAGACAGTGACCCAAGCTGGGAATCGAACCTGGGTCCCTGGCGCTGTGAGGCAGCAGTGCTAACCACTATGCCACACAAAGTGCGGAGCTTTTCTTTTTCCGCGGATTCTGTTGACTGTTCCATTCTTTCGTGGAACCATGAGGTGCAAGAGAAAGACTCAATGGGCCAAATGGCCTAATTCTGCTTCTATATCTTATGGTCCCATGATGTGGAGGTGCCGGCGTTGGACTGGGGTCGGCACAGTAAGAGGTCTCACAAAACCAGGTTACAGTCCAACAGGTTTATTTGGAATCATGAGCTTTCGGAGCGTTGCCCCTTCATCAGGCGAGTCCTGATGAACCACTCACCTGATGAAGGAGCAGCACTCCGAAATCTTCTGATTCCAAATAAACCTGTTGGACTTCAGCCTGGTGTTATGAGACTTCTTATTATGGTCTTATGGACTTGCATTTGTATCATGTCATTGCAAATTGTTCAGAAACATGCTTCGCATATCAATAAACAGAGTAAGGTAAAGAATCTTCCACTGCTTGAAGAATAACCCATGGTGCTCACAATGAGATTCATTATTTAATTTTGTCTTCATCTAATGACTGTGTAATCACCTTTCAGTCTTCCTGGTCAATTCAATTAGAGCTTAATGCAGGTATACATTATATTCCGTCCTAAAGATAGGGAAGTGGTTAAATTGCATAATAGTCAACCTGAAACTCTGAAATAATGAGGTTTTTCTTTAATTATCCAGATGCAAATTTGCCTTAAGTGATAATTGCTTATCCAATTGAATTAAACTCTAATTAGTATCACTTCTAATTATAAACCAAAATGTCTTCCAGGACGAGTGGGCGCCACAGCGGCAAGAGTGCATTTTCTTCACCCAGAACAACATTTTGATTTAATTTATTAATTCTTTTTGTTGCGCGACCCCTTTAAGGGGTGCGTTCTTAATCGTTTGATCACTTGGTACCCAAAAGAGTAGAAATTGAAATGAAACGTTGTAAAGAGGGTGTTGAGAAAGTAAGGCAGCACAACGATCGAAACAACTATCTCGTAAATACTTTTATTTCACTGGGGGCCTGAAACTGAATTGATCCGCAGAGGCAGAATGGGAAGTTCATTTATATTGATAGCTGTGAAATGTGTTCTCTTGATCTAGTGGACACTTCTCATCAATAAAGGCCTAAAGCTAATTTAGCAATTTAGACTCAGATACTTAAGGTGAATGTGGAGAATGGGAACGTCACTTTGAACATTGCAGGGGACAAGTGGAATAGCTACATTGTAATGTTGAAGCACCTTACCCAGAAGACGGCTTGAGCCTTCTTGTGTTGCTGTTGCGATTTCTAGCAGCCAGCCTATGATTCAAGACACAATTAAAAGGAGGGTTGTAGAATTGTCAGAGAGTTTTGACGGGTGGCACGGCGGCACTGTGGTTAGCACTGCTGCCTCACAGCGGCAGGGACCCCAGGTTCGATCCCTGGCTTGGGTCACTGTCTGTGTGGAGTTTGCACATTCTCCCCGTGTCTGCGTGGGTTTCCTCCGGGTGCTTCGGTTTCCTCCCACAGTCCAAAGATGAGCAGGTCAGCTTCATTGGTCATGCTAAATTGACCCTTAGTGTCAGGGGGACTAGTTAGGGTAAATACGTGGAGTTATGGGAATAGGGCCTGTGTGGGATTGTGGTCGTGTGGACACGGTGGGCCGAATGGCCTCTTCCTGCACTTCCTAGGTAGAATCATAGAATCCCTACAGTGTAGCAGGAGGCCATTCAGCCCATCAAGGCTGCACCGACTCTCCGACAGAGCTCCCCATCCTATCCCTCCAACCCCCGCTCATTTACCCAACTAATCTCCCTGACCTGCACATCTTTGGACACTAAGAGGCAATTTAGCATGGCCAATCCACCAAATCTTTGGACTGTGGATGGAAACCACAGCACCCGGAGAAAACCGAGGTGGACCCAGGGAGAATGTGCAATCCCCTAACTTGATTATTTTTGTGTGGGTGAGGCGCTAAATGAGCAAGATCCCAATGCCATTCATATTGACAGGCTTACTGGGCACGCCGGATATCTCCAATATGTCTTTCTGGCCAGACATACGGGCTGGAAATTTACCATCCCACCGGCTACTGGAATCAGAGCGGGTGAGGGGCGGACCATGGGAAGGTCCGTTGACCTCAGGTGGGAAGTTACGGTTTTGGGACGAGCGAGGCTGTAAACTCCTGCCCATGGTTTGGCTTGGAGCGGCGGGTACCTTACGCCCTTCAGTACACCGGACATTAGACATAATAGATTATTGACCAAAGGAGCAAGTTTAATAATGTCGGAAGCATAAAGTCTGCACAGACGATTGCATCTAGCTGTGATCGATTCCTGACTCGGGAATTAGTTTCCGAAGTCAGGTGCAGCAGGACAGAGAAAATTGCAAACGGAATTAAACCCAGCTTACGTAAGGCATTCGACCAGTTCCTATAATAATCAGACAGCAGCCAGTTTATGGATCCGATTACCTTGTGGACAGTGTGAGTCCCCTGGAATAATTGGAGCAGCCACTCACTGTGTTGTGAAGGATTGTTTCCAACATAAAATAATTACATCTTCCTAGTGTCAATGAACGTTCGATTCTTCCTTCCGCTATTCTGGGTTTAGCTGAACTGGGATTTGCCTTTCTGTGAAATCCCAGCTCACCTACAGCAGACTGGGAATTCCGTCCACTACAAGGATTGGAATGTTTGGTAGGAAGGTCAAGTGGTGATTTTTTGATTTGATTTGATTTATTGTCACGTGTATTAACATACAGTAATAAGTATTGTTTCTTGCGTGCTATACAGACAAAGCATACTGTTCATAGAGAAGGAAATGAGAGAGTGCAGAATGTAATGTTACAGTCATAGCTAGGGTATAGAGAAAGATCAACTTAATGCAAGGTAGGTCCATTCAAAAGTCTGATGGCAGCAGGGAAGAAGCTGTTCTCGGGTCGGTTGGTACGTGACCTCAGACTTTTGTATCTTTTTCCCGCTGGAAGAAGGTGGAAGAGAGAATGTCCGGGGTGTGTGGAGTCCTTAATTATGCTGGCTGCTTTGCCGAGGCAGCGGGAAGTGTAGACAGATTCAATGAATGAGAGGCTGGTTTGCATGATGGATTGGGCTACATTCACGACCTTTTGTAGTTTCTTGTGGTCTTGGGCAGAGCAGGAGCCATACCAAGCTGTGATACAACCAGAAAGAATGCTTTCTATGGTGCAACTGTAAAATCCGTCACTGATCATAGAATAGAATCCTTACAGTGCAGAAGTAGGCCATTCGGCCCATCAAGTCTGCACCAACTTTCTGACAAAGCATTTTACCCAGGCCCTTTTTGCAATCCCTATTCCCGTAATCCCACACATTTACCATGGCTAATCCCCCTAACCTACACATCTTGGGGGAAATTTTACCATGGCCACTTCCCTGCACATCGTTGGAGTGTGGGAGGAAACCAGGCACCGGAGGAAACCCACGCAGACACGGGGAGAACGTGCAAAGTCCACACAGACGGTCATCCAAGGTTGGAATTGAACCTGGGTCCCTGGCGCTGCGAGGCAGCAATGCCAACAGCTGTGCCACCGTGTCGCCCTAAATTGGGGGCTCCTCCGGTTTTGCCAACACTTTGGTTCAAACCAAAAATACCATCAAGTTGCCAACAGCGGGCTCTGTCTTCCTGTCTATCTGCACATGATAGAAAAAGTAACACAGGCTGTTGAATGGTTTTATTATATAAAGCACCTTTGGGTTCATGTCATTGTCAAATCACTCAAACTTTCCTCTCATGATTTATTATTGCACCTGAACCCTCCAACATTACATGGTCTCCTGACATTTTAACTTGCCCGCCATCCTGTGATTAGATTCTCTCTACGGTTAGGATTTCTCAGGGTTTATTTCACTTCGGACGGAACAGCCAACAGATGGAGAAGGACTTTTTCTTCACAGTTTGAGCTTGTTTCAAGTTCAGGTGCCAAAAGATGAAAGGGCTGAACCTCAAGAATGTTGGAAAGTTTCCTTCTAATGGGTTTTCTCAAATGTCATTGGGACAGAATAATAATAGAATAAAAATGGCAATAGGTTATGATTTTTTTCATGTCACATTGCTTTCATTTTTTTTGTCACAATACCCGTTACAAACCTATCACAACAAATATTTAATCCTCCAGGATTTTCATCAATCATGGTTTATACCAGATGCTTTTCTCACTGCGCCCTGTCATATTTCTGAGATGCTCTGATAGCTTTCTGAGAGACTTACGCTTTGACAGATTTGTGAACCTCCAGTGGCATCTATTATTGGTGACATACTTCATACATTCTGTTCCATTCTGTTCCTCCATTATTTGATTATTATTGTTAACCATTTATTTTCCTCCTTTGGCATGTTGACCTCATCAAAAGGTGTTGCAATGGCTTTGATATGCTGGAGAAAACAGAAGAGGTGCTTTCACAATTCAGACACGCTTTTCTCAGTAATTGCTTACCAGAAGCCTGAAGTCAGAGCTCACAAGTGACAATAAGGTTTGCTGTAGGTAGAGATTTAAAGGAAGTCTTCTTGATTCCAGGACCATGTTATGTGTCAACATGACTGTTGTATTTGGGGACAGCAGATTGAATGAGGGATGGCTCCATTTTATTCGAAAACATTTCATAGAACACCAGAGAGAGTTTTTTAAAAAGGTTTATTTATTAGTATCACAAGCAGGCTGACATTAACACTGCAATGGAGTTACTGTGAAAATCCCCTAGTTGCCACACTCGGGCGCCTGTTCGGGTACACTGAGGGAGAAAGTAGCATGGCCAATTCACCTAACCAGCGCGTCTTTCGGACTGTGGGAAGAAACTGGAGCATGCAGAGGAAACCCACGCAGACACGGAGAGAACGTGCAGACTCTGCACAGAGAGATCCAAGCCAGGAATCGAACCTGGGTCACCGGCACTGTGAGACAGCAGTGCTAACCACTGTGCCACAGTGACGAAGATACAGATTTAAGAATTGAAAATGAATTAATTGATTGCAATTTTGGTTATCAGCACAGCCCGCATACTTCTTGAGTAGATGTCATTGTCCAGCTTTCAACTTCCTTATCGAGATCAAAAACTATTTACATCATTGAGGAAGCAGTGATAACTGATAAAATATTTCTGACCTTCCATCCCATGACAGCTACACTCTCAGGCAAGCTGAGGAATGGGCTGAATCAAACATTGCATTCTCTCCTCAAAATGTGTGTCAACCTCAGCTTTAAAGCAGCAGCCTCAGTGTGCTTCTTACATTGTGATCTTTAAATACAGTTCCAAATCATTGCACAATTGTAAACCAAACTGTGTTCTCTCGTCTCCAACAACCTTGAGAATTCAATGGAGAGAAATTAGGCAGTATTGTTCTCACTGAAGTTAGGAAACACTACCTCAAGCAAAATGATGGTCCAACAGTGAAGCTTTCTCCCATAATAAGCAGTAGATGCTAAGTCAATTAAGACTTTATACCTAGGATTGATAGGATTTGCTAGTCAAGCGTATGAAGGGACATAGAGCCCAAATAGGTGGATGCAGTTCGGATACAGACTAGCCATCTCAATGAATGACGGAAGAGTCTTGATGGACTGAATTGCCTACTTCTTTTTTCCCTCGAACCCCTGCAGTGCAGAAGGAGGCCATTCGGCCCATCAGGCCTCTGCCCAACAACAATCCCACCCAGGCCCTAACCCCATAACCCCAGTTATTTATGATTAGAGAGCATCAGAGTTGGGTCTCAATAAATAAAATCTGAGCTGAAGCCATTGTCTCCTCAGCCTCAGTTCATAGCACTCATCAAGTTTTTGGTATTCTTCATGTTTTCCATGTGATACCTTGTGAATCATAGAATCCCTACAGTGCAGAAGGAGACCATTTGGCCGACCGAGCCTGCACTGACAACAATCCCATCCTATCCCCGTAACCCCATATATTTACCCTGTTAATCCCCCTGACACTAAGGGGCAATTTTAGTATGGCCAATCCACCTAACAGGCACATCTTTGGACTGTGGGAGGAAACCAGAGCACCCAGAGGAAACCCACACAGATACGGGGAGAACGTGCAGACTCCACACAGTCACCCAAGGTCGGACTTGAACCCGGGTGCCTGGCACAGTGAGGCAGAAGTGCTAACCACGGTGCCACCATGCCGCTCACACGGCGGACGGAATTTTACTGGCACTCTGGCCCTGATTCCGGGGGCGGGCGAGGCTCGGAGAACAGCACTCTCGGTGGCCTGGGGCGGGATCGTATGAACCTCGGGCAGACATGCCAGTAAAATACCGCCAGGCAAGCTCCTATACTCTTTAGTAACAAGCTAACTATGGCAGGGGTTGCAGACTTAGTTTAAAAAAGCTTGAAAAGGAAACGCATCAACTTTCCATTTAACTGGGGGTAGGGCCAAAAAGCCTCTCAGCATTTGAAAGCACATCTTCCTATTTCTATCTTGATCTTGTGCCTATTAAACCAATGAAACTGCAGATTTCAGAATCAGTAAGGTTCAGTGCCTTGAAGTGATTGGATTGTAGTGCATGCTGGCCTGGCCACTGCAATTTATGGAACAAAGATTTTACTGCAGCGCCATTTCTTTTCAACATGTTACATTTGAAGTGCTTCTCAAACTTGCAGCATAGGACGGCTGCCTATCTTGGTCACAGGTCGACACTCTGTCATGTTGTTATGGTTCAGGTTAGAAACTCTAAAGTGTTTTATGAAGCCCGCCTGAATCATAAGTTTTGCATCTTGAATTTGGCTAGGATAAGCAAGATATGTCCCACTTCAGGTGTGATTCAAAAGACCCACTAGGGAGCTTTTATCGAACAAAGTTTATTTAAGATTATAGTTAACATGTATGGAAAGAAAATTAGCAATAACTTTTATCAATTACAAAGAAAAACAAAACAACCACAAAATGTATAACCCTTAATGAATATATGCAAGCTGTCCCAATCAAGCCAACCTCCATAAATAACTCTTTAAACAGGTTCAACATAGCACAGACTAATGCTCACGTGATACTGGGATTGAGGTCGTTAGTTGAATTCTGCAGTCAAATGCTCTTGAGACTCAGAACAGTTTGAAGACAAGACAGCTTCCGAAAACACCAGGGAGACTCTGGTCCAGCCCCCAACAACGGCAGATTTTCAACCTACAGAAAAGCAAGATCTTGCTTTCAGCTGACCAACAGAATTTCCAAAGAAAAAGAAACAGGGAGAGACTTCTCTTTTAGCAATGCTGCTAACACTCCAACTTCTCAAACTGAAACTGAAAATGAACTCCTTTCACCTGACCTGCCCACGGTTTTTTCTCCTCTCAACAACGACATCACCTGAGGCTGTGAGCATGACCTAAAAAAACAGGTACACTAACATCACGATGTATACTTGCCATAGAATTTCTCTCAACCTGGTGCAGCTGGATTGAGGCCATGTACAAAGCAATCGGACAGCTTTCCAGCTTCTTCACATTCGGCGTGGACTCTGTAACTAGCACTGAAATACTATTGCATTTAAATCTCTACAGTTGTCCCTACAAAGCCTTTGCACGTTCTCCCCGTGTCTGCGTGGGTTTCCTCCGGGTGCCCAGGTTTCCTCCCACAGTCCGAAAGACGTGTGGGTTAGGTGGATTGGCCATGATAAATTGACCCTTAGTGTCAAGGGGACTAGCTAGTGTAAATGCATGGGGTTATGGGGATAGGGCCTTGGTAGAATTGTGGTTGGTGCAGGTTCGATGGGCCAAATGGCCTCTTTCTGCTCTGTAGGGATTCTATAAATTCTATGAAAGCCAGCTTCCAACAAATTGTGTGCGCATGGTGCATGATATTGTTGCATACAATAGCAAGAATCCATGGAACTCATTTGGGTGTCAGCATTTTCAAATCTTCAGCATCTTAACTCTTACAGGCCAAAGCTGCCCATCACAGACTGAAATACTGGTGTAATGGAAGCGGGATCCACAGCGCTCACTCTGCCTAATGCTGGGCCCAAAGGCCATAGTGGGCTGGAACCATTATTTACTATTCACCAGTCTCTACTCAAGGTCTGAATGCGACTGTAGCAGAATCCATTTGCAACACATGTTCAAAGAATTCTGCAGTTGATTGGCCAGGTTAAAAATTGCCCCTTAGAGTCCTGGGATGCGTAGGTTAGAGGGATTAGCGGGTAAAATATGTGGGGTGGGATTGTGGTCGGTGCAGACTCGATGGGCCGAATGGCCTCCTTCTGCACTGTAGGGATTCTATGATTTCTATGAAAGATACATGACCACTTTATGGAACTTCATGGCAATGGGCTTCATGCCAAGGTCTCCATGAAGGTTTCTCTGCTGCCACTGGCCCCAAGTTAGAACTTGCTGGAAGGTTGTGCCTGTCTCCGCTCCCTCCTCAGAAACCCGTGCCCCTCCAATTCCCTAACATTATTCACAGAACATGTACAGAAACAAATGCAGGCCATTCAGCCCAACTAGTCTGTTCTGGTGTTCATACTTCACCCGAGTCTCCTCTTGTTCTTCCTAACTCATGTCAGCTATGCTGAGATGGTCCTTCTTATCTTTAGCCTCTAGGTATTTGATTACGATATAGATTGTAGTCATGCTCTGGTAGCTGCTTAACACTTGTTTGTTAGTGCTACATCTAAACAGGTTACAGAACAGGCATGTTGTTCCTGGGTAAGGTAGAGTTGAACACATGGCTGACTGATGCCAATGGTACCTCATAATCTACATCACACATTAGCAAATCCCATCTGTTAACCTGTCCACAACACTTCCCCCCCACACCCCAAGTAGACTGTCCAATTTTCAATAATGTGAAACTATCTCTTTAACTAGTTATATTGCATTTCTGTTACACCCTTTTTACTACCACTAATTCTACCCAATTCCTACTCTTTCCCCTCGCTAAGTCACGGGCTGTGAGGGACTCAATCTCCCATAGAACTCTTGGTCCTTAGGGCATATGTCTTGGAGATATTTGGGGTTTCTTCTTTGTCTTGCAGGACATCATCATCAGGAGACAGCAATGTAGAAGCATTGCAGGGAAGGGGAGTGTAGATTTCAGGATTACTGAACTGTCAGGGCAACGAGGACTTTTCAACAAAAGATTGATCCCAGAGAGAAGACTGATGGATATCAATCTTTGGATTGTCTTGGATTAGAAGAGAAGCAATCAGCTTTCCCTGAGGAACTTGCTGCTCTGTCAAAGAACGTAAAGGAAGAGGAATGATCTTCAACTCAAAGGAAGACTATCACAGATGTATCATTCACTGCTGCATCAGAGACCGTAAAGGCATTGAGGACCTGAGATTTCAACGAATATAAACAACGAAGGAAATAAATAAAATTCCTGTAAACCTTTCAGGAAAGGACAAAGGGATGATTTCCTGATGATATTTCGGAAGGCAATGGAAAACAGCCACACTTTTCTCTGTGTGAGGCTGATCCACTCTAGGCAATGGGAAGAGTTGCTGAGTATATGGAGACAAGACGACCTCATATTCTGTAACGAGACCAACATCCTGTAGGCAACTAACTCGGGGACAAGAGAGCTGCACAGGGTTCTGCAGCTTCAGAAGTACTAAAGATTCTGCCGCGACCTCTGTGTTGACCCCCAGTTCTCGAGGGAAGAAGGCTTTCAGCTGGAACTGAAGTATGAGTGTCATTTGACTTGCACCCCTGGAGACTACCAGCCCTTTGGCAGTGTAATTCTCTGTGAACTCAGGCAAGGCATTCTCTCTGGAAAACTCTTCATGGACAATGAGTGATAGATTAGGTGAGGCATTGGTAGGTTCTGAATTCTGTTCAGCCATTAGAAAGCAAGCGTCCTCCTGAAAGAAGACAACAGAGAATTTTTATTGATTGGAAAGACGAACCAACCTCTGTGACCTCGTCCTCCAACAGATCACTCAGTGCTGCAATGGCTTCTTCCTCATCACTTTCTTCTGGCAAGAGCCACTTCAGGTCCAGCACGTCTCTCATGTGGATGTTCACCACCAACTGTAGTGCTTCCTGTATCCATCACCTCTGGCTTTAACTTCATGAAGAACTGAAAGATCCATAACTTCAATCTCCTCCCAGAGTCTAGTGGAAGGTGTCTCTGTCAAAGAAAGAAACTTACTGTTGATCTGAATATACATCCTCAGCTGCTGTAACTGAACATAGAACATAGAACATAGAACATTACAGCGCAGAACAGGCCCTTCGGCCCACGATGTTGCACCGACCAGTTAAAAAAAAAACTGTGACCCTCCAACCTAAACCAATTTCTTTTCGTCCATGAACCTATCTACGGATCTCTTAAACGCCCCCAAACTAGGCGCATTTACTACTGATGCTGGCAGGGCATTCCAATCCCTCACCACCCTCTGGGTAAAGAACCTACCCCTGACATCGGTTCTATAACTACCCCCCCTCAATTTAAAGCCATGCCCCCTCGTGCTGGATTTCTCCATCAGAGGAAAAAGGCTATCACTATCCACCCTATCTAAACCTCTAATCATCTTATATGTTTCAATAAGATCCCCTCTTAGCCGCCGCCTTTCCAGCGAAAACAATCCCAAATCCCTCAGCCTCTCCTCATAGGATCTCCCCTCCATACCAGGCAACATCCTGGTAAACCTCCTCTGCACCCTCTCCAAAGCCTCCACATCCTTCCTGTAATGTGGGGACCAGAACTGCACACAGTACTCCAAGTGCGGCCGCACCAGAGTTGTGTACAGTTGCAACATAACGCTACGACTCCTAAATTCAATCCCCCTACCAATAAACGCCAAGACACCATATGCCTTCTTAACAACCTTATCTACTTGATTCCCAACTTTCAGGGATCTATGCACACATACACCTAGATCCCTCTGCTCCTCCACACTATTCAAAGTCCTCCCGTTAGCCCTATACTCAACACATCTGTTATTCCTACCAAAGTGAATTACCTCACACTTCTCCGCATTAAACTCCATCCGCCACCTCTCGGCCCAACTTTGCAACCTGTCTAAGTCTTCCTGCAAACTACGACACCCTTCCTCACTGTCTACCACACCACCGACTTTGGTGTCATCAGCAAATTTGCTAATCCACCCAACTATACCCTCATCCAGATCATTAATAAATATTACAAACAGCAGTGGCCCCAAAACAGATCCCTGAGGTACACCACTTGTAACCGCACTCCATGATGAATATTTACTATCAACCACCACCCTCTGTTTCCTATCCGCTAGCCAATTCCTGATCCAATTTCCTAGATCACCCCCAATCCCATACATCTGCATTTTCTGCAGAAGCCTACCATGGTGAACCTTATCAAACGCCTTACTAAAATCCATATATACCACGTCCACTGCCTTGCCCCCATCCACCTCCTTGGTCACTTTCTCAAAAAACTCAATAAGGTTAGTAAGGCACGACCTACCTGCCACAAAACCATGAAGTTCACTGGTTACAAAGAAAGGATTGGAGAAGAAGCAACAGTGAGGTGCTCAAATGGTGGACATCATCTGCTTCGTTCAGCATTGCTAAACGCATGCCAACATCACCACTCAATAAGGATGTACGTTTATTGTGGAGAGAATGGAGAGAATCAATGATTTGTTGCCCCTTATAGCAAAGAGGGGATTTAATTCTGCTTTTAATTGGAAGGTCTGTCCTGCCTGGACCCTTCAACTTGATGTCTGATGGAGGAAGGGGGTATTGGTTGAGGCCAGTTGGCATCATCTGCCAATATGTTAACAGCAGCTCCAGTATTTATTTTAAAGGTGGCATCAAAGCTTTGAACTTGCAGTTTAACTGACCAACAGTCTGGACTAAAACTATCTGTTATGTATGCTGGGGTGCAGCCCCTTTAAAGGAACAGATCATGTGACCCTGGGTGTGGGGTGCGCTGGCTGGGAATCGCCCTGAGTGTGGAGCGAGTAGACTGAATAAATATGTGTTCGCTGACACCTGGCTGTGGAGTAGTTCTTGAGGGGACCCCTCAGTGCTAAAGAATTTAATACTGTCAAGTTGAATATTAGCATAAAGGATAGATATGGTAAATTGTTCTTTCTTTTTGAATTTGTATGTGTCTGTAAAGGTAAAGCTGGGATGGAGGAATAGTGAATACTTGAATCATTTTCTTGAGTTGGTATCGAGATCTTTCCAACCTTTTTACCTGGTGTAATATGTTTTTCTTTCTTGTTTAATGAATGTTGCATCCTTTGTGTTAAAAGTTCATGAGCAGGCTCCTGTGATTCTGTTCAGTAGCTTCCCTCCGTGGTTTCAAGACAAAGATTTGGATCTGTTAAGTCAGGTTTCACTCTGGGATCTGACTTGCCCTGCAGTGACATCGGCTGGTATGGTAACAGTAAGGTTCAATCACAGATCCGAGAAGGGAATTGGATATTGTAATAACTCAGGAAGCCAACTGGAGAGGAATGACATTTTATTTTCTCGAAGCAAAAGTTAAACCACAACCCTGTGGTACGTGTACATGGGCCCAATCTGAGATGTTAGAACACTAGACCCGCTCAGGGGTCTGCTTTTTCGAGGACTCGGCATACGAGTTCCACCTGGTTAGGCAATTGACTATTACCACGGGAACTCATATTCCACGAGTCCCACAGGGAGGTCAATTAGTGATTCCCCATGCGAGTTCTGGGGGTTATCACAGATATCAGCTTAAATAGGGGGAATTTCTAGATCAATGGGAAGATGGACAATTTTTCCAAAAATCACACATTCAATGGGCTGAATAGCCTCCTGCTTTACTGTCAGATTTTATGGTTCTCTGAAATAATAGAGTCCCTTTTTAAGAATGTTAGAATGAGTAAACCCCATTCTGTTTCACTTGTTTCACATTTTGTCCTTGTGTGACTTATTTACAGTAAGAAGTTTAACAACACCAGGTTAAAGTCCAACAGGTTTATTTGGTAGCAAAAGCCACACAAGCTTTCGGAGCTGCAAGCCCCTTCTTCAGGTGAGTGGGAATTCTGTTCACAAACAGAGCATATAAAGACACAAACTCAATTTACATGAATAATGGTTGGAATGCGAATACTTACAACTAATCAAGTCTTTAAGTTTAGTTGTAAGTATTCGCATTCCAACCATTATTCATGTAAATTGAGTTTGTGTCTTTATATGCTCTGTTTGTGAACAGAATTCCCACTCACCTGAAGAAGGGGCTTGCAGCTCCGAAAGCTTGTGTGGCTTTTGCTACCAAACAAACCTGTTGGACTTTAACCTGGTGTTGTTAAACTTCTTACTGTGTTTACCCCAGTCCAACGCAGGCATCTCCACATCATGACTTATTTACAGCACCTTTCTGGCTAGGCTCAGCCTCAAACACAGAAAACACAGGAACGCCCGGAACCTCCGTCACATCAATTAGTTTGTAGAACAGAGTCTTTTACCCTCAGAACTGGAATGGAAAGGCAGTTGGGGACTGGTCAAAATAGAAGGGGGAAATGGAGAAGCAAATGCCTCATCAATATGAAAAATATTGATAAAATAAAGTGGCTTTTGGAAAGTGAAATCAGACTAATGAAATTTGGCATGTGCTACAATTCCCACCAACTTCTACAGATGCACCATAGAAAGCCATTCTTTCTGGTTGTACCACAGTGTGGTATGGCTCCTGCTCTGCCAAGATTGCAAGAAACTACAAAGGGTCATGAATGAAGCCCAGTCCCATCACTCAAACCAACCTCCCATTCATTGACTCTGTCTACACTTCCCGCTGCCTCGGCAAAGCAGCCAGCATAATTAAGGACCCCACGCACCCCGGACGTTCTCTCTTCCACCTTCTTCCTTTGGGAAAAAGATACAAAAATCTGAGATCACGTGCCAACCGACTCAAGAACAGCATCTTCCCTGCTGCCATCAGACTTTTGAATGGACCAATCTTGCATTAAGTTGACCTTTCTCTACACCCTAGCTATGACTGTAACACTACTTTCTGCACTCTCTCCTTTCCTTCTCTATGAATGGCATGCTTTGTCTGTACAGCGCGCAAGAGACAATACTTTTCACTGTATACTAATACATGTGACAAGAATAAATCAAATTTAAATTTTCGGGGCAGTCGATTTGCGACACATACAGTGACTTGTAGTGTGGGAGTGAATTGAGATGTTTGGTCTTTTTGACTGTGTGTTCTGTAAGTTAGCACTTCTGGGAGCTGATCTCTGTTTGACTGAAGATTCTAACATTTCAGGGATAGAATATGCCAACAGTCGATACTTTAGATCCTGCCTCAGGGCAGTTCACTGTCAGGTCGAGAGGCAGAGTGAATATCATCTACTGAGGGAGTTCAAAACTACCAATAACTGTGTCTAAACAGGCTCCAAAATGAGAGGAAGTGAAAGAAAATGGTTGAAGCAACTAAGATACGAATGCTACTAAAGCCAGTCATAATGGAGAGGGTTGCTGGTAGTTGATTTGACTTGATTCATTATTGTCACATGGGGTGGCACAGTGGTTAGCACTACTGCCTCACAGTGCCATGGACCTGGGTTCAATTCCCGGCTTGGGTCACTATCTGTGTGGAGTTTGTACATTCTCCCTGTGTTTGCGTCCGTTTCCTCCGGGTGCTCCGGTTTCCTCCTACAGTCCAAAGATGTGCGGGTTAGGTGGATTGGCCATGTTAAATTGCTCCTTAGTGTCAAGGGGACTAGCTAGGTTAAATGCACAGGGTTATGGGGATCGGGGCTGGGTGGGATTGTGGTCGGTGCAGATTCAATGGGCCGAATGGCTTCCTTCTGCACTGTAGGATTCGATGACAGTATTAGTATACAGTAAAAAGTATTGTTTCTTGCGTGCTATACAGACAAAGCATACCGTTCATCGAGAAAGAAAGGAGAGGGTGCAGGTAGAAGAAAGGCTGGAATTCTTCGGCCTCAAGTTGGAATTATCCAGTCCCACTGCAGTGAACAGGGATTTAGCTGAGCGCTAGATTCTCCATTCTTGCTGGCAGTGGTTGTGGGGCATGCGAGACTGGAAAATTCCGGCTAAGGATTCCATTATCTTGCGCAGGCGGTGTCGATGTGGATCAGTTGCAGGTGTACTGGGAAATCGGGTAAGCATGCTTCATGTCCGATAACTAATGAGCTCAATAATCCCGTGGGGAATTTGAATGCCTAAGACTGCTCGAACACAAAATGTGTGATAGTCTTATTAAGCTTCCTAGATTTATACAATTAATAATAATTGCTGTCAGCAGCATTCTCCAAGCTTTTTTTTGGCCATGAAAACACTGACAGCTTTGTAAGTTTGTATGAAATGGATGTTGCTGAGAAAGAACAACTTGTCCTTCAGGTCGTAGTTTCTTATCATAAGGTTCTATTCTTTTTGGAGGCTGGGGGGAGGGTGGGGAGTGTGGGGAGGGGGTTAATTGTTCATGCCACACGTTTCAATTCCTCTTCCTTCATTTATCCAAAGATTAGCTTTTCATTCCATTTTCCATACTCATTTTTCAGTTTTTGCTTTCGCTAGTTACTGCCCCCCCGAACCCCACGCGCGCGCACACAGAATTCCTAAAGAATTTTACTTGCAGTGATTATGGAGCAGGAGTTGCTCCGAGCCACTTGCAAACTGGTATGGGGGCAAAAAAGTTAAGAGAGTCAACACATGAAGAAAAGGTCGAACCTTCACCTGCGTCCCATTATCGGGATGCCAAATGGTTTCACGCCCGCATCTGGCAGGAATGGTGTGACCCGCCACGATGGGCAAGAAACCCATTTTTCAATGCGGGCTGCAGTCTCCCTCCCCATCTGGCCACCCCAGCCCCCCATTTCTCCCCACCCCCTACCCACAATGAAACCCATCGTGGGATCAGGGAGCTTGGGGGGAATCTGGAAAATTCCACCTAAAAGGAACAGTGGAAGATCACAAAAGGGGTAATCGGTGGGTGGCGCGGTGGCACAGTGGTTAGCACTGCTGCCTCACAGCACCAAGGACCTGGGTTCAATTCCCAGTTTGGGTCACTGTCTGTGTGGAGTTTGCACGTTCTCTCTGTGTCTGGGTGGGTTTCTCCAGGTGCCCCGGTTTCCTCCCACAGTCCATATTCGTTTTTCAATTCAAGAGAAAGACATGCTGGTTAGGTGCATTGGCCATGCTAAATTCTCCCTCAGTGTACCCAAACAGGTGCCGGAGTGTGGCGACTCGGGGATTTTCACAGTAACTTCACTGCATTGTTAATGTAAACCTACTTGCGACACGAATAAATAAAAACTAAAGAAAAACAGTAGAGTTTAAGAGAATTGTATTGCAATCAGAGCCCAAAGTTATGAAGAGGAATCATGGATGAATAAAGATCAAAAGAGAAAATTGAATCTGAAGAGAAAGGACATGTAAGAAGTGGTTAAATACGAAAGAAGAACAGGATAAAAGGGAATATATGGAACACTGAAGAAAAAAAAATCATCAGGCAGGCAAAATGAACGAAATATTAAAAAAATGAAGTGTTCTATAGATCCATGAACAAGAAGAAAATCAAAATGGAGATAAGACCACTGAAGGATGAGCAAATGAGGGACACAGGTTATGACAGATCATTGTCATGAATCTCTACCTTGTCTTCGTTTTTTTTGACTAAAGCCTTTACAAACCCTACAGTGCAGAAGGAGGCCATTAAGTCTGCATCGACAACAATCCCACCCAAGCCCTATCTCCGCATAGTTACCCTGCTAATCCCTCTAACCTATCACACTCTGGAACACTAAAGGTTAATTTAGCATGGCCAATCAACCTAATTCGCACACCTTTGGACTGTGGGAGGAAACTGGAGCACCTGGAGGAAACCCATGCAAACATGGGGAGAACGTGCAAACTCCACACAGACAATGATCCAAATCAGGAATCGAACCCAGGTCCCTGGCGCTGTGAGGCAGCAGTGCTAGCAACTGTGCCACCCCCAATTTATTAACAAGATGACCATGCCAGAGGCTCGCATCTGCTTCAACTAGCACTAGTCAGATAAACACAAACAGAAAATGCTGGAAAATCTCAGCAGGTCTGACAGCATCTGTGGAGAGGGAATAGAATCTTCGTCAGACTTTGGAAGGAGGTTATGGAACTTCAATTCAGGTTCCAGGAAGAATAAAGTTAAGTGAGGTCACATGGACACTTAGCTACTAGCCCTCAAAGCCGTTTCCTGCCATATCATGAGAAGGCCAAACAATCGCTGAGGGAACGAGTCCTCATTCACACTTCTGGCTTCATGACTCGCTAGGACATGATTTCAGCTTTCGTTAGCGGTGCCCTGAGAATGCACTCATTGTGAGCTTAAAGTCCACCAAGGAATGACAGTGAAGTGAGAGAGGATTTGACTCCAATTCAGTGACAGCCAATACTCCTCAAACTGCAGACACTTACTGCAGATCTGTTTACCCTGGATCATTCTGGCACCCAGGAATTCCCATATCGTGCAGTCACAACACATCGCCCACCTTGCCATCCTTATTGTAATTAAGTAGTTAATTAATTATTTCATCAATTAATTTTGTATTAATTTCAGTAATCCATAAATGCTACCGGTTAACAACAAAAGAAATAATGGACACATCTGTTTCTTTCTTCCCTTCTGCTCATGTCACTAAATTAATTAGAAGGTAGGTTCTTTAGAGTTATTGAAAGTTTACATTTTTCTAAGTTCCAACTCTTTACAAACAGTCCCTAACACTGACCAATCAACTTACAGCTTTCTCTGTTTTAAACTCAGGGCACACTGGGAGCTGAAGCTGTGTCCCTCTGCAGGTCTGCCTCTCTGCCGTTGCTTCTTCTGACTGCCTCTGAGTAAGTCTGAGTGGACTGCTGAGACAGTTCAGAGGACCTGTTGTGGTTTGATCTGCCATTTAACATTCAGTGTGTGGTGTGGTTGACCACAGTTTGCCTGTCATAGAGGTTTACAGCATGGAAACAGGGCCTTCAGCCCAACTTGTCCATGCCGCCCCTTTTTCTTAACCACTCAGCTAGTCCCAATTGCCTGCTTTTGGCCCAAATCCCTCTATACCCTTCTCACCCATTTAATTGTCTGAGTGCTTTATAAAAGACAAAATTGTACCCGCCTCTACTACTACCTCTGGCAGCGCGTTCCAGACACTCACCATCCTCTGTGTGAAAAAATTGTCCCTCTGGACTCTTTTGTATCTCTCCCCTCTCACCTTAAACCTATGCCCTCTAGTTTTAGATTCCCCTACCTTTGGGAAAAGATGTTGCCTATCTAGCTGATCTATGCCCCTCATTATTTTATTGACCTCTGTAAGATCACCTCTAAGTCTCCTCCACTCCAGGAGAAAAAAGTCCCAGTCTATCCAGCCTCTCCTTATAACTCAAACCATCACTACCAGTAGCATCCTAGTAAATCTTTTCTGCACTCTTTCGAGTTTAATAATATCTTTTCCATAATAGGGTAACCAGAACTGTACACAGTACACCGTCACTTCATGTTTACCCCATAATAATTCTAGAGGTTAGTGCACAAGATAGATAGTGCTGGCTGTTTGCTTTGCTGACTCTTGCATGGGCAAAGTTCTTCTATCTGTTTAAATCTGTGGAATCTTGGCTGGAATCTTACCACTGTTCATGCTGGTGGGATTTTCCCATCCTGCTGCAGTGGATGGCGATTTGCCTGGCCGCCAAAATCTCCCCACCTCGCTGCAGCGGGAGTGTGGCATGAACGCGCAGTAAGATCGCGCCTCTTGTGTCTTTATTCTTTTAGCAGATAACCAGGATTTCTATTGACTTAAAAAAAGAAGTTACTAGTCCGTAGCTGGATTGCAATAAATTTTGGGGGTCTCATCCAGTACTTGAACAAAATTGGGGTCCAGATTGGGGTTGTAACAAGTGCTTGGTGCAAATTTGCCATTTTGGTAATAAAATTGCATTTGGCACTGGTAAGTTGCATTTCGCAGTGTTAATTAATCACCGTGGGATACATTGGTGCTCAAGTAATAAATCACCAACTCAGTCAGTAATTAAATGCAGAGGACACTCTCATTTTGCACTAACTTTTCAAGGACTTAACATACGTTGAATTAAAGTACATTTGAAGTAGGTTTTAATTCTCTTCATCAGATGAGAAATGGTTCACCGGGACTCTGTAAAACACGGGGCTGGTTTTAATTTTAAGTAGTGAAAGGGACTAAGTGTGAGCGAAGCCCATGATACAACCAGCGCGAGTACATTAACATCAGTGGTCGATCAATTGACTGCTTGTTTATTTATACTGCTGGAAATTAAGAAAAGCCTACATTGTAATAATTGTATTGCAATTCACCAATACTGATGTTTTTAAAAATTCATTCATGGGACATGGGTGCCGCTGACTGGCCAACATTTATTGCCCATCCCTGAGGACAGTTGAGAGTCAACCACATTGCTGTGGCTCTGGAGTCACATGTAGGCCAGACCAGGTAAAGATGGCAGATTTCCTTCCCTAAAGTACATTAGTGAACCAGATGGGTTTTTCCGACAATCGACAATGGTTTCATGGTCATCAGTAGATTCTTAATTCCAGATATCATTTTTATTGAATTCAAATTCCACCATCTGCCGTGGCGGGATTCAAACCAGGGTCCCCACAACATTAGCTGAGTTTCTGGATTAACAGTCTAACGATAAAGCATTGGGCCATTGCCTTATAACTAAGGGAAATTTTTAATTCATAAGCTATGCATGATCTTTACAATCCAGCTACGTAATTCAGGTAAGAAGGCACAATAGAAGTGAACATTTAGAGAGAGAAAAGAGAACCAGATCTTATTATACTCCTGCCATAGAGTTTCAAATTCCAATTGGCATCTTACTACAGCTCTGGCACACTGAAATATTGGACCAATCAAAGATGGAGCCAGCGGCCAGCAGAGATAGTCCATGGGATGGTGGCTGCTTTGGGAGGTGCCTGGGAAGCACCACAACATTTGTTTCTCTAAAGGATCTAGTTGTTGAAATGGGCAGGTTGGCTGACCAGCAACATCCCCCTTTCCCAGGATACCGTCCCCTAGGTTAGGAGCAGGAACATGGTGCTAACTTTAGTCCCGCACCTTTCCAAGGATTGAAAATGCCCCCCCATCCTC
This sequence comes from Mustelus asterias, assembly GCF_964213995.1. Taxonomy (NCBI): domain Eukaryota; kingdom Metazoa; phylum Chordata; class Chondrichthyes; order Carcharhiniformes; family Triakidae; genus Mustelus; species Mustelus asterias. The sequence continues at coordinate 63,378,737 of NC_135818.1, read as the reverse complement.
CCATTGATACTAAAATCTGACCCACTGGGCGGCGTTGTGGCACAGTGGTTAGTACTGCTGCCTCACAGCTTCAGGGACTGAGGTTTGATTCCAGCTTGGGTCACCATCTGTGCGGAGTCTGCACGTTCTCCCCGTGTCTGCATGGGTTTCCTCCAGGTGCTCCGGTTTCCTCCCACAGTCCGAAAGGCGTGCTGGTTAGTTGCATTGGCCATGCTAAATTCTCCCTCAGTGCACCCGAACAGGTGCTGGAGTGTGGCGACTCAGGGATTTTCACAGTAACTTCATTGCTGTGTTAATGTAAGCCGACTTGTGACACTAATAAATAAATTATAATTTATGAAGACATTTTAACTTTTCCATCTCACTCCTATCTATTTTTCATCCTTCAGGAACATTAATAATCACAGAATTGTTACAGTGCAGAAGGAGGCCCTTTGGCCCATCATGTCTGCACCGGCTCTCCGGAAGAGCATTATGACTTAGTGTCATTCACCTCCTCCCCATGTTCCTTACTTTCCTGAAAGGCCAACATCCTAACTATTCAAGCCTTAAATGTATTAAACGCCCCAGTAGCCATGACCCTCTGGGGTAGAACATTCCAAAGATTCACAGCCCTTTTGAGTGAAGTAATTTCTTCTCATCCCAGGCTTAAATGATTGGCTTGTTATCCTGATACTGGGTAACGAGGTTGGACCAACATTAATTTCCTCAATAATTTTAATTCTAAGTGATCAAAAATTGAATGAAAAGACAGAATTCATTAGTGATTGCACCAAGTTGCTTATTAAGAGAAGCCATAAGTAGTTAAAGGACTACACCCCTTAATTAATTTACAAAAATTAAGGCCAGGACACCTGGAAATAATTTAACGCAGGAGTTGTACAAAATGATTCTTGAACGCAAAAGCACTAAAATATGCAAGAAGGAAGAAACTTAAAATTCAGATATATGCACCAGTGTTTTTATTTCCTTAAATAATATTTGCAGAGGATGTGCAGAAAACTCTGCCAATGTCTGTATTTGCAGAGTTTAAAGACTGTATAAATAATTTGCTCAATCTGACCTAACTTATACATCTCATTACTTTGATCCACTGTTCATTTTGAAGAAAGACCCACAAAGAATTATCATTATCACAGGTAATCAGCGCTGAATGATTTAATCCACTGGGAATGGAAATCCATGTCAAAATGTCCTCACCAATTAACCTCCATGATCGTGCAATGACTCTAAACCATCCTGGTTTTATCTCACTGCAGACTCTGGGGCTAACGTTTCTCTGCTCCTGATCCTTACTGATCCTGATCCTTTAGGGTGGCAGGGTGGCACAGTGGTTAGCACTGCTGCCTCACAGCACCAGGGACCCAGGTTCAATTCCCGGCTTGGGTGACTGTCTGTGCGGAGTTTGCACATTCTCCCTGTGTCTGCGTGGGTTTCCTCCGGGTGCTCCGGTCCAAAGATGTGCAGGTTAGGTGGATGGGCCATGCTAAATTTTCCCTTAGTGTCCAAAGATGTGTATATTAGCTATGGTAAATGCACGGGGGTTCCCTCAGTGTCCCAAGATGTGTAAATGAGATGGATTGACCATGGGAAATGTGTGGAGTTACGGGAATAGGATGGGTCTGGGTAAGATAGTCTATCAGAGAGTCGGTGCAGACTCAATGGGCCAAAATGGCTTCTTCTGCACTGTAGGGATTCAATGAATGAGAAAATAAACACCATGAGGCCTAATTTTCACCTTCAGCAGTTGGATATTAAGCTGGAGGGGGTGGGTGGCCTTTAGCAATCAGCCTCATTGCTGTTTCTTAATCAAGTAATTTTGGTCGCAGACTACCAGCTCTGTCAATTAACCACCCGAGCAAAGAAGGTGAGAATAACCCTTAAAGAAGGTGAATGTTGGTAATCCACCAATTAATCAAATGTGATGGTGAGGATCTCTTGTGCAATTGACATCAATCATTCATGTTTGTCGCTGCTCTGAGCCTTCAGAAATTGCAAAGTAGGAGTCAAAACAGAAATGACCAGAATCTTGCTTGGAATTAATGAGAATAATAAAAACAAAGAGGTATGACTGGTGGGAAAGCATGAACACCAGGCAGTCCACAATAGTTATATGCGTCCTGACCTGATCTCAGATATTGGTGTCCCAATATACCGGGATCTTTCTCCTTACTCTGGAGCTGCTGCTTGGGCTAGAAATGCTGCAAACCATCAATTTCTGATGCTTTCTCTGCTCTTGGACCACATCCTTCCATTACTATAGCTCCCGAAATGTGTAATACACCATGCTGTTGGTCAAAAAACTTATAGCATTCACTACTCATCATTAGGGCAGCATGGTGGCACGGTGGTTAGCACTACTGCCCCATAGCACCAGGGGCCCAGGTTCAATTTTGCCCTCGGGTCACTGTCTGTGTGGAGTTTGCACATTCTCCCTGTGTCTGCGTGGGTTTCCTCCGGGTGCTCCAGTTTCCTCCCATAGTCCAAAGATATGCAGGTTAGGTGGATTAGCCATGCTAAATTGCTCCTAAGTATCCCAAGATGTAAAGGTTAGGGGAATTAGTGGGGTAAATATGTGGGGTTACGAGAATAGGGTCATTGTAAGATGCTCTGTTGAAGAGTCGGTGCAGACTTGATGGGCCGAATGGCCTCCTTCCGCAGTGTAGGGATTATATGACTACATTGCAATGTTACCAGCATTTCTATCTCCTCTTTTGATTAAAATTGACTTTGCATCATTGCTATTGATCTTATGACATACAATAAAGCCTGAAGCTATTAGGATGTCCTAGTGGGTGGACGCGCTGACTTGTCCCTGCTAATGCTGTGTGACGTCCTTGAAGAGAGTAGCCCTTTGATGAGCATTTGACATTGGAGGGAGCTGAAGACGTCTCTGAGAGCTCTGGGACTGTTCACCTGAGACAAGCAAGTAAACCCGTATTTTGCTGACTAACTTTCAATAGGGGGCTTCTGTCTATAAGAGGAATATTGCTAGAATTGGAACTCATAGGGATAGGTTAGCAGTTAAGAATTGTATTTTGTCATGTTTAACTATTGTTCAGTTGTTAAAAGTCAAGCTAATTAATTTGTTACAGTTAAACTGAATTGTTAAAGAAAATTTGTGTTGATAAAAGCTTCCTGGCGTGTCAGTAGAATTGCACCTGGAGTGAAACATTAAATCTACCATTAATGCCAAAATAACAAATAGCTGGGGTCTAGTCTGACTCCATAATATACCTTGGAGTTTCTGATCTGTGCCCTAGCACCACTGAAATTCTCAACCTGGAACTGCAGAGAAGGTTGTTCACCAGAATACCCATTGGCTTTATTGACACAATGCACATTTATTACTCTGGCAATCTGCATTGGTTTTGTGACAAATATTAAAATATTCAGTATACAAGTAGACCAAGTCAATGGGTGTCATTGCTACTTGGGCAATTAATGAGCAGAGTCCCCTTTAAGAAAAAAGGACCTAACATGTCTAAACAGGTTTCTAAGCAGTGCCCATTTTGTACGGGCTCTGTGCGTCCACAGAGCATTTTAGGTGCAGTAAACACATTATGGAGACACGAGGCAATCTACATGTTTCTGAGGGCTCTCGATGGACCTTGAGTAAATGTATTGCTGAAGTCGGAGTGCCACCGGTGCTTTCACAGTGATTTAGCGGTTGTCCATTCCAACCCAATAAGCTGTTTAAAGAAAAGTTATTGCCGTTCCGATTCCTCAGCATCTCGGCTCCTTTCCACCTCCATCACAAAGACATCCAGCTCTGCATCCAAGAACCTGCCCTGTCTGGCTGACTTCTTGGTCCTTTTGCAGTCTTTTCCCTTCTGGCAAAGCTTTCTGACGTTGGCCGGTATTTTATGACCTCGCTCGGGCGAGGCTTGTAAAATCCTGCCCGAGACCAATGGAGAATTCTGTTCTGCGAGCCACAGGATTCCAAGATGGCCGTGGCGGTAAAATTCTGGCAACTGTCTCCAGCTGCTGCAGTAGCTTGAGTGCATCTGTCCTTTAAGGGGAGCAGGCTGTCTTTTAAGAGGCCCAGGATAATTGTTCATTGTAGTAGCTAAATCTGCTGTGGGCCCCCTCCTCAGCATGTAGCCAAGCAGCAGAATGTTCTGCTTTGGGCTGCATGCTACAATCACATTGATGAGCTTGCATGTTGTCTGTCTCAACTTAACCAGTCATCATGGTTCCTGCATCCAAAAACAGGAATTATTGAATTATTTCTCCTTCAATGCTAAACCAGGAAGGATAATTTTTTAAAAAATTCATTCATGGGACATGGGCATTGCTGGCTGGCCAGCATTTATTGCCCATCCCTAGTTGGCCTTGGAGGGCAGTTGAGAGTCAACCACATTGCTGTGGCTCTGGAGTCACATGTAGGCCAGACCAGGTAAGGATGGCAGATTTCCTGCCCTAAAGGACATTAGTGAATTAGATGGGTTTTTCCGACAATTGACAATGGTTTCATGGTCATCAGCAGATTCTTAATTCCAGATTTTTTATTACTGAATTCAAATTCCACCATCTGCCACGGCGGGAATCGAACCTGGGTCCCCAGAACATTAGCTGAGGTTTTGGATTTGTAGTCTAGCGATAATACCACTAGGCCATCGCCTCTCCAAATTAAATTAAAATCATGTACAGAAAACAAAATTAAGTGAGGGAATTAATAATGGAATTATGAGAAACATAAAAGAGACAGAGAGAGAAAGTTATCTAATTTTTAAAAAGTCTACAGCACTAATTAACCTCTGAAGGAATGAAACTCCACACTTATAAAATTCAATTTCTATTAACAGAGGGATAGCTTGGCAGTAATTCTGATTTGTAACATGATTAAAAATTCACTTCCACCTGAATGCATCAGTCAGGTGTTTTTATGGGTAATTAATTGACAAGTAGATAATTCGGAATTCTCCCATTCTGCCCGTGGCGGATTTCATGGCAGGCAGGAGCCAAATAGTTGGAAACCCACCTGTGTAAAAACAGGTTGCAGTTCTCCAATGGTGGGTTAGTGGCGGGAGGGTTATCCCGCTGCTTAGTGGTGTAAATGCTGTTTGTATTCGTTAACATCTGCCCTGGATGAGGATGGCCAGGTTATCAATGATTCACTGCTTTACTGCTATTCCAAGCTTCCCAAGAGTGCATGGTGCAATAGATTGACCCATGTGGTTATACCAGCTCCCTGGCAGCAGCCCCAACTGGTGTGTACCCATCGCCAACGCATCCTGCACATGTGTGCACGGGACCCTGCAAGTTATCATGCCTCCTTCATCCTCAGTCACTCCCAGGTGTCTGGGATTTTCGAAGAGTCAGAACATCTGCAGGGATGGTTGCCGGGGGATAAGGGATACCCACTGGCCAATGATTCCAATGCATTGCCCTCGCAGTCGTGGCGAGGAGGGGTACAATGCCACTCACAATTTCACATGCACTGTTATAGGGCAGACCATAGGGCTTCAGAAGATGCGTTTCAGATGCATGGACTGTTCAGGTGGCTTTCTGCAATGCACACCGGAGAGGCTTTCCCCACAGAATCACTATGTCCTTCACAATCTGGCAATGCAAAGAGGTGAGCCCCTTGTCAGAGGATGAACTGGAGGAGGATGAGAGCTTATCGGAAGGTGAAGATCTGAAGGTGAAGATCTGAAGGTTCAGAAAGCCCAGGTGGTGTCTGAGGGTAAGTATGAGTGACTGATTCCATGGAGGAAGAGAGACATGAGAGACATACTTCTGTTACTTTCATTACTGACAGGTTCCAGGAAGGGTAAAGTTAAGTGAGGACATTTGGACATAATTCCTCTGGTCCTCAAAGCCATTTCCTGTTATCTCAGGGAAAGCCAGACAGTCGCTGAGAGAACGCATTCACATTTGTGTGTTCTGGCTTCATCAGTCACTAGGACATGATCTTAGATTTGGTCAGCGCCGTCCAGAGAATGCACTCACTCTGTGAACTTTGAGTCCAATGAGGACCAACAGCAATGCGAGACAAGGTTTGACACTTTTGATGCAATTTAATGATGGAAACACAGCCGTGACTGAGGTGAGGATCTGCCTCGGGATCTGATCCAAAAGTGCATGTCCTGCATTCGGACACAAACCCTGAGGAGACCCAAGTGCCACTGGAGTATCAGTGTTGATGATCTGCCCTCACTCATTGCTGTCCCATGAGGAGTACAAACTTGCCATCAAACACTTCTAATGATTTAAACACATCTCCCTGACAACAGACAAGTGTCTCTCCAGAGATTAGTGGCGCTAGGGTTGACATCGCATGAATACTCATCCTGGAATGGGGCACCATCACTGAGCAGGAGGGTGGCTGAATCTTGAGGAAAGAGGATTCCAAAATACAAAATCCCAATGCCTTCAGTTGATCAGAACATTTCACGGACCCATCAAATGATTTCACAAAGTGCTATTTGTTTACAGTGATAGCACACCCATGAACCAGAACTGACATCAGAATTCATTAATTCTCCTAACACTACCTGTGCGCTTGGAGCAGAGGTTGGGTTAACTACATGTCCCCTGTATGTGGAGAGCCCTCCCCAGAAGATGGAGTGGGAACAACATGATAGGTGGGACAATGGGGATGTGAAAATGTCCATGAGAGAATGAGTGTTGACGTGTGTCCCCTCCTAATAGATGTGTGTGATCCTTGAAGAAAGTAGCTTTTTGTGTACATGACGCCATGCTGAGGGTTCGATATTGGGGGGAGCGGAGAGAGGGCTCACCCTATTGGAACAGATGAGATCAATCAGCTGCACTGATCTCCTGGGCAACGGTCTCCCAGGTCACAGAGGTGACCTTCAGGTGCTTTTTGGAGCCGTCCCATAGATAGAGGACATGCCTCTGCAACCGGACCCCTCGTATCAAGATCTCAAGGGTCTGGTGACTGAACCAGCCTCCTTCATCAGGCTGGTAGCCTTTTGGATGCCATCTTCAGTGGCCTCTTGAAGACCAGGTGGGGTGGAAAGAGTGAGATGGACGTGTTGAACTGGGGTTTAAATATGGTGCTGTGACTTACAAGCCCGCCAGCTGATGGTGGTGGATGAATCAGCCAGGTGATTCGGTGAAATACTCATCTGTGCATAATTAATGATGTTCCAAACACGGAATCGGGCGTGAGTTCCCGCCATTCCGGGCAGCGGGAATGGTGCCGCCAGAACCGCCCGCCACCACATTTAAACAACAAAATGGAAAATTCTGCCTTTTACGGATTCTAATGCAGACTTTATGAGTGAGGTGGGTACCTGTGTGGCATGTGGAGGAGCAGAATATATTTGACAGTAAATTCTGAATTCTTCCTCCACTGAGTGCTATTTAAATGTCATTTACAAGATAAGTTGTCTCAAAACACCAGATTAAAGTCCAACAGGTTTATTTGGAATCACGAGCTTTCAGAGCGCTCTCCTTCATCTCACCTGATGAAGGAGCAGTGCTCCAAAAGCTCATGACACCAAATAAACCTATTGGACTTTAATCCGGTGTTGTGAGACTTCTTACTGTGCCCACCCCTTTCCAGCGCCGGCATCTCCACATCATGGTTATTTACAAGAACTAACTGCACAGCCGGCTTGGTTTTATTCAGTGATAGTAGATAAGGTTGTTAAGAAGGCATATGGTGTCTTGGCGTTTATTGGTAGGGGGATTGAATTTAGGAGTCGTAGCGTTATGTTGCAACTGTACACAACTCTGGTGCGGCCGCACTTGGAGTACTGTGTGCAGTTCTGGTCCCCACATTACAGGAAGGATGTGGAGGCTTTGGAGAGGGTGCAGAGGAGGTTTACCAGGATGTTGCCTGGTATGGAGGGGAGATCCTATGAGGAGAGGCTGAGGGATTTGGGATTGTTTTCGCTGGAAAGGCGGCGGCTAAGAGGGGATCTTATTGAAACATATAAGATGATTAGAGGTTTAGATAGGGTGGATAGTGATAGCCTTTTTCCTCTGATGGAGAAATCCAGCACGAGGGGGCATGGCTTTAAATTGAGGGGGGGTAGTTATAGAACCGATGTCAGGGGTAGGTTCTTTACCCAGAGGGTGGTGAGGGATTGGAATGCCCTGCCAGCATCAGTAGTAAATGCGCCTAGTTTGGGGGCGTTTAAGAGATCCGTAGATAGGTTCATGGACGAAAAGAAATTGGTTTAGGTTGGAGGGTCACAGTTTTTTTTTTTTTTAACTGGTCGGTGCAACATCGTGGGCCGAAGGGCCTGTTCTGCGCTGTAATGTTCTATGTTCTATGTTCTATGTTCTATAGCTGCCTGTTTCCTGTTCATTTTGAGAGTAGGTCCTTATGCAGGTATTAGCATGGTCAAAGACTTGCCGCCTGTTTCAGACAGGTGCCCTGGATAATGAAGCCATTTAGCTTCTAAATTGATGAACTTCCAGGTGGAGCTCGAACATGAGAGATTGTGTCTGGAAACTGGTCTAACAATGGTTTCTTTATGTATGATGTGGAGATGCCGGCGTTGGACTTGGATAAATACAGTAAGAAGTCTCACAACGCTAGGTTAAAGTCCAACAGGTTTATTTGGTAGCACAAGAGGGGCTTGTGCTACCAAATAAACCTGTTGGAATTTAACCTGGTGTTGTGAGACTTCTTACCTTCTTTATGTATGCCAGCAACCTTCTTCATGATGTACAAGAGGCTGCTCTTATTCATTCTAAGTGGCGGTGGATATATTCTCATGTACGAATCCTACCGGTACCTTTTGGTAAGAAAGGGTGTTTTTAATGGACCTGCAAAATGCTGGAAAATCTCACCGGCACATTCATTCAAAATCTATTTCAGGATGCTTCTGCTCTGGCTAAGGAATCGGAAATTAATCCTTGCTGGTTTAAAGTGGCAATAAATTAGCTGAAAGCAATTCTGAAAGCGATAGCACATCATTTGCAGAGGTTGGAATCAGTGTTCTATTGGTTTCCAGTATTAAGAAACTAACATCAATAAGTGGCTCCTATTTATTTTTGATAGACAATTGCTACAAAACGGAATCTGCAATGAGAAACATTTTTTTTCCCCCAGCAGTAAATGTCAAGAGACTTGTTATGCAGATTTGATATCAAGTTCTGAAACATTGCATCAGCTGCTTGAAACACTTCTTATTTAATTGAATTGCAACCTGCATGTAGCATTTGGAAGAGCTGCCTTGTAGCGAACAAAGAACTCGGTACTTATGCACAGCCAGACCAACCCCTGTTAACCTCACTTGTTTGTCTTGCTGAAAAAAATTGGCAAAACTTCAGGCACATCTATCTTGAAAGCAAATTTCTGTCACTAGGTTTCTCTTTTTCACTATATTCTAAAACTATCTCTAAATGTAATCATTAGAGAGGGAAGTATTTTACAGACTTGATTGCCCTATTGAACAGTAATTCGACTTAGCTAAGAATAAATAACTTACTGCACAGCGCAGCTCCAGCAAGCATCAGCTCTGCTTTCATTAAAAAAAACAAGCGGCTCAATATGCGTAAGGGTCCTTCTAATCAATCATATCTCTCCATCATTAAAAAAAAATTACAAAATGCAGCAACTTCTGTAGGAAATTACTGCCAGAGGACCAAGACTTGTTTTCTCAGGCTAACCAATATGTTAATGAAGTGATGGCTTCCATTTTTCATGGGTTATCTAACTACCAAGTGGACATTGGCACTCATTAAGCTTGAGGGTTTAATCAAAGCCTGAGGGCTTGTACGTTCCTGAGAGTGTTACACAAACAGAATTTCCACTCTTGTTTAAGATCCATAGTAACATTTCAATGCGGGTGTCGGCATGGGATACTATAATATTGTACAGACCAGAGCGAAATTATGGTCATAGTTTTTAAAGCTTATTTATTAGTATCGCAAGTAGGCTTACGTTAACACTGCAATCAAGTTACTGTGAAAATCCCCTAGTCGCCACACTCCGGTGCCTGTTTGAGTACACTGAGGGAGAATTTAGCACGGCCAATGCAGCCAACCAGCACGTTTTCAGACTGTGGGAGGAAACCGGAACACCCGGAGGAAACCCACGCAGACACGGAAAACGTGCAGACTCCACAGAAACAGCGACCCAAGTCGGGAATCGAACCCTGGCAGTTCTGTTCAGCACACTTCTGTGGAATTTCATACAGGCTATATTTTCAAAGTTTATTCCAAAATATGGGAACAATAAACTCCTAGAGCGGGATTTTCCGGCCACGCTCGCCCCCAAGGCCGAAAATCCCCGCCCGAGGTCAATGGACATTTGCATGGTCCGCCCCCGCCCGCTACGATTCCCATGGTGGGCAGGACGGGAAAATTCTGCCCCTAGACTGTCTGACTCCGAGTCTGCCATGTAACAAGGAGGTGAGTGAGGTGGATTAGCCATGGTAAACGTGCGGGGTTACGGGGGTAGGGCGGAGAGGAAGGTCTGGGTGGAATGCTCTTTCGGAGGGTTGGTGCACACTCAATAGGCCGAATGACCTCTTTCTGCACTATAGGGATTTTATGGTTCTATCTCTTCATTAAAGTGGTTTATTATAAATTATAAACAGTTGAGGTCCCAGCAGTGATCTCTGTGGCACACCACTCGCCATCCTGAATAAGACCCATTTATGCTCACTCTCTGCCTTTTGTTAGCCAGCCAACCTTCTATCTATGCCAGTATGTTATCCCCTATACCTTGAGCTTTTATTTTCTGCAATACATTAACATTTGAAACTCCTAACCCGAAACCACCTCTATCTGATCCACTTCTGAATTCAAAGGAGGTGGAACAAGGGACAGGCAGTAAATATGATCCCAGGCAGTGGGTTGGCCAATTGAGTGTTTGAATGAGGCTAACAGCCTCTGATTTAACCTGTTGTGCAGGTTGAACTGCAGTCATCCTGCTTTCTCAGGCCTTGGGAAATCCGACAGCTAAAGGGAAGAGAGGACATTTATCTTTGAGAAGAAGATATGAGCTTTGCCCCAGCCACCAAGCTCTTCACCCCTCCCCTACTATCAGACACCTACCCAAACATCCACACATCTGAGGGGCCAAACCCCCATCTTCCCCATCCTCACTTTGGGAGCTTCCAGTAACAGCAACGGGCAACTTACTTTCAACTGTGGTTACAGCCACCGCCAGAGTGCTCCCCACCCATTTGGACGCCAATTAGGGTGGCACGGTGGCACAGTGCTAGGGACCCGGGTTTGATTCCCGGCATGGGTGACTGTGTGAAGTTTGCACGTTCTCCCATGTCTACGTGGGTTTCCTCTGGGTGCTCCAATTTCCTCTAAAGATGTGTGGGTTAGGTGGATTGGCCATGCTAAATTGCCTCTTAGTATCAGGGGGGCTAGCTGGGGTAAATGCATGGGGTTATGGGATAGGGCCTGGGTGGGATTGTGGTCAGTGCAGACTCGATGGACTGAATGGCCTCCATCTGCACTGTAGGATTCTATGACTACAATTCATAATTACTCCCGGAATACTCAATCATTTTGCTTCTCGGATGCTGGGAAGGGATGTTGTACAGAGTAAAGCTGGGAACTTGTGAAAAGTCAATATTCCACAGCATTTGGGGGAAACTCAAATTTCTGTGCTTCCCAACAGAAAGTCATGCCCTGTTGCCTACACATCCGTCCCTGATAGGATTCACCCCAATATTTGTTCTATGTTCTTCCCACACTTCCTTACTTCACAGTAACATGCTGCGTGCATTACAATGCCAACACATAGTTATCTCATCAACATCTTGTGATGGCTTTTATAAAAGACTGGGATAAAGAATTGAAATGCTGTGTAGACTTTTGCCTTTGTTACATTGCTGAATGCCAGTCAAGATAAGAAGAACTAAGAGAATGTTCAGCTTTTTTTCTTGTGTTATGATTACTTTTCGATATAATTTGTCATCAATATAAAAGCTACCTTGACAGAATAAAAAGTTAAAGAATTACCTGCCACAAGCATTTTTCATTCCACTATGTGGAACTCACAGCAATAATGGTTCAATAAAATCTAGGTTTTATATCAAACAAACTTTTGGTAAGTTGTTCAGCGGAGTCGTTTTTCCAAGAGTTGTTTTTACAGATGAGTTGAGGTCTTGTAAGTCAGAGTATGCAGATGCCATAATATTTCTAAAGAGGTGACTGCTTTTCTTTCAATTAAGCACTTTACTGTTTGTCAAGATGAAGGATGTTAGGTTTTGTAATTGAAAGACTGGGACCAGATTATGGCTGCCAAGGCAGATAGCTCGATTTAGGAACTTTGACGACTTGCCAGATCCTCCTTGGTAAAAAGTACCATTAATTGTGAGATTCACACTCCATGGTTTGTGGGATGGTGTCAGGCCTGCTGACCCTGGATGCAGAGCGCAGACCGCTGGGGGATGGGTGAGTGCTGGTTAGAAGACAAAATTCAGTTCTCTGGGACTTCTTCCCAGTTGTTTTAGAAGAGTTTAGGCGCTCTAGACCTCAACACTCTCATCTCCTCACTTCCTCCCACCATCCCCCTTGGCCCTTCATACCATACATGTCAGCTGCACAGTCTCTCAACCGGCATCCGCCTTCGGCAGACCTCAGAAGAAATGTGGAGATGAAATAAAATATACTTCTAAAAGTCTATCACAGCACTCAGTATATAGACTTGCTAGTGAAAAAACTCACCATTCAAGGAAGCATGGTGGCACAGTGTTTAGCACTGCTTCCGCATAGAGCCAAGGACTCGAGTTCAATCCTGGCCTTGGGTGACCGCCTGTGTGGAGTTTGCACATTCTCCCTGTGTCTGCATGGGTTTCCTCCGGATGCTCATGTTTCCTCTCATAGTCCACAAGTGTGCAGGTTAGGTGGACTAGCCAGGCTAAATTGCCTCTTAGTGTCCCAAGATATGTAGATTAGGGGGATTAGCCATGGTAAATGTGTGGAGTTATGAAGATAGGGTGGAGGAGAGGACCTGGGTGACATGGTGTGTTGGAGAGTCGCTGCAGACTCAATAGGCTGAATGGCCTCCTTCTCACTGTAGGGATTATATGATTCTATGAAAGCATAAAAGCTTTTACCTTTCCTCAAGTGATTAATCTCTTATAAAAACAAAAAGCAAATAAGCTTCTGTTCATACCCCTAATAATTGAATGGCCTCTTTACTGCCAATCAATCTGTGAACTGAAAGACCCTGCTGAGATAATTGTAGCTTTTGGAACTCAGCCAATCATTCATAAAGAATAGGCCTTAAGGAGATGTCAACAAAGAACTCTATTGAAATTGCTCGAGTAAATGCTGCACCAGGTACCCTGCCAATAAAAGCAATCCAGCAGAGGCTTTTTTAACAATTACTAACAGCTGCAGCAAGCTTTTCTTTACAATTTTAAGAACAGATTAAAAGAAAAACAGACCAGGACAGTCAGGTAGAACTTATGAAACCATTTAAAACTTTCATGTCCACTCCACAAATATGTGACTCCCACGCTGCAGGTTAAGGCTCTTGCAACAGCCAATTGGGCATGTGTTTGAACTCAGCACTGAGTTTAAATGGCCCTGCTGAGTTTGGGTTTCCTACCTGAGTGATTCATGCCCCACCATGGGGCGGCACGGTGGCGCAGTGGTTAGCCCTGGTTCGATTCCCGGCTTGGGTCACTGTCTGTGTGGAGTTTGCACATTCTCCCCATGTCTGCGTGGGTTTTCTCCGGGTGCTCCGGTTTAGCCCCACAGTCCAAAGATGTGTGGATTAGGTGGATTGGCCATGATAAATTGCCCCTTCCTGTCAGGGGGACTGGCTAGGCTAAATGCATGGGGCAATAGGGGTATGGTCTGGGTGGGATTGTAGTCAGTGCAGGCTCAATGGGCCGAATGGCCTCCTTCTGCACTGTAGGATTCTATGATTCTTTCCTCTACTGGTAAAAATTTGAATTGTTTATTATTTCACAGGATGCGGGCATCAATGACATCAATGGCAAAGCCAGCATTTGTTGCCCATCCCTTAATTGCCCTTTAACTGAACATTTCAGTGAGTGATGAAGAGTCGACCATATCACTTGTAGGCCAGACCAGGTAAGGAGGGCAGATTTCCTTCCTTAATGGACATTGGTGAACCAGGTGTGTCTTTACGACAATCTATGATAGTTTCATGATCACCATCACTGAGACGAGCTTTATATTCCAGATTTTATTTATTGAATTTACAGTAGCTGTGATGGTGGGAATTGAACCCATGCTCCAAGACCACTAGCCTGGGCCTCTGTATCATTAGTCCTGTGACCTTACCACTTTGCCACCATCTCTCCTGTTGGAAATGGGAGTGGATCTTCAACATCCATGTCCTGGCTGCCATTTTTAAAGGTCTGCAGAGTCCTCTGGATTGTTCCAACATCTGACCCTGGGACCAGGTTTAACCTGTGGTGTGCACCAGACAGGGTGATGTACCCTAGCCTCCAGTGCTTAATGCTACGAAGCCCATTTTACTTTGAGCCCTCGGCTTAAATTACATGTGGCTGGAGTGCTGTGAGCATTAAACTGATCATATGAGGCAACGCTTTGGTGATAGAGGGCGGCAAATCGATTAGCTGCTACATAGAGTCGGCTGCCAGTCGGCACATGGGGGGATGGGGATGTCAGTGTTCCCAGAATGGCTGATGGGCTTGACAGTTTTTCAAAGTTCAGCTGGGAATAATCCCTACAGGATCTATATAGCTTCAAGTAAATTCATTTTATGACACATATTTGTAAGTAATCTCATTTTTATCTTGACAGCAATAAGCCTGCGTGACACAGTGGTGATATGGTGGTAACATCTCATGTCATGCAACAACTTGTCAGTTAATCATAGAAAATGACTTACAATACAAAGTGTAAGGTGAATACAACACCAAATAATGTTGTCAACTTTGTATGTCTTGTTGATACAGTTCAAACGGTTCAATAACTCATTATCATAGAGTCATAGAATCCCCACAGTGCAGAAGGAGGCCATTAGGCTCATTGAGCCTGCACCGCCCACAATCCCACCCAGGCCCTATCCCCATAACCCCACGTAGTTACCCTAGCTAATTCCTCTGACACTAAGCGACAATTTAGCATGGCCAATCCACCTAACCTGCACATCTTTGGAGTGTGGGAGGAAACCAGAACACCCGAAGGAAACCCACGCAGACACGGCAAGAATGTGCAGACTCCGCACAGTCACCCGAGGCCGGAATTGAACCAGGGTCCCCAGTGCTGTGAGACAGCAGTGCTAACTACTGTGCCACCGTGCCGCCCTATATTGGTAGAAATTCACATTGAATCACATATTGGCATCCAACAAGACACTTGTTCAACATTGAACATGAATTAAACTCCAGAATGCAAAATAGATAATGCTAGGGTGTTGAAGCAGCAAGTGCACAAAGAATTCTTTATCTGGAATAAATACACCATTAGCTTTGGGGCAAAGAAAACCCAGGCTCAGTAAGAAGCATGTGCTAACCGCGACCCCCTGTCCCCCACCACCTCCAGAATAAACCATCCAGCCATATTACTTACTGTTTGACTCCAAGGCATTCCTCACCCCTAGCCATAGTGTGTAAAGAGAAAGGCAACATGGGCCAAATGGCCTTGGGTGACTCTGTGTGTGGAGTTCGCATGTTCTCCCTGTGTCTGCGTGGGTTTCCTCCGGGCGCTCTGGGTTTCCTCCTGCAGTTTAAAGATGGATTATTGTAAATGCGTGAGGTTACAGGGATGTGGGGGGAGGGAGAGGGGAAGATGTGCAGGCTAGGTGGATTGGCCATGCTAGATTGCCCCTTAGTGTCAGGGGGACTAGCAGGGTAAATACGTGGGGTTACAGGGAACGGATGGGATTGTTGTCAGCGCAGTCTCGATGGGCCAAACGGCCTCTTTCTGCACTGGAGGGATTCCATGTTTCGCAAGGCATCACATGGAAGGCACGAAGAATACCAAAAGTCCGACGAGTGCTATGAACCGCGGCTGAGGAGGCAATGGTTTCAGTTTGGATTTTATATATTGAGACCCACTCAGATACTCCGTAATGAGTTCCACACATATTCATATCGACAGAGAGCAAAATTAGACAAGGTATTAGACAGGTCATTGTTTCTTGCCCAGAGGCTAGGTTAAAATGATCCTCAGAAAGCTAATGTAAGTGTTGAAAGCTCTGCTAAATGTATCTGAGAAATCAATATTACAAATCAAACAGACTAATGAAATTAATATGTCAACATTTTCTCCGAGTTGTAATCTCAGTATTTCAATGTGGACTCTTGACATTATGACTTCCTGAAATGTCCATTGCATAACCACATGCCTGATGAATATCACTTCCATTTGATATCGGTCACCTTATCCAACATTAGCAGACATCAACTGATCAGAAATTAGAAAGATACTGGGGACGATTCTCCCAAACAAATTCTAAGTGTCGAATTCATAAGAACATAAGAAATAGGAGCAGGAGTAGGCTACCTAACCCCTCGAGCCTGCCCCGCCATTCAATAAGATAATGGCTGATCTGAAGTGGATCAGTTCCACTATGATTCTATGATTCTAACCCCACTTACCCGCCTGATCCCCATAACCCCTAATTCCCTTACCGATCAGGAATCCATCTATCCGTGATTTAAACATATTCAGCGAGGTAGCCTCCACCACTTCAGTGGGCAGAGAATTCCAGAGATTCACCACCCTCTGAGAGAAGTTCCTCCTCAACTCTGTCCTAAACTGACCCCCCTTTATTTTGAGGCTGTGCCCTCTAGTTCTAGCTTCCTTTCTAAGTGGAAAGAATCTCTCCACCTCTACCCTATCCAGCCCCTTCATTATTTTATAGGTCTCGCGTAAGAACTGGAGTAAATCCCAGTGCTTTTTTCAGTGGGAGTTTCAAAATGAATCTCTCACACTGTGTGCACCCTACAGAGTGAATCAGTCCAAAAAGATGTGGGCGGGGCCTATTCCCGCTGGAGAGGCTGGCAGTATAGCGCTGAGCGGACTATTGCGCATGCACAGATCTGTCAGTGCCGAGATCGGCGCATGTACAGTGGTCTCCCACTTGCTGGCCAGCTCAATCATGGCCAGCCCAATGTCCCCTGCATGCGACCCCTCTACGGACCAATTGCTGGCCTCAAATATGCCTGGGCCAGCCTCAACCACCCCCCCACCTCCCCCACCCCAACAACCCTAGCAGCCCTGATCTCCCTATCCCACCCCCGCAGTCCCATCCTCCCCCAATGCAGCACTGACTCTCTAGCAGGCTGCCCCCCAACCCTGATGGCCAGCCCCGATCACTGGCCTCTCTCCCTCTGTCACTTAGCCCGAGTGCAGGGTGGCAGTGAGACCCCCCCCCCCCCCATCCCCACAGATCACCCCACCCTCGCTAGGCCCTGCCCTTAGCACTGCCAAGATGCCCCCGGGCATGGGTAATTTGCCCCTTGGGCAATGCCATGGGGCCAGGCTGGCATTGCCAAGGTGGCAAAGTCCAGGAGGCACCCCGCCCCCCAGTGCAAGACCCTCTGGGGGGTCGCAATTGCCCCTCTTCAGCGGGATCGGGCTGCCAGTTCCTCGCAAGTGGGGAGCTATAATAAACCCCGCTGGATTGAAACACCCCTTGTGTGGGTGGGGGGGGGGGGGGGGGGGGTGGTGGGGGGTGGGATCAGAGAGAGAGAGAGAGGCCAGCGGGTCTGGAGAGTTCAGTCCCGCTAATAGGATTTAAAACATATTCAAATGAGGGCCTGCACATTATGCAGCTCCACGCCGATTCCCGGTGTGGAGCTGATGGTGTCGGAAATCCGACTGCCGGAGACACAAGGAGGCCCGGACGCCCAGTGGTAAGTCTGCGAAACGGTCTCTGCTCAAGCCTCCCATCCTGCTATGCTCCAAACTAGCGCAGTGGGCTGGGAGAATCGTCCCCAGTACGATAGAAATTAACTTTCATATTTTTGATTTTTTTGTTGTTGTTGAGAATTTAAACTTTGAAGATTTACTTAATCATTCATGAACATTGATCCAAATAAAATGTAAGCTTCCAAACTAAATTTGGTTCATTAGTTTCCATTATTGCTCTCTGTGCTATCTCCAGTCAGTGAATCAGTCTCACTTGAGATGTTAAGGATAGCTCAGCACAAACTGGCCCCAACAAAAACAGAAAATGCTGGAAAAACTCATCAGAGCTGACAGCATCTGCGGAGAGAGAGTAGAGCCAAAGTTTTGAGCAATGATGCTGTCAGACCTGCTCGGATTTTCCAGCATTTTCTGCTTTTGTTTCAGATTCCAGCATTCCCAGTATTTTGCCCTGATCAAGCTGACTCCAGGCTACCAAACCCAGGGAGGGGTTTTCTGGCAAGCTCACCCCAAGACTGGAAATTCCCGCCTGAGGTTAACGGACCTTTGCATGGTTCACCAAATTTTCTGTCCCGCCTGCTATGATTCCTGTGGAAGAAATTCCATGCCCAAAGTCAAATCTGAAGTAATCTACCCGCCATGAGTGCTATTTAACCTCTTCAAATTGATCAGCTTGGCTTGAGGTTTCTTAATCAATGAAGAAAATCAGACATTTATCTGCTATGGAAATCTCGTTAAGGTACTTACCGATGGTATGATGCTGCAAAGTATCACCAAATCTCTTAGTTGAAGCAGTTTAATAAAGAATTTTGTGGCAGGCCGTACAGTTGCCCCAAGTCAGCTGTTGTATGATGGGGACATGTAGGTCCCAATTGGGTAACATAGGCCTATTCAGTTCTAAACTGACATTTGTGATGCGTGGATGCAAACCTCTGGTGCTGGCTGCACTGAACTCCATTTGAGGAAGGGTGTTCGCGTGGGTTCAGGATCACACGGTAGAAGTATAAAACGTAGGCAGATTAAGATGTCAGTCATCATTGGTGGGACTTTGCTCCTTCTCCGTGGCATGCTTCGCGGCGGTGGGAGGTGGCACGTGCTCGCTGGCCAACGGGATTTCCCGTTGAATGCACCCCTCGCCACCTGGAAATCCACGGGAGGGCACATGGTCAGCAGGCCTGTAAGATTGGGCCAGCGTGAACAGGAGCAAGAGTTCGGCACGTGTAACTCTGATGTGACTTTCCAGCTAATGCCCTTTTTTAGCCTCGTGCTGATGAACATGCGCTCAGCAGCTGGAAGGAGCCCCTTCACAAAGATGTTTCAAGGGATCATCAACTACTTTCAGATTAGTAGCTGATTGAATTTTACTGGTTCTTGCTGATTTTATAGAAATATTTGGCGTAAGTAGGCCTGGGGAGTATAAGCTGACCATTCATAAACTATTTTCACATTAGATTCACCGTCACAAGCTAACAAGATAAAGACACCATCTTGTACTGACATTGAACAAAATAAGCCATTTTGTGCTCTGTACTTTATAAACTCGTGTATTCATTAAGAATTACTGTAGAGAGTCACAGAAGTTTACAGCATGGAAACAGGCCCTTCGGCCCAACATGTCCATGCCGCCCAGTTTTTACCACTAAGCTAGTCCCAATTGCCCGCATTTGGCCCATATCCCTCTATACCCATCTTATTCATGTAACTGTCTAAATGCTTTTAAAAAGACAAAATTGTACCCGCCTCTACTGCTACCTCAGGCAGCTAGTTCCAGACACTCACCCCCCTCTGTGTGAAAAAATTGCTCCTCTGGACCCTTTTGTTTCTCTCCCTTCTCACCTTAAACCTATGCCCTCTAGTTTTAGACTCCCCTACCTTTGGGAAAAGATGTTGACTATCTACCTTATCTATGCCCCTCATTATTTTGTAGACCTCTATAAGATCATCCCTAAGCCTCCCACACTCCAGGGAAAAAAGTCCCAGTCTATAATTAGCAACTAGTCAGAAACAGTTGATGGACAAATATAATACTTTGATTATGCTATAATTGAAGAATTAGTGGTCAATTGAGTAGTTATTTCAGCCAGATTATATTCAAAGACTGTACATTTAAAAAGTATTAAAATGTTGTTGCAATGTTCCACATTTGGGGTGAGTGTCAGATCAGATACTGTGTGCTGGTTAAGCATTGCTCTGACCTTAACTACCTTGAGGATCAGACTGAACAATAGACTATCGAGGAAAGTCAGATAGGAAAAGAAATTGAGAAAGGTACCTTGTTCTTTTGGATGGACAATGTAGGCAGGTAGTCAAACTCCAATTAAAGCAATTCAACAATAAATTGCCCAGTTATTAAATCACAACAGACTTGAGCCGAGATGGTATATTGACGATTTAGGGGTTAAAAGTAAAGGTTCTCTGTGACATTTTTGCTAGCTGGTCACTTGCGGGATGATCATGTGACAGGCAGGAGCGGCACGGTGGCACAGTGGTTAGCACTGCTGCCTCAAAACGCTAGGGACCTGGGTTCAAATCTGACCTCGGGTAACTGTCTGTGTGGAGTCTGCACATTCTCCTTTCGTCTGTATGGGTTTCCTCTGGTTTCCTCCCACAGTCCAAAGTTGTGGAGGTTAGGTGCGTTGGCCATGCTAAATTGCCCCTTCGTGTCAGGGGGATTAGCAGGGTAAATGTGTGGGATTACGGGGATAGGGCTCGGGTGGGATTGTTGGCGGTGCAGGCTCGATGGACCGAACGGCTTCCTTCTGCACTATAGGGATTCTGAGAATATAAAGGAACTTCTGTCAAGAAGAGATCTGAGGAAAATTGACAATTCTGGTGATCTGATCATCCGACTGAAGCAGTAAACGTCTGCTTTCTGTTGTGAAGTCTACCTTTCCTTTTAAAATCATTTGTTTCATATTATTTGCTTTTCAAGAATTTGTCTTTGCCCCATGCTTGTGTCTTGTCCAAACTAAAATGTTTTTATTGAGTTATTTTGTAAACGGTAATTAGATAATTAAGCTTGAGCAATTAAGAATTAAACTAAATGAGTACAATAAAACCTGATCATGGCAGGACAAGAACAAAAGACTCACGTTTGATTTGTAAATTGTTAGTAAAGACACTAGCATATTTCTACACAACTAACACCTTGCATCAAGAAAGGCAGACTCATGATAGCACAGGCAGATCTCTGAATGAATTCCATCTCCTCACAATACAAAGAAAAGATGGGCCACTTTTCCAGTGAAGAAATCCAAACACCGCAGTCTGAACGTTTAAATAAAGAAAGTGAGGTTTGATTTCATAATGCTATTGCTTTTAATCGAGAAAGAATCGACAGTGAAATACGGAAATTGCAGCAAGGTAGACAGGCCTTCAGGCATATTGCGCTTTCTTTTCTGCTAATAAGGATGACAAGATCATTGGAGCAAAGATCAAGCGATCCGAGAATTAAAACAGCTGTTAGAGAGGGTGAAAGAACTCGGTTTTAAAGAATCAGCCAAATCACAACTCTGTATCTATGATCTGCAGGGAGATGCTGATCGTACAAAGCATCTTTGTTGTGTCAGCAAAGCTATGTTCACGCTAGTCCCACATGCTGAGACTGAGGAATTTCAACAGAAGCTTGCTGAATGCAAAGAACAAAACAAGCTGCTTACATTTGAATTATGGGATGCTAGAGGCGCCCTTGGAGGATAT
This sequence comes from Mustelus asterias, assembly GCF_964213995.1. NCBI lineage: Eukaryota > Metazoa > Chordata > Chondrichthyes > Carcharhiniformes > Triakidae > Mustelus > Mustelus asterias. Next base: position 63,357,263 of record NC_135818.1, on the reverse strand, counting down.
ATCAAAGAACAGCAGCAGTCATGTGCGTGTATCTGAGTGTGTGAGGGTGCATGTATGTGTGTGTGTGTGCACGTGTATGTGTGTGTGAGGGTGCATGTATGTGTGTGTGAGGGTGCATGTATGTATGTGTGTGTGAGGGTGCATGTATGTGTGTGTGAGAGTACGTGTGTGTATGTATGTGTGTATGTGTGTGCGAGTGTGCATGTATGTGTGTGTGTGTGCATGAGTGTGTACGTGTGTGTGTTTGTGTGTGAAAGTGTGCCCATGTGTGCGTGTTTAAAGTTTTAAAATGTATTTATTAGTGTTGCAAGTAGGCTTACATTAACACTGTGATGAAGTTACTGTGAAAATCCCCAAGTTGCCACACTCCGGCACCTGCTCGGGTCCACTGAGGGAGAACTGAGCATGGCCAATGCACCTGACCAGCACGTCTTTCGTGTGTGCTATGTGTGTGTGTACGTGTGTGTGCATGTGTGTGTGTGTGTGTGCATGCATGTGTGTATAGAGAAAAATATATAATTAAAGGGAGATTGGGATGCGGCCACGTAAGATCTCCTAATGAGAGTGCTCTGTGCTGGGAAAGAACTGTGAAGAAGTGAAGTGAGCAGCTTTCAAACACCCCAGAAAAATGTCTGGTTGTTCCAGAGAGCAGGGATTTGGTTTAAAGTCTTGAATTTCCACTGCCAAGTGGGAGATATAGCAAGAAGCCCTGAGATATTCCTTCCCCACAGCAACAGTGCATTCAGCCTTATGGTAATATTATTGGAATTTTATAGATTAAACATATTTAAAGGACTGTTGCCCAAAAGTATTTGTGAGTCTGAGTAAGAAACTTTTGGGGAAATATTTTGAAGGACTAATTTTAACTGTGAAAATATAGTCGTGCGTGTTTTCATTTATTTTGTTGATAAATGTTTTAATTGAATATTTAGAATCTCAGAAAATGTTACTGGAATTTATAGCTCTTGAATTGAGTACACATATTTTCTTGTGGTAAAATACAAAAAGAAAAGAGTTGTGATCGCTTGTCAAACGTCCCTTTTTAGGATTTGGTTCACATGCCCATCAGCTGCCAGATCAGGACACCTGGGGAAAATCCATTCTGGATATTCCATCAGACGTGGAGATGCCGGCGTTGGACTGGGGTAAGCACAGTAAGAAGTCTCACAACACCAGGTTAAAGTCCAACAGCTTTATTTGGTAGCACAAGCTACAAGCTTTCAGAGTCTCGCTCCTTCTTCAGGTGAGTGAGGAGTTGTGTTCACAAACAGGGCAGATACAGACACAAACTCAATTTACAAGATAATGGTTGGAATGCGAGTCTTTACAGGTAATCAAGTCTTAAAAGTACAGACAAGGGAGAGAGGGTTAAGCACAGGTTAAAGAGATGTGTATTGTCTCCAGCCAGGACAGCTAGTGAGATTTTGCAAGCCCAGGCAAGTCGTGGGGGTTACAGATAGTGTGAGATGAACCCAAGATCCCGGTTGAAGCCGTCCTCACATGTGCGGAACTTGGCTATCAGTTCATCTCCACATCATGGCATTCAGAAAGGACAGAAAGCTGGAGAAAGTTGGTGGGGTAGCTCTGATTATTAAAGTGGGCATTGGTACTGTATTGAGAGTTGATCTTAGCTCTGAAGATCAAGATGCAGAATCAATTTGGTTGGAACTGATAAGCAGGAAGGGGCAGAAAACATTGGTGGGAGTTGTTTATCAGTCACCAAAACAGTGGTAACATAAATCACAATGTAAATCAGGAATTTAGAGAGGTACGTAGCAAAGACCATGAGGGATTTCAATCTATGATGTGGAAATGCCGGCGTTGGACTGGGGTGGGCACAGTAAGAAGTCTCATAACACCAGGTTAAAGTCCAACAGGTTTATTTGGTAGCACAAGCTTTCAGAGCACTGCCCCTTCATCAGGTGAGTGGGAGTTGTGTTTACAAACAGGGCATATATAGACACAAACTTAATTTACAAGATAATGGTTGGAATGCGAGTCTTTACAGGTAATCAAGTCTTAAAGGTACAGACAATATGAGTGGAGAGAGGGTGAAGCACAGGTTAAAGAGAAGTGTATTGTCTCCAGCCAGGATGGGTAGTGAGACTTTTCAAGCCCAGGCAAGTTGTGGGGGTTACAGATAGTGTGACATGAACCCAAAATCCTTCAACCTATGCTATACACTAGATACATGGATGACATTTTCGTCCTTTGGACTCATGGTGAACAACCACTGAAACAACTATATGATGACATCAACAAGTTCCATCCCACCATCAGACTCACCATGGACTACTCTCCAGAATTGGTTGCATTCTTGGACACACGCATCTCCATCAAGGACGGTCACCTCAGCACTTCACTGTACCGCAAGCCCACGGATAACCTCACGATGCTCCACTTCTCCAGCTTCCACCCTAAACACATTAAAGAAGCCATCCCCTACGGGCAAGCCCTCCGTATACATAAGATCTGCTCAGGTGAGGAGGATCGCAACAGACACCTACAGACGCTGAAAGACGCCCTCATAAGAACAGGATATGGCGTTCGACTAATCGATTGACAGTTCCGACGTGCCACAGTGAAAAACTGCTCAGAAGACAAACACAGGACATGGCAGACAGAGTAACCTTTGTCGTCCAGTACCTTCCTGCAGCGGAGAAGCTACGACATCTTCTCCGCAGCCTTCAACATGTTATCGATGAAGATGAACATCTCGCCAAGGCCATCCCCATACCCCCACTTCTTGCCTTCAAACAACCGCACAACCTCAAACAGACCATTGTCTGCAGCAAAGTACCCAGCCTTCAGGAGAACAGTGACCACCACACCACACAACCCTGCCACAGCAACCTCTGCAAGACGTGCCAGATCGTTGACATGGATGCCATCATCTCACGTGAGAACACCATCTACCAGGTACACGGTACATTCTCTTGCGACTCAGCCAATGTTGTCTACCTGATACACTGCAGGAAAGGATGTCCTGAGGCATGGTACATTGGGGAAACCATGCAGAAGCTACGACAATGGATGAATGAACACCGCTCGACAATCACCAGGCAAGAGTGTTCTCTTCCTGTTGGGGAACACTTCAGCAGTCACGGGCATTCAGCCTCTGATCTTGGGGTAAGCGTTCTCCAAGGCGGCCTTCACAACACACGACAATGCAGAATTGCTGAGCAGAAACTGATAGCCAAGTTCTGCACACATGAGGACGGCCTCAACCGGGATCTTGGGTTCACGTCAAACTATCTATAACCCCCACGACTTGCCTGGGCTTGCAAAATCTCACCAACTGTCCTGGCTGGAGACAATACACACCTCTTTAACCTGTGCTTAACCCTCTCTCCATTGTCTGTACCTTAAAGACTTGATTACCTGTAAAGACTCGCATTCCAACCATTATCTTGTAAATTGAGTTTGTGTCTGTATCTGCCCTGTTTCTGAACACAACTCCTCACTCACCTGAAGAAGGAGCGAGACTCTGAAAGCTTGTAGCTTGTGCTACCAAATAAACCTGTTGAACTTTAATTTTGGTGTTGCGAGACTTCTTACTATTCCATCAGATCCAGAAACATTCCTGTCAGAGATGTGTATGTCGGATTAGGCATATCCAGGTTCTCTCATTGTGCCGATACACATTGTTCCTCCAACCCCTCGTGATGTATATTCCCCACTTCCTCCTGAGGGCATACAAGTTTCAGCTTTTGTTTCAACAGGATCACATAGCTGTCTGAGACCCACAGAGGCAATTAATAAATGACCAGGAACAATCTGTCCCTCTCTGTTAAACTGAAATTCAAGCCTGTTTTAGAGAATTGGGACCCGTTCAAGTTGGTGATGGACCCCTTCAAAGTGTACAGATGTGGGCATTCTTTTGACTGCTTGCATAGGGAAGTTAAAAGAAATTGCAGACCCTGAAATCTACAATGTGGTAGCCATGATGTGGAGATGCCGGCGTTGGACTGGGGTGGACATGGTAAGAAGTCTCACAACACCAGGTTAAAATCCAACAGGTTTATTTGGAATCACGAGCTTTCAGAGCACTGCTCCTTCCTCAGGTGGGTTCTTCACTCAGCTATCTACACTGTGGTTTTACTCTTGGGATTGCAAGCATAAATCTGAATGAAAAGATGAACCAGAACAGGCAGTTCCGAACAAACCATTCAATGTCTTGGGTAATAGACTGTGTTACGACGCAGAGGTGATTTTTCCCTCTGGGCGATTTTGGAATCACCCAAAGGGATATACCTCATCTCGTAATCTTATACGAATGTGCGTGAGAAATATAGGAAGGTTTTGGTAAATTAAAGCAGGATCTGACACTTTCTTTCATGAACAATTAACAGGTCCTTATTTAAAAACTGGTGACAACCTTATTGAAACAAGTAACAAACTGAATAAACTCCCCAATAGAATATTACAAGACTCATTCAGGAATAATTAAATTAATCCTTAAAGAATATAGTCACTCTCAAATAATACAATACCAGGCATCTGTCGAAAGTATGACCTTTCTTCAGTACTGCTCCCCTCTGAGTTGGCATCTCCTTCTCTTTAGATGGTGATTTTCTGAAGATATATGTATATTAAACTGCAGGATTCTATATGAGTGCCTCACCTTTCTCTCCTTCAATCTTAAGAGGTGGCAAGTTTACTCTTCAGCTCTTGCTCTCTGCTCTGGCAGTTAAAACCACTGGTCCTGGCCCAGAATTATCTGTTTCCAACAAGCTACAAGCTTTCAGAGTCTCGCTCCTTCTTCAGGTGAGTGAGGAGTTGTGTTCACAAACAGGGCAGATACAGACACAAACTCAATTTACAAGATAATGATTGGAATGCGAGTCTTTACAGGTAATCAAGTCTCAAAGGTACAGACAATGGAGAGAGGGTTAAGCACAGGTTAAAGAGATGTGTATTGTCTCCAGCCAGGACAGTTAGTGAGATTTTGCAAGCTGTTCTGTCTGGAGACAATACACATCTCTTTAACCTGTGTTTAATGTTCCCTCCACCCACATTATCTGTACCTTTAAGACGTGGCTGGCTGTAGAGATTTGCATTCTAATTAGTATTCTGTAACTTGATGTTGTGTCTCTGTGCACTGTTGGAGAACAGATTTTCACTCCATCTGACGAAGGGGCAGCGCTCCGAAAGCTTATGGTATTTGCTACCAAATAAACCTGTTGGACTTTAACCTGGTGTTGTGAGACTTCTTACCAGAATTATCTCACAGTATTCCTGCAAACCAACTGGTTCAGAGCTATGCACAAACTTACATTTGAATTCAATTGATTCTGGGTCTCTGAAGGCTTGTTTTAACTAGAAGTCCAAGTCAAAAGCCTGTTTTGTGCTGATGCAAAAATCTGTTGCTGGCTTTCGAAACAAATGTTGCAAATCTCCCCGAGTCCGCTGCCTTCACTCTGCAGTTTACATTTCAAGCAGAAAGATACCTGCTTTTTACAGAGACAATGCTATATAATTTCTTTTGGTTTTCTTAGCATTTCTTTTCACTATTTACATTTTCAAACACCACAGTTTTAACCTTACATGTGCAACTTCATAACAACCGTATGACTTGTACAAGTTCTCCCTTATGTAAATCCCCCAGAGCATTAGCAACAGGAAAGAAATCTCCTTAATTTAAAAAGCGCTTTTATTAAGCAATTGCACCCAAATGTTCAGAGTGCATTTGGATTTTCAACCAAAGTGACCGATCCTTGAAGCCAACTCAAAGCTAACAAGATGGCAGCATGATGTCCATTAAACACAGCAGTTAAAAATACCCCTTCCTGCTCGGGTAGATGTTGCAATAGTGGAAGGCTCAAGAAAAGAGCCCCAACCACCACGTACTCTGAGAAAAGCGAGAATGTTCCTGTTTCCACTGCAGTGAAATAGGCCATCACAGTCTGAGACTATAGGAATAAACCATTCTCAGCCCAGTTTCTCCCGAGAGTTAGGAAGGCACCTCAGCAATATGAGCAAATCAGTAAAATCAACAAAATTAGCAAAATGCCCAACAGCAAAACTTACCCCAGCAAAACGTTGCTAATTTTATCTTTTCTAAAATGGAAGATGAGTTTAGACAAATGTTCAACTCAAGGAATGTCTAATCTGATGTCATCCTTTTTCAAATGGAGAAGTGATGGGCAATGACCAACTGAGGGCACTGGTGGCAACCCAAACCCAAAGCTGGCTTTGGTCAGTAAGTGGGGTCCGCATTGATTGTGACAGTCGGTCAGACATTCCCATTGTTTTAGAAGGGAGGGCCAGCAACGGAACACATCTGTTCATGGGCACAGATTCAGCTGCCACAATTATTCCTACCTCACACCCTGGATGCTACGCGATGGCAGCCAAGGAATGTGCTCCATTGTAAGGTCACCATGGTATTGAAAAAGATCACGTTTCAAAGAGAGGTTTCTGAACTTTAGTTAGTTAGATGATACCTTTTCCTGGATGTGAATTTGCCAACAGAAATGGGAATATTAGGAACGAGTATGTTAGACCAGTATGGTGCGCTCATTAATTATTATAATAATAACTACCTATGGTAAGAATCATAGAGTCAAACAACAATACACCAGGGAAACAGGCCCTTTGGTCCAACCAATCCATGCTGACTACAGTGCCCTCCTAGCTAGTCCCAATTATCCATGTTTGGCCCATATCCCTCTAATTCTTTCCCATCCATGTACTTACCCAAATGCTTTTTAAATGTTGCTATTGTATCTGTAAAATGCCAAGAATGAGAATAACAAAGGTAGTTTCAGATGTCCATTCTGTTTTTGCGACTAAAAAGGTTTGATTGTACAATCTCCCCAAAATGCTTGGGCAGAAGAGTTAGTTCAGAAACACCTTGGTGTTGATGTCTTTGCCACTGACAAACATATTTGCAAGTGGATAGAAGAGGCAGTTTCATCGACGGACCTCCTCATTCCTTCGTGAAGCAGTATCCAGCCTCCCAAAAAGGTTATCCCTACATTAGAGAATCATAGAATCCCTACAGTGCAGAATGAGGCTAATTGGCCCATTGAGTCTGTACCAACCAAATCCCATCCAGGCCCTATCCCCATATCCCCACATATTTACCCTGCTAATCCCCCTGACACTGAGGGGAAATTTACCATGGCCAAACCACCTAACCCGCACATCTTTGGAGAAATAATTCAGTCTCTTGTTAAACATGGTGAAAGGTTAGGTGCATTCACAACAAGTTCACTTATCTGTCCTGTGAAGATGGTATTATAGAATTATAGAACAGTACAGCACAGAACAGGCCCTTCGGCCCACGATGTTGTGCCGAGCTTTATCTGAAACCAAGATCAAGCTATCCCACTCCCTATCATTCTGGTGTGCTCCATGTGCCTATCCAATAACCGCTTAAATGTTCCTAAAGTGTCTGACTCCACTATCACTGCAGGCAGTCCATTCCACACCCCAACCACTCTCTGCGTAAAGAACCTACCTCTGATATCCTTCCTATATCTCCCACCACGAACCCTATAGTTATGCCCCCTTGTAATAGCTCCATCCACCCGAGGAAATAGTCTTTGAACGTTCACTCTATCTATCCCCTTCATCATTTTATAAACCTCTATTAAGTCTCCCCTCAGCCTCCTCTGCTCCAGAGAGAACAGCCCTAGCTCCCTCAACCTTTCCTCATAAGACCTACCCTCCAAACCAGGCAGCATCCTGGTAAATCTCTTCTGCACTCTTCCCAGCACTTCCACATCCTTCTTATAGTGAGGTGACCAGAACTGCACACAATATTCCAAATGTGGTCTCACCAAGGTCCTGTACAGTTGCAGCATAACCCCACGGCTCTTAAACTCCAACCCCCTCTTAATAAAAGCTAACACACTATAGGCCTTCTTCACAGCTCTATCCACTTGAGTGGCAACCTTTAGAGATCTGTGGATATGGACCCCAAGATCTCTCTGTTCCTCCACAGTCTTCAGAACCCTACCTTTGACCCTGTAATCCACATTTAAATTAGTCCTACCAAAATGAATCACCTCACATTTATCAGGGTTAAACTCCATTTGCCATTTTTCAGCCCAGCTTTGCATCCTATCTATGTCTCTTTGCAGCCTACAACAGTCCTCCACCTCATCCACTACTCCACCAATCTTGGTGTCATCAGCAAATTTACTGATCCACCCTTCAGCCCCCTCTAAGTCATTAATAAAAATCACAAAGAGTATTTAGAGCTAAAATATCAATGATTGAAAACTGAATTCTGAAACAATAGCCTGTTATCCTGTTCAGCGAGAAGCACCCACCCTTGCGTCAAAAATTCCAATTGGTTCTAAATATTTTGAGCACCTTGGACATTTCTAAAGGATTTTGGAGTATTCCCTTTAGAAAGGAAGATCAGTACAAATTTTCTTTTGCATTCGAAGATCAGAGTTATATTTGGATTTGTTTGCCACAGGGATTCAATTCCATGATGCCCGCCAATATTTCACAAATGAATGGCAGCAGTTGTGAAAGATTTTTCTAATCCCGAGTGCTTTGTTGTAATACACGGATTTGATATCCTTTCCAAAACAGAGGCTGCGAATGATTAATTGCCTCTATTAGACAAACCGGCTAATGATCCTAATATGAGTGTTAAGACCCAGGCCAGAAACTCCAAGGTGTTTTGTGAAGTTAGCCTAGAACCTAAGTTTTGCATTTTGATTTTGGTATGGGTGAGCAGAAGGTGCTTCACTCCAGGTATGATTCAAGTGACCCACTAGGGAGCTTTTATCAAACAAAGTTTATGTAAGAACACAGTTAAATATAACAAACAAAGCATAACTTTTACCAATTACAATAGTTAAACATAACACAGTATAACCTCTAACAGCTAGCTATCTCTGTTGTTCCAAGTTAAACACCATCCCACCGACATACACCCTTCTTCAGACTTGGCACAGAAACAAGTATGCTCATGTGATGCTGGATCTTCAGCTTTTTAACACCTGCTGTGAATTGGTCCTTTGAATGTTGGATTAATTCTCTGAGGTTTCCCACTTCTGGAACTTTCAGAAAGCCTCTGTATAGAGAGAGAGAGAAAAAGAGAGACACTGCCTTCTTCCACCAGCTTCTAGCAGCAACTGAGAAATGAAGCTAAAACTGGACTTCTCCGTGGAAAAAAAACTGTCCCAAGGCAAATCACCTGGACTGTCGATCATCCCCAAATCTAGCTCCACTTAACAATCCCCAAAGGACCATTAAACCACAGAACACTGCATTAGTTCAGATTAAAATCAGCATGATACCAATTATACTGCCTCAGCAGCAATAAAGGACACCAGTTACAGACAATGCGGTGCCAACAAAATCCTGCAAAGGAACATGATAAAAGTGCATTTCTTAAAGGCACAGTATCATTGCAATGAGCAGGTGCAAAAATTAATCTGCAAAAGGATTAATTATTCAAAGAGTAATTGACAGGGGTGTCTGGGTGTTGTAATTTCCCCAAAGGGAACTAGTCCTGACTCTCTCAAAATAAAGGTTAGTCAGAGACTGCCTCTTGCTAAAACTAAAGCTGCACTTCTGTCATTCTTGAGTCTGGTCAGTTATCACAGAAATTTTATACCAGACTTTTTAAACAGGTAAAACCTCTGTCCAAGCTTTTAAAAGTCCCAGATTTCAATATTTAGCCTGATTGGAAAGAATGCCTTACTGAATCTGTAATAAACCTTTAAAACGTTATGGAAGCTATCAGTCTAATCGTTCCTGATCTTGCTTTTTCTTTCCATCAAGAGGTTGCTTCTACAGAATAACATCTTTGTGCTGCTGTACTTTGCCAGGAACATGCCAGGAGGCTGCAACTGATTGCATATGCATCACACATCCTGCAAAGGGAAGAGAGCATCTTTTCAGTGCGTGAGCATCATCTACTATCTACATTCTGGGCAGTACAACATCTTACATACATCACAGGTTTGCAGAGTATCATTTTACACTCGCCACACATGCACTTTTGAATTTACTGATGAAGCCTGCACATTCTTTAGTCTCATCACAACAGCTGAGTAAGTGGACTTTGGAGTTATTACACAGACACATTGATATTACAGGAAAAAAGATGGTACCACTCTGTACTGCATTTACTAAGGGAGACTGTCATAAATTTCCACTAGCTTTGAGTCCAATCCAGTCATGAAAGAATCCATCAAGGATGTTCCAGATGTGTACATGGATACCTGCTGTTATTGCTTTCAAGGTTCACCACACACAGGTTGTGCTGTGATATTACAGGAAAGAATCACTCAAGGATGATGTACTCAACACTCTACTCAGTATGCAAAGATAGTTGCCCTCTTAACAACCTTCAAAGAAACTTCCAAACAAGCGGTAAATATTTGGTCTGAGAGGGCTGATGTCATCAAAGCCAAGTAGCTCTTCCCTCACATCACAAAATGCATTCCTGTATCTGTAAAGTTTGAGGAGATGGTGCTGGTTACAGAATATACGTGTTAAAGAAGTATCTGTGGTGTCTTCTGTACGTTAATAGCAAGTCTTCATTAAATACTTGTAACTATATGTAGTAAAGGGTAGAGGGATTGAGTTATCTCCATCTAGGGTCTTAACACATCTCTGGCCAACACCACACTGATCCTAGGTCTAGGTCACGTGCCTTCTTCCATCACTGTGTGGCCAGTATTGTACTCAGTCTCACGTTAACACTGTATGTATCAGATCCTTCCACTTAAGCTTTTAATCCATGGCATTTTGTGAAGAAAGACACGGCCAACCCTTACAAATCACAAAGAACAAAGAAAATTACAGCACAGGTACAGGCCCTTCGGCCCTCCAAGCCTGCACCGACCATGCTGCCCAAAGTTGAGTTTTTGGATTAATAGTCTAGAGATAATACCACTAGGCCATCACAGTCAACCCTTTTACACTGGCATTCATTGTTGCTGGGGGATTCGACAATGGTTCAATGAAATCAATTTGTCAATGAGTGCGTGGCCCTTCAGGATGTAGTGCATTTTCCAAAAGGGCTCCGTTGCCCATAAACCAGGTAAAGGCAATGCAAAAGCTGACAAAGCAGCCCCGGAAGCTGCACAGTAAGGGGAATTATATACAGAAACATCAGACAAATGTGTTAAAGTGGCAGCAACTATAGTGAATGATTTGATAGATTTTGTTGGTCTGCAGCAACATTAGGAACATTATGTGGTTGTTCTTGCATGGCAAGGCAGGATAGGTCACTCCCCCAATCAACCCCTTGGCTGTAGGTACAATCCTGCCTCGTGTTTTAGGTGCAGATCAGCCACTGATGCACAAGGCAATAGACAAAGTTCCTACTTTGTGTGTTCCTCCTGAGGTGAGACATGAATTGCTGGACTTGTTCCACTCACATTGAATTAGTAGTCACTATTCAGTTGATATAACTTATTTAAAAAACTGCTGATTCAACATGGTGGCCAGCGTGGGAAAGCTCATTCAGAGTGGCAATCGGACAGAGATTTGCCATTCTGAGGAAGTTATGGGCCATTGTGTTTCGAGTGGGCTCCATTATGGATGTGAAATATCCTCTCTCCCCGGTGTTTGAATAACTGGAACTAAACAATCTGACACATTAGTACTTTAGAATTTTATAATGTATAAAACTTCTTCATTTGGTCTGAGAGCTTGCCTTCTATAATCCCCTGCTTCCGAAACAAGAACTTTATTCCTACAATTGTGTTGAACTGTTTTAAACAGGCTGAGGTACAGAAATGTTCATTTCTCCATATATTTCAGAAAGTAAACTCCGTTCTCATGTTGTCTTCTCAATGTGTGTGCACACCTTGCTGACCGGGAGTAAGTTAAGAGCTTACAAAAGGTGGTTTTATTCATTTAGTGTTTGCCCTGCAGAAAGTGGAAAATGACTCTTTAACTCACAGCATGCTGGATTCTGCATGAAAAATTAACAAAGTGAAGAGTCATGTTCAGTACACAGAGCTCTCATGCTGGAAAGTAAACTTCTGAGCCCTGGCAGTGTAAGCTTCATTTCCCCAGTCTATTAAACCTGAGCGTTCTCAATCCAGCAAAACTAACTTAATAAGACTAAAAGTAAATAGCATGAAAAATGGGCAATGGAAGCGTCATCTTTTCAGAATAGGATGTCATGGTGAGGTTAGGCACAAAGGGAGACTGTTTTCTCTCTGTTTTAGGTCCAGTAAAAGCATAAACATGTTTAAAAAGAACATAGCCAACACACAAAGAAGCATTTTGTCAGGACAAGGCTGAGGGGGCTGCATTCTGAATTTGGTTACACCTTGCCTGACCTCAGAGTACTTGATCCCGATACTGAGTGCAACAAGGTAACCACCATGCCTCTGATATTTTAACACCCACCGCCCGCTCCCCCCCCCCCGCCCCCATCCCACACACAAATACCATTCTCTTCAAGCATGAGGGGTTAAAATTGTGCCTAAAAGTGAGGGGTGGGAGGTTTAGGGGGGATTTGAGGAAAAGTTTTTTCACCCAGAGGGTGGTGACGGTCTGGGATGCACTGCCTGGGAAGGTGGTGGAGGCGGGATACCTCACATCACCTAAAAAGTACCTGGATGAGTGCTTGGCAGGCCATAACATTCAAGGCCGTGGGCCAACTGCTGGCAAGTGGAATTAGGTGGGCAGTTCAGGGCATGTCATGCATTGGTGCAGACTTGATGGGCTGAAGGGCCTCTTCTGCGCTGTACTATTCAGCGATTCTGTGATTCTAATGTTTCTACTTGCTTTCACTTCCATAAGGCTGAGACCCAGGCAAATCTAAAAACATAAGCAGCAGGATGAGGTATACGTAATGAGCTCAATGAGGAACATGAGATTGACCTCTTGGAGTATGAGCTCCCTGATTGAGGCTATAATTGCCTGCCCAATCAGGGAGCCTCACCTGTATATAAAAATGGCAATATCAGGTCTTCTGGCACTCCTGATTTTGACTGTGTACCAGAAGGACTCTTGGTGTGGAAAAGAGTTTGTAAATAAATGGAATCTGGTGAAGGGCCACCAGCCTCTGAGGAGTTATTTCAGTATATAGCTTCCCCCAGTCTGCTCTGCTGCCATTTAAGAAAGTCATGGCAAATCTTAGACCTCAATTCACAGTCTGTCTTGATTCCCCTAGAGCCCTAAAATCTTTCCATTGCAGTCTTGGAAGGTCATTAAAGATTAGGGGTAATGGGTGGCATGTTCCAGCCATTCCCACCAGTGGGATCTTCCCACTGCGGGTTCCCCGGAGGCGGAGGGTACGAACAATGGGAAGCCCCATTAACAATGGCAGAAGTTTCTGCTGCCAAACACTCCATAGGGACCAGGGGGAGGTGGAGTGGTGAAAGATCTTGAAATCCGAGTCTTGGATAAAGTAAATAGACAAAAGTAAAGGTTCACATAGCAAAAGGCAGCTCAGATAAAAGTGCACAAAAAGATGAGAGAGAAAGGGAAGTGGGAGAAGAAGACAGAGAAGAGAAAATTGAAAGACTGGGAGGAGAGGCAACAGTGTGAGTAGAATTAAAATAGCAAGTCAAGTAACTTGGTTGTTTAGCAATATTACCGCAATCCTGCTATGTTTTGTTTATTTCAAAATCATAATGAATTGAAAGCTTGCAAAACCAGTAAGAGAGATGGCCATTCCTTTGACCTAGTTACAATCCAATGGTTAAAATTTACCTAGCTGTGAAGACTTTTAACTGCTTCTTGATCAAATGGGCTATCCGTCCCATCCAAATGAGAGATACCTTTCAGCAAAACTGGCATCAACAACTGCATGATGGTTTAGCATCCATGTACGGTGTAAAAATTGAATGTGCTTGGAAGTTTATTTCTCAATTTCTGCTCAATTTGATCACAGCAGTCTGGGTTTTTACAATTATTAATCTCGGCTGGGGAGAGAATAGAAAAATCAATTCCGAGTCCGACCTCTTACTGCTACCCAGGGACGGAGAGGCAGGAAAAAAAAACTGCTAAAAAAAATTAGCATGTACAGCATAATAAATTCCAGCGGTTATTAATATTCTGCATTTGCAACATACCCATGTAATTTGCTATTCAACAAATTGTTAGAAGCTTTAATTTGTAGGATACAGTTGTTTTATTCAGCAAAGTCTCCACTGGGAGAGGCTGGTGATGGACAGTTTAAATATACATTAATTACCATACAAATTCCATTCAGTGAACAATGTGTGATTTGATTATGGTGCATTCCACCTAGTCTATTTCGGCCTAATCTACCTTTCAGAGCAGCAAAGTTGCCTGCTGGAAGACTGCTATTGTGTAGCCACACTGCAGAGTTTCTGCTGCGTTTGCATATGTCAGTGCACAGGTTAACCCACTACAGCACAATCCTGAATGCTCAACTCCAAACAGGCAAGAGATTCAATTATTAACCACATGTTTATTTTGAAAGGCCACAAAGGGGATTAAGAATAGAATCCCTACAGAATAGAAGGAGGTCATTCGGCCCATAGAGTCTGTACCGACACAATCCCACCCAAGCCCTATTCCCGTAACCCTCATTTATCCTGCTAATCCCCCTGACACTAGGGGCAATTTCAGCATGGCCAATCCACCTAACCCGCACATCTCTGGACTGTGGGAGGAAACCGGAGCACTCAGAAGAAACCCACGCAGACACGGGGAGAGCGTGCAAACTCCACACAGACAGTGACCCAAGGCTGGAATTGAACCCGGGTCCCTGGCGCTGTGAGGCAGCAGTGCTAACCACTGTGCCACCGTGCTGCCCTAAATTAAGGTGGGTTAAAGATCTTCACAAGGAGATACTGTTATTTCCGAATCAATCTTGCCACTGACTAAAATCTCTGTTTGAGATGAGAAACAGGCATAAGATACGAAATTTAGCAGTAATATTAAGGACAATGGTCTTCCACCTCCTCTTCTGTCTGTTTATATAATTTGCCTAAGCATATGGGCAAATTAACGTTCTGTAGGGAAATAAATAGTTTTCAGTAAGGTATATTTGGTGTTGGAAACAAGATATAGCTTTAAGTTTAATTTCTTTGTTTTTGATTTGTGTGTTAAGAAGTTGGGTTTGGTTTCAGTTTGGAGTTGTAGCGAGATGGAATAGGAAGCCTGGGGCCCTATTTGTATGCATGTGTTTGAATGAGGTCTTGCACCTCTTGAAGTGAAGAGATGGGTTAGCAAGGGGTTTGTAGTTTAGGGAAATTAAACAAAAAATGTAGAAAACAAACTGTGCTGTTGCCTAGCAACAGACCCATAGAGAGACAGGGAGAGACAAGAAAAGCGATTTTAGCTTCAGTGTGTATGGATGGATATACCATAGAGTTTATCTACTCGTGTCACAAGTCGGTTTGCATTAACACTGCATTGAAGTTACTGTGATAGTCCCCTAGTTGCCACACTCCGGCACCTGTTCAGGTGCACTGATGGAGAATTCAGCATGGCCAATGCACCTAACCAGCACGTCTTTCAAACAGTGGGAAGAAACCAGAGCACCTGAAAGAATCCCACACTAACGCGGGGAGAATGCGCACAAACAATGATCCATGGCGGGAATCGAACATGGGTCTCTGGTGCTGTAAGGCAGCAGTGCTTACCACTCACTGTACCACCGTGCCGCCAGTGATGATAAAAAGGTCTAAGACTTTCTCAAGCAGAAAATGATGCTAGATTGTTGAAGGAATGAGTTTAAGAAGCTCATTTGTATTGCTCTAAAGTTGAAGTGATAGCGAATTTAGAGTCACTGGATCTCAAGGGAGAAACTAATTGTGGAAGGACTTCTAGTAAATGTTCTGGAAAAATAACCTCTTTGCAACTGAAATAGTTCAACCTTTGGTGTAGAAATAATGGTACATCTTCATGGAGTGTTGGGTCTGTACGAGTATTGCTAGTATACAAGGGATAGAGTGATCGTCAATCATTTCTTTTGGTGCATATGTTGAAGCTTTTCCATTTTTTGTTGCCAAGTGTAATAAGGTTAATGGGCAGGATTTTCCGGCCTCGAGCGAGACCATAAATTCCCACCCGAGGTCAACAGACATTTCCGTTGTCCACCCCTCGCCCACTCCGATCCTGTGGCGGGCAAGGTGGTAGAATTCCGGCGAAAGTTTCTTGTTTCATAAATGTTTTTGTTAAAAAGTCAACAGCAGATTCCTCTGAATCTGTTCAGTAAATACCTTCCATAATCCTTTTTTAAATATGATGTACCAAGCCAGGTTCCATTCTGGGATTTGACTTGTTCAGTAATAACATTGCCGTGTTGGAGAAATGAAAAGAAATATCAAAACACCAGTATTATTGAAGAAACTGGAGAACATAAAGAATGAAGAACAGAGTCGACTGCAAGAATTAATGTGAATTGCTCAGCCCAGGCTCAGTGGGTAGCTGTTAGAAAATAGAGGTAGTTTATAGAACATAGAACATAGAAAGCCACAGCACAAACAGGCCCTTCGGCCCACAAGTTGCGCCGATCACATCCCCACCTCTAGGCCTATCTATAGCCCTCAATCCCATTAAATCCCATGTACTCATCCAGAAGTCTCTTAAAAGACCCCAACGAGTTTGCCTCCACCACCACCGACGTCAGCCGATTCCACTCACCCACCACCCTCTGAGTGAAAAACTTACCCCTGACATCTCCTCTGTACCTACCCCCCAGCACCTTAAACCTGTGTCCTCTCGTAGCAACCATTTCAGCCCTTGGAAATAGCCTCTGAGAGTCTACCCTATCCAGACCTCTCAACATCTTGTAAACCTCTATCAGGTCACCTCTCATCCTTCGTCTCTCCAGGGAGAAGAGACCAAGCTCCCTCAACCTATCCTCATAAGGCATGCCCCCCAATCCAGGCAACATCCTTGTAAATCTCCTCTGCACCCTTTCAATGGCTTCAACATCTTTCCTGTAATGAGGTGACCAGAACTGCGCGCAGTACTCCAAGTGGGGTCTAACCAGGGTCCTATAAAGCTGCAGCATTATCTCCCGACTCCTAAACTCAATCCCTCGATTAATGAAGGCCAGTACGCCGTACGCCTTCTTGACCGCATCCTCCACCTGCGAGGCCGATTTAAGAGTCCTATGGACCCGGACCCCAAGGTCCTTCTGATCCTCTACACTGCTAAGAATGGTACCCTTCATATTATACTGCTGCTTCATCCCATTGGATCTGCCAAAATGGATCACCACACACTTATCCGGGTTGAAGTCCATCTGCCACTTCTCCGCCCAGTCTTGCATTCTATCTATGTCTCGCTGCAACTTCTGACATCCCTCCAAACTATCCACAACACCACCTACCTTGGTGTCGTCAGCAAACTTACCAACCCATCCCTCCACTTCCTCATCCAGGTCATTTATGAAAATGACAAACAGCAAGGGTCCCAGAACAGATCCCTGGGGCACTCCACTGGTCACTGACCTCCACGCAGAGAAAGACCCCTCCACAGCCACTCTCTGCCTTCTGCAGGCAAGCCAGTTCTGGATCCACAAGGCAACAGCCCCTTGGATCCCATGCCCTCTCACTTTCTCAAGAAGTCTTGCATGGGGGACCTTATCGAACGCCTTGCTGAAGTCCATATAGACCACATCCACCGCTCTTCCTTCGTCAATGTGTTTGGTCACATTTTCAAAGAACTCAACCAGGCTCGTAAGGCACGACCTGCCCTTGACAAAGCCGTGCTGACTACTTTTGATCATACTAAACTTCTCTAGATGATCATAAATCCTGTCTCTCAGGATCCTCTCCATCAACTTACCAACCACTGAAGTTAGACTCACCGGTCGGTAATTTCCCGGGCTGTCCCTGTTCCCTTTCTTGAATATAGGGACCACATCTGCAATCCTCCAATCCTCCGGAACCTCTCCCGTCTCCATCGACGATGCAAAGATCATCGCCAAAGGCTCCGCAATCTCCTCCCTCGCCTCCCACAGTAACCTGGGGTACATCCCATCCGGTCCCGGCGACTTACCAACCTTGATGCCATTCAATAGTTCCAACACATCCTCTTTCTTTATGTCCACATGCTCGATCCTTTCTGTCCACCGCAAACCAGCAGTACAACCACCCAGATCCCTTTCCACCGTGAATACCGAGGTAAAGTATTCATTAAGCAGCTCCGCCATTTCTAACGGTTCCGCACAAACTTTTCCCCCTTCACCTTTTAAGGGTCCTATGCCTTCACATCTCATCCTTTTACTCTTGACATATTTGTAGAAAGCCTTGGGATTCTCCTTAATCTTACCCGCCAAGGCCTTCTCATGACCCCTTCTCGCTCTCCTAATTTCCTTCTTAAGCTCCTTCCTACATCCCGTATACTCCTCTAAATCCTTAACACCTCCTAGCTCTCTGAACCTTCTGTACGCCTCTCTTTTCTTATTCACCAGGTTCATCACAACCTTCGTGCACCACGGTTCCCGTACCCTACCAACACCCCCCTGTCTCATCGGAACGTTGTCATGCAGAGCTCCAGACAAACATTCCTTGAAAATCCTCCACTTTCCTTCGGTACTTTTCCCCAAGAATGCCTCCTTCCAATTTACCCGTCTAATTTCCTCCCTGATGACACTGTATTTCCCTTTACTCCAGAGAAACACTTTCCTAGCCTGCCTGATCCTATCTCTTTCCAATGCTATCGTGAAGGAGATAGAATTATGATCGCTATCCCCAAGATGCTCACCCACCGAGAGATCCTCCACCTGTCCAGGTTCATTAGCCAGCACCAGATCAAGTACAGCCTCTCCTCTAGTAGGCTTATCCACATACTGTGTCAGGAAACTCTCCTGGACACACCTAACAAACTCCTCTCCATCCAAACCCCTAGCCCTAGGGATATTCCAATCTATGTTTGGGAAATTAAAATCTCCCATCACGACAACTCTGTTATTCCTACATCTCTCCAGGATCTGTTTCCCCATCTGCTCCTCAACATCTCTGTTACTATTGGGCGGCCTATAGAAAACACCCAGCAACGTTACCGACCCCTTCCTGTTCCTAACCTCCACCCACAGAGACTCCGTAGTCAATCCCCCCACGGCGTCCACCTTCTCTACAGCCGTGACACTATCCCTGATCAACAGTGCCACTCCCCCCCCTCTCTTGCCTCCCTCCCTGTCCTTCCTGAAACATCTAAAACCCGGCACCTGAAGCACCCAGTCCTGTCCCTGAGACATCCAAGTCTCCGTAATGGCCACCACATCACAATTCGAAGCAGCAATCCACGCTCTAAGCTCATCCACTTTATTCACTACACTCCTGGCATTAAAATAGACACATCTCAGACCTTCAGCCTGAGCACTTCCCTTCTCCATCACTCGTCTAACCTCCCTCTTACCCTGTTTACATTCCTTATCTATTTGCGAGCTAACCTCCTCGCTCTCAGTCCCCTCATTTCGATTCCCTCCCCCCAACCTTTCTAGTTTAAAGTCTCTCCAGTAGCCTTAGCCAACCTTCCCGCCAGGATATTGGTCCCCCTGGGATTCAAGTGCCACCCGTCTTTTTTAAACAGGTCACACCTGCCCCTAAAGAGGTCCCAATGATCCAAGTACCCAAATCCTTGTCCCTTGCTCCAGTCCCTCAGCCACGCATTCATTCTCCACCGATTCCTGTTCTCATTCTCCCGCGGCACAGGCAGCAATCCCGAGATTACTACCTTTGCATTCCTCTTTCTCAGCTGTCTACCTAACTCCCTATATTCTCTTTTCATGACCCCTTCCCTCTTCCTACCTATGTCAGCAGTACCTATATGCATCACGACCTTCGGCTCCTCTCCCTCCCCCTTCAGGATTTCTGGGACTCGACCAGAGACATCTCGGACCCCTGCACCAGGGAGGCAAACCACCATCCGAGAGTCCCGTCTGTGTCCACAAAAACGCCTATCTGACCCCCTCACCGTAGAGTCCCCAATTAGCACTACCCTCCTTTCTTTACCCTTTTGCACTACTGGGCCAGGCTCAGCTCCAGAGACACTGCCACCGCTGCTTCCCCCTGGTGGGCTGTCCACCCCAGTAGTACTCAGACAGGAGTACTTATTATTAAGGGGCACATCCACCGGGGTGCTCACCATCAACCGAGCTTTCTCCTTCCTCACTGTTACCCAGTTACCCTCCTCCCGTGGTCCCGGTGTGACCACCTGCCGATAGCTCCTGTCAATGACCTCCTCACTATCCCTAACCCGGCGAAGGTCCTCGAGCTGCAATTCCAGTTCCCTAACATGGTCCCTTAGGAACCGCAGCTCAACACACCCAGCACAGATATGGTCGTCCGGGAGGCTAGGAGCCTCCAGGACCTCCCACATCCTACATTGGGAACAACATACTGGCCTCACACTCATAATTGCCCCTTTAAACACACAGGGAAAAAAAAAGTGAGTGAAAATTTTAAACTTACCTTTCCTCCTTTAAATAATGTATCTTTGTATTGTGTGTATTTGAAATATGCTTAAGTTTAAGCTTAGTCTGTATTTTTATATTTGCATGGTAGGGACAGGTTAAAACATCAGTTAAGCTTCATGTTAAACAAAGGTGCCCGCAAGTCTGTAGGTTTAGTTTCACTTTAAACTTTGCCTGCATTGTAGCAAGTTTTTATGCCATAAAAGTAATTGCAGATTTTTTAAAAAAACAAAGCTGTTGCTTAGCAACTGGAAGCCCACAGTGAAAAGCAGAAGCCCTTGAGTTTCAGTTTGGAACCAGTTAACCAGAGGTAAGAAGCATTCTACAGACATTTCTGGAACAGACAGGACGAACTACAGGAACAGAAAGCAAGTCCTAAGCTAAAGAATCGAAAGTTCCAGAACATTAAAAAGGTCCCAGGAAGACTGTGAAGTCAAAGGGGCAAAGAAGAAGTTTATTTATCAGTCACAAGTAGGCTTGTATTCACACTGCAATGAAGTTACTGTGAAGATCCCCCAGTCACCACACTCCAGTGCCTGTTCGGGTACACTGAGCGAGAATTTAGCATGGCCAATACACCTAACCTGCACATCTTTGGACTGTGGGAGGAAACCGGAGCACCCAGAGGAAACCCACGCAGACACAGGGAGAACGTACAAATTCCACACAGGCAGTAACCCAAGCCGGGATTCGAACCTGGGTCCCTGGCACTGTGAGGCAGCAGTGCTAACCACTGTCCCACCGTGCCACCCATGAAGAAGATGCTATTCATAGAAATTAAAGCAAGGGGCAGAGAGAGGCTCCCAGTTAAACACAAGGCTACGAGGTGTATACCTGAGAGATGTCAGCGAGTGGGAAGCCAGACATCCATGGTGATCCTGAGATTGGTTGCAGCTTAATACAGCCTGTGAAGCACTGGTCTTCTGGTGGTGTGACTGGGTCCCTGAGAGATTGAGAGGCAGCTTGAATACACATGGTGATCCAGGGGAGAGGAATACCAAAAGGTGAGGTTGAAATCTTGGAGGTGGATCCGTGCTGAAGGCATCTGAGAGAAAGCATTGTCTGGGAGAAGATTCCAAAGTGGGTTCATCTAGAGTAGAGATTGGAAACCCTCATGTGGAAGTTTGAATCCCAGTGAGACCAGTCAGCTCACAGTTTGACAAACAACCGACGGGTTTTGATGGGAAATCCACAGAAGTTGTATTGGGTAACATTTGTCACTTGATTTGTGTGTCTGACCACAGTTTTCCTGTTGGTTTACATAGACTGTGCATGACTGAGAACATCAGAGCACAAGATATACCTTTTAACTTGTGTTCTCCTTACAAACCTGTATATATCTGTAAAAGTAAAGCTGGGGTGAAGGAATAGTGCTTTATATTTAATCTTTTCTTGGTTAATAAATGTTTTATACTTCTGTTAAAAGTTCATTGGCAGTCCTGTGATTGTTCATCTACATTTATAAACAAAACAATAATAGTTAGGATCTATCAATCCTGGGATCCGACATATCGCATCGTAACATCAGCTGGGATTGTAACAATAGCACTGTGGCCTCTGTGTCAGGCGGTTGTGGGTTCATGTCCTTTTTCAAAACTGAGGGATCACTGAACTGTCAGATGAGCCATTAAACTGAACCACTTTCAATCATCAGCGAACATCCCCACTTATGACCTTATGACGGAGGGTAGCTAAGTTATCAGTTTAAATATTAGTGTCACAAGTAGGCTTCCAATAAGACAGCAATGAAGTTACTGTGAAAATCCCCTAATCACCTGTTTGGGTACACGGAGGGAGAATTTTTAGCACAACCAACACCTCTTTCGGACTGTGGGAGGAAACCGGTGCATCCGGAGGAAACCCACGTAGACACGGGGAGAACGTGCAGACTCTGCACAGACAGTGACCCGAGCAATGAACCCGGGTCCCTGGCGCTGTGAGGCAGCAATGCTAACCACTGTGCCACCGTGCCGCCCCACGCAACAGAAAATAGTTTAGCCTACCCATAGGATCTCCTTCAGCCAGTGCTGGAATATTCTGGTGTTTAGATGGTTGGTGTCCCACAACCATCTTCCCTGTGCTAGTTATAACTCCAACCATCTGAGAGCCCACATCCCCCACTGCACCGCACCCCCGCACCACCCCCCTGCCCAGCACCACTACCCCCCAACCCTGCCCCCCACCCACACGTAGAGTTTCATTGCCTTCAGTTTTGTTTAATGCCACACTCAGTCGAATGTTGCCTTGATGGCAAGGGCAGTCACTTTCCCCTCACCATGGAATTCAACCCTTTGGACCTAGTCTGGAGCCATGTAGTCCTGGCAGAGTGCAAACTGAGCAGCAATGAGTGGTTTATGAGGGATTAAGTGTTGCTCGATCACACCGTTCCTTGGATGATGAATGAGAATGAGCTGCTTTATGTGGGCATAAGTTACCTGGGGAATTTTCCACAAGCTGGAAGGCAGACATCTATGGTGATCCTGAGATTGGTTGTAGCTTAATACAGTCTGTGAAGCACTGGTCTTCTGGTGGCGTGACTGGGTCCCTGGTTGTTGGCGGGGGGGGGGGAGGGGATGCCAGTGTGGTAGCTCTACTGAAACAGCTTGGCAGGAGGGGCAGCTAGTGCTGGGGCGCAGGTTTTTAGCAGCACAGCTCGGACACTGTCAGGGTCCATGGCTATGCTGTATCCAAAGCACTCAACACTTTCATGATATCACATGGAGTAAATTGCATTGGTGAAGAATGGCATTTATGATGTAGGGGAACTCAGGAAACGATCGAGAAGGATTGCCGCTCAATACTTCTGGCTGAAGATGGTTGCAAATATTTCAACCTTGGCCAAGATTCTCCGACCGTGTAAGCCCCATCACTGCCGCCAGCGAGAACGGAAAATTTGGCACTCAGCTAAAGTTGCATTCACTGCAGCGGGACTGGAGAATCCCAGCCAAGGGCGAGGATGGAGAATTCTGGCCCTGATCTTTTGCACTGACTTTCTGAACTTTGCCATCATTGAGGTAGGAGATATGGATGGAGCCCCTCTCGCCATCAGTTGTCACCACCATCTGTGGCAAAACTGTAGACCTGTGACTTGATCAATTATTTAAAACGCAAAATAAAGATTGAGAAAAAAGGATATGGAAAGAGCGCTAAAAGAAACAATTGGAAAAAATAAAAATACCAACTTTATTTAAATAAAGAAAATCTCCTTCATCCTTCACTACTGAAGGGATGAGAATTCATGCTTCAGAATTACATTTTCAGGGCCAGAGAGGTTGGTTTGGCTTAAATTATTCCATTACATATTCATATTGTCCTGAATGCACCAACCCAAACTTTTTCTGGTGTCTTTTGTGGGGAACTAATGAGCAAAAACATAAGTATTCACCATTGCATTGACTTCAGTGCCCAGACAATCAGCAAGCATTGATTTTGATTTGATTTGATTTGATTTATTATTGTCACATGTAATAGTATACAGTAAAAAAGTGTTGTTTCTTGCGCGCTATACAGACGAAGCATACCGTTCATAGAGAAGGAAAGGAGAGAGTGCAGAATGTAGTGTTACAGTCATAGCTAGGGTGTAGAGAAAGATCAACTTAATATGAAGTGGGTTCATTCAAAAGTCTGACGGCAGCAGAGAAGAAGCTGTTCTTGAGTCAGTTGGTACGTGACCTCTGACTTTTGTATCTTTTTCCCAATGGAAGAAGGTGGAAGAGAGAATGTCCAGGGGTCCGTGGAGTCCTTAATTCTGCTGGCTGCTTTGCCGAGGCAGCAGGAAGTGTAGATAGTCAATGGATGGGAGGTTGATTTGCGTGATGGATTGGGCTACATTCACAACCTTTTGTAGTTTTGTGAGGTCTTGGGCAGAGCAGGAGACATACCAAGCTGTGATGCAACCAGAAAGAATGCTTTCTATGGTGCATCTGTAAAAGTTGGTGAGAGTCGTAGCTAACATGCCAAATTTCCTTCTGAGAAAGTAGAGGCATGGGTGGGCTTTCTTAACGATAGTGTCAGCATGGGGGGAGCAGGACAGGTTGTTGGTGATCTGGACACTTAAAAACTTGAAGCTTTCGCCCATTTCTACTTCGTCCCCGCTGATGTATATCGTTTGGAAGAGGACAGTATCTCTGACAGCAACCTCTGTGTTTCCATTCTTAACTGGCCATATTGGCTATCTGTTTAACCCCATTATAACAGTGAGTACTCTTATCATTATTATCAAAGCAAAATCCAGGCCAACGTTACGAATGTGCCAGCAGGAAG
This sequence comes from Mustelus asterias, assembly GCF_964213995.1. Classification (NCBI taxonomy): domain Eukaryota; kingdom Metazoa; phylum Chordata; class Chondrichthyes; order Carcharhiniformes; family Triakidae; genus Mustelus; species Mustelus asterias. The sequence continues at coordinate 63,332,656 of NC_135818.1, read as the reverse complement.
TGATTTAGGAATGGATGTTTCAGCCGGGGTTAACCTGTTTCATCTCAGCTTTGCCATTTGGTAAACAAAGTAATTTCCAGGAGATAATTTTGGTATTTTGTGTTCGGATAATGAAGAAGGACCAATTGAAATCTATGAATAATAACATTGAGAATATAATGCTATGACAAGGTAACGCACCAAATCTATGCTATTAATTCCACAATAGCTGCAAACAAGATTTGGTCTAATTAGTGGTAGCTACGATTTATTAGTTTACATTAGCTTTAGTGATTTCTGCTGGGAGAATTGCATTGCACATGCAGTTTAAAGGGACGGCTAATGATTACTGTAGAGTTCAATGAGTTGACTACATATGGGAAGTTCTTTTTCTGTCAGTCTAGGGATACAATACTTTATCCCTCGGTAGCAAGTTGTTAACAGCATTCCCAGTCCCACGCTAGTTTTCACTGAATCAGCACATCAGCATTTGGATGCATTTGATACATAATTAGCAAACACCCGACATATGTTCCAGGGCAGCAAGTCAATCCATCTCTGCAGAAATGGGGAAGCAGGACTTGCATTTCTATAATGCCTTTCACAAAGTCAAGACGCCTCAAGGCTCTTTATGCCGATGGTGTATTTTTGAATTGCCATCATTGTAATGTAGGTTGCTTGTGCGTACTAACAAAAAGGACATGCATTTGCTCAATCTTTTCAGCAACAAAAGATGTTTACTTAAAAAAAAGCCACAGACAGCATGAAGACAATGTCATTTTGTTAGCAATGTAATGCTGGGATAGTGGAGAGGGGCAGTGGATGCAAACAAGTTTGAACCTTTGCAAAGTCAGCAGTACATCTAATATATTTAGAAAGAGATTTGATTTGATTTATTATTGTTACATGTATTAGTATACAGTGAAAAGTATTGTTTCTTGCGCACCATATAGACAAAGTATACAGTACATAGAGAAGGAAAGTAGAGAGTGCAGAATGTAGTGTTATAGCCATAAGCGATTGAGGGGGAGGTAATGGCTTAGTGGTATCATCGCTAATCTATTAATCCAGAAACTCAGTAATGTTCTGAGGACCCGGGTTCAAATCCCACGACGGCAATAGTGGAATTGAATTCAATGAAAAATATCTGGAATGTAAAATCTACTGACGACCATGAAACCGTTGTCGATTGTCATAAAAACCCATCTGGTTCACTAATGTCCTTTAGGGAAGGAAATCTGCCGTCCTTACCTGGTCTGGCCTACATGTGACTCCAGAGCGACAACAATGTGCTTGACTCTCAACTGCCCTCAGACAACTAGGAATGGGCAATAAATGCCGGCCAGCCAGCGACGGCCATGTCCCACAAATGAATAAAATAATGTTAGGGAGTTTAAAAGAGATAGAATGGAGTTTAAGAAGCATAGAATGAGAATAAAAGATAGAATTAGAAGGTGTGCTGGGCACAGCCTGCAAGAAGTCTCCTCTTGGCGCCATCTTGGGAAGGCAGGTAAAGGCAGAAACTGTTTCCAAGTTCCGCCTCATTGGAATACAGTTGATGAAATGGGAAATCTGGTGATTCTATGAGTACAACAAGCTGGCAGGAAAATATTTGGGTGGCATAGCACAGCTGAACCAGTGTGTTTGTGGGAGCAAGGTGAACGTTCTTCTTCCTCATGGCCTGACAAGGATTCCATCCATGTTTCAGACTGTTTTCAGAGCAGCCTCCAGCAAATTTCTTTGGGAACTTTTAGGGTAGAATTTTAAGGATGGTGACCGATCTGCCCTCCCCATTTCGAGAGTTGGCACCTAATGACTGATTCCGACTGCCATTAAACGTTGACTGGCATTGGGCAGGACCTCTGTCCACCCTTGGAAGGAGGTCCCACCTGTGAGAACTTTTGGCCAATCAGATTGGCTGACAGCTCCCTAACCCGGCCAGGCACAGCGCTGCAGTGGCCAAGAGCGGTACTGCAGTGCTCTGCCTGGAACAAAGTCTTGGGACTTTCGAATTGGTAAATCCCAGGGATTCTGGAGGACAGGAAGGTAGGGGACACCCCTGGGAAGGTGTCAAAGTGGGGGGGAGGGTGATCGTAGCATTGGGGGATAGGCCTGGGTGGGGAGGGGGACCTGGAACTCCAACATCCAGAGAGTTGAGTGCCCCAATGCTGAGGGGGCATAAGAGCGAGCCCCCATCCCCTGCCCTGAGATGGGGAAAAGTGTAAATGTCACTTTTCCATTCTACCCGCTAGCGTAAAAATTGAAAGTGGGTGCGATAAGGCCCGTAACGTGGCCACGTAAGGGCCTTAATCGGTGAATGGGCAGGTTTCCTGCCCAAGACCCTACCCACCCAAGCATGAAATTGCACCTGGGTCTGGGCAGGCGGGCTCCGAGGGAGAATCCCATCCATTCAATTTTTCATGGACTAGATTACCAGGGGCTTGAGTTATGGGCTTTAATTTGGACCACTGATGAGCACTTGAAATGCCACAGCGTACAAGACTATGGACCAAGTGCTGGAAAATGGGATTGGAAAAGATGGGTCCTTGATTGCTGGCACAGACATGATGGACTGAAGGGCCTCTCTTTGTGCTGTAAATCTCTATGACATGCCAGTGCACATTATTGTATAATTTATAACGCAGGGAGCAAAATGTAACATCGCAGTTTGTTGCCGTGCAGAATGGCTAATGGAGATTTAAATGTGCAAAAGCACGCTTCCTCGAGAAAATGACTGATTAGGTAGTTTTTCAACATGAATTCAATTGAAAGGTCTGCTTTTTCTGAAAGGCAACTGATTTCTCAGTAGTTAAACAGCAACAAATTTATCAAATTGTCTCTCCTCTGTACACATGTGTAATGATATAAATGAATAAGAATTTTGTTTCAATGTAATATTACAGGCACAGAGAAACTAGTGCAATTAGCTCATGTTATTCGTGCTTTGTCCTATTTTTCAACATTGCTTTTTGACAGGAGGTCTTGTGATTCAGTGGGTAGCGTTCAAGTCACACTCCAGTGCCGGAATTTTACCAGCACGCCTGCTCCAGAATCGGGGCAGGCGAGGCTCACAGAACAGAATTCTCCGTTGGCCTCGGGCAGGATTTTACGAGCCTCGCCCGAGCGAGGTCGTGAAATACCGGCCCAGGACTTGACAGGGAAGGAAGGTGTGTCCATAACGTGGCAAGACAGGTTGAGTGCCAACCCGAAAATCCTTCCGACACAGGCCAGGATGAGAATGGGAAGAGATTCCCCGTCAATCAGAAGAAATTGGAGCCTCTCCCATCATTGCCAATAGCTCCAGATGATGACATGCATGTCAAAGTGTATGTTGCTACAGCAACTCGGATCCCTTGGGGGTTCAGTTAGCTGGACAGTCTGTGTTGACCAGATCGTGGAAGGGATTCGATCCTCATTCCAGCTGGGATTCAGGCCCTGCTTCCTTGCCCTCCGCCAGGTGGAGGTAGCAGCATTTTGGTCTGGACAGAGAATGGAAGAAGAAGGTCGTTTTGTTTGGTTGGCTGCTGTCTTAACGCAATGGTCAGAGGTGGTGTCTACAAAATCAAGCTAGCCATGGACTTTGCCATATATTAGCGATACGAACAATCACCTTAAAATGGACACTCATGGTAGTGAAAATGCCGTATTCAGTGTCGCTAAATATGTTAATTTACAGGAGGTTCTCTTCATAGGACACTCAGCATTTATCGAAATATAGTTTGTGTATTAACACCTGACACATAAATGTTCCAGGCTGTATTGTGTTTCAGGGCTATTTCCTCATTTTCCTCCTACGTTGGAATGCCTATTGGTTTCTGCTCTTCATTCTCCATTATTAAGGCTCTTTGCAGAGACATGTCATGGGACATGAAGCGCATGATTATTATCTTGAAGGCCCCGAGGGGGCTGTATTGTCATGTTATGTTTAGATAACTGAAGCATTGCTGCAAGATGCCACGTAATGATCCACAGAGCTGTGCCTCTGCCGAAGGCTAGCTGAAGGGTACGTATATTTGTGGAAGGCAAGCTGTGTTGATGGACTCCGTGTAGACCTCTCACATTGTTGATTATACTGCGCTGTAGTGAGTGCTGTGAAGGTTTTGGCCCGGGATCTTGAATAAAGTCTCAGCCACCGACCTGATGTATTTGTGGGCAGCAAACTGGATGACATTAAAGATGGCGCAGTGTTAGCTGAAACGCAGATGGAAGTTCCAGCAATACTGGTACCAGAAGGAACCCGTTCTGAACAGGGAAATGAGAACCACCCAGAACTGGTGTTCCAGTAAAACTGCCGGTAGGCCAGGTGGCAGTGCCCGTAATCATAGAATCCCTACAGTGCAGAAGGAGGCCATTCGGCCCAATGGGTCTGCACCAACTCTCTGACTGAGCATCCCACCCAAGCCCACCCCCCCTGCCCTATTCCTGTAGGGCCCACATATTTACCCCTCTAATCCCCCTAACCTACACATTGTGGGACACTAAGGGGCAATTTAACATGGCCAATCCACCTAACCTGCACATAGAATCATAGAATCCCTACAGTGCAGAAGGAGGCCATTTGGCCCATTGAGTCTGTACTGACCACAATCCCACCCAGGCCCTCTTCCCACAACCCCACACATTTACCCTGTTAATCCCCCTGACACTAAGGGGCAATTTAGCATGGCCAATCAACCTAACCTGCACATCTTTGGACTGTGGGAGGAAATTGGAGCACCCGGAGGAAACCCACGCAGACACGGGGAGAAAGTGCGAACTCCACACAGACAGTGACCCGAGGCTGGAATTGAACCCGGGTCCCTAGCACTATGAGGCAGTTGTGCTAATCACTGTGCCACTATGTCATACATCTTTGGTCACTAAGGGTAATATTAGTGAGATAGCCCGTATTTATTTATTCGCCGGGGATTTCACAAATCGCCAATTTGTCCTCTGGCCTGGGACGTTTGTCCACTGCCCGCTCATTGAGCTGCAGACCACCCCAAGGTAGTGTGGCCAAGTGGTCTAAGGCGCTGGATTAAGGCTCCAGTCCCTGTGGCGGCATGGGTTCGAATGCCACCGCTGCCAGAATTGATTTCAGTTTTGGGGCAGCATGGTAGCACAGTGGTTAGCACTACTGCTTCACAGCGCCAGGAACCCGGGTTCGATTCCCGACTTGGGTCACTGTCTGTGTGGAGTTTGCACATTCTCCCCGTGTCTGCGTGGGTTTTCTCCGGGTGCTCCGGTTTCCTCCCACATTCTGAAAGACTTGCTGGTTGGGTGCATTGACCCGAACAGGCGCCGGAGTGTGGCAACTAGGGGAATTTCACAGTAACTTCATTGTAGTGTTAATGTAAGCCTTAGTTGTGACTAATAAATAAACTTTAACTTTATTGGTCCAAACTGGCTATTTTCCAGTGTATTTGCTGTTTTATTGCACTTATTTTCACTGTTTATTCGTTTCATTTATTGCTGCTGCTGCAGACTTGAGTATCAACTCAAATGTCAATAACGCCCCCCTTAATTCCAGTGTGTAATCTTGAAGATGGAAGTGCTCAATAATTATCTGTGATTCTGCAGATTTTCAGTTGAACAAAGCCCTCAGAATAAAAGCATGTATAAAGAATGTGCGAATTTTATTGAGAGAAATGAAAGTAGATCAACAATGACTTCATTCCTGGATAGAAACAGAAGGGAACGCATCGGCATGGTGGCACAGTGGTTAGCACCGCTGCCTCACAGTGCCAGAGACCTGGGTTCGATTCCCAGCTTGGGTCACTGTGCAGAGTTTGCACTGTCTCTCTATGTCTGTGTGGGTTTCCTCCGGGATGCTCCAGTTTCCTCGCACCGCCTAAAAGATGCGCTGGTTAGGTGCACTGGCCATGAAAAATTCTTCCTCAGTGTACCTGAACAAGTGCCAGAATGTGGCGACTAGGGGATTTCCACAGTAACTGCAGTGCAGTGTTAATGTAAACCTACTTGTGATACTAAAATATATACTGGCTCAATTTGGGCCAATTTAATTTTCCGGTTTAAGTCCATAATTTTCTTTGATTACATAACTGTTGAGCTTTGTTTGCTCCTTTGAGACATCATCCTCACTCAGGCACTTGTTCTTCAAATGATGAGCCAAACATACGGCAGGCAGGGAAAGAAGAGGGAAAACATAAGCAGTCTTATTTGAACCATCAATGTTGCAGGTCAACTGTATGGCAATTATGCCACAGGGAAGTAAAAACAGAAGTAGGTGACACAAGTGAATACAATCTAAGGGAATAGTGCTCACGAACAAGTACCTTTGACAGCATTCATCTTCCCTGGTGTGAGCCGTGTACCACTGCTGATGAAGTATAGGCAAATAGGGCCATATACGGAGCTGCCCCTGAGCGCGTCAGTGCCCCACACAGCAGACTCCGGGGACTTCACAAATAGCCAATTTGTCGCCTGGCCTGCAACGTTTGTCCACTGCCACTCATTGAGCTACAGACCACCCTGCAATTGAACCTGTCGGGGGGAAAAAGGAAGAACATATCGGTGATCTACTCTACACCAATGCAGACGATATCATCTCTGTGATATCCATTGCTTTTAAGAATGCTTTGTGTGTGAACTAGCACTCTGTTTATCTGGAACAGTGAGAAAAGCATTACTTCCCATTTATTGGAGTGTACAGCACCTCCACACGTGTGCCTGCCTCTACGATTGTGCCAAGGGATGTGGATTCTGTGCAGGTCTGGGAGGGGTTGTTGCTCTGAGAGGCATCACAGGCTATCGTAATCTTGGGAGTGATTGCTGGACTGCAACAGTTTTGGTTCAGGTCAGAAACTCCAAAGTGTTTTATGGAGCCCGCCTGGATCATAAGTTTTGCACTTTGAATTTGGCCAGGATAAGCATGATAGGTTTCACTTCAGGTTTGATTCAAATGACCCACTAAGAAGCTTTTATCAAACAAGTTCATTTAAGAATATGGTTGACATGTATGGAAAGAAAATTAGCAACATCTTTTATCAATTACAAACAAAAACGAAACAACCACAATAATGTATAACCCTTAATGAATAGATGAACTGTTCCAATCAAACCAATCCCATAAACAAAACCCTTCAAACAGGTTTAATACAGCACAGACTAATGCTCTCGTGATACTGGAATTGAGTCCTTTGGATGAAGTCTGCAGTTCTCTGAATAAAATCAGAACAGTTTTAAGTCAGAACAGTTACCCAAAACACCTGGGACTCTCGGCAAGCCAACAACAGCAAAATCTCCCTTTCAGAAAGACAGGACCTTGTTTTCAGATCGCCAGCAGAATTTCCAAAACCAGGGAGAGAGAGAAAACATTTATTTTCAGCTTGATGCCTCTTCTAAAACTCAAGCTAAACAGCAGCTCAAACTGAAGACAAAAGAGCTCCTGTCACCTGACCTGCCAACCAATGTTTTCTCCTAACAATGCAGAGTCATAAACATCCCAGTAAAAATAAACAAAGCCCCATTTAAACAGCAATAAGAGAACATCTTCAGTCAATTCGGTGCCAATGACATCAGCTAAGGCTGTGAACGATAGAGAACATGATTTTTTAAAAATACTCTTAAGGTACACTAACCTCGCACAACATAAAGCAAATAAAAAAGTTAAGCTTATTTGATTCCTCAGCAATGCAACAGCTAACCGTGCCACAAGGACTGCAGTTATCCAAATGCATATCACTCACATTGGAGGTGTTGAGAGATTGTTCCTGCAGCCTGCAGTTTATCCTCGTTTCTGGTGGCCTCTATTGAGGACAGAAGTCTCATTCATGTTTCCCCTTCGAGACATGCAGTTGGTGGGTGAAGTGACACTCAAAGGGTATCAGAGAATTATCTCCCAAGTGCTGCGTAAGTTTCTCCTCGTGCAAAATTTACCACTCATGATGGGAGTGTTTGAAAGCTCAATTTGAATTAGAAGATTCTGTTGTGTGTGATGCTAAGCCCTAAGGAGCAAGAGACAGTGCCCATGAAACCGTCAGAGGCAAAGGTGCAACTCAGGACTTAAATCATCAGGGAATAGCAGCTTTAGCTGGAAGTGGCTACATCAGCTGGAATGAGATTGCTTCTGTATCCCAAGAATGCTGAAGGATGGGGTGTTCTTTCATACACCATGGTACAGAACTGAAACAACGCAAAGAAACAACTCTATTGTTTTATTTGGCAAAATTGCAGAGCCACAGATTATCTTCACACCTCAATGTCATTGCCTTATGAGTGTAAAAAAACTATTGCTCAAATGCACTGCCCCATTTCGGGATCCGAAAACAGGACGTATCTGTGCATTTGCACAGGCATTTCTCCCAACATTCAGGCAGCCACGTTTGAAAAAGCTGTGACCACCTGTGTTAAAATAGAGTTTGGGGACATATTCTATGTTGCATACTTTCCAGGTCACGTGACACGTGTATAAGTGGTGTCTGTCTCTGTAAGACAATGCAGCAGAAGGGACTCAACTGATTTGAGGGGCCAATGGAAACTAAGAGTGAGTGATCACTCCCGAGGGTGGAGTCCTCTCTCAAGCAGAATCTTCTCACAGCCATGCAGAAACATGTATTTATTTATTAGTCACAAGTAGGCTTACATTAATACTGCAATGAAGCTACTGAAAAAATCTCCTAGTCGCTACACTCTAGCGCCTGTTCGGTTACACTAAGGGAGAATTTAGCACGGCTAATCCACCTAGCCTGCACATTTTTCACATCGTGGGAGGAAACCCACGCAGACATGGGGTGAAGATTCAAACTCCACACAGACAGTGACCCAAGCCGGGAATTGAACCCGAGTCCCTGGTGCTGGGAGGCAGCAGTGCTAACCACTGCACATGTATGGACTGGAGCTCTGCTCCAAGGCGGCCTCGAGCTGCAATTCCTGCACCAAGTTCTCTTATCAATATATACATTTCGTTCCTCACAAAGTCTGGAATCTCTTGACAACACCAGAGTACCACAACATAACAGCACTGAAGTGGGCCTATGTTTATTTTCCAGCACTTTTGAACGAACACTGAACTGTTCAGTCATTTGGGGGCTAGCATTCTATATCTATAATCACACGAAAGACAAGGATTCACTGGGCCAACCAGGTTATCCAGCACAATATTCCTAAAATGCATGGTGTGTGCAAGGATGAATGGTATCCTAAGGAATTGTAATGGAATTGAAACAAATAAATGTGATTGATGTCATCAATAAATGTGATCTCATCATGCCAGTATAACAGTAATATAAATACCTAGTCTGCATAAACTCTTAACGAGAAACAAGATTTGAAAATACAAAGATGTATCCATGCATGAAAACCTCGACTGACTTTGTCAGTAATGCATAATACAATAATCATTATTGCAACAAAAATATAAAAGATACAATCACCCATCGTACACCCTGACTGGAATTTTGTTGAGAAAATGTGCCAATTGCAAGGCAATATAAAGCTCCTGGTGGAAGTGGTGAGGGTGAAGGCCAGGGAGGGGTGAGACTGAGGGACGGAGAACTGGCCGTGCACACCCCGGGAGCCAGCGAGGACGGAGATTATGGTGCACAGCCAAATCTTCATTCACAGCAGTGGAACGTGTGAATCCCGGTTGCAAGCGAGGTCGGAGAATCCGGCCCATAGTGCTGGGAGTCGGTTGGGGACAGTGTGGAGCTAAGGGACAGGCAGGGAGCAATAGTGCCAGTGCTGCATTCTGAGGGCAAGTGGGTGGGTGGGGTAGGGAGCGATCTGGTAGGGTGGGGAAATTGGTTTGTACATGGGAGAGAGGGGAAATCCCCGCAACAAATACAGAAAATGCTGGAAAATCTTAACAGGTCTGACAGCATCTGTGGAGGGCCAATAGAACAAAGAACAAAGAAAGAACAAAGAAAATTACAGCACAGGAACAGGCCCTTCGGCCCTCCAAGCCTGCACCGACCATGCTGCTCGACTTAACTAAAACCCCCTACCTTTCCGGGGACCATATCCCTCTATTCCCATCCTATTCATGTACTTGTCAAGACGCCCCTTAAAAGTCACTACCGTATCCGCTTCCACTATCTCCCCCGGCAATGAGTTCCAGGCACCCACTACTCTCTGTGTAAAAAATCTGCCTCGTACATCTCCTTTAAACCTTGTCCCTCGCACCTTAAACCTATGCCCCCCAGTAATTGACCCTTGCACCCTGGGAAAAAGCTTCTGACTATCCACTCTGTCCATGCCTCTCATAATCTTGTAGACTTCTATCAGGTCTCCCCTCAACCTCCGTCGCACCAGTGAGAACAAACCAAGTTTCTCCAACTTCTCCTCATAGCTAATGCCCTCCATACAAGGCAACATCCTGGTAAATCTTTTCTGTACCCTCTCCAAAGCCTCCACATCCTTCTGGTAGTGTGGCGACCAGAATTGAACACTATATTCCAAGTGCGGCCTAACTAAGGTTCTATAAAGCTGCAACATGACTTGCCAATTTCTAAACTCAATACCCCGGCCGATGAAGGAAAGCATGCCTTTGCCTTCTTGACTACCTTCTCCACCTGCATTGCCACTTTCTGTGACCTGTGTACCTGTACACCCAGATCCTTTTGCCTATCAGTACTCTTAAGGGTTCTGCCATTTACTGTATATTTCCTATCTGTATTAGACCTTCCAAAATGCATTACCTCACATGTGTCCGGATTAAACTCCATCTGCCATCTCTCCGCCCAAGTCTCCAACTGATCTATATCCTGCTGTATCCTCTGATGATCCTCATCGCTATCCACAAATCCACCAATCTTTGTGTCGTCCGCAAACTTACTAATCAATCCAGTTACATTTTCCTCCAAATCATTTATATATATATTACAATATATAATAGGTGCAATTCTCCCAGCTCGCTGCGCTGCATTAACCTGCATTAATTTCCGAAAACTCCAGTACAATCTCCAGTTTATTAGCCGCTTCCACTAAAATTCAGTTGAGACCACTAAAGCACTAATTCAGGTCGGTTGATGGCAGTTCAGACTTCAACTGTCCCAAACCGCTTTCTCCTTCTGGGACGGAGTCAGAAGCATAAACACTGAAGATCCACGAAGTCTTTAATGGTAAACAGCATTGCTCTTTGAATTGTAGCTGGTTGATGACCTTCCTATCGGAAAGGCCTAACTGGAACACGGTCCTCCTGTATAACTGCAGCTTCCTAAGTCGCTGCTTGTCACCAAAAGCTGTGCCGTAAACAGCACGCCAGATGGGTCGCATAATAACTAGCTGGACAATAGTCCTTTGATGTCAGTGTACATCTCCGGAAACCCATCCCTGCTCATTCTCCTCATCCTGTAAAAACAAGGCACTGAATGTAATCCTCACTGTGCTGTGTATATAGAACAGGCTTGTGTCAAAATTAGATGATCCCTCTGGGAGTTCCTCTACAATGAATGCTGACTCAGCTCCAATTGCTCAACTATATTGGTGACAATAATGGCATCCACATACAGTGTGAACCCTCAACACAATTGCTGAATTACCACCCCCTCTTAAAGGTGACATTAATACTGGTATTAATGGGCTGAAGTCATGCTTTGACCGCATTGTATGCTTTATCACATGAAATACAATTCCCACTGCTTAGAAATACATCTCAGGGTATTGCACATTAGGGAAATTTGCATTCATTATGTTAGCAATGAAGTGGAGCGTACGATTGCGATAAATTATGGGGAGGCGACGGCCTCGTGGCATTATCACCAGGCTATTAATCCAGAAACTCAGCTAATGTTCCGGGGACCTGGGTTCGAATCCCACCACGGCTCAACTATATTGGCACCAATAATGGCATCCACATACAGTGTGAACACTCCACAAAACTGAATCTCCACCCACCCCCCCCCTCTCTCTTGAGGCGGCAATTATGCTGGTGTTAATGGGCTGAAGTCATGTTTTCACTGCATTAGTATGCAGTCAAGGTGGAATTTGAATTCAATTTTAAAAATCTGGAATTAAGAATCTACTGATGACCGTGAAACCATTGTCGACAAAAACCATTTGGTTCACTAATGTCCTTTAGGGAAGGAAAGCTGCCGCCCTTACCTGGTCTGGCCCACATGTGACTCCAGAGCCACAGAAATGAATTTGATTCTCAACTGCCCTTGGACAACTCGGGATGGGCAATAAATGCTCGCCAGCCAGCGATGCCTATGTCCCACAAATGAATAAAAAAAGTATACACCTTCAACAGCCACAACCATCTTCCTTTGTGCTAAGTATGACTCCAACCGGCAGCGAGGTTCCCATTAGACTTTATGTGGACAGGTCACCAAACCCTCCCTGTGATGGTGTAGAAACACTTCCAGGAACTCACTGGAACACCTCCCAAAACACCGCAGAGTACTTGCAAACACTGTACGCAGCACAATTACCTCACCTGCAAATCAGCCCTTTAAATAGCACAAGTACTGCACCCCTTAGGCAGCTGAATGTTTGATCTTTGGTGAGTGATGTGTGAATCCAATTAATGGACTTACATGGTCCAAATTTGGTAAACGTGCCTCACATCTGCCAATAGCGGTGTGTGATTTGAGACTAACATGCATTAGTGTTGCTCTTTAACCTGCAGGGGACGCCCAAAGTGAGCATCCTGCTCAAGGTGGGGGTGACACAAAGGCTTGGCTGGAAGGGTGTGGCAGCACAGCTCGTACCCCCAAGAGGGCGATGCACGTCTGTGGCGCTACCTCCAGTGGTGCTACTGATCCAAATTCCACATTCTCTTATCGCTGATGTGAGGGTGGAATTATTATCTGGTCACTCTACTCCCACACCATTTCTGCCCAGTGCCCAAACATAAACAACACCTCTACAAGAATGCCTTTCAGCAGCTGACAGCTTGGCGCAGTTTATGACTGATGCACACTCCCAGCAATTTAGAACGACAAACTGTTTAATGCCTTGGAAGGAAAATCAACTCATCTTCACGTTGATCCACCAAGGGTTAAATCCTTTGTAAAATGATGTTTATCACTAAGAGAAAAAGTAAATTTTGTCCAGACTAAACGATGAGTAAATGATCCATTTGTGCTGCTTACAGAATTGCACCATTGTTCTCGACTTAATTTACTTACCGTATATTTGGTCCAATGAATGACTGTTAAGCATTTTCATCATCAATCTCATTTTAAAAATCAATTATCAGTCATTCTGATTAATATTAAAAAGTATATTTGGTTTAAAGGTTAATAGCTAATGACACTATGAAGGTAACTGAGCTGAAAGTATAAAGCAATTGAGGTAATATCAGGAAAGGCACAGTTATTACCCTGCGAAGTTTCAATTATCTTATTTTAATTATGTATATAATTTCATTTTCAGTGCACCCAAGTCAATGACAGCAATATCTTAGCATCCTTTCATTGTAATCCTCACATTAATTCACTGGATGTGCAGAAAAATAAAATCTCCTTACCCGTGTTACTGGTGAAGTTACGGCATAGCTCCTGCAGACTGGTTCCAAGATTTCATCTAACGTCAATGTGCAGGGAATGCCCAAATCAAAGATGGAATGGGCAACGCAGTGGCACAGTGGTTAGCACTGAAACCACACAGTGCCAGGGTCCCAGGTTCAATTCCGGCCTTGGGTCACTGTCTGTGTGGAGTTTGCACATTCTCCTGTCTGTGTGGGTTTCCTCCCGGGTGCTCAGGTTTCCTCCCACAGTCCAAAGATGTGCGGGCTAGGTGGATTGGCCATGCTAAATTGATCCTAGTGTCAGGGGGATTAGCAGGGTAAATGCATGGGGCTGCGGGAATAGGGCCTGGGTGGGATTGTGGTTGGTACAGACTCAATGGGCTGAATGGCCTCCTTCTGTACTGTAGGGATTCTCTGATTTTATGAACAAGTGGATTCACTCATCATCTTTTCACGTTTTTAAAGTTTGGTTTCAGCTGTGATTGATGGGTTGGATTCAAGCCTCTGCTTCTTTGTAGCATTAAAGTCCTGTGTGACATGTGCAGTGCTCAATTGGTTTGATTAATCTGTGTTTGATTATGTCAGTCTGTCCTCTAATCTATGTATCTGCATTTGATTGTTTATGCTTGTGAGTGGAGCTCGGGAATTAATTAAACAGAGCATCTGCCAGAGAGAAGATTCAAGAAAAGATTCTGGCTGACACCATGGCCTTGGGTTTTACGGCTCTTCCCAACAGGCATGTATTCAGTGGTGGGGCATGTAAAATATGTTGGCTAGCTTACCACCTGCCCATCCACCCTCAAGCTGACCTGCTTAGTATTCTAGGTGGGTGAGTACAGAAATTGGCAGCCTGACTTCCATATTGAAATGAATAGAATCCTACAGTGCAGAAGAAGCTATTCGGCCCATCGAGTCTGCACTGAATACACTCCCACTCAGGTCCTATCCCCATAACCCCATACATTTATCCTAGCTAGTCCCCCTGACACTCGGGGGCAATTTAACATGGCCAATCCACCTAACCCATATATCTTTGGACTGTGGGAGGAAACCGGAACACCCGGAGGAAGCTCACGCAAACACGGGGAGAACGTGCAAACTCCATACAGACAGTGACCCGAGGCCGGAATTGAACCAGGGTCCCAGGCGCTGTGAGACAGCAGTGCTAACCACTGTGCCATTGTGCCAACAAGACTGATTAAGAGTAATTGACCCAAGAATAATTAAAGGTCAGTTAGGCTGGTCAGCAAGCCTATTGACCGGGATAACACACTGCCCATGCCATGTGTGAGGATGCAAGAGAGACTGGTCGGTTCATTTTTGTGGCCGAGATGAAAGATGATGGGAAGTGTGGGCACCTGATTCGGGGCATGCCCTGTGTGTATCAGGTGCTAGCCCTCTTCCTTCTTCGCCACCTTCCCTCCAAATGCTGACCCACCCCATCCTTCCTCTTCCCCTGGGCTTTAAGATTCCTTACCTCTCTGCAGCAGTCCTCACTATCTCTGTGCTCGTTCCTGCAGTCTTGGCAGTGCCCATTCCTGAGCTCCGACGCTGCCAGGGCACTGGAGCTGCCAGCCATTGAGATTGGCCAACAGCTCTTGAGAATGGGACTGCGGCCCACGGAGGGGCAGTGGCCCCACTGTCATCTCCTTTGGCCACCTGCAACATGTTATAGCTGCAGGGTGGACTTTCTCCTGCATGGTGACTGCTGGCCGACTTTACTTTCTATGGAAGTGAAGAGTCTGCCTCCCCTTACCCCCTGTAAAATCAGGCCCATGTGTGAATAGAAAATCCTGTAAGTCTGAGATACTTTAAAATATTGTAAATAAACCTGTTGTAGATTTGGAACTGGTGTCATCTCTGCAATGTTCTAAGATAATGTAGACACAGAGGATATACAATGACTCTGCGAATACATAATAAAATTGGTTTGAGCACTCTTAATCCAGTTAGTCGTGAGAAAATTGTCCCCCAACAATTGGCAGCCTTGCGTCAAGAGGCTGTGAGGATATCTGATACAGGAAGCTGTAAAGTGCTTCCTGACATTGTGTTTATGGTGGTCGGAGTTCTCCATTTCTGAGACTGCGCGTTGGCTGGTGGCTCCGGCGGCGCCTTTCCCGCTGGCCGGAATAGCAGGATCCCACGCCAGATTCTGCACTTGGAACCTCATTGATTATACATGAGCGAGTTCCTCTCCAAATCACCTGTAGCTGATTTGTCCGGCTGCCCTCAACTCGCGGGTTCAAAGGTTTGGGTTCCATATCAAAATGCCAGTCCAGCATACCCACATCATTCTCTCCAGACACCTGTCTTCACCAGACTGTTTAGAAAATCCAAAACCCAAAGGCAAAAGGCCAGCAACCTCAAGAAGAAGCCTGTTCCTCGATTCAACCACCCAAGCCCATCACCTGCCAGGTGCCCATGCCACACATGGACCTCTATACATAGAGTCATAAAGTCATAGAATCATAGAAGTTTACAGCATGGAAACAGGCCCTTTGCCCCAACTTGTTCACGCCGTCCTTTATTTTTAACCATGCTAGTCCCAATTGCCCGTGTTTGGCCCATGTCCCTCCATACCCATCCTACCCATGTAACTGCCTAAATGCTTTTTAAAAAAATTGTATCTGCCTCTATTACTACCTCTGGCACCTCGTTCCAGAGACTCACCACCCTCTGTGTGAAAAAATTGCCCCTCTGGATCCTTTTGTGTCTCTCTCCCCTCTCACCTTAAACATATGCCCTCTAGTTTTCGACACGCGCCTACCTTTGGGTAAAGGCGTTGACTATCTATTTTGACTACTCAGCCCCTCTGGAGTCTTTGTGCATCCTCTTTGAGTAAACAATGTGGTATCCGTTTGACCACCTTGTTTGTGAGCTACTGTGCAGCTTCCCTCCCATCGGCGTGCCCTTTGCCTGCCATTGTTCGCCATCCTCATCCACCTTCTTGCCCCTCTGCCAGCTATCATGCCCTCCCACCCTTTCACATTGCCCCCAGTCCTTGCACAGCTCTCCTTCCACATTGCCCCAGTGTCTTTGTCAATCCCCCGCCCTCACCTTACATCCCACCCTCAGTCTATTTAAGTGGAGGATCCATGTGTCCTGCAGCACAGTGCTGATCCATTAAGACCAGCTCAGTATGAAGCTGGAGGGCATGAACCCAGTCTGCCCCAGCAGAGTGGCATTCAGCACAATAGGAGTGGCGCAGCGCTGTGGGAGTTGGACCTTGTATGTTACACTCACCTCAAGGTCACTTGCATTGGGATACAGTGAAAAGTATTGTTTTTTGTGCGCTGTACAGACAAAACATACCGTTCATAGACTACATAGGGGAGAAGGAAAGGAGAGGGTGCAGAATGTAGTGTTACAGTCATGGCTAGGGTGTAGAGAAAGGTCGCTGGCAGCAATGCACTTCTCTCCTATGAGCTCAATGCCTTCTCTGCCCATTTTTGCAAGAGGTCAGTGAGAGGATGTCCTCCGTCCCAGAAGCCTCAGCTGAACTGATATCCGAGGTCACCATCGCAGATGTCAAATTGGCCTTCTTGAAAGTTAGCCTATGGAAAGCGACTGGCCTGGATGGGGTAGCCAGATGGGCACTCAGATCCTGTGCGGCCAGCTGGCGAGGGTTTTCGCAGACATCTTTAACGTCTCTTTACACCAATTAGAGGTCCCTATCTGCTTCAAGAAGATGACCATCATCCCTGTGCCAAAGAAAAGCCAGGCAGCGCGCCTTAATGACGACCGCCCGGTGGCTCTGACATCCATCATTATGAAGCGCTAGTGCAGCTCATGTTTTCTTCACACGGGTTTGAAGCCAATGTAACTTCGTGCAGGATTGGAAGGCCTGACCAGATTTCAGTGATCAACTGTTTGAATGAGCAGTCATGAGATGCAACAGGCATTTGTGCCACCTGGCAGCAGGAGAACCAACCTGCCATCAAGTCGCCTTTGGGAGAATTGCAAACCGTTATTACACCGGTGGTATTGTGGCTTTTCGGCTCCCGCTGGATTCTCCATTCCCATCCGACACCATGAGCGGGATGGGAGATTTCCATCCAGGATATTTCTGAGACACAGCAGAGGGAGCCTAACCCTGCTAACCTTGTTGAAGTTGTACAAGACATTGGTAAGACCACACTTTGAATACTGTGTACAGTTCTGGTCACCCTAATATAGAAAGGATATTATTAAACAAGGTGTGCGGCAAAGATTTACTCGGATGCCACCGGGACTTGATGGTTTGAGTTATAAGGAGAGGCTGGATAGACTGGGACTTTTTTCTCTGGAGCGCAGGAAACTTAGAGGTGATCTTATAGAGGTCTATAAAATAATGAGGGGCATAGATCAGTTAGATAGTTAACACCTTTTCCCAAAGGTTGGAGAGTCTAAAACTAGAGGGCATAGGTTTAAGGTGAGGGGAGAGATACAAAAGGGTTCAGGGGGGTAATTTTTTCACACAGAGAGTGGTGAGTGTCTGGAACAAGCTGCCAGATATAGGAGTAAAGGCGGGTACAATTTTGTCTTCTAAAAAGCATTTAGTCAGTTACATGGGTAAGATGGGTATAGAGGGATATGGGCCAAACGTGGGCAATTGGGACAAGTTTAGTGGTTAAAAAGATGGCAAGGACAAGTTGGGCCAAAAGGCTTGTTTCCATGCTGTAAACCTCTATGACTCTGTAATGGTCAATGCTATGTGTATCTGGAGATCACTGGATGTGAAGATTGGGTACTGTTGGGGATAAGGGAATAAAAATGACAAAGGTTGAGGTTTTGATATAATTACATTGTGAGGTTTAAGAATCAATAATTAATAAGAAAATGATAGAAAAAAATGGTTATAGGTTCCTTTGTTACAGAAAACCAGCTTCTTCTGTGTTACAAAGGTTAGCACTTTAAGGTCAGCAGAATTTCGAAGAGCAAGAAGTATGCAAGCTGACCTTTTTTAGTGATAATGAAATTTTGGAGACAGACAGCAAGGGATAGTGGGGATAGACATACCAAGATCAGTTAGAAGTCTCTGCAATATGGACAAGGTTAACCGTGAAGAATACAAGATGTGTTTGTTTTGGTAAAACCCCTATGGATGTGAAATTGCCAGCCATTCACGCCACGCTCCCGCTGCAGCGAGGTGGGAGAATTTGGCGCCCAGCCAAATCTCCCTTCACTGCAGCATGAATCTCGCAAGAGTGAATGGCCGTAACATTCTGGCTGACATAGCATTCTCCCTCCACATGCTCAAATAAAATAATCCTAAACTATTCTGGGTCTCCTGTGACTAACTCGTAAGGAATCAGTGATAACAGTACTAAAAATGGAATAATTACACTTTCGAAAACTTATGTCACCTGCCTTAAAAACTTAAGTAATCAGCAAGGAACATATGGAAAAAGCTGACAGAGAAAGCTCAAAGATAAAATAATTAATTATAATTCTTCTTCACTGTTTATTTTTAATTATGTTGTGATAATGAACTTGTTTTTCTAGATTTTGTTGAAGCTCAGGTGATTTTCGAGGTAAGAGAGGTTGTTCCATGTGTGCTGGACAAATAATGGGTCCATATCATAGAAACCCTACAGTGCAGAAGGAGGCCATTCGGCCCATCGAGTCTGCACCAACCACAATCCCACCCAGGCTCTACCCCCACATATTTTACCCGCTAATCCCTCTAACCTACACATCCCAGGACTCTAAGGGGCAATTTTTTAAACCTGGCCAATCAACCTAACCCACACATCTTTGGACTGTGGGAGGAAACCGGAGCACCCAGAGGAAACCCACGCAGACACGAGGAGAATGTGCAAACTCCACACAGACAGTGACCCGAGCCGGGAATCGAACCCGGGACCCTGGAGCTGTGAAGCAGCAGTGCTAACCACTGTGCTACCGTGCCGCATATAAACTATCTAATAATAATTAATGCCATTCAAATAAGAGAAATAACCAGGGTGAGAACCTGTTAAATGCAATGAATCACGATGACTTCTTCTCTGTAGATGTGATACATGAAGCAGAGAATGACAATCTACAAGCCTGGATTCCTCTGAAGCATCAGCCAATGTGTCGTTACCTGTCATCAATTCTATAAAATGCAGAAAACGTCAAATTGAAAGCAGTCGGCCGAGTGTTGTGGTTGTGAATGGATTCGACCCTGTAGTGGATGTGTTAAGTCTTAAAGCAGTGGCGGAAGAATTCAAAGATACTTGCATGGACGGTCCCTTTATACCAAAGGCATTAACAATTAGTGCACAAAATTAAAGTTGACCATTGGACAAAAATGTACTGCTAATACTGATAATTGGCACGGTGGCATAGTGGTTAGCACTGCTGCCTCACAGCGCCGGGGACACGGGTTCGATTCCCAGCTTGGGTCAGATTCTGTGTGGAGTCTGCACGTTCTCTCCATGTCTGCATGGGTTTCGTCCCATAGTCCGAAAGACATGCTGGTTAGGTGCATTGGCCATGCTAAATTCTCCCTCAGTGTATGCAGACAGGCACCGGAGTGTGGTGACTAGGGGACTTTCACAGTAATTTCATTTGCAGTGTTAATGTAAGCCTTGTGACACTAATAAATAAACTTAAACTGAAATAGCTGTGCATATGTAGATGCACTTCAGCAAAACTGGTTGATAAGCAACCTGTAACACATCATTTGTACATGTAACCAAATACAGTTATAAATGTGTAAATAGTGAGTTGCCCATTACCCTCTCAGGCAACATATATCCCCTAGCCACTGCTTGTGCTTCAGAGCTGTCTACCTGTAGAGCATGTAGATGCGATTAGTAGTCTGTGCTCTTAGTCACAGCTCACCTTTTAGTAAAAGCCACGAGGATTAAACAAAAATACCACACACTTGCCACTGATAATGTCTGGCTAATTAAATGGAATTGGAGAGATTACTTTAAAGGTTAAGTTTGGATTATCTTGAGAAGTACTTTGGAACTAAATGAGGAAAGATATTAAGGCCACGCGTACCTCTAACATGTTACATTTGTAAATGACTCTGAGATAAAGTGCGATTAGATTGGTCATACACACTCATTTCTGAGAGAGGCAAAAAATACCCAGTACTAAAATAAGTCAAAACATCCTTCTTGTTAGTAGTTATGGTGATCCTTTGTGGGGTGAATGCTTTGAACGGACTCTGCAATTTATTGTAATGCAAAGAAAGCAACAGGGACTAGCTTTTTAGAGAAACAATGAAAAGTGACAATGCTTTCAAAAGTATTCAACAGTTGTGAAGATTTCTGAGTTTTGTTGGATCTCTCTAACTATAAAGTTTTAAAGTTTAAAGTTTTTAAGTTTATTTATCCGTGTCACAAGTAGGCTTACATTAACACTGCAATGAAGTTACTGTGAAAATCCCCTCGTCACCACACTCCAGGGCCTGTTTGGGTACACTGAGGGAGAATTTAGCATGGCCAATGCACCTAACCAGTGGACTGTGGGAGGAAACCGGAGCACCCGGAGGAAACCCATGCAGACACAGGGAGAATGTGCAGACTCCACACAGATAGTGACCCAAGCCGGGAATTGAACCCAGGTCCCTGGCGCTGGGAGGCAGCAACGCTAACCACTGGGCCACCGTGCCGCCTATTTGCATCAGAATTTTGAGAGTTTTCAATGTATTATCAGAAATTCACAACAGTTCTGTTTAAATATTTAAAGATTTATAGGCCGTAATTCTATGACCGTTCATGCCAGCGGGATTCTCCAGTCCTGCCAACAGCAGACCTGTGCCCGCGGGTTTCGCAATGGCATGGGGTGACATCAGTGGGAAATCGCATTGACAGCAGCGGGACCAGAGAATCCCACTGCCAGCGAACAGTCTTCCAAAGTCGGGAAACATGCGGCTGGGAGGCTGGAGAATCTCACCATTGGAGTCCCATAATGTTTTGAGTTCTCAGTCAGTTAAATGAATTGAGATTGAACAAAGATGTCACAGAGCGGCTGCAGAACATTCTTTTGGGGGAGGGTGAACTGCCAGAGGTCAGGGTCCACATTGGGACCTATAACAGAGGTGGGAGAAGGGATGATGTCTCCAAAGCAGATTTCAGGGAGTTGAGAAGGGAATTGAACAGCAAGACCTCAAGAACAGTAATCTCAGGAGAGGCGATGGCCGAGTGGTATTATCGCTATGTTATTAATCCAGAAACTGAGCTAATATTCTGGGGACACGGTACAAATCCCACTACGGCAGATGGTGGAATTTCAATTCAATGAAAAAAATCTGGAATTAAGAATCTATTGATGATCATGAAACCATTGTCAATTGTTGAAAAAACCCACCTGGTTCACCAATGTCCTTTAGGGAAGGAAATCTGCCAACCTTATCTGGTCTGGTCCACATGTGACTCCATAGAACATAGAACAGGACAGCACAGAACAGGCCCTTCGGCCCACGATGTTGTGCCGAGCTTTATCTGAAACCAAGATCAAGCTATCCCACTCCCTATCATCCTGGTGTGCTCCATGTGCCTATCCAATAACCGCTTAAATGTTCCTAAAGTGTCTGACTCCACTATCACTGCAGGCAGTCCATTCCACACCCCAACCACTCTCTGCGTAAAGAACCTACCTTTGATATCCTTCCTGTATCTCCCACCACAAACCCTATAGTTATGCCCCCTTGTAATAGCTCCATCCACCCGAGGAAATAGTCTTTGAACGTTCACTCTATCTATCCCCTTCATCATTTTATAAACCTCTATTAAGTCTCCCCTCAGCCTCCTCCGCTCCAGAGAGAACAGCCCCAGCTCCCGCAACCTTTCCTCATAAGACCTACCCTCCAAACCAGGCAGCATCCTGGTAAATCTCCTCTGCACTCTTTCCAGCGCTTCCACATCCTTCCTATAGTGAGGTGACCAGAACTGCACACAATACTCCAAATGTGGTCTCACCAAGGTCCTGTACAGTTGCAGCATAACCCCACGGCTCTTAAACTCCAACCCCCTGTTAATAAAAGCTAACACACTATAGGCCTTCTTCACAGCTCTATCCACTTGAGTGGCAACCTTTAGAGATCTGTGGATATGAACCCCAAGATCTCTCTGTTCCTCCACAGTCTTCAGAACCCTACCTTTGACCCTGTAATCCACATTTAAATTAGTCCTACCAAAATGAATCACCTCACATTTATCAGGGTTAAACTCCATTTGCCATTTTTCAGCCCAGCTTTGCATCCTATCTATGTCTCTTTGCAGCCTACAACAGCCCTCCACCTCATCCACTACTCCACCAATCTTGGTGTCATCAGCAAATTTACTGATCCACCCTTCAGCCCCCTCCTCTAAGTCATTAATAAAAATCACAAAGAGCAGAGGACCAAGCACTGATCCCTGCGGCACTCCGCTAGCAACCTGCCTCCAATCTGAAAATTTTCCATCGACCACCACCCTCTGTCTTCGATCAGACAGCCAGTTACCTATCCAATCGGCCAACTTTCCCTCTATCCCACACCTCCTCACTTTCATCATAAGCCGACCATGGGGGACCTTATCAAACGCCTTACTAAAATCCATGTATATGACATCAACTGCCCTACCTTCATCAACACACTTAGTTACCTCCTCAAAAAATTCTATCAAATTTGTGAGGCACGTCTTGCCCTTCACGAATCTGTGCTGACTATCCCAGATTAATCCGCATCTTTCTAAATGGTCGTAAATCTAATCTCTAAGGACCTTTTCCATCAATTTACCAACCACCGAAGTAAGACTAACCGGTCTATAATTACCAGAGCCACAGCAATGTGGTTGACTCTCAACTGCTCTCCAAGGGCAACTAGGGATGGACAATAAATACTGGCCAGCCAGCAACGCCCATGTCCCACAAATGAATAAAAAAAAACTTCCAGTGCCACATGCTAATAGGAAAATGGAGCAGTGTGGTTGGAGAAATGGAGTAAGGGAGAAGGCTTTAGATTTCTGAGCTATTGGGACTGGTCCTGGGCAAGGAGGAAACTTTGCAAGGAGAACAGTTTACACCTTAACAGACTGGGACAAATGTCCTCATGTCAATGTTTGCCAGTGCTGTTGGAGAGGGTTTAAAATAGATGGGAAGGCAGATGGGAACCAGAGGGAAAATTCAGAGAAAACAGGAGAGTAACTGGCAGTGGGAAGTAGAGAAGTAGCAAATGGCATGTTGGCCTTCATAGCGAGAGGATTTGAGTAAAGGGATAGGGATGTTTTGCTGCAATTATGTAAAGTGTTGCTGAGGCCACACCTGGAGCACTGTATGCAGTTTTGGTGTTCTTATCTGAGGAAGGATGTCCTTGTTACAAAGAGAGTACAGCGCTACTTTACCAGGCTGATTCCTGGGATGGCAGGTCTGTCATATGAGGAGAGATTAAGTCAGTTAGGATTATGTTCACTGGAGTTTAGAAGAATGAGAGGGGATCTCATTGAAACTTATAAAATTCTAACAGGGTTAGACAAGGTAGATTCAGAAAGAATGTTCCCAATGGTGGGTAAGTCCAGAACTAGGGGTCATAGTTTGAGGATAAGGGGTAAATCTTTTAAAACTGAGGTGAGGAGAAATTTCTTCACCCAGAGAGTTGTGAATGTGTGGAATTCACTACCACAGAATGTAGTTGAGGCCAAAATGCTGTGTGATTTCAAGAAGAAATTAGATATAGCTTTTGGGGCTAAAGGGATCAAGGGATACGGGAAGGGGAGATCAAGATATTGAATTTTATGATCAGCCATGATCAAAATGAATGGCAGAGCAAGCTCGAAGGGCCGAATGGCCTATTCCTGCTTCTAATTTCTAAGTATTAACTAATAAGGAGGATACATCAGAGAGTATTATCAATGGAAATAGAATTTTTGGAGAGTTTGACAGAGCGAGAGTGGTCAATCTTCACCATGTATTATCACATTGTGGTGATGGTGAAGCTCGTGTGCCTCAGGGTTCCTGGGAGCTGTACCAACAGGGTTTGGCCCCTGACGGGTTTAACCATGTCTGACAGGTTTCAAGTGAAGGGCCAGACTAACTCAGCACCTGGTCCTCCAGCTTGGGAGTTGGGTGCGGTGCCAAGTACTCCACCCTGTAAAACACCATCGAGGGACCCAAGAGGGAACCCCAGCTGACATGTTGGCAATATGACAGCTTCTGAAAGCCCAGCCAGGGGAGTCAGGAGCTTGATGAGACATTTTCTGGGGCCCAGACAACATCTTGGAGCATGGAACATCTGCACCATGTGTAAAATAAGTGGGAAAGCAGGCAGTGAAGGGGAGATAAAGATCTTACAGATGGATACAGATAGGCAAGGTGAATGTGCCAAAATTTGACAGATAGAGTTTAATGTGGATAAATGTGAGGTTATCAATTTTGGCCAAAAAAAGAAAGGCAAATTATTATCTAAATGGAAAGCAGATTCAAAATGCATCCAGGCAGAGGAATCTGGGTGTCGATGTTCATGAATCGCAGGAAGTTGGTATGCAGGTACAGCATGTAATAAAAAAGGCAAATGGAATGTTAGTATTTATTGCAAAAGGACTGGAATATAAAAGTAGAGAAGTGTTGGTGCAATTACACAGGGTGTTGGTGGGACCACATCTGGAGCATTGTGTCCAGTTTTGGTCTCCTTATTTGAGGAAAGATGTGGTGGCATTGGAGGCAGTTCAGAGGAGGTTCACCAGATTGATTCCGGGGATGGAAGGGTTGACGTATGAGGAGAGATTAAACAGTTTGGGCTCATACTCGCTGGAGTTTAAAAGGTTGAGAGGGGATCTGATCGAGGTATATAAAATACTAGAAGGGATTGATAAAGCAAACTTAGACCAAATGTTACCCCTTGTGGGGCAATCTAGAGCAAGAGGTCATGGGTATAGTTTGAAAGGGGGTAGATATAAAACTGGGATGAGGAGAAACCACTTCTCACAGACGGTGGTGAATTTGTGGAACTCGCTGCCCCACAACACGGTGGAGTCTGAATCATTGAATGGTTTCAAGAGGGAGATAGATAGACTTTTGATAAAAAATGAGTTAAAGGTATATGGGGAACAGGTGAGGAGGTGGATCTGAGACCAGGGAGAGATCAGCCATGATCTGATTGAATGGTGGAGCAGACTCGAAGGGCTGAACTTGCTTACTTTTGCTCTTAATTTCTATGTTCCTATGTATGAAACATCAAAGACAGCACAAGTTAACAGAGTGATGCAGAGGTACAACTAGGATGACCTTGGTATCTGTGGGTGGAGATGGACTGGTTCAGGATACAAGGTGACAAGCGAGACTCAGCCATCTTTTTCTCGTGTTGAGATGACACACATGCCAGTAACGTAGTTCAAATAGTGAGCAAGGACAAAGCCAAGTCTCTCAGAATGGGAAACTATCCATTTTCTGGGCTGGGCTGAGCAAGGTTTGGCACCAAATACTGCAAACTCTCCATCCTGCAGCGCTCTGCACCTACCAACCAGGCAGAGGAGGAGCTAAAGGATGAGCAACTAAAACAAGCTGCATCAAAAGGTCCCACAACATGACAAGCTCTTGATTATGGGAGACATGAACGCAACGGTTGGACAGATAACACCAATTGTGAAAGAGATATGGGCCATCATGGTTGTGGCAACATCAATGGCAATAGAGAAAGGCTGGTCAACTTCTGCCTAAACAATAACTGCATCACTGGAGGCACAACCTTCCCTCGCAAATACACCCATAAGCTGACATGGAGATCCCCAGATGGTCACACTGTCAACCACATTTAGCACATCATCCTCAGCAGCAGCAGGTGTCTCTACACCATGTCAAGGTCCTTCGTGGGGCAGATATCAAGAGTGAACACTCTCTGGTGATAGCTAAGGTTAAACTGAATTTGCGGCTAACCGTCCCAAACACCAACGGCGACACATCTTTGGCATTGCCAAGCTTAGATCTCCTGATGTGAAGTATGTTCTATCATTGAGCTCAGGAATGGCTTTGGGAGACTAGCCAATGGTGGTGAAGAAGATCAAGCCACATTTGAAAAGAAGTGGAGGAACATCTAGGAAGCATTACTGAAGCAGTCAAGAAGGTCATTGGATTCAGGGAAAAGAAGGACAAGAAGTGGTTAACAACAGAGACGTGGAAGAAGATTGAAGAAAAAAGACTTCAGGGAAAGCTGCTCTCAGTCACCAAGATGAATGAACAGGCTGAAGAACCATATAAGACCAAAGGCAGTGAAGTAAAGAAGAGCGCTAGAAGAGAGAAGACGGTCTTTGGTGAGTAATTGAGGCAAAACAAGCTGCAGAGAGAACTGCAAACAGTACACAAGATCAGAAACAGCTCTGTGGATAAGACACTAATCACACCATGACAGTCAAGGACAAAGGAAGTGTGATAACAACAGAGAGAGAGCAAGTTGCAAGATGAGTTCAGCACTTTGAAGAGGTTCTTAACCGGCCTAAGCGTGGTGATCCAGCTAATCCACCATGTTCTGGTGACATTGTTGGTCCTGACACCAGCCCACCCATTGAAGCAGAAATACATGTGGCCATCAAGGCCATAAAAACATGGCAAATCCCCTGGAATTGACTCTCTGCAGACAGAGATGTTGAAAGCAGATGTGAATATGTCTGCCAGGGTGCTCACTGATCTCTACCGCTAGATATGGGAAAAATAAATCATACCACAAGATTGGAGTGAAGGTCTCATTTTCAAACTGCCAATGAAAGGAGACCTCAGCAACTGTGACAGCTGTCAAGGAACTATATTCCTTTCCACCCCCCAGTAAAATCCGCTGCAGAATTCTCCTCAAGCAAGAACAACCAGGGTCCGACAAGGGCAGAGGATGTGTCGATCAGATGTTTTCTCTGTGTAACATCACAGAGCAACGCTTCGAATGGAACGCACCCTAAAGTTAAAGTTTATTTATTAGTCAAAAGTAATGCTTACATTAACACTACAATGAAGTTACTGTAAAATTCCCCTCGTTGCCACACTCCGGTACCTATTCGGGTCAATGTACCTAACCTTTACATAATCTTCCTCAACTTCAAGGAGGCGTTTGACGGTGTTTGCTGTGAGAGCTTGTGAAAGGTTCTCAGAGTCTCACAATTCCGCCCAAGATTGCTAATCTCATTGGGAAATTCTGAGCACAATATCATCCTCACCAATACATTGAGTGGTTTGAAGTGAAGCCCAGAGTGTGACAGGGCTGCATCCTCTCATCTATTGTATTTCTCATCACCATCGATTGGACCAACATCAGACCATCCCAGAGGAATTCAGTGGACCCTGTTTTCATATTTGGAGGACTTTGCTGCCATCTCTTCCAAATAGGCCCACCTCCAAGAGAAGTTTGACAGACACAGCATGGATGCAAAACAGACTGGTCTGCATATCAACAAGCAGAAAACACAAATCAGCATCAGGGGAGGTGGTTGCAGAATGGTATTGTCGTTGGGCTAGCAATCCAGAAACCCAGTGTAACGCTCTTGGGACCTGGGTTCAAATCCCATCATAGCAAATGGTGAAATTTGAATTCAATAAAAAATTGGAATTAAAAATCTAATGATGACCATGAAACCATTGTCAATTGTCATAAAAACTCACCTGGTTCCCTCATGTCCTTTCAGGAAAGGGATCTGCTGCCCTTACCTGGTCTGGCCTACATGTGGCTCCAGATCCACAGCAATGTTGTTGACTCTTAAAATGCTCTGAGGAATGGGCAATAAATGCTGGTCCAGTCAGCGACGCCCACTTCTCATGAATGAACAAATTTAAAAAATCAACCCATCAGCAGCACCTCCAGTTACCGTGGTGGAGAGGAGTTGGAGAATGTCGAGGACTTCACTTACCTTGGGACCTTTATCAGCAATGGCAATAGTGATAAAAAAGACATCGGGGTGGGTGGGCTTGGGCCCAGGTAAAATGCTCTTTTGGATAGTTGGTACAGATTCAATGGGCTGAATGGCCTCTTTCTGCACTTTAGGGATTCTAAGGTTCTGTAGGGATTCTAAGGTTAGTGAAGATGGGCACGGCCAAGGTCAGTGCGGTTCATAATGCCTACATGAGTGCTGTAACATCTACTGGTCAAATAAAATTTCCAGTGAGGACACTTACAAGAAAATTGGCTGCCACAGCATTGTCCTTGAGATCAAGAAGTATCGGGTAACATGGCTCGGAGACGTGCGAAGAATGTCCTAAAAGTGAATATTGAAGATAGCTCTAAGATGGATACCACTTGGGAAACATAAATGTGGCACAAGCAACGTGGCATGGGACAGTGGTGACTGAACTGTTCATATGAGCCACGTCACAAGCCATAGCACCTGGCCTTATGTCCCACCTGGGACTAGGAGGATGAGGCGAGGAGAGTGGGCAATTAGTCATTAGATGGGGCCGCAGTAAGTGGCAAAGTAAAATAAGTCTAAATCAGGATTAATATACATGAGTGTGAATGCACAGAGTGTGGTTAATAAGACTGATGAACTACAGACACAGGCTGACAAACTGAACTATGACATTATTACTATAACGGCGACCTGGCTGAAAGAGGGCAGGACTGGCATTAAATATTTCTGGGTACAAGGTACTTAGGAGAGACAGGAAAGAAAGAAAAGTGTGGGAGATTGGGGGAAGTGGGGTAGTAGCAGTATTGACTAAAGATGGTATTACAGTACTGGAGAAAGAGGAAGTCCTGTGGGGATTAAGGGTGGAATCTCTCTGGCTAGAGGTAAGGAATGAAAAAGGTGCAATAACATCGATTGGTGAAACGTATAGAACAGCAACTAGTGGAAAGGGTGTAGAGAAACAAATTTGCAAAGAAATTACAGAGAGGTGCAAGAATTATAGAGTAATTATAATGGTGAACTTCAATTATCCAAATGCAGACTGGGATAGGAAGAGTGCAAAGGGACAAGAGGAGCGAGAGTTACTGGAATGTGGTTAAGATAATTTTGCGTAGAAGTATGTTTCAAGTCCAATGGGAGTGCAGACTCTGTTGGACCTGATTCTTGGGAATGAGTTGGCCCAACTGGATCAAATTTCAGTGGGAGAACATTTATGGGACAGTGACCATTGTATCAGAGATTGGCTCTGGAAAAGGACAAGGGACAATCCAGGGCAGGGATAATTGGGGGAAAGCCAACTTCGATGTGATGAGATTGAATCTAAGTTGAGTGAGTTGTAATCAAATGTTGGCGGAATAGACGGTGGCTGAACTATGGCCCACCTTCAAAGAAAAAGTCTTGCAGGCAATGTCAAGGTTTATTCCCTTGTAGGGGGAAAGATAGGTCTAATAAATCCAGAGCACCCTGGATGGTGAGATAGATAGAGGTGAAAATGAAAAGAAAGAAGTGTGTGTTCAACAGAAAATATAATAGAGAACAGGCTGAATTTAGAAGGACCAGAGAGAAAGTGAAAAAACTAATAAGAAAAGCAAGAAGAGAGCATGAAAAGAACATGGCAGCCAACATAAAAGGGAATCCCAAGATCTTCTATAAACGTATAAAGGTGAAAAAAGAAAGAGTAGGGCCAGTTAGGGAAAAAAATGGAGGCTTGCTTTGGAGGCAGATGAAATAGCGGAGGTATTAAATAACTACTTTGTTTCTGTCTTTGCAGAGAGGATGCTATCCAGGCTAAGGTGAGAGAAGAGTTGAGGGTTAAGAGTTGAAAAGATGAAGAGTCATCCAGACTTGAAATGTTGGCTCTGTTCTCTCTCCACAGGTGCTATTAGACCTGCTGAGATTCTCCAGCTTCTTCTGTTTTTTTGTTTCCGATTCCAGCATCCGCAGTATTTTGCCTTTATATTATCTAAGAGAAGTGTTAACTGGTACACTAGAAGAATTTACAATTGAGAAGGTGGTGTTAGAAAGGCGATCTTCACTCAAAATTGATAAGGTATCAGGAGCAGATGAGATGCATCTCAGGATACTGAGGGAGGTGAGAGTGGAAATTTCAGAGGCATTGGTGATCATTTTCCAGTCTTCCCTAGGCACAGGGTGGTGCCAGAGGATATTACATCCTTGTTCAAAAAAGGGGTGCAAAGTTAATGCCAACAGCTACAGACGAGTCAGTTTGGGCGGAATTTTTTCATCTCGCCCGCCAAGGGAATCGTAGCGGGCACAGGGGCGGACCATGAAAAGGTCCGTTGAGCTCGGGCAAGATTTTCTGGTCCTGGGGCGAGCATGGCCGGAAAACCCCACCCTTTGACTTCAGTGGCAGGGAAGCTTCTGGAAACTGTAGTTCGGGAAGAAAATCAATAATACTTAGGCAAGTGCAGGGTTATCAAAGAATCCAACATGGATTCTAACTTGCTGGAGATTTTTGAGGGAGTAACAGAAAAGGTTGATAAGAGCAATGCTGTTAACGTGGTGTATATGGATTTTCAAAAGGCATTTGATACAATACCACACAAGAGACTGATGAGCAAAATTCTAACTCATGGAGTTAAAAGGAAAGTAAACACTTGGGTAAGAAATTAGCTGAGTGACAGGAAACAGAGAGTTGTGATAAATGGTTATATTTCAGATTGGAGGAAGGTTTATAGTGGAGTTTCCTAGGTGTCTGTGTTGGGACCCTTGTTCTTCCTGAGTTGTATTAATGACTGAGACTGTGGTGTTCAGAGCATAATTTCAAAATATGTGGATGATACGAAAATTGGAAATGGTGTCAACTGTGATGAGGATAGTCTTGAATTTCAACAGGACATAGACATAGGAGTGGGCAGACAAGTGACAAGTGAAATTCAATGCAGAGAAGTGTGAGTGATTCATTTTGGCAGGAAGAATGTGGAGAGACAGCATAAAATTAAAGGATAATCTCAAAGGGAGGTGCAGGGACAAAGAGAACTCAGTGTGTATCTACATAAGTCAATAAAGGTGGCAGGGTATGTTGAGAGAGCAGTTAATAAGGGAAGGCGATGGCCTAGTGGTATTATCACTAGACTATTAATCCAGAAATTCAATTAATGTCCTGGGGACCCAGGTTTGAATCCCACCACGACAGATGGTGGAATTTGAATTCAATAAAAAAAATCTGTAATTTAGAATTGACTGATGGCCATGAAACCATTGTCAATTGTTGGAAAAACCCATCTGGTTCACTAATGTCCTTAAGGGATGGAAATCTTTCGTCTGGCTTACATGTGACTCCAGAGCCACAGCAATGTAGTTCATTCTCAACTGCCCTCCAAGGGCAACTGAGGATGGTTAATAAATGCTGGCTAGCCAGTGTTGC
This sequence comes from Mustelus asterias, assembly GCF_964213995.1. Classification (NCBI taxonomy): domain Eukaryota; kingdom Metazoa; phylum Chordata; class Chondrichthyes; order Carcharhiniformes; family Triakidae; genus Mustelus; species Mustelus asterias. The sequence goes on along the minus strand of NC_135818.1, from coordinate 63,301,101 downwards.
CCATGTCCGATGAATAAATAATAATAAAAATAAACCATATATGGTATCCTAAGTGTTATTAAGAGGGGCATTGTGTGCGTGAGTATGGAGATCATGTTGAATTTGTATAACATACTTGTTAGGTCACATCTGGAGTCCTGCATCCAGTTCTGGGCACCATACTGAAGGAAGGATGTGAAGTCATCGGAGAGAGCAGAGAGGAGATTCACAAGAATGATTCCAAGAATAAACAACTGTACAATGAGGATAGATTGGAGAGATTGGCATGTTTTCCTTGGACGTTAACAGGAAACTTGACAGAGGTATTTGAGATCCTGAGGGACATAGGCAGGCTAAGTAGTGAGAAATTGTTCCCACTCAAGAGAACATCAAGAACGAGAAGGCACAGATTCAAAATAATGAGCAAAAGGAGTAAAGGTAATGTGAAGAAAAATGTTTTCACTCAGAGGGTGGTTGGAGTCTGCAACGAACTTCCTGAGAGAGAGATGGAGGCAGATTCAATTGAGATATTCAAAATGAAATTGGGTTGCTATCTGAAAAGAAAGAATGTGCAAGGTTATGGGGATAAGGCAGGGGAGTGGGATTAGGTAGAGTGTTCTTACAGACAGCCAGTGCACTCAACGACCTCCTTCTGCACTGTAAAGGTTCTGTGATATGTCAGTTTTGTTGTAAAAATACTGCTTTAATCCTCAAGTAGTCAAAATGGGCACTGTTGTCATCTTTCCCACACTTGATACACTTATACCTTAAGCAACAGCGTTAGTACAACACTGTAGTAGGGCAAATCCATGGAGTTTGGGCTGCAACAGGAGAGGAAAGAATGGAAAGGGTTAAACAGCCAGCACTGTAGTATCCACACTCACTGCAGGCAAACAGGACAAAATACAAATAACTATATCTCAGACTGTACTAAAACAGTCATACCCCATGTGGTATCCAAGATTATAACAACCATATGAGAACTGATATCAATTATCAAAGCTCCAAACGTTCTAGTGGAACCATTGTGCCTCTGAATACGTAATCAAATATTCAGGAGATGGGACAATTAACACCCCATCGAAATCAGTTTGACAAACATAGCGCTTTGATATTGTAAACAGGTGGACAGGAGATGTCCACAAAGCAATTAAAGCTCAAGCACCCAAGACAATGGAACCATATAATGTAATCAAAAACAGAACTGTAACCAATTCAAAGCAGCAATCTGATGACCTCATCAAAATGTAACACTTTATAATGTAAAGAAAGGGGTGTAAACATGTAAGACTCTAGATAAAAGCAAATTACTGCGAATGCTGGAATCCAAAACCAAAAGAGAAAATGCTGGAAAATCTCAGCAGGTCTGACAGCATCTGTAAGGAGAGAAAAGAGCTGAAGTTTTGAGTCCAGATGACTCTTTGTCAAAGCTGACAAAGGATCATCTGGACTCGAAAGCTTTGACAAAGGGTCATCTGGACTTGAAACATCAACTCTTTACTCTCCTGAGATTTTCCAACGTTTTCTCTTTTGGTTTAATATGTAAGACCCAATGATCAATAGAGTAGCTCGGAAGCGAGCTGTAGTTACAGCCATGAGTCCTGCTGTCCCTCATGCATGTTGAATAAAGCCATTTTTCTTGAAGCTCTACATGGTCCCGGAAGACTCAGTTCGTCCATTCCCTCCTACAAACACCAAGTATTTTTTTTCATTGAACGACAGGTCAAGCTTTATTATATTGGTGCTTAAATTAAACACTTTTTGCAGCTGAAAACGCTTTGGGATGATGTGGATTAGGCAGAGGAGATACTCACTTGTGGGTGTAACTGGGATAGGAGCCTCAAGTGCTCAACTTCTTATAGTGATGTTCTCCCATCTTCCACCCCAGACAGTACTGCACCTGCAACATTGACGTCTCTCTTTCCAGTGGAGATACTTAAGAGCGAGCGCTCGAGTCTTTTTTTCCTTTCCTCACTGCGGCGTTCAAATGGCATCGTTAAGACACTGGGAGGAAAGACTCAAAACTTCAAACAAGAGACAGTACGCTGGTAGAGTTTTACAGTTTTTAATATAGGTGTATAAATGGCCTGAGAAAATTGATAACTGTAACTTCAATGTGGCTACTTGCAGTGGTCCACACCAACTAGAAATGCAAAGAAAGACGTTACAAAAAGAAAATCATGGGCCAGAATTTTACCGGCATGCCGGCCCCGATTCAAGGGGCGGGTGAGGCTCGGAGAACAGCATTCTCCGTTGGCCTCGGGTGGGATCGTGCGAAACTCGGGCGGACGTGCCGGTAAAATTCCAGCCCATGGTGTTTGTATTTGCACCAGATATCATTTTTGTCATCAGCTGCTTGTTCTTGAAACTTGTAATTTCATTGTGGCTAATTCTAGATAGGGAACGAAAAGAAAACATTTATTTTTCCACTAAAAAAGCGACAGAAAAAGTGAGCCAGATTTGCAGACACAAAGATAAAAGAAAGCTTTCTTTTCCTGAAATGATTAACCTATTAAATGAAGGAGGCCAGTGATGATTATTGCAGTTGTCCAGTAAAGAGAGGATTTCAGCTGAACTGACAAATTTGGTCAACTAACCGTTATTTTTCGTCAAAAACAGCAAATGTGAGTGATGGACAAAGGTCACGAGGACAGCTTGATTCAGGGCGATAAGACATCTGTCATTTCACAATGAATAAGACGACGATATAAAAGGAAATAAAAGTCATCAAACAACACAAGAATAGCTTTTTAAAGAAAGAATCAGGAGAAATCTACATCAAATGCAACATACCAAAGCCGTGAGTGGCTGTGGGACTCAGCGAATGACTTCAACAGACCCAACATGAATTTGCAAGTTTGGGGCTTGGTAGGATCCCATTAAATCTCCGTTTTAATTAAAATCTCCCATACGAGTAGTCAGACATGCAATAAATCACACCATACCTGAAAAGAGGTTTATTGAACATGAATGAAAAATCATCTCTGCAGCCATATCGTGTTGAATATGGACAAATTTTTCTATGGAATTTAAAATAAAAGTTCAAGCCTCATCATCGTTTATAACATCTTGTGCTTTTTATATCAATACTCAGGAATCACACAAATGCTCCAATGCAGTTTTCTGTTTATAATTCTAATCCAAATTCTTGCATATAGTTTTTTTTTGTCAATACTTGGGATTTCAGAGTGTACAATTATGCAATCTTTAGACTAAAAAGTTTATTTTTTGAATTAATTTAAAAGATCAAATAATTTAAACAAAAAAAAAATCACAGAATTTTAAAACCAGCAGGATGAGGGTGGTAGGCAAGGACAATTTGAGACCACTTGACTGAGGTCTTCATGTGACTTTTGAGTGTGACTTTGTCCTTTTCATCTTGAGCTCCAAAGGCAACATTATTATGTTTTCCACCCCCATTAAAGTAAGAAAATAAGACGGAACAATCGGCACAGATGTGGATAATGGGGCAGAGGCGTGTCGCCTTCTTGTAGTCTTCAGTCAAGACTTCAATCCCAAAGAAAACTCCGTGCTTGCAAGCTTAAAAACCTTCGGGTTATTCAGCAGTTTGTCTCGTCACTATAGTGCTCTTGCACAGGTTGCCTATTTTTGTTCAATCTGAATGGAGATTACTGTAAGTAAGTACAATCCATCATCTGTTTGCTACTCTCCGCACCGTGCACATCTCCGGAGACCTTTGCTCGGTCATCGCGTTTGCACTCAATAACTGTACAAAGTGATGCTCCCAATGTATGCCTCATTGGGAGCGAATTTTCCATTGGATCGCAGGCAGCGCCCACCTCGATAGCTTTTAATGAATGCCTCGTCCAAGGACTTCGATTGTAGCTCCAGTCTCTCTGCTTGGAGGAACGATGCAGTGATTGTTTGCTTCCCTTGCCTGCTAATCGGCTGCAACATATATACAAAAGGTTCCACACACTCCATTGTTAGCAGTGCAAAGTGTTTCATATTTAAATGATTCAGGCAATTCTTCTCTATATTTTTTTTTGTTTTTCAAATTGAAGGCACTTGGTTTTATGGCATGTCATGAACAGAAGGTGGTCTAGTTTCTTCACTTCGGACAGATGACCGGTTGTGTTATCGTGGCCACAAGCAACTCCTAATATAGCCCAGTACTATTTGAGCCCAGTTCACATACAGTGGGCAGAAATGCATGCAGAGACACCAAACATGTAATACAGCACAGCAAAGTTAACAGTGAAGAAGCAGGAGAAAGAAAAAGGAATAAAACTCTTGCTACAGACAGTTGTGAGATCAGGTATTCACAGCAGAATAGACAGCCGAGGACAAGGACCTGCAGTTGTTTAATGTTTGGCTGGAAACTCTGAAGGAGAGTAATCGTCAGCACTTCTTTTACCCTGTTTCCAGTAGGAAATCCTTTTGTTGGCCAGCCATTGTATCTTCCGGTGACAAGCATCTCCATTGAACCATAATAAAACCAGCCAGATCTTTGTGCTTTGACAAACTTTCTAAAGCGCTCTCAGAATCCATCTTGATGCAATTGTAATTTCAAATCCTTCTAAAGCGACACAAAAAAAAAGCTCTTCTCTTTCTTGGTTTGACCACTTTACACATATACATTTTCTGTTTGTTTGATTCTGTTTAAATCTGGCATCTTTCACCCTCCCCAGCGATGCCTTTCACCACCACCTGTACTGTTTGAATCCGCAGTCAGCTGATGAATCTTTGGTAATTATTTTCGAAGGTCCTTGGATAAAGACTCATTCTTTGTGCATTGCCTGATGAATCTTTTCACAGCCTCTGCCATAGTAAGGTCACCTTCGATGGCTTAGCATAGCGATGACAAGGGTGACTGGAAACAGCCATATATGTATTAATACGGAGACTTCGCCACCAGTTTTTATAGCTAGGTTAAGAAAAACAAAGTGCGCATTAGTAAATTTTGTTTAAAATGATAAACCTGTTTCAAAGTAATGCTACTTCTGTAATTACATCGAGACAGTAGAAACTGTGGATGGGGCATTTTATTAAGCGGCACGGTGGCACAGTGGTTAGCACTGCTGCCTCACAGCGCCTGGGATCCAGGTTCGATTCACTGGCTTGGGTCACTGTCTGTGCGGAGTTTTGATGTGGAGATGCTAGGGTGGGAACAGTAAGAAGTCTCACAACACCAGGTTAAAGTCCAACAGGCTTATTTGGTATCACGAGCTTTCGGAGCACTGCTCCTTCAGTGCTCCAAAAGCTCGTGATACCAAATAAACCTGTTGGACTTTAACCTGATGTTGTGAGACTTCTTACTGTGTGGAGTTTGCATGTTCTCCCCGTGTCTGCGCGGGTTTCCTCCGGGTGCTCTGGTTTCCTCCTACAGGCCAAAAATGTGTGGGTTAGGTTGATTGGCCATGCTAAATTGCTCCTTGGTGTTAGGGGGATATCGGGTGGATTAGGAGGGTAATCCTTCTGCACAGGTAGGCATTTTATGATTCTAAGCATTTGTGTCTTGGAATATGTAGGAGGACCCAGGTTTGATTCCGGCCTCGGGTGACTGTCTGAGCGAGATTTTCCAGCCACATCCGCCCCAAAGCCAGAAAATCCCACCTGAGGTCTGCCCACTATGATTCCGCTCTCTGTGTGCAGTTTGCATGTTCTCCCCATGTCTGTGTGGGTTTCCTCCAGATGCTCCGGCTTTCTCCCACAGTCCAAAGATGTGCAGGTTAGATGAATTGACCACACTCAATTCATAGAATCATAGAATCCCTACAGTGCAGAAGGAGGCCATTCAGCCCATCAAGCCTGCACTGACAACAATTCCACCCAGGTCCTATCCCTGTAACGCTGCTAATCCTCCTGATACTAAGAGACAACTTAGAACTGTTAGGACTTTCACAGGCAAGTGGGGGAATTTTCCCATCCTTACGCCACGAGAATCATAGTGGGCGGGGCGGGGGGGGGGGGGGTGGAAATAGACCATGCAACGGTCCGTTGACCTCAGGCAGGATTTTCCAGTTTTGGCACAAGTGCAGCCAGAAAATCTCACCCGAGGTGTAGTCTTTGTGGTCTTTGGAGAATGAAGGATAGAGAGAAGAAAGGAAGGGAAGAGAGAAGGTCAGAAGGTTGGGGGGAGTGAAGGATGGAAGGAGAAAAAGGAGAGAAGGCTTGGAGGAGAGAAGGGAAGAAAGAATCATAGAATAGAATCCCTACAGTGCAGAAGGAGGCCATTCGGCCCATCGAGTCTGCACCGACCACAATCCCACCCAGGCCCTACCCCCACATATTTTACCTGCTAATCCCTCTAACCTATGCATCTCAGGACTCTAAGGGGCAATTTTTTTTTTAACCTGGCCAATCAACCTAACCTGCACATCTTTGGACTGTGGGAGGAAACCGGAGCACCCGGAGGAAACCCACGCAGACATGAGGAGAATGTGCAAACTCCACACAGACAGTGACCCAAGCCGGGAATCGAACCCAGGACCCTGGAGCTGTGAAGCAGCAGTGCTAACCACTGTGCTACCATGCAAAGGATGGAGGAAGGAGAGAAGTGAGGGAAGAAAGACAGCAGAGAGGGGAGGAAGAAGAGCAAGGAAGGAAGCAGAGAAGACAGGTAGGAAATAGGGACAGAATGGATTGAAGCAGAGAAAGAAGGAAGATGAAAGTCAGGATAGAAGGAGGGAGAGAAGGAAGAAGAGAAATAAATAGGAAGGAAAACAAGGAAGAGAAGGAGGGAAGAAAGATAGAACAATAGAGAAGTGGAATCTGCAGTTATACTTCCTAAGGTGCTGTATTGGCAATGACTTCCTGTTCGTGGATATAACTTTGGAAACTCAGCAGCCAATCCATGCACAACAAGGCTCCACAAATATCAATCATTTAGGTGACCATATCTTCAGGGTATTTTTTTTGGATGATTAGCTCATTTGTGAAAGTGTAAAATTAACTTTTTAATGATATAGTTAAAGAGTAAATATTACACAACCAGTTTAAACCCTTGTGAAAACCAACTGAACAGGTTGCTTTACAGAACAAAAAACAAAAAAAATTACAGCACAGGAACAAGCCCTTCGGCCCTCCAAGCATGCACCAATCATACTGCCCAACTCAACTAAAACCCCCTACACTTCCGGGGACCTTATCCCTCCATTCCTATCCTATTCATGTATTTGTCAAGACACCCCTTAAAAGTCACTATTGTATCCGATTCCACTATTCCCTCGGCAGCAAATTCCAGGCACCCACTACTCACTGTGTAAAAAACTTGCCTCGTACATCTTCTTTAAACCTTGCCCCTTGCACCTTAAATCTATGCCCCCTAGTAATTGACTCTTCCACCCTGGGAAAAAGCTTCTGACTATCCACTCTGTCCATGCCTCTCATAATCTTGTAGACTTCTATCAGGTCACCCCTCAACTTCCGTCGTTCCAGTGAGGACAAACCAAGTTTCTCCAACCTCTCCTCATAGCTAATGCCCTCCATATCAGGCAACATCCTGGTAAATCTTTTCTGTACCCTCTCCAAAGCCTCCACATCCTTCTGGTAGTGTGGCGACCAGAATTGAACACTATATTCCAAGTGCGGCCTAACTAAGATTCTATAAAGCTGCAACATGACTTGACAATTTTTAAACTCAATGCCCTGGCCGATGAAGGCAAGCATGCTGTATGCCTTCTTGACTACCTTCTGCACCTGCGTTGCAACTTTCAGTGACCTGTGTACCTGTACACCCAGATCCCTCTGCCTATCAATACTCTTAAGCATTCTGCCATTTACTGTAAATTTCCTATTTGTATTAGACCTCCCAAAATGCATCACCTCACATTTGTCCGGATTAAACTCCATCTGACATCTCTCCTCCCAAGTCCCCAACCGACCTATATCCTGCTGTATCCTCATCACTATCTGCAACTCCACCAACCTTTGTGTCATCCGCAAACTTACTAATCAAACCAGTTACATTTTCCTCCAAATCATTTATATATATTACAAATAGCAATGGTCCCAGCACTGATCCCTGAGGAACGCCACTTGTCACAGCCCTCCATTCAGAAACAGTCTAAACCCTCAAGGCTCAGATTATGACAGAAGGAAAAAACGGCATGAGATTTTGGTCTATCATTCAGATATTTTGGGTGAAATATGCAGAGAAATTCAATACCATTCAAAGGCTAATTTCCCTTTGCTTGAGTGTATTTTTCATAAAGTTAAGCCACAGGTTGAGCATCATAGGTTTTACCCTGATGCACCGGATGATCTTGGTCGCCATCTTGCGATGATTGCATGTTAATTCAAAAATAAGAGGCCCTTCAAAGAGGCACTCATTCTCATCATAGAACCCCTACAGTGCAGAAAGGGGCCATTCAGCCCATCGAGCCTGCACCGACAAAAGTCCCAATAAGGCCCTATCCCTGTAACCTCATGCATTTACCCTGTTAATCCAACTGACATTAGGGGGCAATTTACCATGGCTAATCAACCTAACCTGCACATCTTTGAAGCGTGGGCAGAAACGGGAGCACCCGGAAGAAACCCAGGGAGAACGTGCACACTCCACACAGACAGTGACCTGAGGCCAGAATTGAACCCGGGTCCCTGGCGCTGAGAGGCAGCAGTGCTAACCACTGTGCCACCGTGCCACCTTAGGAGGAGTCAACCCATAACATGATGATGACATTATTGTGATTGAAAAAGAGCAGGAGCTCTGAAATGCTCATCATATAAAACTACCCTTTTCAATTTATTTTTCTTACGTTGTGAAGCGTGAATCACAAGTAGAACTTTTTCAAAATATATAATGCAGAAAACACTGGCACAGGTAAACAATGTAGCAAATGGAGTTATTGCAGTTCCAGTCAGCATCGCCAGAGACAAAAGAAATGGCTTGTGTAGATTATAGAACACCAGCTGGTGACAAGGCGCTATTCGCTCTCACGCTCCGGGTCACTGAATAAACATGAGCTGGCTTCTCAGTTTATTTTCTGATGCGCTCGGTTTGTGTCGTAGCCCTCCGGCAACTTATCACTCACTGGTTACTCCGCGTGGGACGGTACATTGTTAAAATGGCGTTTGTCAGATGTTGAGTAACTCCCAGAAGGGACTGGGCTGGCCCAGGCCTGGGTTTTGTGGCTTCCGCCGGGTGCGGAATGTCTATTCGGAAGCCCGGGATCCACTCAATCCCATCCCAGTCTCATTATGCAAATCAAACGGATCCCGGCTACATAATGGTCAACCAGCAGGAAGGCAGCCAATGAGCTGCATGGAGGTGGAGGGGGTAGAGAGAAGGGGGTAGGGGGAGAAGGGTGGGGTGGGGGGTCTCAGCCCCCAACCTTTTAGGGTGGGATTGAAACTCCTTGAAGCTTACAATATACTGAAAGGCCTGGATAGAGTGGATGTGGGGAAGATGTTTCCATTAGTATTCTAGACTAGGATCCAAGAGCACAGCCTCAGAATAGAGGGATGGCCCTTTAGAACCAAGATGAGGAGGAACTTCTTCAGCCAGAGGGTGGTGGATCTATGGAATTCATTGCGAAAGATGGCTGTGGAGGCCAGGTCATTGAGTGTATTTAAGACAGAAGTAGATAGGTTCTTGTCTGGTAGAGGGATCAAAGGTTACAGGGAAAATGGGATTGAGAAACATATCAGCCATGATTGAATGGCGGAGCAGACTCGGTAGGCCAAATGGCCTAATTCTGCTCCTATATCTTATGGCCGTATGGATGTTGGGCTGTGAACTGGGAGCTAGACATGACCAGCCATTTAAAGGAATGCTGGCATCAGTTCAGTGCCAACATGAGAGATCCACATGTGATGTAAAGGTTCTGATGCAAGATAACCTTTTAGGAAGACTGAATTCATCAAAGTGGTGGAGAACAGCAGGTGAGAATATGGTTTTGTTTCTATTTTAGTGATTATTGTATGAGCAGTGCCTCATTCAGGATGCTTGCCAGCGAGGAGAGAACATCTGAACACACCTGTCCCATTTCCCTCTTGAAGAGGAGGCATTTGGAAATCGAGTCATATTCTATCCTTTAACTCCATCTCTCCAGAGAAGCTAAGAGTCAGGCTGTCCCTTTACAACAGTCACACATTTTAAAGTTCCCTGCACCTTTTATCTGCCAGGCAGAATGAAGACAGGACAAATGGAGGGGCCCAGATCAAGGTCAAAGCCACAGTTCCACAGTGATTCACCATGAGCCCTCCTTCAGGTTGTGATCAATCAGAGGGAGGTCCTCATACCAAGGAATGGCAAAAGGAGACCTCACTGCCAGACCAAAGAAGGCTTGACAGAGGTCGTCGAGGAGGTCAGGTCCTGTTCCCAGTGCAGTTAAGAGGCTGAATGACCCCATAGGATTGGTAAGGGTGACTTTGCAGAAGGGCTTATATGGGGGTGTGAGAGAGTGTGATAAATGTCAAGTGTGGGATTGCCTAGTGTCTGGGTCAGGTGGAGGAGATGGCATGAAGCAGACATGCCACCTGTATTGCACCAGAGGATTCTTAGGCGAGGGCAGCGGGTGGGTGCTGGGCACCTGAATTGCAAGACCTGTTAGTTTACAAGGGTCTTTGTGAAGTGATAGCTGATATCCTGAGGCCCATTTGACACTTCCTGCTTTACTGAGAGGAACCAGGACCTGATGTATGTCCTGTGAAAAATACAGTGACAAGTACCGTAAAATTCTCCTTTTCCATGTAAAATAAATTAGAAATAACAAAGACAGAATTTCTATTACAGTCCCGGCATCACAATGCTGAATCTTCATTGGCACAGGAGGGTGGGAGTTGGGAGACGAGATCCATTGGGAGGATAAATGTGGGGCAGAGCTCTTAATTTGCGAATGTAAAACTCAGTCCATCGAATAGTTAGAGAGCAGAAGGAGGCCATTCGGCTGGTCGTGATGCTAGAAATATGGATCTCAAAAGCTCGAGTTAAATTTTAACTTAAATGTTTGGGCTGAACTCTCTGCAGTTTTAACCTCATGATCTGTACAACCACAATGCACTTTAGATACTAAACTGATTGCATCCAAGTATCAGAATAAGGTCAATAACAAGTTGGGAACATTTGTTTTTAATTCATTCGTGGGACATGGGTGTCGCTGGCTGGCCAGCATTTATTGCCCATCCCTAGTTGCCCGAGGGCAGTTGTGAGTCAACCACATTGCTGTGGTTCTGGAGTCACATGTAGGCCAGACCAGGTAAGGACGGCAGATTTCTTTCCCCAAAGGACATTAGTGAACCAAATGAATTTTTCCAACAATCGACAATAGTTTCATGGTTGCCAATAGATCCTTAATTCCAGATATTCTTTATTGAATTCAGATTTCCCCACCTGCCGTGGCAGGATTCGAACCGGGTCCCCAGAACATTAGCTGAGCTTCCGGTTTAATTGTCTAGCGATAATACCGCGAGGCCATCACCTTCCCTAACATAATTTCCATTGTACCTTCGTGGATCTCCTGAAGGCAAATACATCTACAATTCAGTGTGTTAACACTATCCCTTACAAGGGAAACCCTCCGCCAAGCGTTCCATATTCCATTCCGGCAGCGAGTGGAAAATCTCCCTGGGGGGAGGGCGTGCGGAGAGAGGCATAACATCTATCCTCATTTCCCCAAACCATGTTAGATTATAATCCTGAGTGACGCCATGGCGCCATTTCCTTTTTGTTGCTTTCCTTTATAGTATTCTAAAAATATGCTGGTCTTGAAGTCAGCTCAATACAAAGTTCACTGAATGCCTTATAGCTAATAACCCGCTGGGTATCAAGTGCTGCCAGTCAGCAATGACTGCAGTCAGACGTTATAACTTAATTTAACAGTAGGTAAAATTTTAACATTGTTAAATTAATAGCAGTGATTATGTCAATTATTGGGAGCTGAATATAATTAATTTTAAACCAGCTTGCAATTCCTGAATCATCACATGGCATACTTACGACACTGAGCCCAGTGTTATATTTAACCTGGTCAAGGCAATGAAAACCATTCTGACATGAATACTGAAACCTCCCTGGACATTAGTGCAGCAGTTTTCAGTATCTACAAGGAGCCCCCCCCTCCCGGCATTGAGAACCAAGAAATGCTTGCGCTTCTGTAAGAACTTTCATATCCTTGGAAGGCCTCAAGTACTTCCAGTTAATTAAATGCTTTTTAAGTATAAAAAAGCTTCTTTTTTTTAAAAGAAATGTGCGAATTATTTCATGTAGGGTGAAGTCTCATAATTAGAAAATGAATGAAAAATGAAATAATCTATAATAATCTATGAAACTAAATAATGGGCGGCACAGTGGCCCAGTGGTTAGCACTGCTGCCTCACAGCTCCAGAGGCCTGGGTTTGATTCCCGGCTTGGGTGACTGGGCGAAGTTTGCAGGTTCTCCCCGTGTCTGCGTGGGTTCCTCCGGGTGCTCCGGTTTCGTCTCACAGTCCAAAGATGTGTCGGTTAGGTGCATTGGCCATGCTAAATTACTCCTTAGTGTCCCATGAAGCATAGGTTAGAGGGATTAGTGGGGTAAATATGTAGGGTTACGGGGATAAGGCCGAGGTGGGATTGTTGTTGGTGTAGACCCGATGGGCCGAATGGCCTCCTTCAGCACAATAGAGTTTCAATGATTCTAATCGACTTTATTAGTGTTGGTTGAGGAACGATTGTTGGCCTGAGCATTGGGAAAACTGCTCAATCTTTTCAGAAGAAATGCTAGAGGATTTTTTACATCAATATGAACAGATAATCTGCTCTCAACCCAACTTGTTCATCTGAAATATGGCATCTCCTGACACTGTGGCACTCCACCTCTGCTCAGAAGCCATAACTTTGACTTGATTTGATTTATTATTGTCATATGTATTAACATAAAATGAAAAGTATTGTTTCTTGCGCGCTAAAGAAACAAAGCATACCGTTCATAGAGAAAGAAACGAGAGGGTGCAGAATGTAGTGTTACAGTCATAGATAGGGCGTAGAGAAAGATCAACTTAGCGCGAGGTAGGTCCATTCAAAAGTCTAACGGCAGCAGGGAAGAAGCTGTTCTTGAGTCGGTTGGTGCATGACCTCGGACTTTTGTATCTTTTTCTCGATGGAAGGAGGTGGAAGTGAGTATGTCTGGGGTGCGTGGGGGTCCTTAATTATGCTGGCTGCTTTGCCAAGGCAGCGGGAAGTGTAGACAGAGTCAATGGATGGGAGGCTGGCTTGCGTGATGGATTGGACTATATTCGCGACCTTTTGTAGTTGCTTGGGCAGAGCAGGAGCCATACCAAGCTGTGATACAGGAGGGCACAGTGCAATCAAGCTGAGGGATGGAAATTAATGCTTGTGCTGGTGGCCTTCCACCAGCTGCAGCACTGTTGGCAACCCCATCAAGGCCATTAGGTCAGGCCTAAGGATTGGTCAGGAGGTTCGCAGGAAACCCGTGTGTGGGTGGATATTCCAGTGGTGGGCAGTTAGGGGGTGGCGGGATGCTCAGGCAGAGGACTCTCCTGGCGATTTGGGGTTTGGGGGTTGGAGGGGGTCACTTTTGGAAGGAGTGGAACAGTGTCGGGTGGGAGTGGAAGAGTCTCTTAGTGTTTTGGGTTTTGTAGGTGCAGGGGTATCCCATGGTATTGGAGGAGGGGGGAGGGTAGTTGTTGTGGGTGTGTACAATAGTTGCCAGAAATTAGAAGTGGTTTTAATTTTCTAATTTTCTTTGGGTAACTATTGACGTGAGATAACTGGAACCATCCATGGTTTGTGATTTAATCCACGTTTTCGGATGCAGGGCAATTGCCCATTGGAGGTTTACACATGTGGGAGAGTTCCCTGGTGCATCTTTGGGGTAACTCATCCACTGGAACACTGTCCTGGAACTCCAAAGTTAGCTTCCACAGTAATCATGTGGAAAAAAAACTCACCTTTTCCTTTCTGAGTAAAAATCATCTATGGAGGGAGAAACAGAGTTAACGTTTTGAGTTCAATAAAATCATAGAAGCCTACAGTGCAGAAGTAGGCCATGCGGCCCATCGAGTCTGCACCGATCACAATCCCACCCAGGCCCCATCCCCATAACCCCATACATTTACCCTAGCTAGTCCCCCTGACACTAAGGGGCAATTTAGCATGGCCAATCCACCAAACCTGCACATCTTTGGACTGTGGGATGAAACCAGAGCACCCGGAGGAAACCCACGCAGACACGGGGAGAACGTGCAAACTCCACACAGACAGTGACCCGAGCCGAGAATTGCACCCAGGTGCCCAGTGCTGTGAGGCAGCAGTGCTGACCACTGTGTCACCGTGTCACTGTGAGGCAGCAGTGCTGACCACTGTGTCACCGTGTCACTGTGAGGCAGCAGTGCGAACCACTGTGTCACCGTGTCACTGTGAGGCAGCAGTGCTAACCGCTGTGTCACCGTGTCACTGTGAGGCAGCAGTGCTAACCACTGTGTCACCGTGTCACTGTGAGGCAGCAGTGCGAACCACTGTGTCACCGTGTCACTGTGAGGCAGCAGTGCTAACCGCTGTGTCACCGTGTCACTGTGAGGCAGCAGTGCTAACCACTGTGTCACCGTGTCACTGTGAGGCAGCAGTGCTAACCGCTGTGTCACCGTGTCACTGTGAGGCAGCAGTGCTAACCACTGTGTCACCGTGTCACTGTGAGGCAGCAGTGCGAACCACTGTGTCACCGTGTCACTGTGAGGCAGCAGTGCTAACCACTGTGTCACCGTGTCACTGTGAGGCAGCAGTGCTAACCACTGTGTCACCGTGTCACTGTGAGGCAGCAGTGCTAACCACTGTGTCACCGTGTCACTGTGAGGCAGCAGTGCGAACCACTGTGTCACCGCGTCACTGTGAGGCAGCAGTGCGAACCACTGTGTCACCGTGTCACTGTGAGGCAGCAGTGCGAACCACTGTGTCACCGTGTCACTGTGAGGCAGCAGTGCTAACCACTGTGTCACCGTGTCACTGTGAGGCAGCAGTGCTAACCACTGTGTCACCGTGTCACTGTGAGGCAGCAGTGCTAACCACTGTGTCACCGTGTCACTGTGAGGCAGCAGTGCTAACCACTGTGTCACCGTGTCACTGTGAGGCAGCAGTGCGAACCACTGTGTCACCGTGTCACTGTGAGGCAGCAGTGCTAACCACTGTGTCACCGTGTCACTGTGAGGCAGCAGTGCTGACCACTGTGTCACCGTGTCACTGTGAGGCAGCAGTGCTGACCACTGTGTCACCGTGTCACTGTGAGGCAGCAGTGCGAACCACTGTGTCACCGTGTCACTGTGAGGCAGCAGTGCTAACCACTGTGCCACCGTGTCACTGTGAGGCAGCAGTGCTAACCACTGTGTCACCGTGTCACTGTGAGGCAGCAGTGCTAACCACTGTGTCACCGTGTCACTGTGAGGCAGCAGTGCTGACCACTGTGTCACCGTGTCACTGTGAGGCAGCAGTGCTAACCACTGTGTCACCGTGTCACTGTGAGGCAGTAGTGCGAACCACTGTGTCACCGTGTCACTGTGAGGCAGCAGTGCGAACCACTGTGTCACCGTATCACTGTGAGGCAGCAGTGCTGACCACTGTGTCACCGTGTCACTGTGAGGCAGTAGTGCGAACCACTGTGTCACCGTGTCACTGTGAGGCAGCAGTGCTGACCACTGTGTCACCGTGTCACTGTGAGGCAGCAGTGCTAACCACTGTGTCACCGTGTCACTGTGAGGCAGCAGTGCTAACCACTGTGTCACCGTATCACTGTGAGGCAGCAGTGCGAACCACTGTGTCACCGTGTCACTGTGAGGCAGCAGTGCTAACCACTGTGTCACCGTGTCACTGTGAGGCAGCAGTGCTAACCACTGTGTCACCGTGTCACTGTGAGGCAGCAGTGCGAACCACTGTGTCACCGTGTCACTGTGAGGCAGCAGTGCTGACCACTGTGTCACCGTGTCACTGTGAGGCAGCAGTGCCAACCACTGTGTCACCGTGTCACTGTGAGGCAGCAGTGCGAACCACTGTGTCACCGTGTCACTGTGAGGCAGCAGTGCTGACCACTGTGTCACCGTGTCACTGTGAGGCAGCAGTGCTGACCACTGTGTCACCGTGTCACTGTGAGGCAGCAGTGCTGACCACTGTGCCACCGTGTCACTGTGAGGCAGCAGTGCTGACCACTGTGTCACCGTGTCACTGTGAGGCAGCAGTGCTGACCACTGTGTCACCGTGTCACTGTGAGGCAGCAGTGCTGACCACTGTGTCACCGTGTCACTGTGAGGCAGCAGTGCTGACCACTGTGTCACCGTGTCACTGTGAGGCAGCAGTGCTGACCACTGTGTCACCGTGTCACTGTGAGGCAGCAGTGCGAACCACTGTGCCACCGTGTCACTGTGAGGCAGCAGTGCTAACCACTGTGTCACCGTGTCACTGTGAGGCAGCAGTGCGAACCACTGTGTCACCGTGTCACTGTGAGGCAGCAGTGCGAACCACTGTGTCACCGTGTCACTGTGAGGCAGCAGTGCGAACCACTGTGTCACCGTGTCACTGTGAGGCAGCAGTGCGAACCACTGTGTCACCGTGTCACTGTGAGGCAGCAGTGCGAACCACTGTGCCACCGTGTCACTGTGAGGCAGCAGTGCGAACCACTGTGTCACCGTGTCACTGTGAGGCAGCAGTGCGAACCACTGTGTCACCGTGTCACTGTGAGGCAGCAGTGCGAACCACTGTGTCACCGTGTCACTGTGAGGCAGCAGTGCGAACCACTGTGTCACCGTGTCACTGTGAGGCAGCAGTGCGAACCACTGTGTCACCGTGTCACTGTGAGGCAGCAGTGCGAACCACTGTGTCACCGTGTCACTGTGAGGCAGCAGTGCGAACCACTGTGTCACCGTGTCACTGTGAGGCAGCAGTGCTAACCACTGTGTCACCGTGTCACTGTGAGGCAGCAGTGCTAACCACTGTGTCACCGTGTCACTGTGAGGCAGCAGTGCGAACCACTGTGTCACCGTGTCACTGTGAGGCAGCAGTGCTAACCACTGTGTCACCGTGTCACTGTGAGGCAGCAGTGCTAACCACTGTGTCACCGTGTCACTGTGAGGCAGCAGTGCTGACCACTGTGTCACCGTGTCACTGTGAGGCAGCAGTGCTGACCACTGTGTCACCGTGTCACTGTGAGGCAGCAGTGCGGACCACTGTGTCACCGTGTCACTGTGAGGCAGCAGTGCTGACCACTGTGTCACCGTGTCACTGTGAGGCAGCAGTGCTGACCACTGTGTCACCGTGTCACTGTGAGGCAGCAGTGCGAACCACTGTGTCACCGTGTCACTGTGAGGCAGCAGTGCGAACCACTGTGTCACCGTGTCACTGTGAGGCAGCAGTGCTAACCGCTGTGTCACCGTGTCACTGTGAGGCAGCAGTGCTGACCACTGTGTCACCGTGTCACTGTGAGGCAGCAGTGCTAACCGCTGTGTCACCGTGTCACTGTGAGGCAGCAGTGCTAACCGCTGTGTCACCGTGTCACTGTGAGGCAGCAGTGCTAACCGCTGTGTCACCGTGTCACTGTGAGGCAGCAGTGCTAACCGCTGTGCCACCGTGTCACTGTGAGGCAGCAGTGCTGACCACTGTGTCACCGTGTCACTGTGAGGCAGCAGTGCTGACCACTGTGTCACCGTGTCACTGTGAGGTAGCAGTGCGAACCACTGTGTCACCGTGTCACTGTGAGGCAGCAGTGCGAACCACTGTGTCACCATGTCACTGTGAGGCAGCAGTGCTGACCACTGTGTCACCGTGTCACTGTGAGGCAGCAGTGCTAACCGCTGTGTCACCGTGTCACTGTGAGGCAGCAGTGCTGACCACTGTGTCACCGTGTCACTGTGAGGCAGCAGTGCTAACCGCTGTGTCACCGTGTCACTGTGAGGCAGCAGTGCTAACCGCTGTGTCACCGTGTCACTGTGAGGCAGCAGTGCTAACCGCTGTGTCACCGTGTCACTGTGAGGCAGCAGTGCTAACCGCTGTGCCACCGTGTCACTGTGAGGCAGCAGTGCTGACCACTGTGTCACCGTGTCACTGTGAGGCAGCAGTGCTGACCACTGTGTCACCGTGTCACTGTGAGGCAGCAGTGCCAACCACTGTGTCACCGTGTCACTGTGAGGCAGCAGTGCTGACCACTGTGTCACCGTGTCACTGTGAGGCAGCAGTGCCAACCACTGTGTCACCGTGTCACTGTGAGGCAGCAGTGCTAACCACTGTGTCACCGTGTCACTGTGAGGCAGCAGTGCTGACCACTGTGTCACCGTGTCACTGTGAGGCAGCAGTGCGAACCACTGTGTCACCATGTCACTGTGAGGCAGCAGTGCTAACCACTGTGTCACCGTGTCACTGTGAGGCAGCAGTGCTGACCACTGTGTCACCGTGTCACTGTGAGGCAGCAGTGCTGACCACTGTGTCACCGTGTCACTGTGAGGCAGCAGTGCTGACCACTGTGTCACCGTGTCACTGTGAGGCAGCAGTGCTGACCACTGTGTCACCGTGTCACTGTGAGGCAGCAGTGCTGACCACTGTGCCATCGTACCATGGTCTTCTTTGGAATTTCTTGCCTTCAAAGCTTATCAGGCCTGCAGCAAATGTGGACTGTTCTGAAGAATATTACATTGGACTCAAAACATTAACTCTTTTTGTTTCTCCACAGATGCTACCAGACCTGCTGCATTTTTCTCACACTATCAGTTTCTATTTTAGGTCTCCAGCATCCGGAGTATTTTGCTTTTATTTGTATAGAAACATTTTAAAGATCAAGATTTCATGTTCAAATAAATGCCCCTATATACTGAAAGATGCTCATCTCGTTGCTTTATGACCTACTTGCTCATTTGTTGAACTGCATGGGAGACCGATTAAGAAGGTAAGAGCCCAAAGGATCTTGGGCAATTTGGCAAATTGGATCCAAAATTGGCTTCGTGGCAGGAGGCAGAGGGTGATGGTTGAAGGTTGTTTTTGTGACTGGAAACCTGCGTCCAGTGGTGTACTGCAGGGATTGGTGCTGGGTCCCTTATTGTTTATAGTGTACATTAACGATCTAGATGTGAATGTAGAAGGTATGATAAGTAATTTTGCAGATGATACAAAAATTGGTGGTGTGGGAAATAGCGAGGAGCAAAGCCTCAGATTACAGGATGATATAGACGGATTGGTTAGATGGGCAGAACAGTGGCAAATGGAATTTAACCCAGAAAAGTGTGAGGTGATGCATTTTGGGAGGACTAACAAAGCAGGGGAATATACAATGAATGGTAGGATGCTAGGAAGTACAGAGGATCAGTGGGATCTTGGTGCATGTCCTAAGATCCCTGAAGTCAGCAGTTCAGGTAGATAAGGTGGTTAAGGAGGTATATGGGATACTTGCCCTTATTAACTGAGACATTGTATATAAGAGTAGGGAGGTTATGATGGAGCTGTATAAAATGCTCGTTAGGCCACAACTAGAGTATTGCGTGCAGTTCTGGTCGCCACACTACAGGAAGGATATGATTGCACTAGAGAGCATGGCAGAGGAGATTCACCAGAATTTTGCCTAGGCTGGAGTGTTTCAGCCATGAGGCGAGGCTGGTTAAGCTGCGATTGTTTTCCTTAGAGCAGAGAAGGTTGAGGAGAGACTTCATTGAGTGTACAAAATTATGAGGTATATAGATAGGCAGAAGCATTTCCCCTTAGTAGATGGGTCAATAAACAGGGGGCAAAGATTTAAGGCAAGGGGCAGGAGATTTAGAGGGGATTTGAGGAAAATCTTTTTCACCCAGAGGGTGGTGGGAATCTGGAACTCACTGCCTGAAAGGGTGGTGGGGGCAGGGATCGTCACAATGTTAAAGAAGCATTTAAGTGAGCACTTGGAACACCAAAGTAGACGGGGTTATGGACTAAGAGCTGAAAAATGGGATTTGAATAAATTGGTGTTTGATGGTCGGCACAGACATGACGGGCCAAAGGGCCTCTTTCAGTGATGTGAAACTTTATGACGTGTCACTTTGTTTTGTAGGTATTGATATGCAGATTTTATTTCCAAACATTTTACTTACTGTTGGGAGGCTGGACTACTTTCCTGCACTTGCCTTCTGTTACAGTTACATCATCGATTGCGATGTCCCCTTCTATACTGGGCCCTCGAATGCCTTCAAATATCAGCTGCACAACAACAAACAGAACAATGGACATGCAGGAAGTAATAGAATGTTCAGATGAACAGGTTAACGCGAACATTGCTAAGAACGACCAAGGCAGGGTTTAATATTACATTCACAGTTAGTACACATTCTTTACATCTTCAAATTATCTTTAGAAATCATTGTGTTATAACTCTTGAGCTTTATAGTCTTATTTTTGGTATGATTCTGTGATTCCATGCTCTGCGTGAGAATTTGGTGTCACAAGAGCTGCGCTTCAGAGTTAAGGATACAACATTGATATTCTGACTGTCTTGTTCACACTGCTGTAGTAAGAAGTCTCACAACACCAGGTTAAAGTCCAACAGGTTTATTTGGCATCACGAGCTTTTGGAGCACTGCTCCTTCATCAGGTGAGTCACTCAAGTTGTGTTCCACATGGAGGAACACTGCTTCATCAGCTTTGGTGGGGTGCATGAGGTTGCCTTACCCTGATGGCATGAGACTTCATGAGGGCTGGAGTGGATATTGACTTAGAGTCCCTACAGTACAGAAGGAGGCCATTCAGCCCATCAAGTCTGTACCGATCACAATCCCACCCAGGCTTTATTCCCATAATCCCACACATTTACCCTGCTAATCCCCCTGACACTATGGTCAATTTACCCATGGCCAATCAACCTAACCTGCATACCTTTGGAGTGCGGGAGGAAACCGGATCACCCCGAGGAAACCCACGCAGAGAGAGGGAGAATGTGCAGACTCCACACAGACAGTGACCCGAGGCTGGAATTGAACCTGGGTCCCTGACGATGTGAGGCAGCAGTGCTAACCACTGTGCCACCGTGCCGCCCTTTTGGACTTCTCCAATGGTAACTCCCTCCTGACTGTGTACCACTATGCCATCACCACTGCTGGATCTGTCCCAGGGCATTCTCCATAAGGTAGCATTCCATGAGTATGACTATGGGCGGAATTTTCCCGTCCTGCCCGTCACTGTAGCGGGCAGTGGCGGATCATGCAAAGGTCCGTTGACCTCAACCAGGAATTTCCAGCCTTGGGGCGAGCGTGGCTGGAAAATCCCGCCCCATGTCAAGCTCTTGCTTGACTAGTCTGTGAGTCAGCTCTCCCAATT
This sequence comes from Mustelus asterias, assembly GCF_964213995.1. Lineage (NCBI taxonomy): Eukaryota > Metazoa > Chordata > Chondrichthyes > Carcharhiniformes > Triakidae > Mustelus > Mustelus asterias. Next base: position 63,279,911 of record NC_135818.1, on the reverse strand, counting down.
TTGGAGGAATTTTACAGGATCGACAGGGCTGGGTTTGCAGTGTCGCTTCCGGTGCCCATGTCAATGTCTGGTGGTCTGCACAGTTTTATTCATTTTTATTGACTTTGTAAGCAGCTTGATACAACAGAATGGCTTGCGAGGCCATTTCAGAAGGCATGTAGGAGTCAACATTATGGTAGATCTGGAGTAACATATGGGCAAGGCGGAGCAGGAAGGGTAGCAGATTACCTTCCCTAAAAAATATTAGTAAAGCAGATGGGTTTTTGTGACAATCCACCCCCCCCACCTCCCCGCACCCCCCCCCCCCCGCACCCCCCCCCCCCCCCCGCACCCTCCCCCCTCCCCCCACCACCACCACCACCACCATTGGTGTTCAATGACATCAGTCATTCCTGTGAGACTGATGGCCTTATATTGATAGGAACGGATTCACACCACCCTGTCTGTACTTGTAAGGTGGTGGGATCCCAGAGTGCAAAAGCCCCTTGCAAGCCGGATTGCCTCTCCACATCTTGTGCACATGCACTTGTTCAATCCGTCTCATGGTAGACAAAGCCAACAGAGATGAAACAAAGCTGGTTTCAAATAATAAGCTGCATATTCTAGTTAGGTGAAACAGATTGTGATGGCTTAGACAAATTACAACAATTTATGTCACGCAATGATACAAAAAAAGAACATGCCCCTGTCTACATCAACGGGGACGTAGTAGAAAGGGTTGAGAGCGTCAAGTTCCTAGGTCTCCAGATCACCAACAACCTGTCCTGGTCCCCCCATGCCGACACTATAGTTAAGAAAGCCCACCAATGCCTCTACTTTCTCAGAAGACTAAGGAAATTTGGCATGTCAGCTACGACTCTCACCAACTTTTACAGATGCACCATAGAAAGCATTCTCTCTGGTTGTATCACAGCTTGGTATGGCTCCTGCTCTGCCCAAGACCGCAAAAAACTACAAAAGGTCGTGAATGTAGCCCAATCCATCTTGCAAACCAGCCTCCCATCCATTGACTCTGTCTACACTTCCCACTGCCTCGGCAAAGCAGCCAGCATAGTTAAGGACCCCACGCACCCCGGACATTCTCTCTCCCACCTTATTCCTTCAGGAAAAAGATACAAAAGTTTGAGGTCACGTACCAACCGACTCAAGAACAGCTTCTTCCCTGCTGCTGTCAGACTTTGAATGGACTTACCTTGCATTAAGTTGATCTTTCTCTACACCCTAGCTATGACTGTAACACTACATTCTGCGCTCTCTCCTTTCCTTCTCTATGAACGGTATGCTTTGCCTGTATATCAAATCAAAAAAATAAGTAACGCTCGAAGAGCCGAATGGCTTACTGCTGCTTCTAGTTTCTATGCTAACTGCCTCCAGATACTTCATTAAAAAAGCATTAACTCTCTGCATGTCGCACTCCGGAGCAGCACAGTCTAATCCTCTGCCTGGATCCTCCGATCCTTTCAACCTTTCTGAACCACTTCACTGGCTGACTGCTTGGGCAGTTCCTTTTCTCAAAGCTACACTGGCTTGCGGTGTTTGTGTTTTTCTTTCAGAATCTCTTTCCCCAGTGTCAGCTTTTAGAGTGGTGTATTCCAGCCTAATCCAACAATATCCTTCAGTGAATTCAAATGAATGTCATTGCTGCAGAGAGTGGAATGAGAGCGAATGTTTGCGAGAATGTCAAACGGTCCCTCGTGGTCTCCAGGATGCCGATTTCAGACAGCCAACCCAAGATGCAATGCAGAGCACTGGCACCCTGGAAAATGTAACCCTTTCACTGAAAGGGCTAATTCAGATTTAAGTAGAATGCCTACAGTGCAGAAGGAGGCCGTCCAGCCCATCGGGCCTGCACCAACAACAATTCCCACCCAGGCCCTATCCCTGGAATCCCACGTATTTACCCTGCTGATCCCCCTGACACAAGGGTCAATTTAGCATGGCCAATCCACCTAACCCGCAGGTCTTTGGAGTGTGGGAGGAAACCGGAGCATCCGGAGGAAACCCACGTAGACACGGGGAGAATGTGCAAACTCCACACAGTCACCCGGGGCCGGATTTGAACGCGAGTCCCTGGTGCTGTGAGGCAGCAGTGCTAACCACTGTGACACCGTGCCGCCAAAGGCACTATTCAAGTCCGAGTTGTTACTCTGACACCATGAGCTCATGCATACACCATTGTGACGCATTGTGATCACAAGCTTTAAGTTTATAGCTGCAAACCTCCTTCAGTGACCCATCAAATGCAGAAATGCTGCTTTCTTTATTTACCACCCTGCCATACAAAGTCAGCGGTGCCTCAGACGGCAGTGCCATGCTATGAAAGCAGCAAAGATCCATCTTCCTCTGACATATGGAGAATGAAAGAAGTAATATCATGGCTTGAATGCATTTTAAATATCTATTGATCACTGCACGATATAATTTCAATGTGGGAGCTCATTATCTTTTATCTAAATTAATATCCAAAAAACATCCAGGACCTGCATTTATATCACATCTTCCGCAACCTCGGGACATCCCAAAGCATTTCACAGCCAACACATTGATTTTTAAATGTATTAACTGTTGTAATGTGACTGCCAATTTGCACATAGCCATTTTACACTAACAACAATCAGATAATGATTTGACCATGAGGGGTTTTTTTTGGTGGTTTTGGTTTCGGAATCAATGTTTGCCACGGTGATGGCAGAAGCTCCCTGCTCTTCTCCGAATAGGGCAGTTGGTACCTTTTGCGCCAAGCTCAGTGAATAGGTCGGATTTGGTTTCATACATTTTCTGAAAGTTGGCACATCAATCGATGCCACATTCTGCCAGTACTCCATTCGGGTGGCAGTCTCGGCTCTGCGTTGAAGTATCTGGGGTGGGAGAGTGCTATCGCTAAGCCCAGACTGACAGCAAGTGTGAAATGTCATGAAATTTGATTGTTCTCATTCAGTAACCAATGCAGATTGTTTCAAACACCAACTCTTGTTGAATTGGTCTCATCACTGAAGTGTTTTTATCTTTCTTGTTAATGGATATAAGGTTTAATTGATGTGATAAAATCTATTTCAGTCCTGCGCTGAATATTCCGACTGTTATCTGTGATTCTGTGAATATTTATGAATTTGTCTACTACTGTAGTACAAGGTCAAAATGAATGGTTACATTAGGATTGGGGATGAAAGCATTAGCACCTTTCCCATTACTCGAAGGGTCACATGAAGGAGATCAAAGTGCAGATTTCCAATTTTAACAGTTTCAACATAGAATCCTACAGAGTAGAAGGAGGCTGAACGGCCCATCGAGTCTGTACCAACCACAATCCCACCCTATCTCCATAACCCCCATGCATTTACCATAGCTAGTCCCCCTGATACAAAGGGGCAACTTAGCAATGGACAATCAATCGAATCCACACATCTTTGGACTGTGGGAGGAAACCGGATTACCCGGAGGAAACCCACGCAGACACGGGGAGAATGTGCAAACTTCACACAGGCAGTGGCCCAAGCCGGGAATCGAACCCGGGTCCCTGGTGCTGTGGGGCAGCAGTGCTAACACTGCCACCGTGCCACCCTAATGTAGTAGCGCGCTTCTGTTGTTGGAGAACAATGGCCTTTTTTATCTTTGAGGCATCGTGGGGGAGTAGCCAATAGGCCTGCAGTGGGCAGGGAATGTGGCAGGGATGGATCTGTGATGGACTTGCAATGAGGTGGATCAGCAAAATGGCAATGGTCTACGATGTGATGGAATGTGGGCCTGTGGCGGAAGATGGACCTCCGATGGAGTGGGAGGCAGTGGGACAGGTTTGCTCTGCATGCAATGAAGAAGTCTATTCCAGGGATAGTGATATAGGCTGGAATTTTACCAGCCCGCCCAGCAAGGGAATCGAAGCGGGCACGGGGCGAACTGTGAAAGGTCCGTTGACCTCGGGCAGGATTTTATGGTTTTGGGATGAGTGAAGCCATAAAATCCCACCTTGTTACCCATTGGTTAAATACTTTTCCTGATGCTGGTTTGTTTGGGTGGTGGTGCTTACCTATCCCAGCAGCCTATCAGGGCCAGCACATTGCCATTACCTCAGTATTAGGCTTTGTTTATAGAATCACGGAATCCCGACAGTGCACAAAGTGGCCATTCAGCTCATCAAGCCTGCAGTGACAACAATCCCACCCAGTCAGGGGAAACTGAGCATGACCAATCCACCTTTGAACCAAGGTTATTTTGCTTGTAAAACATAACTTATAATTGTCACACTATAGTTAATAGTTTAATTGTTATTGATGTTGATTTGTGTTAATATGTAACTACAGACTGTCCAAGAAAGAGTATCACAGTTATAAATATCTGTCATATAAATATTTCTGTATTTTGCGATAATTTTGAAGGAACCAGTTGAATAATTCTTTTTCTTTCACTGTCAGTATAATTATTTGTAAATTTGAATTGGCACAATTTGGCACATCTTTTGGACTGTGGGAGGAAACCCATGTAGACAATATGCAGACTCCGCACAGACAGTGACCCGAGGGCGGAATTGAACCTGGGTCCCTTGGCGCTGTGAGGCAGCAGTGCTGACCACTGTGCCACCGTGCCACCCTCGTTGTTACGAATGTCAGGGCAATGAGGCAATTGTGTCACCTCTGATTTTTGGACCAATTTTGTGCTGTAGTATCACTGGCAAGATTATTTCAGCATTGTGTTCTACATTTGATAAAGCGGTGCATGCTATTTCATGGGTTGCTCTAATTCTCTGGCAATCCAAGTGGTCATTCTTTATAGAACACTTTATAGACAGGGAATTTCAGTAGGTTGTTCATCAAGGAATGCAGCAACCTAATCCTGTCCTCACTGTCAACAAAGCACACTTCCCCAGCAGAGCATCATCAGCGGTTAATTTTCTTCCACATAAAGGATAGCAAAGTGCGCATTTCCATATTTAAAGGTATTAACATAAAACGCAGCAGCCCGCTTCTTTTGTTGCACACATCGCTTCCTTTTCCTTATTGTGGAGTTGTGGGGGAGCGGGGAATCGGTCTGCAGTGGGAAGGGAATGCGGCAGGGATGGATCTGTGATGGGGCTGCAATTGGGTGGGAGATGGGTCAGCAATATGGTGGGGAATGGGCCTGAGATGTGATGCAATGGGGCCTATGGCTGGGAGAAGAACCGTAAAAACCTCCATTGGTATTCTAGCTGAGATTAGTACAGCAAGGCAAAACGGAATAATGTCCCAATGGCAGATCACACTATCAGTGGAGCCAGAATGACTATTTTAAGCTGTGACCATCAGTGATTGGTGTCCAAGGTAAATTTGATTTGATTTATTATTGTCATATGTATTGGTATACAGTGAAAAGTATTGTTTCTTGCACAAAGCATACCGTTCATGGAGAAGGAAAGGAGAGAGTGCAGACTGTAGTGTTACAGTCATAGCTGGGGTGCAGAGAAAGATCAACTTAATGTGAGGCAGGTCCATTCAAAAGTCTGATGGCAGCAGGGAAGAAGCTGTTCTTGAGTCGGTTGGTACGTGTCCTCAGACTTTTGTATCTTGTAAATTCTTGCAACATAGCAACAGTAAAGAACGAAAGCACCCTTGCAAGTGATTAAAGTTCAGTTGTTTTCTGGTGTGCTGTGAACGGTTCAGTCAGATGCACTGTTTGTGGTTTCATCTCTGAAACAACTACATCGAACTAATGTGCTTCTGAATGGCTCCCAAAAAGCATTCCGCAGAATCTTTTATTAATTGAGTGCCTTGGGTCTGAAAGCAGTGCAATGTCGTGGGCCGGGTGTGAAGAAAGTGCTGCCAAAGGTCACCGCTAAATTTTGTTCTGACAGATTTACTCGAAGCCCAGTGGACTGTATGTCTAAAGCACATAATAGTTTAATTTAGCAGTCTGGACTCTAGAAGACCGGGGCTTCTCTCGAGAATGAAACCCTTTTACAAAAGAAACTAATCTTCTGAGGAAAGAAATGACAGTGCAAAGCCAGAGCGAAGTCGGGGATGACAATTACTGTCACAGGATTGCACTGCAGTGGAAAACAGTTTATCCCGGAACACCTTTCAACCCTGCTCCATCAATGCAACAAAACCATCTACTGACACACAATGCTTGTCAGACGATCCTTTTTCCTCAGGGCGTGAGCAGATTGCAGGTTACGGTGTCATAAGCCAGGGTTTTACGGCCCTGTCCACCCGGTGAGATATTACGGTCCCGCCAAAATAAACGGCAACTTAAATGGCCCACCGCATCTTCCGGGGGGGAGGGGGGAGTGGGGGGAGATACGCTGATGCGCGATTAATCCACTCGGGAGGCTAGATCGTACCCGGGAATAAAGGCTTTTATTCGCAACAAGAATAGAGCATACTGCTTAACAATACAATGGAAGAAGTTTAACAACACCAGGTTAAAGTCCAACAGGTTTATTTGGTAGCAAAAGCCACACAAGCTTTCGGAGCTCTAAGCCCCTTCTTCAGGTGAGTGGGAATTCTGTTCACAAACAGAGCTTATAAAGACACTCTCTGTTTGTGAACAGAATTCCCACTCACCTGAAGAAGGGGCTTAGAGCTCCGAAAGCTTGTGTGGCTTTTGCTACCAAATAAACCTGTTGGACTTTAACCTGGTGTTGTTAAACTTCTTACTGTGTTTACCCCAGTCCAATGCCGGCATCTCCACATCATAACAATACAATCCCAGACTAAAGGGTCACGAGGAAGTGCAGTGACCTTTATACTCCTATAGGAAGGCGGAGCCAACCGGAGTGTGCCACAGAACAGTGCTAACAGGTGGAACACCCCAACCCTAACCCCAACAGTAACAAGAGTAACATATGTACAAGTACCCATCGTGACAACCATCTATGGTTCAGTACCCATCGTGACAACCATCTATGGTTCAGTACCCATAGTGGTAACCATCTATGGTTCACCACACATGCCATGAATGGACCATGAAACCCTGGCCAGAGTCTATCACCACCTTACATAACCGGGAGACACGAAGAGCCAGAGGTTTCTGCTTCCCAACTCTGCCACCAGCAATGTGGTGGAGAGTAACCTCCAGTCGTCGATTGGTAATTAACCCTGTTGCCAAGTCCAAGGAAAGGACTTCTAATAAAGATAGTAGGTGATTGTGTCTGCAGGGATATCCGCCTAGACTGAATTCCAGAGTTTCTCAGTGACACCTTGCAACTTTGCCCTTATGGGGCTAAGAATTAAATAGAACAAATTTCTCTTTTCCCTCGGACCATCAAACAAACTGAAGCGAGAAGGTAATTGCTGGCCTTTGGATCCACTTATTTTTCACTTTACATTCTCAGAGACTGTAAGCAGGTATAATTCCCACAGGACCTGGAGTGCGGTGGCTGGGATTCCTGGGGTACGCCAGTCATTGGGGTGGAGCAGGTTGACGATTTGCCCCACCCTCGCATGTGGGGCAAAAAATCCCACATTTCTTGCTTTCATGTCTAAGTCTTTGCACTTGGCTGTGATCTGCCAAAGTTCTGCCCTCCAGCCATTTCACCCCAAAGAACCGCAACGTTCTGCTTCCATCCTTTGCATCACACTCCACTCTACCTCAATAACAATTATGGCACCATTTGATCACACAGAAAAGTGATGGCCCTTGAATAATGATATTGGAACAAGAACATAATGGGGGGAAATCTTCACTGGCTTGTCCAGGGATTAGCATCCTGAAAATTGAGGGGAAAAATAACTGTGCCCTTCCTTTTTTGTTGTTCTTTATTTTTTCATGGGATGTCGGCATCGTTATCAGAGGCAGCATCTGTTGCCTATTCCTAATTGCCCTTGAACTGAGTGGTATTTAAGAGTCAACCACATTGCTGTGGATCTGGAGTCACATGTCGGTCACAGCAGGTATGGGTGGCAGATTTCTTTCCCTAAAAGACATTAGGTGACCAGATGGGTTTTTACCAAAGATGACAATAGTTTCATGGTCATCGTTAGACTTTTAATCCCAGATTTTTATTAAATTCAAATTTCAGCATTTGCCATGGTGGGATTTGAATCTGGGTTCCCAGAACGTTACCCTGGGTCTCTGGATTACTGGTCCAGTAGCAATATCACTACCCTATAGCCTCCTGCTCCCAACCTGGTTGGCAGGTTCGTGAAAGTTATCCTGAACATTAGTTTCATGCAAGCAGTTGGCTGATTGTCATTGATACACAGAAGACGTCAATTTTTTTTTATTCATTCGAGGGACATGGGCGTCGCTGGCTGGCCAGCATTTATTGTCCATTCCTAGTTGCCCAAGAGCAATGGAGAATCAACCACATTGCTGTGGCTCTGGAGTCACATGTAGGCCAGACCGGGTAAGAATGGTAGATTTCCTTCCCTAAAGGACATTAGTGAACCAGTTGGGTTTTTCTGACAATCGCCAATGGTTTCATGGTCATCAGTAGATTCTTAATTCCAGATATTTTTAAAAATTGAATTCAAATTCCATCATCTGCCGTGGCGGGATTCAAACTTGGGTGCCCAGAATAATAGTTGAGTTTCTGGATTAATAGTCTAGTGATAATACCACTAGGCTGTCATCTAATAGAGGTGAATTGCTGTATTGATGAAGAGGAGGCGTGTTCCTCTGGACTCCATAAAAACAATATCGGCTTCTGTGGCCACAGGTTTCACTTCACTAAGATGTGGGTTAGGTGGATTGGCCATGCTAAAATTGCCCCTTAGTGTCAAGGAGACTCGCTAGGGTAAATGCATGGAGATAGGGCCTGGGCGGTATTGTGGTCAGTGCAGACTCGATGGGCCAAATGGCCTCTTTCTGCACTGTAGGGATTCTATGTTTCTACTCTATGTTTTTACTACCCCACCAACAACTCCCCAGGAACTAATCTCCACTACACTTCAGACCCACCCAATATTGTAACAGCCTGGAACAGGCAACCTGCGGTGGGGCACCCCTTTTGCACCCATAGACGGCTACAAGCATGGTAATGGGGCCAGGCACTGGTAAAGGACCACAGGCATCCAGCTGGCACCATTGTAATTCCAGCCAATTTTCCAAATATCCCACCGTGAATTTCCCTTGCTGTCACTTTAGCAGGGGCATTAGCTCCACAGGGGATACCAACCAGACCCCAGAAAACAGAGAGAGGAACTTCAGACAAATTCACCAACCCATTATGTGCTGCTATCCCACAGTGCAACTCAAGGCTAATATTTTATTAGGCATCTTCTATGTAACAAAGTGCAATTTTGTTTTAGCACTTCTGTTGCACAATAAAAAATGTGGCTAATATTTAAGAAATATGCATTTACTATGTATATTAATATGCATACAATGTTGTAATATTGTAGAAATATCTCTATGTCTCTGCATATTACTCTAATGATCTCACCTGAAAAGTTCCACTTGGATTGATATTGATATTCGCAAACATCCACTGTTCCCCCTGGTTGCCAGACATTGTCCAGATGAGATTTTCAGTTATGGTTGATCCTTTGAATCCTTTGAATCTCAGAAACACGTTCAAAGTCCCTGGAATACAAAAATATTACAAACACTCACAATGTTGATCTCCGCAAGGCTTTGCAAAGGGTAGTTTAGCACTGACAAGCATTGTTTTTCATCACAATCGAAAGCAGCAAGATGAGAAGATATAAAAGGAAACCAAACCCAGTAAAGGTGAGAGAAAGAAGAGATAGACAAGAGTGTTTGCAGTTCCCCAGAGAATCAAGGCTCTTTGAACTGCCTCTGCCATCATCAAATCATTTTGGACCTGGTACAAGATTAGCATTGACCATATCCAATCCATTGACTCTGTCTACACTTCCCGCTTCCTCGGAAAAGCAACCAGCATAATTAAGGACCCCACGCACCCCGGACATTCTCTCTTCCACCTTCTTCCTTCGGGAAAAAGATACAAAAGTCTGAGATCGCGTACCAACCGACTCAAAAACAGCTTCTTCCCTGCTGCCATCAGACATTTGAATGGACCTGCCTCATATTAAGTTAATTTTTTTCTACACCCTAGCTATGACTGTAACGCTACATTCTGCACTCTCTCCTTTCCTTCTCTATGAACGGTATGCTTTGTCTGTATAGCACGCAAGAAACAATACTTTCCACTGCATACTAATACATGTGACAATAATAAATCAAATCAAATCAAACCACTGAACCTCAATACTTAAACTTACAGAGCTGCTTGCTAACAGGTTGATTGACTGCATCCATTCAAACTTATCATAAACTTACCTGCATTTCAGCAGAGGGAGAAAATAAAAGCTGATGAAAAAGGAGAAAGTGAAACTTTTCAGTTGTCAGTGTCAGTTCAGACTTGACATGAATACATCCAAAGCTCTGAGGTTCCAGGGATCCACTGTCAATTATCAGGCAACTCCCAGCAGTCTGGGAACTTTATTAGACTTGGAAATCATCATTGACATATTCAGGAGTTAAAAGATCAATGCCTGTGACACCATTAGAGATAATAAGGAAGTGGTAGACTTGTTCACGGAGTATTCTGCATCCATTTCACAGTGAATTTAGAGGGAAAAAACGTCAGCAGTATGGGGTGTCGTGTTTTTATAATAATTTAAAGGCACCAGTCACTCACACGGGCGGCACATTGGCACAGTGGTTAGCACTGCTGCCTCACAGCGCCAGGGGCCCGGGTTCGATTACCGGTTTGGGTCACTATCTGCGGGGAGTCTGCACATGTCTGCGTGGGTTTCCTCCGGGTGCTCCGGTTTCCTCCCGCACTCCAAAGATGTGTGGGTTAGGTTGATTGGCCATGCAAAATTGCCCCTTAGTGTCAGGGGGGTTAGCAGGGTAAATAGATGCAGGCCTGGGTGGGATTGTTGTCGGTGCAGGGTCAATGGGCTCAGTGCCGGATTTAGGCATAAGCTAAACAAGCTACAGCTTAGGGCCTCACAATCCGCAGGGGCCTCACAAAATTTCAGAAGATTTACAACGAAGAGAACATTTAAGAGCGGATACCAGAAAAGAAAAAGAAAGCACCAGCTTGAAGAGCAACTCAAAAAATTAGCAAAAGTTGGCAGTTACTTTACTCGAGAAACAGATAAGGATCCACAAACCCAGGTGATCAGCAAAGTCCAAAACAACCACAGCATGGTGCCTCTGCTACTGAGACAACAGAGTCTGGAATCTCAGCTGAGGAAAACACTGGAAGTGATGCAAATGTGAGCGTTGCAGAGCCGACACCCACAGTTGAAACAACAAAATTCACGAAACTCAATTGTTCAGGAGAAAGGTCATTTTCACAGCTAAAGAGAATCAAAAATGAACTGAGAGCAACCATGTCTCAAGACAAACTGTCTGCACTTAGCATCATGTCCATAGAAAGTGATAAGCTGCGTAGCATATCATTTGAGGACATAATTCATGATTTTGCTTTTGAGAAATCAAGAAAGAAAATGTTTTAAGTTGTATCTGATATCAGTTTTCTGATTTTGCAAACAATTTCGTTATTACTTATATTAATAAAAGTGATCCTGATTACTTATATTTTGTCAGCATTTTGTATATATATTAATGTAACTTAAAATTATTTTAAGAATTACATTTAAGTATTGTTTCCAGGGTATATTATATTATAATCTATGAAAGAGATCAAGCCAGCCAAATGATAAATGTGTAATCAGTAAATACATTCATTTGAAAATAATTTGTATTTTTCACTTTAAATACCTTGCTATTAAATAATTAAAAGGCATAATTATGTTTTCAATTATTTTGTGGTGACCCAAGGTCCTGTTTTGGTTCGCACTTTTGTGAGATCTTTTGGTGTAACGTTTTAACAAGGGACCTCCAAGCTTTATATAGTTTAGGGCCTCACCAAGTCTAAATCCGGCACTGAATGGGCTGAATGGCCTCTGTCTGCACTGTATGCATGGTATAAAGGATTGGGTAAAGATGTGGTGGGTTCATTCATTTAATCTCGGCACATCAGAGCATATATAAGGCATGTTTAAAACACCGAGTCTCAGGGCAGACAAATTTTCAGGACATGGTGATTTATACTCAAGGTTATTTAAAGCCACACATTCATAGAATCCCTACAGTGCAGAAAGAGTCCACTCGGCCCATCAAGTCTACACTGACCACAATCCCACCCAGCCCCTATTCCCACAACCCTGCATATTTACCCTGCTAATCCCCTAACATTAGGGTCAATTTAGCATGGCCAATCAACTAGCCCGCACATCTTTGGACTTCAATTTAACATTGGTTGAAGGCAAGTGATTGGAACGTATTATGAGGATCAGAGAAACTATCTAACACAAGGGTTAGGTTAGGCGCCAACTGGTTCCAGTTTTGTACACTGAAATTCAAGGCTGATGCACTATCAATTAGGCAGAAGACTACTGGTGTGCCAATACAACTGTAGGCTTTTATTCATTACAGAACCAGGAGCACATCCCAACAGATAACCGATCCGAACTGAACAAGGGGGAGGGAACAGCCACCTTTATACTAGGTGACAAGGGGAGGAGCCGGCAGGGGATGTGTCCAGGCATGACAAACACACAACGGTGGTCCAGGCAGGACAAAGGCACAACTGAAGTCCACCACAAAGGCATTGGCCTTTCAAGGGATAGAATGCAGAGTTACCAGGGTTTTAAACGATGGTTAAATTATGAGGATGGATGGCAGTTCCTTTGTTTGTTCCCCATGAATTTACTTGGCTGGGGGACAATCCAGTTGAGAAGTTTTTGTCTTCTGTCCAGAATAAATGTGCATAATCCTAACATTAGGGCTGGATCATTTAGGAATGAAATAGGGAACAAATTATTTTTCATACAATGGGTGGTAGAAATCTGTAATTTTCTTTCTCGAAAGGCTGCGGTGTGCTGAGTCAATTGAAATCATCGAAAGATCGAGATAGAAAGGTTTTGTTACCTAAATATAGCAAGGCATTGTGGAGTAAATGGAGTTGAAGTACAGATCAGCCATGGTTCAACTGACGCACAGGAGAGGCTTGAGGGACTGGATGGCCTACTCCTGTTGCTATGATACCATGTTTCCAACATCCCCCAAAGAACAAAGAAAATTACAGCACAGGAACAGGCCCTTCAGCCATCCAAGCCTGCACCGACCATGCTGCCCGACTTAACTAAAACCCCCTATCCTTCCGGGGACCATATCCCTCTATTCCCATCGTATTCATGTACTTGTCAAGACCCCCCTTAAAAGTCACTACTGTATCCGCTTCCACTACCTCCCCTGACAATGAGTTCTAGGCACCCACTACTCTCTGTGTAAAAAATCTGCCTCGTACATCTCCTTTAAACCTTGCCCCTCGCATCTTAAACCCATGGCCCCGAGTAATTGACTCTTCCACCCAGGGAAAAAGCTTCTGACTATCCACTCTGTCCATGCCTCTCATAATCTTGTAGACTTCTAACAGGTCTCCCCTTAACCTCCGTCGCTCCAGTGAGAACAAACCAAGTTTCTCCAACATCTCCTCATAGCTAATGCCCTCCATACCAGGCAACATCCTGGTAAATCTTTTCTGTACCCTCTCCAAAGCCTCCACATCCTTCTGGTAGTGTGGCGACCAGAATTGAACACTATATTCCAAGTGCGGCCTAACTAAGCTGCAACATGGCTTGCCAATTTTTAAACTCAATGCTCCGGCCGATGAAGGCAAGCATGCCGTATGCCTTCTTGACTACCTTCTCCACCTGCATTGTGACCTGTGTACCTGTACACCCAGATCCCTTTGCCTATCAATACTCTTAAGGGTTCTGCCATTTACTGTATATTTCCTATCTGAATTAGACCTTCCAAAATGCATTGCCTCACATTTGTCCAGATTAATCTCCATCTGCCATCTCGCCCAAGTCTCCAACTGATCTATACCATGCTGTATCCTCTGATGGTCCTCATCGCTATCCGCAAATCCACCCTTTGTGTCGTCCGCAAACTTACTAATCAATCCAGTTACATTTTCCTCCAAATCATTTATATATATTACAAACAGCAAAGGTCCCAGCACTGATCCCTGAGGGACACCACTTGTCACAGCCCTCCATTCAGAAACGTACCCTTCCATTGCTACCCTCTGTCTTCTTTGACCGAGCCAGTTTTGTATCTACCTTGCCAGCTCACCTCTGATCCCATGCGACTTTACCTTCTGCACCAGTCTGCCTGAGGGACCTTGTCAAAGGCCTTACTGAAGTCCATGTAGACAACATCCACTGCCCTACCCTCATCAATCATCTTCGTCACTTCCTCAAAAAACTCGATCAAGTTTGTGAGACACGACCTCCCCTTCACAAAACCATGTTGCCTCTCACTAATACTCCACTTATTTCCAAGTGGGAATAAATCCTGTCTCGAAGAATCCTCTCCAATAATTTCCCTACCACTGATGTAAGGCTCACCGACCTGTAAGTACTTGGATTATTCTTGCTACCCTTCTTAAACAAAGGAACAACATTGGCTATTCTCCAATCCACTGGGACCTCTCCTGTAGCCAGTGAGGATAGAAAGATTTCTCTCAAGGCCCCAGCAATTTCCTCCCTTGCCTCTCTCAGTATTCTGGGGTATATCCCATCAGGCTCTGGGGACTTGTCTACCTTAATGTTTCTCAAGAACTCCAATACCTCCTCCTTTCTAACCTCAACATGACTCAAACTATCTACACATCCTTTCCCAGACTCATCATCTACCAAGTCCTTCTCTTTGGTGAATACTGACACAAAGTACTCATTTAATATCTCACCCATTTCCTCTGGCAAACTATGCAGTGTTCAAGCTGTTCATCTATTAGTGCAAAACACAGGATATGTTTGTCAGGTATTAGCACAAGCGATTGTTGTTGGATTGTTAACAATGGTTAAAGCTTGAAACGGGATTGCGCCAAAATTGGGAGAGCTGTTTCACGGACTAGTCAAGCAACAGCCTGACGTAGTCATTCTCACAGAGTTGTACCTTACAGATAATGTCCCAGATACTATGGCTGGGATTCTCCCAGCTTGCTGCGCTGCTCAAGTAGCGCAGAGGGCCGGGAGACATCAGTGTGGGGGGGGGGGGAGCCTCTGGTGGGTCTTGTGGCCAATGTTCGGCCGATTGCAAGTTTTCCCGGTCCCTCTTTCTGACGTATTCAGCTTCGCGCCAAGCTGATTATCCTATAAAAATGTAAAAATTGACATTTCGATATGATTAGTGGGCCTGGGACGGTATTCTCTGGGCCCGCTAGCATTTCCCCCACCACCTCCAAACTGCCCCTGCACTGCCGAGGAATAGGTCCCACAAGCGGGGTTTACAACTGCTCCCCACTAATGGGACACAGATGTACTCACCCCGCTGGTGGGGACAGAGGCCATTGAGGCCCCCATGGGAGATCGGGGGCAAGAGGTGGGTGCCCTTTGGGCAGTGCCAGCTTGGCAGTGTTAGCCTGGTGCCCTGGCACTGCCCAAGGGGCACACTGGCACTGCCCACTGGGCACCGGGGCTGGAACGTGGTTCAGGGGTGGGGGAGGGGGGGGCGAGTTCTGGAGGCCAGTGATGGGAGGGAAGGTCAGGAGGTCACCGGGCCAGTAATTGGGAGGTTGGTGATGAGAGTGCCAGTGCGCATGCGCCAACCTCCGCATTGACAGATTGGTGCATGCGCATTGACCCACTCAGCCCACTATGCTGCTGCCCTCTCAGGTGGGATGATTCCCCCCCCCCCCATCCCACCACCCCCCCCCTGTCCAGCGTGAATCACTGGAATCCTCAAAACCGATTCTGGTCTCCATGAAGTCTCATGGCACCAGGTAGAACATGGGCAAGGAATCCTGCTGATTATCATGTACTACTCCCCCCACTCCCCCCCCATCCCCAGCTGATGAATCAGTATTCCTCCATGTTGAACACAACCTGGAGCAACTACTGAGGGTGGTAAGGGCACAGAATATTCTCTGGATGGGGGCTTTCAATGACCATTGCCAAGAATGGTTCGGTAGTACTAACACAGACTGAGCTGGCTGAGTCCTAAAGGACATAGCTACCAGGCAAGGCAGGTGGTGAGGGAACCAACAAGAGGAAAAATCTGACTCGACTTTTGTTATATATTTAAGTGGTTGCACAATTGCTTTAGGAGCCAGTCACATGGTTTGATGGCAATTGTATTGGGGTGTTTCACAAGTGCCAGTCTTAGTCTCATTTTCTACTCTCTACAGGTAACAGCTCCTACAATAACCTGATGTTGTTTTGAATCTACGTGTGCAAACCACATCTTTTGCTTTTTGTTTAAAACCCACGACTCCGAACATAGTCAGGACATTACAACCTCCTCCTCACCAAGCTGCCTGCCGCAGGTGCATCTGTCCATGACAGTATCGAGAGGAATGACCACCATACAGTCCTTGTCCTTTACATTGAGGATAGCCTCCATCGTGTTGTATGACACTACCAGTTAATAAATGGGACAGACTTTGATCAGATCTAGCAACTCAAGACTGGGTAACCATGAGGCACTGTGGGCCATGAGCAGCAGCTGAATTGTATTCAACAGCAATCTATAACATCATGACCTGACATATCCCCCAATCTGCCATTATCCACCAAGCTAGGGGAATCAACCCTTGTTCAATGATCCATCTCGGCCTATTCTGGAGATCCCCAACATCACAGATGTCAGCTTCCAGCCAATTCAGTCCATGTGACATCAGGAAATGGCTATGGGTCCTGATAATATTCCGGCAATAGCCCCGAAGACTTGTGCTCCAGAATTTTCCGTGCCCCAGCCAAGCTGTTCAGGTACAACTACAAAACTGGCATCTACCCAGCAATGAGGCTATTTGCCCAGGTATGCCCTGTGCACAAGAAACAGGACAACTCCAACCGGTTCAATTACCGCCCCATCAGTCTATTCTCGATCATCAGTAAAGTGATGGAAGGGATCATCAACAGGACTTACTCAGCAATAACCTGCTCACGGATGCTCAATTTGGGTTCCGCTGGGTCGCTCAGCCCCTGACCTCATAACATCCTTGGTTCAAACATGGTCGAAAGAGCTGAACTTACAGAGGTGAGGTGAGAGTGACTACCCTTGACATCAAGACAGCATTTGACCAAGTATGACATCGAAGAACCCGAACAAAACTGAAGTAAATAGGAAATGGGGAAAACTCTCTGCTGGTTGGAGTCATACCTGGCACAAAGGAAGATGGTTGGAGCTCAATCTTGTGTGGATACAAGGGGGCAAATTGCCTCCTATGTTTACCATTCCATAATTCCATAAAGCGTATAGATGATGTTAACTTCACTAAGAAAACTCAAACCATCAAATCAAACTGTGAAATTATCAAACACATTGCCAACTTAATCTGCTATGAGGTAATGTCATTGTTACAGAATAAGTAGGGCAAGTGAGTTGCTATTGTTGAAATCAAAACAAAAACAGCAGCTTAATGCCTTTATAAATGTGAATGCAATGTTATAATCAGGCAGCCAATCACTTTACAGTGACATGCAATCAACAAACAGGCCATGCCTATTGCCTTTTCAGCTAAATAAGAGCTTGGGGAACAGCCATTGTCTGGTTCACCCCCACGGCATTGCCTTGGCCAATCAGGGTCAAATTGGCTGGTTTGAATTTAAACAAACGCTTGGCAGTTAACTGTTCCCTGGTGCTTTCTCCATGGCAGTGCCTCTACCAATCAGAGTCCACCTGCCAAACGATCAGTACCCTCATCTCAGGCAGTATATACGGTTGTGATTTGGTATTCTTGCATCGGTCCTGAATGTTTGGAGGAAGGTACGTGCTCGGAAATTTAAAGAGAGGAATGGCCTCCTTCTGCACCGTAACAATTCTGTGATGTCACTCAACAAATAACGTAGCAACTTAAAAAAGACCCCAGTTTCCATGAAAAGCGTTCCCAAGCATTCTCACTCTTGAAGTATTCCAAATCTTGCTTTAGATGAAATAGTTGTGAGAAGGAGTGCCGCAAAGCACAATGCCTTCAGATTTCTCAATAACATTGGCTTTCTATTTAACTTCCCTCCCGTTTAAAATAACCTCAGCAGAAAGCAATGTCCACGCTTGTATCATTTTTCAGGTCCTGCGGCATTTTTCTGTTATTTCTGTTCATAAACAAATTTAGCACACTGTTTTATTGGCTGTGGGACAGGAGCTCGGAGAGACCATGCATCATGTTGACAACACGGCATACTCAAATCATAGTGATGTGATCTGGGGCAATTTTCATGAAGGCGATGACCCTTTAAATATAATATACTCGAGATACCCCAACCCTCTGCAATACTGCATGAAATAAAACCTAATTCAGCTCATATTACTTTGCCATAACTCTTCCATTCCAAATGCATTAGTCGTATTTGGGATCAAGCCATTCCTTGCTTGCTGCCAGTTAGACAAACAAAGAAGATCAAATAAAACTCTCCATCCTTCAATGTGCCTGCATGTTTTACTGACCTAACATCTCTCAGCCTGTGCCCTTATATGTTATAATGCCACCAAGTGCATCGTGTGGATTGAATTTTGGAGGGGAAATTGATTTATTGGGGTCAGATGCATCTTAAGTGGTTCTGAAATCAGAAGCTGAATCTACAGATTGTGGGGTTGTGGCACACAACTCAAAACAGGGGTAGATCTCGCCTCAGCCATTAAGTCTCGATACAGGACACTGTGATCTTGAACATGTTACCAATCCTCAGCTTCATATCCACCTTTTCCACAATCTCCTGTTTACATCCTTAGTTAGTTTGTAGTTTTCCCACAGTAATATGGGGAGGCGATGGCCTAGTGGTATTATCGCTCGACAATTCATCCATTAACTCAGCCAATTTTCTGGGGACCCAGGTTTGAATCCCATCATGGCAGATGGTGGAATTGGAATCAAATTTTAAAAAATATCTGAAATTACTAATGACCATGAAACCATTGTCGATTGTCGGAAAAACTCATCTGGTTCACTAATGCCCTTTAGGGAAGGAAATCTGTTGTCCTTACCTGGCCTGGCCTCCATGTGACTCCAGAGCCACAGCAATGTGGTTGACTTTCAACTGCCCACAGGCAACTAGTAATGGGCAATAAATGTTGGCCAACCAGCAACACCCATGTCCCATGTATGAATAAAAAAGTACATCTCTAACCAAACAAAAATTGGCTTCCTTTGTGGCTACAACTTGATCTCTCCAGTTAACCATGTTACCATTCCTCTCCTTAATTTTTCAACTTGGCTTGATGACAGAAGACAGAGGGTGATTGCAGAGGGTTGTTTTTTAAACAAAATATTTCCTAACAGCGGCCAGAGCAGCACTTCAACTACTCCTGGACTCGCTAAGGAAAAGACATCCACTGCCTTCAACAAATCCCGCTCAGAATGGGATTAAAATGCCTTGCGAGTCCCACCAATGTCAAAGGACCCTGATTAGTATTTATGCCTGAGGTAACCCTCTGAGACCTACGGGTGCTTCGAAACTAAACCAATGACATTAACTGTCAGGATCGGAGCGAGAAAGAGTCACTCCAGTTTAATTGGCCACACACTCTGCACCGGAGATGTGGAAAGAATTGAAATTTCCCCCAAATGCCCTGTAATGTCACCAGAGAACATAACTTCATTAGTTAATTCTTTGGAGAAATTGATGAAGAAGCATGAAAACATGGAACTGTTACAAAAGCAGTCAATTTAATTATTGTAAAATTCCTTCATAGTCTTATTTAAAAAGGAAATGATCAGTGGAAGAAATGAGCTCTTAAAAGGCTGAATGCCCTTTTACTTTTATTGATAAAATCAGAGGACTGAATTTTATCATTTCCGGTGATGGAAAAGGATAGTGGGATGGAGAGCTGGTAACATAGCAGACAGCCGAGTCAGGACAATTCCCCATTGTTAGAGAGATATCCCAGCCTCTGTCAGAAAGGATGAGCCACTTTGTGTAATTAAAGATTCTATTTAGGAGGTATTTCACAGGGCACCTTGCATTTTGCCAATATCAGACACATGGGCAGCACGGTGGCACAGTGGTTAGCACTGCTGCATCATAGCACCAGGGACCCAGGTTCGATTCCCGCCTTGGGACACTATCTGTGTGGAGTTTGCACGTTCTCCCCGTGTCTGTGTGGGTTTCCTCCGGGTGCTCCGATTTCCTCCCACAGTCCAAAAGATGTGCTGGTTAGGTGCATTGGCCGTGCTAAATTCTCCCTCAGTGTACCCGAACAGGCGCCGGAGTGTGGCGACTGGGGGATTTTCACAGTAACTTCATTGCAGTGTTAGCGTAAGCCTACTTGTGACACTAATAAATAAACTTAAACTTCACAGAAGCAGCCTTTCCATGGGGCAGCCCCTGTGGATCATTGGAACCAGGGGCTCAAAGAGGTGGCAGAGCCAAAGGCTCTCCACATCATGGCTCCCCACTTTTGTCCACTAGAGTCTATCGCTCTCAGCCCTCTAAATCTTAACTTCCACTCACCAGTCTGACTGTGCCTCCATCTTGAGGCACCCCAAGGTCTCCGGCCTATCTCAGCAGCACCCACCTCTCAAAGAACAAAGAAAAATACAGCACAGGAACAGGTCCTTCAGCCCTCCAAGCCCGTGCCGATCATGATAAAATCATAAGTTCATAAGATATAGGAGCAGAATTTATGTCATTCGGCCCATGGTGTCCGCTCCGCCATTCGATCATGACTGATATGCTTCTCATCACCATTTTCCTGTCTTCCCCCTATAACCATTACCAATTAAAAATCTGTCTAACTCCTCCTTAACTTTATTCACTGTCCAGCATCCACCGCACTTTGGGTAGCGAATTCCATAGATTCACAACCCTCTGGCAGAAGTAGTTTCTCCTCAACTCTGTTTTAAATTTCCTACCCCTTATACTAAGGCTATGACCCCTCGTCCTAGATGCCCTAACTAAAATTTAAAAAAAACCTCTGCCCTTACTCGGTCCGTTCCCTCTATTCCCTCCCTATTCACGTACCCTCCAAATACCTCTCAAATGTTACTAATGTGCCTGCTTCCACCACCTCCTCTAGCACAAGCTTTCGGAGCGCTGCTCTTTCATCAGGTGACTGCAGGATTTGTTTTCACAAATGAAGGGGCGGTGCTCCGAAAGCTCGTGCTACCAAATAAACCTGTTGGACTTTAACCTGATGTTGTGAGACCACTTACTGTGCCTATCCCAGTCCAACGCCGGCAACTCCACATCATGGCTACCACCTCCTTTGGCAGCACGTTCCAGGCACCCACGACTCTCTGCATGAAAAACCTCCCCGTACATCTCCCTTAAACATTCCCCCTCTCACCTTGAACCTGTGCTCCCTTGTCATTGACACTTCCGCCCTGGGGAAAAAAGCCTCTGACTATCCACCTGTCGCCTGGAGGCTTCAGATCTGCTGGTCCTCCGACGAGCACCACAAGTTCATCTGCTGATGAAAAATGATCAAGCTCATTCAGCAAGTGCGGGCTCAGGAGCTGCTATTCGGCCTAGTGTCAGGGCTGGCTCCGAAGCCTGTGGGAAAATTCAGCCCCCGAAAGGAAGGGAGCAAATTAAAAGTTTGAAAACTTACAGTGGAGTTCAGATGGTGCTGAGAAATTATTCTCAAGGTTTTATGGTTAGATTTAGCCAGCTGTCAAACCAGTTCCATGATTTCCTCAGAGGACAGATGCGTAAATTATTAACCTCCTTATGACAACACGTGCACAGGGATTTCTCGGAGAAGAGTTGCTTAGCTCTGTGCTGTGAAGTTCCTCACCTTCATTAATAATTTGGTGGATATTATTCCAAGAAGCAATATTGTTGATGGCACTGCCGTCTGCAGTGTAATTAATTTGTCAAGTAAAAGACAAGCTGTAACCAAATTATTGCACGCAAATACATGCAAAACTGCACAGTGGGTGGACAAGTACTCTGTTATCTTCACTCTGGGAGGGCTCAGACAGTAATTCTGTCGAAAAGATTGACTCATATGTTCCTAATCAATTTTGACACCGTAAACATGTCAGAAGTTTTTAAAGTCAAAAAGATGCAGTTCCTGTGTTTAGTGCACAAGTTCAATCTATGCAAATGAGTGGAAAAGGTTGCTAGAAATGTATGGACCCTGACAGAGATTGTCTGCCTCTTCTGTGTTCTAGAAAGGGAGGTGATGGCCTAGCGGTATTAGCGCTAGAATATTAATCCAGAAACTCTGCTCATGTTCTGGGGACCCGGGTTCGAATCCCACCGCGGCAGATGGTAGAATTTGAATCAATAAAAAATATCTGGAATTAAGAATCTACTGATGACCATTGTCATAAAAACCCATCTGGTTCACTAATGTCCTTTAGGGAAGGAAATCTGCCGTCCTTACCCAGTCTGGCCTATAGGTGACTCTAGAGTCACAGCAATGTGGTTGACTCTCAACTGCCCTCGAGCAACTAGGGATGGGCAATAAATGCGCCAGCCAGTGATGCTCAAGTCCCACAAATGAATAAAAAAAATAAAAATCTGATTCCTCCTTTTTGGGCTTCTGAGAGCACCTTCCAAACACATGGCCCAGTTAAAGACAACTCACCTGTAAGCAGGATGCCTGTCCCTTTAAATAGGGTGAGTGGGGGTGAGTGATTAGCACAGGCAGTGAACCTGTGTCGTTCAAATTTCTAAGATGGATATCAAATTAGCCTGAATGGCTGGATAACATCACGATCAACTGATGGTTGAGGGCTTCCAGCGCATGCGCAGCATTCCTGTGTTAGCATCTTTCCCAGCACAGGGTACCACACAGGCAGTGCGTTGTGGCTGGAAACATGGTGCAAGCCAATTTCCGAGTTCAGGGCTTCTATACCACCAGCAGCAGCAATGCTACAGAGCTGAACTTCTCATCCACAGAATCCAACACGAGCAACATCTATTTCTGATAAGGTGGCACAGTGGTTAGCACTGGTGCCTCATAGCTCCAGGGACCCAGGTTTGATTCCCGGCTTGGGTCACTGTCTGTGTGGAGTCTGCACATTCTTCCCATGTCTGCGTGGATTTCCTCTGGGTGTGCCGGTTTCCTCCCACAGTCCGAAAGTCGTGCTGGCTTGGTGCATTGGCCATGCTAAATTCTCCCTCAGTGTACCCGAACAGGTGCCAGTGTGTCGACTAGGGGATCTTCACAGTAACTTCATTGCAGTGTTAATGTAAGCCAACTTGTGACACTAATAAATAAACTTTTAAAACTTTAACTTTTCTCATGAAAGTTTCTGCCAAATCATTAATCATCAGCTGATTGTGCCACAATGGATGTGTCAGGAAATGTGTTTGGAGCTGTGCTCCCATTGTTCATGCTTATGCACCACGTCTTGAGTTGGAAACTGAACACCAATTACTGGGGGCAGCACGGTGGCACAGTGGTTAGCACTGCTGCCTCACAGTGCCAGGGACCCGGGTTTGATTCCCGGCTTGGGTCACTGTCTGTGTGGAATTTGCACACTCTCCCCGTGTCTGCGTGGGTTTCTTCTGGGTGCTCCGGTTTCCACCCACAATCCAAAGATGCACAGGTTAGATGGATTGGCCATGCTAAATTTCCTTTTAGTGTCAGGCGGACTAGCTAGGGGAAGTGCACAGCGTTACAGGAATGGGCCTGGGTGGGATTGTTGTCAGTGCAGACTTGATGGGCCAAATGGCCTCCTTCTGCACTGTAGAATTCTATGATTCTACTCTACTCTACAAGAAAGCAGGAAGCACGAGCCCTGCATCTACACTTGTGTGAACACAGACCTTTATGGCCGGAATTCTCCGACCTCGCCTGTGGCTGGGATTCTCCAGTCCCGCTGCAGCGAATGGAGTTTTAGCTGAGCGCCAAATTCTCTGTTCCTACTGCAGCGGTGGCGAGGCCAATGAGATCAGAGAATCCTGGCCTATATCTCAACAGTAGAAAGTTTGCACGGGGGAACGGTAGCACAGTGGTTAGCACTGCTGCTTCACAGCTCCCGAGACCTGGGTTCGATTCCCGGCTTGGGTCACTGTCTGTGTGGAGTTTGCACATTCTCCTCGTGTCTGCGTGGGTTTCCTCCGGGTGCTCCGGTTTCCTCCCACGGTCCAAAGATGTGTGGGTTAGGTTGATTGGCCATGCTAAAAATTGCCCCTTAGTGTCCTGAGATGCGTAGGTTAGAGGGATTAGTGGGTAAATCTGTAGGGATGTGGGGGTAGGGCCTGGGTGGGATTGTGGTCGGTGCAGACTCGATGGGCCGAATGGCCTCTTTCTGTACTGTAGGGTTTCTATGATTTCTATGATGATTTCCTCACCAATAAACAAGCACTGACTACATTGTTAGCCATGTCAAGGTCTGGTCATCAACTTCAACAGAAGGTCAGGTCCTCTTTATTAGCATAACATTGAAGTTGAGTGTCTCGCATGTTCACGCAACCAAGTTGATCACGCAGAACCACAAGCTCAAATTTATAGATCTCGGCATAACCATCAGAGACCTTGGCATCTCAAAGGCTGTTTCTAGACTTAGAAAAAAACTGGGAAACTGAATTCTCGGAAATGATTCAACATACACAGTTTAAGGTTATTTAATTTAAAATAAGGTCTTTAATTTTAAAAAGGGAAAAGGTGGTTGTGTTTAATTGTTCTGTGTTTGACTATGAGAGTTAATTTACCATTGATGCTCAGTGTGCTTGATTAGTTAAGCCTGAGTGTGGATTCAGAGAAAAGAGATCAAAATGCTGAAGTTGCTGGAAGATTGAACTGTAAGCCTGGAGCAGACATTTAAAAGCAGTGCAATTAAATTCCTGCTACACACATATGAGCTGCAGTGTCATCTCTGCATAGCTCCGAGATATAAAATATACAACAGGCTGCTTACTATCGGGACATTAACTACCTTTCCCTATCTTTCCAGCGCAAACAGCTTGTTAAATATCCCCATGACCTTCAATTGCACTTCCCAATTGAAAACAATCCAGTTTCTTTTTTTTTGAAAAGTGCCGTTGACCCAATTCAACTGCTTAGACATTGCCCAATGGTGGACCATTGGAGCTACAGAGATGAAAACTTTCCTTTAGTTATGATCACCGGTTAAAGTCGATCCATAATAGCAGCTTTGATGATGGAGGATTATCCCTTCATAAAGTCAATGCTCTTCAGCCAGATTACTGAATCCCCTACAGGATTTTGTGCAGAGCGAAACAACAATATTCTGCCTGTGAACACTCCCAATAGAACTGCTACTTTGTAAACCAAATCTGTCCACGTCAGAGACAAACGAAATGTCACATCTGTCAATCGGAATAAATCCAAAAGTTCTGCAATGAATGCCACGAGCAATGCTTCATCCCCACCCCCCCCCCCCGCCTCACCCCCCTCCACCCCCTACTGCCTGCAGATTGTCCACCCCAGTTCCAGTTCTTTGAATGCAAAAGTTTAAAACCACAGAATTGTTACGGTGCAGAAGGTAGCCACTCAGCCCATCGTGCGTGCACCAGCTCTCCAAATCATGATTAGTGCCATTTCCCTGTCTTTTCCCCGTGCCCCTGAACATTGTTTCTGTTCAAGTCATCATCTAATTCCCTCTTGCATGCCTCGATTGAACCTACCTCCACCACACTTCCAGGCAGTGCATTCCAGACTCGAACCACTCATTGTGTGAAAAAGCTTTTTCTCACATCGTATTTGTTTCTTTCCCAAATCAGTTTGAATCTGTGCCCTCTCATTCTTGATTCTTGTACGAGCGAGAACAGTCTCCCTATCCATTCTGTCCAGCCCCCTCATGATTTTGAACACCTCTATCAAATCGCCTCTTCGCCTTCTTCACTCCACGGAGAACAGTCCCAGCCTCTTCAATTTATCCTCTTAACTGAGGTTTCTCATCTTTGGAACCTGGAAATGCAGGGCTGACCATACAGCGAAGGATCAAGGTTGTTGAAGAAGCAGCATGATAAGAGAGGGCAGCACGGTGGCACAGTGGTTAGCATTGCTGCCTCACAACGCCAGAGACCCGGGTTCAATTCTGGCCTCAGTCACCGTCTGTGTGGAGTTTGCACATTCTCCCCGTGTCTGCATGGGTTTCCTCCGGGTGCTCCGGTTTCCTCCCACAATACAAAGATATGCAGGTTAGGTTGATTGGCCATGCTAAATTGACCCTAATGCCAGAGGCATTAGCTAGGGTAAATGAGGGTTACGGGAATAGGGCCTGGGTGAGATTGTGGTCAGTACAGATCTGATGGGCCAAGTGGCCTCCTTCTGTACTGTGGGGGTTCTATGATAAGAGAATGAATCAGAAAATGGCAGAAATGCATGGCAGACTTATGAGGAAAGGAAAACAGATTCGCTTTCCAGATCCTGATGGAACTACTGTGTACTTCCTTTGAAGATTCCCAGCAACTGAGGTTCCTCATCCAAACTACTTTGGCTTGCCTACTTGTACCTAAGTAGAATGTTTCTATGTCATTGGTTGGCTCAAACTGGAAGGCATCTGTCTTTGTATTAATTGCTTCATTCTTGCTTTATGTTGTCCATTTACCCGTGCAATAAATGCATCTGATCTCCTTCACAGTGTCCAATAAATCAATAGTATGTGTCCTACCCCTTCAATAGCAAAAAGCTCTCTCAGCATTTGTTGTATAATTTCAATGCACTGCCAGGAATAACAGTTAGATTCACCCCTGCTAAGAACAAAAATGACATGCAAATTCTTAACCAATGTGAATTTTATAGAGGCCGATTTGAACTTTATGGTTCCACTTCCACTGTCATTTTTACAGGGGATTAGGCTGATTATTTTCTCAATTTGCAGTGGTTACCTGATAATTACTCATTTGTGACATTGCTCATTGAATCTGGCTTAGTAACTTAAGCACAGGAAGGAAATGGCCTGGTCCTTATTTACATTCCAAATTAATATTAATTCTTTCATTTCAGTAGAAATAATGAGCCTCTAATCACAAGGGAAGAAGTCTGACATTTTTTCCAAGCAATATACCTGCATTGTGCAGATTTTCTTGTGTTGATATCGAAGGTGTGCTGCTCAGCCAATATTCTGCAATCCACAATTTCTGCTAAGCCCTAAGGATCTCCTTCTCTGATGACTTGCTATCAAACTAACAGCTGTTGTGGACTTGGTTATTGGATAGTTTCGAACGTCAAGTGAGGCACCTCTGAAAAAGATGAGGGCTAATTCAACTAAGAGAAAGGTTTGCAAGTTTAGAATAAAAGTTCTGATGAGCTCTGACAAAGAGTCATCCAGACTCAAAACGTTGGCTCTGTTCTCTCACCACAGAAGCTGTTAGACAAAGAACAAAGAACACTACAGCACAGGAACAGGCCCTTCAGCCCTCCAAGCCTGCGTTGACCATGATGCCTGCCTAAACTAAAACCATATGCACTTACAGAGTCCATATCCTTCCATTCCCATCCTATTCATGTATTTGTCTAGTTGCCCTTAAATGCCGCTATTGTACCTGCTCCCACTACCTCCCCAGCCAGTGTGTTCCATACATTCACCGCCCTCTGTATAAAAAACTTGCCTTGTACATCTCTTCTAAACTTTTCCCCATGCACCTTAAACCTATGTCCTCTAGTACTTGACTTTTCTACCCTGGGAAAGAGTATCTGACTGTTGACTCTGTCCATGCCACTCAGAATCTTGTAAACTTCCACCAGGTCACTCCTCAATCTCCATCGTTCCGTAGAGAACAAACCAAGTTTATCCAACCTCGCCTCATAGCTAATACCCTCTAGACCAGGCAACATCCTGGTAACCCTCTTCTCCAAAGCATCCAAATCCTCATCCTGCTGAGATTTTCCAGCATTTTTTGTTTTAGATTCCAGTATCTGCAGTATTTTGCTTTTATCATAAACAAAATGTCCTTTTGGGACCTGGGCAAAATGCTTTGTCGGAGAGTGGGTGCAGACTCAATGGGTCAAGTGGCCTCCTTCCGCATTGCAGGGATTCTATGATTCTTTGAAATGTAACAGAAGTAACATCAAGATGAGAGTGGAACCTTTTGTCCAGGGTGGAAGCTGGGATGGCATGGAGTGGGAAGATAGAGGGATAGAAAACTAGCTGGCAACTGTTCACAGCAGCAGGACGAAGCTGAGAGCAGTAGCCAAAGGCAAGAAGGGATTGAAGAGCAAAGGAGTGGTGCAGGAAGGTAAAATAGAGAGAGGCTACAGGGCTCAGTTAGGAGCTGAAGAAAGGTAGCCGATGCTGGTGGATTGGGTTAAGGAAAACAAAAAGGCAAAAGGCAACATCTAAAGATGAAGGAAAACATCTTAGTGAATGAAAAACTCAAACCATCAGACTGAGGTAAAAACAAAGGGCGGGACTTTACGACCTTGCTTGGGCGAGATCGTAAAATCCCGTCCGACGCCAATGGAGATTTCCGTTCTGCGAGCCTGGCCCGCCCTGATCCCGAGCCGGGCGAAGCGGTAAAACTCTGGCCAAAATGACTGCTGGAAGTGGGAAGGGGAGTTGAAAGATTTGTGGCATTCGCTTGGTCATGATTGGAACTTGCAACTACAGCACGATTAAAAGGATTATAATAACTGCATAGGAGGTTTCACTGTTACGAGTTGAGATAATAATAGAGTTGAAACAACACAAACCGTGTGCTCATACAATACTTTTAAATAAGCTACCATGTTACAATCTCCGTATCTCAATGTTCAAAAATAAATTCATTCCTAAAAGAATGAAATTATAAATCACCAGTTTAAAGAAATGATTTTACTATACAGAAGTCAAACAAAGCAGACACTACTAACTAAACACTGTGGCAATTCTCCAGGCCCCAGCCAGGATTCCCAATGGTCTGTTCAATAGGGTGTGGGGGCAAAATCGAGATGGTTGCTGGGCGTCAAACCCGTTGTGCGTCTCGCGGTTGGATCACGTTCTCGTCCACAGCAGGTGTGAAACTGATCACAACTAATTTATATACATCGGAATACAATTAGTGGGCCGGAAGCCTGATTCTACGGCCTCCTGGGATGCCCCACCCCAGCAGGAAGTCAATTAGTCTTGGTCCTGACAATCGGGGGCCAGGTGCCATGGACTCCAAGGTAAGTACTGCCTCCAACTCCGTCCATGTGCTCCTCTACCACAACCAGACTGCAGAGGGTGGACCCTTATGGAACTTGGGGGTTGGGGGACTCGGGCTGGAGAGAAGGGCTCAGGGCTCTCCTTTGGGTTGGGGCTGGACTTCTCCTTGTTGCCCTGGAAATCATGGAAATCACTGGAAGGATGGTGATTTCAGGCACCTTCCTGCTATTTTTTAAATGATTGTGTTCTGTAAAACCTTTAAAGTGGCCTAGTCTCATGAAAATTCATTCCCCCGAACACCTGGAAGCTTTCAAAAACACAGCTGTACTCTATACTACAGTAGGGATTGTCCTTGGCTGATTGCAAAAGCCCCAGGTATGACTGGGCCTCTATGAAGTGCTTTGAGTGACAGGAGATATCTGTTTCACGAGAGAGATCCCCTTGCTTTCTCTCATAACACCCGGCTGCTCTGAAACCTCTTAGAACTGCTTTGATTGACAGATCCAGTGCAGATTGAAGAGGGGATTAGCGGAGGTTTGTTTACACAAGGAACCAATGCTCCATTTGCTGCTAAACTGCTTTTCTGACTGATAGCTGGAAAATTAATCTGAAAATGGTGATGAAAAATCCTGACTCATAAAATTTGAATTTAACTCAGTCCCTATTTTGATGCAGGCCTGATGTTTCTTAGTTGAGTTGATCCTTTGGTTGGAGTGAAGGTCTTGTACAAAAGCATAGATC
Organism: Mustelus asterias; assembly: GCF_964213995.1. NCBI lineage: Eukaryota > Metazoa > Chordata > Chondrichthyes > Carcharhiniformes > Triakidae > Mustelus > Mustelus asterias. The sequence goes on along the minus strand of NC_135818.1, from coordinate 63,250,222 downwards.
TCTTGGGGTAGCTACGAAGGTGCTTGTAGTTAATCTACCTGCATGTGGATTTCTCAGGTGAGCTTGAAGGTTCGAGGAGAGAGTCTTTCTTTCTCTTTCAAGATACTGAAGTTGGATGAGAGTAAGAAAATACACACATCCACAAACAAGTATGTTGATCATGGGAAATAGAAGGAAAAGCCTAAGGTTTGCCCATGACAAAGACTGTGAAACTGTACCAAAGCATTGTTATTACAATTTTGCTGCTACAGGGCTCCATGTAACAATGATACGAAAGAGACATCATCCTGAAACATTGGACTAAATTTTACCGTGACTTTTGGGACCCTGATGTTGGGACCAAATGGGGTCCAGATCCCACACTCTCCACCATCAGGATGGGCTTGGGTATTTCACTGGAGGTGATCGCGAATTGGCTGCCTCCAGGCCTGGGTCAAATTAAAGATGGTAGCAGGCTCCTGATGCTGTTGGCCCAATCAGAGAGCAGGCAGCTCTGCAACCTCATCAACCACAAGAGAGGGAGGTGGATGCTGCTGAAGCAGGTCGGAGACTACAAGAGCACCTTCAGATCGGAGTATTCAAAATTAAAAAAAATCAGAGGGGGCTGAGGGAAAATCACTGGACTCTGGGGACTGACCTTCCTGCCTTTAGCACCCTCTTTGGGTCAGGGAGCCCCTGACTTCTAGCCTCTCTGCCTCCATTTCCATCATCTAGGGGCCAGCACCATTCAGCCCATTACCTCCCTTCCCCTCTGCACAGGTACCACCAGAGCTACCGAGAATTTCCATCTTTCCTTGTTTTGATCGCAGTTTTCTAACATTCACAGTTGTTTTTCATTCATTGATGGGGTGTGGGCTTTGCTGGCTGGGTCAGCATTTAAAGCTCACCCCTGATTACCCATAAGAGTCAACCACATTGCTGTGGATCTGGAGTCACATGTCGGCCAGACCAGGTAAAGACAACAGATTGCCTTCCCTAAAGGACATTAGCGAATGAGATTCCCCAGTGGCTGATGCAGTCAATAATGATTTGGGGGTTGAACAGACAGGCTGCGTGATTTGCTGGCTGTTAACATGATCGTAATTCATTCGGTGTCAATTATCAAAGTTTGCATTACAGCTTTGGAGTTCCAGCGTAACATTTTCCAAGAGGACAGGCACTTTACTAAATTGCATCTGATGAGAGGCAAGCGCCAAGCGTGTTGCCTTGACAAAGATCAGAGAATGCTGATGATCTGTCGCAGGAGATAAATGTCAGCACTGCAGAGTGTAATTCAATTTTCAATGGAACTTCTTGGGGCAACCCACTGTGTGTCAAGTTCTTGTGGCTTGGCACAGTTAGCAGCTAAAACTGCTTTGAAAAGTGAAAAGTTCTCAGAATACAATATTGCTGAGACAAGTTCTGTGCAATCTGCCAGCAGGAACAATCTAAACTTCAAATGAATTGGGTTGTGATGAATGACATGCTGGTATTATTTTGCTTACGGATGTCCCACACCTTCCTGTGCTATAAAGAAGCAATTTTATCGCAATGTCTTTAGCCTGCTGTGATCTCCATTATTCATCCTGCACTCACGCTAAGTTTTCACTTGATCCTCAGAAACCATGGCTGGAATTTTACCGCCTCGCCTGCCCCGATTCCGGAATCCTCCCTTGACCTCGAGCGGGATTTTACGAGCCTCACCCGAGCAGGGTCATTAAATCCCACCCCATGTGTTGGATTTTACGGCTGAACATTGGGCAGGCTGATCCCTCCCTCCCAACGAGCTAATGTTCAGCAACAAAAAACAGAAAAATGCTGGAAAATCTCAGCAGGCCTGACAGCATCTGTGGAGAGAGAATAGAGCCAACGTTTCGAGTCTGGATCACCCTTTGTCAGAGCCATTGACGAAGGGTCATCTCGATTCGAAACATTGGTTCTACTCTCTCTCCACATCGTGGGCCGAAGGGCCTGTTCTGTGCTGTACTGTTCCACAGATGCTGTCAGACCTCCTGAGCTTTTTCAGCATTTTTCTGTTTTTGTATCAGATTCCAGCATCCGCAGTATTTTGCATTAAGCTCATTTTTAGGGCGGCACGGTGACACAGTGGTTAGCGCTGCTGCCTCACAGCGCCAGGGACCCGGGTTCGATTCCCAGCTTGGGTCACTGTCTGTGCGGTGTCCGCACGTTCTCCCCGTGTCTGCGTGGGTTTCCTCCGGATGCTCCAGTTTCCTCCCACAGTCTGAAAGATGTGCTGGTTAGGTGGATTGGCCATGCTAAATTCTCCCTCAGTGTACCCGAACAGGTGCCAGAGTGTGTCGACTAGGGGATCTTCACAGTAACTTCATTGCAGTGTTAATGTAAGCCTACTTGTGACACTAATAAATAAACTTTAAAACATTAACTTTAAACCATGGCATGATGACATTAGGTCAGAAATATGGCATCATCCTACCCTGTCTCCTAGAGTATGGAAGGGCCATACTCTAGGAGAGAAAAAGCCAGTTAATGAACTATTGGGCACGTGAAAAAGGCAATCAACTGCAATTTTTACTTCCCACTCCACTTTCCACAAGTCGCATGGCAAATACTTTGGGAGTGAGTTACGCCAGGTGTGAGGAGGTGGCACAAGGGTAGATAGAAATCTGCAAGTGGGAGCACGGCTGCATGTAGCAGCAGGGTCAACTGTTAAGGGTGGCAGTGTTGAGCTGTTAGCAGACCAGAGACGGGATTTTCTGGCTGCGCTCGCCCCCAAGGCCGAAAATCCCCACCCAAGATCAACAGACCTTTGCATGGTCTACCCACGCCCGCTACGATTCCCGTACCAGGTGGGATGGGAAAATTTCACCCTTTGTTTCTGAAGTTTTTATAGGATGACTTCATAATTAAAGGGGCAAATGAGGGGGAAAGTGGGTCTTTAAATTAGTGGCAGGGATTGACTGCCAGTTTACCGTTTAATCTCTCTCCCTCTGCAAGTCCCACCCTTGACACCCGATTGGTCGCTGAGCCCCACTTCACAATACTAACAGGTCGGCATTCCTGCTGGGAGGCCGTTTATTGGCCAGCCAATTCCACATCTTGAAAAGGTGGGGGCAGGAGTGAGCAGATGGCGCACTGTCCATTCCGTCCCTCTTACCACACTGGAAACCGTAAAACCCACTCCCACATCCTAATTTCACACTGTAAGACCAGGTCAATCTGCAATGCTCTAGCTTTTAACAAAACACCTGGGGCCTGTGATAACCCCCAGGACTTGCATGGTGGGATCACTGATTGACCTCCCTGTAAGACTTGTTGAATACAAGCTCCCTAATGATTGATAATTACCTCACCAGGTGGAGCTTGTATACCGAGCCCTATATAAAGCAGGCCCCTGAGTGTGTCCATTGTTGTGTTGTCTCAATTGGGACCTGTTTGTGTTCACCCCAGGTTTGTGGTTTTGCTTTATTTTGTGCAATAAAATGTTGTTCCTTTCCAGCTGACTCCCAAGTTATGATTGAGTCCTATTTTAAGTTTATTGATTAGTCGCAAGTAAGGCTTACATTAACACTGCAATGAAGGTACTGTGAAATTCCCCTATTTTAACTGGGTGGCTGCAGCCAGCTAACTGATGTTGTCCCCACCCACAATTTGGGTGGTTAGTTTCTGCACTGGATAAAAAGAAATGAAAGTACAGAATAGCTTCTCCAGTTAACTTCCCAGTGACCATCCAAGTCACGCAAACCAAGGTGGTCCAAGATTTCATTCACAGTCTGTGTTAAGCAACAATATTTCAGTTGCAGCAAAACTGGCACAAACAATTGGCTTTTTTCCAGTTTAGTGAATAAACAAAATTCAGTCAAGATTTTGATCATGATTGCTAACCAGTAGCCTTTTTGCCATGTACAGTTTGATGAACTGTGTCAAGCAACAGATTTCTTTTTCCCCCTCTTGTAGTAAATGCCCGTGGTTGCAAGAGGCAACACCATACTGCCTAGACATAAGGAGCAGGCAGTCTGTCCCAGGTAAACCTCCCGTGAGACAAGAGTCATAGAGGTTTACAGCATAGAAACAGGCCCTTCGGTCCAACTTGTCCATGCTGCCCTTTTTCTTTTAAAACCCCTAAACTAATCCCAATTGCCCGCGTTTGGCCCATATCCCTCTATACCCAACGTACCCATGTAACTATCTAAATGCTTTTTAAAAGATAAAATTGTACCCGCCTCTACTACTACCTCGGGCAGCTTGTTCCAGACACTCACCACCCTCTGTGTGAAAGAATTGCCCCTCTGGACACTTTTGTATCTCTCCCCTCACTTTAAACCCATGCCCTCTAGTTTTTGACTCCCCTACCTTTGGGAAAAGATATTGACTATCTACCTTGTCTATGCCCCTCATTATTTTATAGACCTCTATAAGGTCACCCCTCAGCCTCCTACGCTCCAGAGAAAAAAGTCCCAGTCTATTCAGCCTCTCCTTATAACTCAATCCATCAAGTCCCGGTAGCATCCTAGTAAATCTTTCCTGCAATCTTTCTAGCTTAGTAATATCCTTTCTATAATAGGGTGACCAGAACTGTATACAGTATTCCAAGTGTGGCCTTACCAATGTCTTGTACAACTTCAACAAGACGTCCTAACTCCTGTATTCAATGTTCTGACCGATGAAACTAAGCATGCCGAATGCCTTCTTCACCACTCTGTCCATCCGTGACTCCACTTTCAAGGAGCTATGAACATGTACCCCTAGATCTCTTTGTTCTGTAACTCTCCCCAACGCCCTACCATTAACTGAGTAAGTCCTGCCCTGGTTCAATCTACCAAAATGCATCACCTCGCATTTGTCTAAATTAAACTCCAAGGGCCATTCCAATCCCATGAGCCCTCAGTTCCATGGGAACAGCCAATCATCTTTTTAAAAAATTCATTCGTGGGACATGGGCATCGCTGGCTGGCCAGCATTTATTGCCCAAACCTCATTGCCCTTGGACGGCAGTTGAGAGTCAACCGTTTTGCTGTTGCTCTGGAGTCACATGGAGGCCAGACCAGGTAAGGACGGCAGATTTCCTTCCCTAAAGGACATTCGAGAACCAGGTGGGTTTTTCTGACAATCGACAATGGTTTGATGGTCAGCAGTAGATTCTTAATTCCAGATATTTAAGTTTTTTTATGATACTAACCCTCAGAGTGCTCCTAGGAGAAACAGTAAGATAGGCATCTTTTGATATTCAGGGGAAGACTGTTATGATGAAACATGGTATTGCTCATTTATACTTTAGAACTCTGAAGTAATGCAAAATTTGTGCTGATTCCATACTCAGTCATTCATAGAGATTACGTTGATGAAGGAAATTTAACCAATGATAGGAGAATTACCCTTAAAGGCTTCTCTTCCCACTCCTGCACCATTACTTTCTGTCTCTTCAAGATTGTTGCTGTTGCTGTTTGGTTACACCATCTGAAAATGTTGACTCTGCTTCTACACGTGGACTGATGACACCCAGCTCCAATCTGTCATGACCTCCCTCGTCCCTGCCACTCTCTCTAAATTGGCATCCAGTATCGGATGAACAGAAAGTATCTGAGGCACAGCGTGGGCAGACCAAGTGAAGAGGGTAAATGTGGGTGGATGGAGAACACCTTGTAGTTGGGGACCTCTGATTTGCACAGGGGGCATGAAAAGAAGGCACTCGCCCATCTTGCCTGGCCACCAATTTGCCAGGTTGCACTGACAGGCTGGATAGACACTTGGCACCGACTTTCCCTGCTGTTGGTAAAATCCCAGTGGCACTGGGAGATGGCCCTTAGGTTGCTATTAACTGGGCCCAAGGCCTCCCCTGCCGCTGGTAACATTGCAGTGGGGTTGGGTTTCTCTCCTTGACTTGAAGATTGCACTAAATCATGACTCATGAGGTGCAACCCCGGGCGATTGGCAAACCTTACATTATATTGTATCATCAAATGTTAATTTCCAAAGTACATGGCTGCATACATAGGTTTTTAAAAAAGACAATTTAAAATAATGAGAATAGCTGTTATTAGCATTTTCTCCAATTATTAACAGTTCCCCGAGCACTCCATGGTAATGTCCCTGTTCCCAAAATGTACTGCAAGAAAATACTTACTATCTGACTTGATGTGAATAGTACAAGAATACACCCTATTATTCTGCTGCTTTCAATGTTGCCATTGTTTAAATGATGTTAATGCCCTACTCCTACCTAGATTATTTTAGTCACATTTCTTCTGCATTCAACAGACCATGTACCAATGAGATAAAGTTGAGATGCTGTTAACACATTCTAGTTCAAAGATAGATGAACAAATGATGTTAACTCACACATACCTATGTGCTTTCCATACATGTTATAGTAGAAACTGACACAGTAAGCACTGTTAGTGGACCCATATGGATTTTTAGGCAGTGTGCTGAAAATAGGACTTAGGAGTCGAGCCCTTTCACCTTCTGTTCGAGGGCGAGAAGTCTCTATATACATGTAGAAACCTGCAGAGACAAAGAAACAGAGCAACTCAGATCATTTCTGTAGAACAAGCATTCACCTGATTCCATTTTGTTTCAAATGATAATTGTGTAAAAAAATAATACTTTGGGCGGGAATATTCCACTGGCAGGATCTTTGGGATTAAACCCGGTGTTGGGATGGGCCAGCCACACAAAATGACACAGACATCGGTGGAACCAGATCCCCACCTGCTGAAAAACACGCCGTTGGGAGAGGTGGGATGGGGTGCAGAAAATCCCACCCTTGGAGGCGGATTTTCCTGTTCCGCTCGCCACGAGAACTGGGTGAGGGGCGCACCATGGAAAGGTCCATTGACCTCGGGCGGGATTTTCCGGTTTCAGGGCGAACGTGGCTGGAAAATCCCACTCTTGCACCGGAATTTTTTACCACCCCGCTCGCCACAGAATGAAGCGGGCAAGGGGCGGACAAACGGAAATGTCCGTTGATCTCAGGCGGGAATTTCCGGTCTTGCTCAAGCGATGCTGTAAAATCCTGCCCATTGTGCCAATTAGAACAACTTAAATATTAATTAAAGATTTCCACATTTTGATGTTTGTCAGAATAACAATTCGAGGAATCAGGACAGAGGTTGTGCTTTCATCCTTCATCTGAAATCAATGTTGTTATTTTAATAAGGGCTTCCTTTTGCTCCGTACAAGGATAGCATCCTTTGAAGGATTATTCTGCACTGTATTGTCTACATATCAACTTAGACACTTAGTCAATTTAGCTTGAATTCTGAAAACATCTGGCGTCACTCCTGACAATGTGCTGTTTCAAGCTGAGTTCTCCCAAACGATCCAATATCAATGAGCATGACAAGACTTTACTGCCATGAAAAAACAGAAAAGCGGGGCATTTTGGTGAAATTATATGCTCGAATGGCAGCAGTTAATAGAATATTGTGTGTAGCAAAATGTATTGTTCACTGTGGTTGGTCTGATCAGGAAATATCAGAAGTGAGAAGAAAATGGTTCAGTGCCTAGAAATCAATGCTTGTGTGAAGTATGCTTTTATCTAAAGGTGATGTGATTCATATTTGTCGCACAATGTGTGGTGTTTTACCACAAAATCTTTTCTTTCAATATCAGTAGAGTAGGATTATAGAGTTGTGAATCTCTCTTCAGATGTAGTGAAAAGTTCATTCTGTGGTCTAGCTATTCACACAGCTGGACAGAGGTTGGAAAGTGTCCAGTTTTGACTGGTAGGAATCTCTACTGTTTTGGTTCAGGTCAGAAACTCCAAAGTGTTTTATGGAGCCCGCCTGGATCATAAGTTTTGCACTTTGAATTTGGCCAGGATAAGCATGATAGGTTTCACTTCAGGTATGATTCAAATGACCCACTAGGGAGCTTTTATCAAACAAAGTTTATTTAAGAATATAGTTAACATGTATAGTAGGAAAATTAGCAAAATCTTTTATCAATTACAAACAACCATGATAATGTATAACCCTTAACGAACATAGGAGCTGTCCCAATCAAACCAATCCCATAAACAAAACCCTTCAAACATGTTCAATACAGCATAGACTGATGCCCACGTGATACTGGAATTGAGTCATTTGGATGAATGCTGCAGTTCTCTGGATAAACTCAGAACAGTTTGAAGTCAGAACAACTTCCCAATACACCAGGGACTCTAGGCAAGCCACCAACAGCAGATTGCCCCCTTCAGAAAGGCAAGACCTTGCTTTCAGATCACCAGCAGAATTTCCAAAACAACAGGGAGAGAGAGAGAGAGAGAGAGAGAGACTTCTTTTCACCTTGCTGTCCCTTCTAAGACTAAAACTCAAAACTAAACAGCAGCTCAAACTGAAGAGGAAAGAACTCCTATCACCTGACCTGCCAACCAGTTTTTCCTCCAAACAATGCAGAGTCACAAACATCCCAGTAAAAATGAACAAACCCCCGTTTAAGCAGCAATAAAAGGACATCTCCAGACAAGCTGGTGCCACAATGACATCAGCTAAGGCTGTGAGCTGAGAAACACTGAAGCTGTGAGAGCTGCAGAGATCATGATTTTTTAAAAAAACCTTTCTTAAAGGTACACTATTGTCACACCACTTTCACACTAGGTTGAAGACAGACACAAACCATCATGGGCAGGTTAAAGTTGTGAACACCGAGAGACTCCATGAGAAGATCAATGAACTACAGTATCGCCATGCACCTGGTCAAAACCAGTTAGGCAACCACAATGTAAACATCAGAGGTATACTCACTGCTCCCGACCACTTCAGGACATTTGGGCAAAATAGTGGAAAAGGGGTTGATTTCCAAGCATAACGCTGAGGAAGATTGGCTCTTTTGTCTACAGATACCAGACTTGGACAGGTCAAACTGCATGATGCAAATGCAGACTAATTCTGATTATAAAGCCACACCCTACCTCACCTGTACTAATGAAATGGAGAAGTCTTTCTGAATTGCAATTACAACTCAGTGAGTTCTGAGCAAAGGAATAAAAGTCAGGCCACCGACAGCACGGAAATATCGCAGGACTTTGCTGGCCATCCTCACTCAGGGCGGCACGGTAGCACAGTGGTTAGCACTGCTGCTTCACAGCGCCAGGGACCTGGGTTCGATTCCCGGCTTGGGTCACTGTCTGTGTAGAGTTTGCACATTCTCCTCGTGTCTGCGTGGGTTTCCTCCGGGTTCTCCGGTTTCCTCCCACAGTCCAAAGATGTGCGGGTTAGGTTGATTGGCCATGCTAAAATTGCCCCTTAGTGTCCTGAGATGCGTAGGTTAGAGGGATTAGTGGGTAAATGTGTAGGGATATGGGAGTAGGGCCTGGGTGGGATTGTGGTCGGCGCAGACTTGATGGGCCGAATGGCCTGTTTCTGCACTGTAGGGTTTCTATGATTTCTATGACTCAACACTTTTGCATACTTGAAAGAATGACTTGAACTGGCAGCACGGTGGCACAGTGGTTAGCACTGCTGCCTCATAGCGCCAGGGACCTGGGTTCGATTCTTGCCTTGGGTGACTGTGTGGAGTTTGCACATTCTCCCTGTGTCTGTGTGGGTTTCCTCCGGGTGCCCTGGTTTCCTCTCTCAGTCCAAAGATGTGCAGGTTAGGTGGTTTGGCCATGCTAAATTGCCCCTTCGTGTTCCAAAATGTGTAGTTTGGGGAGATTAGTGGGGAAAATATGTGGCGTTGCAGAGATAGGGCCTGGGGTTACAGGGATAAATGCTCTGTCGGAGAGTCAGTACAGACTCGGTGGACCAAATGGTCTCCTTCTGCACTGTGGGGGTTTTATGATTCTAACTGATGAACTGTTCGGATTCACTGTTACTCAGTTGAGATCAAAGTGCGAAGTTTGATATTTGTTGAGTGCAACAATTTGATCTTCAGACTCGCCATTAATAAGCTTTAAATGGAAATGAGATGTATAATCCTATCTTGGCAGATTTTCAGTCATGGTTCGGAGCAATGGTTAGAGACAGCATTCACCAGAGGAGCAGTCTTGCTTTTAATTTATTAGAATTTTAAATCATTTTTTGCGACGACATTCATTACAGTTGCTGAAAGAGCCACCCCAGAGCATACTGATTGTAACGTTAAAAAATCCAGATCGCACCATAATGCCATCAGCTTAAAGCACGAGAGGCTTCCTTCAAACTTGGAGCGCAGTGGCCAATGTCAGAATCAAGTTTAGAATCAGTCTCGACTGGTCAATCTGCAAAATGGAGCCTGTAAACTAAAATGGACTGTGAAGTGGTTTCTAACACAATGGGTGGTATCTTAACAGATCCACACACAATGGGGGGGAGCGTGTGGGTCTGGGACTGGTTGGTAATCGAAACAAGCAGCACCGTGGCTGTTTAGCAGGGCCACAGTATTAGCAATCCATCTCCGGTTGAAGGAGGTGGGATGGTGCACTGCGTCTTAAAGGACGGGTTTCTAGTTAAAGATCCCACAGGGGTTAGAATGGCTGACTGAAACTGTACATTAATTCCTGACCCCCTCCGCAAACACCGGGATGGGGAGGAGATCTGGGGATGACTCTCTCCTTTAAACCCGCCATTATCACTCTCTCCTCGAGCAAACCACCCCTGACCCCACCAGCCTTGCAAATCACCATCCACTCTCCAACTCGCCTTTTTTCTCTCAAGTCCGTGAATGTGTTGAAGCCAAACCCGTTCCCAGAACTCCAAGTATCAGGCTTCCTCCCCTGTCACCGGACCAAAATGGCTCTTATCAAAGTCACCAAAGACATCCCATGCGGATCTGACAAGTGTAAACTTTCCCTCCTTGACCTTTGACACGGTTGACCGCACCATCCTCCTCCAAAGCCTCCCCACTGTCGTCCAGCTGGGTGGGACTGCTCTCACCTGCTTACGTTCCTATCTACCTAATCACAGCCAGAGAATTACTTGAAACATCTTCTCCTCCTGCTCCCACACAGTTGTTTCCGGTGTCCTTCAAAGATCTAGACTTGACCTTCTTCTACCTCACCACTCCCTATCTTCGCTATTGTTAAATTATCCAGTATTAGATAAACAGAAATTTCCTTCAGTTATAATATTGGAAAACTGAGGCCACTCTTTCTGATCCTGTTTCTTGAACCTGTTTAGGCGGCACAGTGGTTAGCACTGCTGCCTCACAGCGTCAGGGTTCAATTCCGGCCTCGGGTCACTGTCTGTGTGGAGTTTGCACATTCTCCCTGTGTCTGCGTGGGTTTCCTCCGGGTGGCCCGGTTTTCTTTTATAGTCCAAAGATGTGTGGGATAGGTTGATTGGCCATGCTAAATTGACCCTAGTGTCAGGGAATTAGCAGGGTAAATGTGTGGGGTTGCGGGAATAGGGCCTGGGTGGGATTGTGGTCGATGCAGACTCGATGGGCCAAATGGCCTCCTTCTGAACTGTAGGGATTCTAATCCAAGCTCCATTCCTGAGGGATTGCTTCCCTCTCTCTCTTTCTCCCTGGAAACAGTTATCCTGGCCCAGCACATCTTGATTTTAAAATTGGCATCTTTGTTTCAAAATCCTTCCATGGCCTCATCTCTCGATCCCCTTCTCTGTAATCTCCATCAGCCTCGCGACCCTCCTGAGAGATTTGCCCCCATCAAATTCTGGATTCCTGGGCATCCCTGATTTTAATCAGTCCACTGTTGATAGCTGTGCATTTGGCTACAAGGGCCCAAGCTTGGAAATCCGCTGTTTATACTCCTCTCCACCTCTCTACCTTACTTTCCTGCTTTAAGGCACTCTTTAAAACCTACATCTTTGACCACGCTTTTAGTCAACGGCCTAATATCCCATTAGGTGGCTCAGTGACAGATTTCCTTTTCAAATGCTTCTGTTAAGTGTCTTGGGATGTTTTATTGTGTTAAAGATGCACGACAAATAGAAGTTCTTCTTAACTCTCCTTCCATACCTAAACCCTTCCACATATAGAAGTTAAAATTGTACCTAATGAATCTATTCATTACTCTTTTTATCTGCTGTATTTAAGTTTATTTATTAGTGTCACAAGTAGGGTTACATTAACACTGCAATGAAGTTACTGTGAAAATCCCCTAGTCACCACACTCCGGCGCCTGTTCGGGTACACTGAGGGAGAATTTAGCATGGCCAACGCACCTAACCAGCACATCTTTCGGACTGTGGGAGGAAACTGGAGCACTCGGAGAAAACCCACGCAGACACGGGGAGAATGTACAGACTCTGCACAGACAGTCACCCAAGCCAGGAATCGAACCCGGGTCCTTGGCGCTGTGAGGCAGCAGTGCTAACCACTGTGCCACCGTTCTGAGAACAATTTGAACTGAAAGCCACTTTTCTCTCAGTGTAAATGCTGCACTGCTGCATTTCTACTCAAACACAGAGGGAGTGAAGTATTTTACACTTCAGGCACCACGGACGTGCTTAATGATCTGGTTGCTGTTGGGCTGCAGAGAAAGGTACTGATCATTGTCATCTGGCGCCTTTTTGGTTTTGACATGCAAACAGGTGGAGCTGTGCAGTCAGGATTCTGAATCAGCCTCAGCAACTGTTCAAGACTGAGCTGTCAGTTACTTGAAAAATTGCCCTTCAAATCCAGTTTCAGTGTGAGACACCTTTCTGAAACTTTCCACGAGCAAGAAAACATATCCTCAGATGAAAGAGATCAGCAATGATAGAGCTACTGATTAACACAGCTGCCTCACTGTGCCAGGGACCCGGGTTCGATTCCCAGTTTGGGTCACTGTCTGTGCGGAGTCTGCACATTCACCCCGTGTCTGCGTGAGTTTCCTCCGGGTGCTCTGGTTTCCTCCCACAGTCTGAAAGACGTGCTAAATTGGCCGTGCTAAATTCTCCCTCAGTGTACCTGAACAGGCGCCGGAGTGTGGCGACTAGGGGATTTTCACAGTAACTTCATTGCAGTGTTAATGTAAGCCAGCTTGCGACACTAATAATAAATAAACTTTAAACTTTAAAAGATGCAAACAGAGGCAGAGAGAAAGAGTGTGAGAGTGGGAATAAGAAGATCAGTGAAATTGGGAGAGCAGAGGGAGCAGAATTAATGCATTTTTAAAATTTCAGGTACAATTGTGATTTTATTGTTTGTTTTTCAAGTTTAGAAGAACTCGCTTTATTACCGCAATATTTGTGTTTCAGTGCCGTAATACAGACATTAAAAAAAAGCTAAAGTGATCAGGAAACAAAATACAAGATGGTAAAATGTGGAAATATTCCCATCAAATGTTAATTATTATTGTGCCATAAAAATCCTCCCTGAACAAAGGAACCATTCGCTACAATCATTGGTTATTTACAAAGTGTGATTGCATCAACATATGAATCTATTCTTGCAGGTAATGTGAAGATGAGGCGTCATTGTACATTAGTGATATTCTCATGAATTTTTATGATGAAAGCTTTGACTGTGTAAAGCGGAGGATTCCAATGCGACTACCTATTTATTAACCACGACTTAAATTGCTCCATACTACAGTTCGTCCAAATGCGGAGGAAGATATTGTCCCTCCGCTGAAATGACAAACGCTCGTTAAGACAAAGTGAACATTTCAAGAAGACGCACTGATTGGATTTCTGCTTCAATGCTGCGCTATCCTTGTGCAGGTCTGCAGGCTCGGTCTTTTATGATTGAGGATTATGGCTGTTCTGCAACTGAACTGTGCCCAAAGAATTAAAAATCTGACGCACATGTTCAAAATAGCGTACATCAATTAAACATTCATGAATGATGGGGTCATTCTCCTCTACAATTGGAGACAGAAGCACATATTAGCGTGATAGAAAGCAAAGCACCACCCCAGATCCTACCGCCCCACACACAGACACACACTAGTGCACACATACGTGTGCACAGACACACATGCGCGTGCACGCACACACACCCGCGCACACAAAGTATATACACACACACACACACACACGCGTGCACACACGCACACACGCACACACACACACCCGCGCACACAAAGTATATACACACACACCCGCACACACACACACACCCCCGCGCACACGCACGCACACACACACCCGCGCACACAAAGTATATACATACACACACCCGCACACACACACACACACACGCGTGCACACTCACATGCGTGTACACACACACACGCGCGCGCACACACACACACACACACGCACATGCGTGTACACACACACACACACGCACACACACACACCCGCGCACACACACACACAAGTATACACACACACACCCACACACACACACACAAAGTATACACACACACACCCGCACACACCCGCACACACACACAAGTATACACACACACACCCACACACACACCCACCCGCACACACACACAAGTATATACACACACACCCACCCGCACACACACACACAAGTATATACACACACACCCACCCGCACACACACACACGTATACACACACATACTCACAATCTCCCCCCCACCCCCGGGAGCATGCCTGATATGATGGATTTTTTTCTCATTCCAAAATATTACAGCTGCAGCTCCCACTCCGGAGCGTTCATGAGGCATAATGAGATAAAATTATTACTGCTGCATTTCCAGTTAGCAATGAAATAATTGAAACGGAAGTCGTAGGAGGTTGAATACTCTTCTTCACTTCCCTTGCGATGGATACAATACCGCACTATTGCTTTCTGATAGATAATATGCTGTTATAATCCCAGCTTGGGTCACTGTCTGTGTGGAGTTTGCACATTCTCCCTGTGTCTGCGTGGGTTTCCTCTGGGTGGCCCGGTTTCCTTTTATAGTCCAAAGATGTGTGAGATAGGTGGATTGGCCGTGCTAAATTGCCCTTTCGTGGCAAGGCAACTCGCTAGGTTAAATGCATGGGGTTATGGGGATAGGACCTGGGTGGGACTGTGGTCGGGGCAGACTTAATGGGCTGAATGGCCTCCTTCTGCACCGTAGGATTCTATGATTCTTTAATAACACTGTAAAACATTTGTGAAGCAATTGTTTATTTTTTTTTGGTGCGGGGGCTTTCTGCAAGGAAACATTTCTATGCCTGTTGCCAACTTTACTTTAAATTCTGCAATAATATGGGCAGGTTTTTCTGGCTGCGCTCGCCCCAAAACTGGAACATCCTGCCCAAGGACAATGGGTCTTTGCATGGTCCGCATGCTACAATTCCCGTGGCGGGTAGAATGGAAAAATTCCCTCCTTAATATTGAATACTGGAGCAGTGGAACGCAAGTCAGAGGAAGCTGTGACCAAATTAGACAGTGCCCTGACCTGACTGTTCCTTCAGTCCTATATCCTGCTCTTCTGTCCAAGACACAAGGGAGCAGTCATGGCTGAACATAGGGATACAGGCTCAGGTTAAGAGGTCCATCATTGGGAACGACGAGGAGGAGAAGTGTCTTCAGTCAGAGGTTTGGAAGTCTTGATCCTGAGGGTTGTGGATGCTTCCTCGTTGGAGATATTTAAGATTTTTGGTCTCTCAGGAAATCAAGGAACTTGGAGAGTCAGTGTGAAAATGGAGCTGAAGCCAAAGATTAACCTTAATTGTATTGAATGACAGGGCAGGTTCAATGGGCTGGATGATCTACTCCTGCTCGATATCCCTTTGCAGAGTCTTCGCATCCTCCTCAGCCAAGTCACATTATGGACACTTGTCTGAGAGCCCAGGCAACTTTTAGAATAACAGAACACCCGCACATCAGAGGAAACACTTTGACAGCTCATGCTCTCTGATCTGTAGTCAATTTCGCAATGTTTGTTGAGGCAAGTCAATTGGTTTCAAGTGTTTGTGGTTTTTGAAATTTCAAAGAACCTGGATGATTGGCACTATTTTTTTAGTTTACCACACTGACACTTTTTCTTCATAGGATTAAATGATGAATCATAGAATCCTTCCAGTGTTGAAGGAGGCCATTTGGCCCATCAAGACTGCACTGACAACATTCCCACCCAGGCCTTATCCCCGCAACCTCACATATTTACCCTGCTAATTCCCTGACACTAAGGGGCAATTTAGCAGGGCCAATCAATGTAACCTGCACATCTTTGGACTGTGGGAGGAAACCGGAACATCCGGAGGAAACCCACGCAGACACCGGGAGAATGTGCAAATTCCACACAGACAGTCACCCAAGGCTGGAATTGAACCCGGGTCCCTGCGCTGTGAGGTAGCAGTGCTAACCACTGTGCTACCATGCTGCCCTCTGCCACCGTGCCGCCCTCTACTGCCAACAATCCCTCCCAGGCCGAGTTTATCAAAGCTTTTTTTTAAACACAATTGAATTTATACTGTTCACTGTTTCTGGAAAGTGTACAGTGGATCAATGGGCAAGAAAGCCCCAGTGCCTGGCACAAGTGGCATGAGAGACTTGAGGGGGTTGGTGGTAAGGCACAACGTGGCATGGGCAAGTGGGGATATAGGGGTGGGTGGGGGATGAGGTGGTATGGATAAAGTTAAAGTTTATTTATTAGTCACAAGTAAGGCTTACATTCACACAGCAATGAAGTTACTGTGAAATTCTCCTAGTCGTCACAGTCTGACGCCTGTTTGGGTCAATGCACCTAACCAGTACGTCTTTTATAATATGGGAGGAAATCGGAGCACCCAGAGGAAACCCACACAGACACGGAGAGAACGTGCAAACTCCACACTGACAGTCACCCAAGTTGGGAATCGAACTGGGGTCTCTGATGTTGTGAAACAGCTGTGCTAACCACTGTGCTACCGTGAGCCACGAGCGGTGTTTGGAGGGTGGAGAGCCTTTGTGTTTCTGTTCCACTGGGACAAAGTCCCACTGTACCAAGGTGGCCCTTTCAAATAGCCTACCTCTGTAACAGTCAGTCCCTATGGCCATCTCCACACTTCTTCCTGAGTCAACGGGCCCAACTCCAGCAAGGAAGATCCTGCCTTAGTGGACATTTCCTCCTGTGACAGGCCAGCCAAGCCAGGAATTTCCCCAACTCCCCCTACCTGCCTTGAGGCTGAAAATCCAGGCCGTTAACCCTCTTTTTCTTCACAGATGCTGCCTGATCTGCTGAGTGTTTCCAGCATCTTCTGTTTTAAAGCAAGCTGACTTTTGGACTGGGAATCTGCTCATGAAAAAAAAACCACGCACACCTTGGACTTCCAGGTTTTGCAAACGTAAGTGTTCACCGATGCACACCCCTGACCCACCACCACTTCCACCGTTCTGAGCCTCCAGCAATTATCAGATCTTTAGTGCCAAAGTCCCGATTGATAAGGAAAGACTGAAAGAATTTGGTCTTCTCAGCCTGGAAAGGCAGCATGGGAAGTGGTCTTAAAAGAAGCACGCAAATATAAATCAGGACGACTTTAAACTAAAATGTGAGAGCCAAGGAGGTCGAGCAATGGTTGGAAAGTGCTTTAAGATGTCCCAAGATGGTGACAATCACTATATAAGTGCAAGTCCTTTCTTTACATTCAAGATATAAATATCGCTGGCAAGGTCGGCATTATTTGACCATCCCTTGTCGTTTAAGTTTGCTACAGCTGAATGGTTTACTAGGCCACTTCAGAAGGCAATTAAAAGTCAAACGCTTGATGTGAGATGCAAGTTATTTATAGGTCAGACCGAGTAAGGCCAGTAGATATCTTTCCCCAAAGGACATGAGTGAACCAGTTGGAGGCTTCACTTGTACCAATATCAGCCTTTATTAATTTTTAAAATATGTATTTTTTGAAACTGAATTCAAATCTCCAACCCATTACACAGTGACTAGAACTGGAGTATTAGTCCGGATCTTTCAATTACTAGCAACAGAACCACTACAGTTCCCGATCCCTCGTCCAAGGAATAAAAACAATTAGCAGCTTTTAAGAATTACAGAAGCAGAGAAAAGGGGTCAGGATATGTGCAGAAGGAAATGTCTGTGATAGGTTGAGGGCAGCAGTGATTAAATGACAAAAGTAATGACAGTAAAAGGCTAAAGGGATGATAATGAAACAAGCTTGGGCATGAAAGATAGATCCACAGGAGGGGTAAATCCTTTCAACACGGACGGAGGGAAGCATGGAAAATCTGTCGGCCAATCGACCTAACCTACACATCTTTTGATTGTAGGAGGAAACCGGAGCACCCGGAGGAAACCCACAGACATGGAGAGAATGTACAAACTCCACACAGACAGTGACTCAAGGCCGGAATTGAACCTGGGTCCCTGGTGCTGTGTGTAGCAGTGTTCACTGCTGTGCCATCCACTTGCGCCCCTATACGCTTCTTTTTTGAGGAAGATGGAAGACCAAAGACAGATCTGTATCAGGAGTTTGTGTCACCAGTGGATTCCCATCCCACGCACTGGGCCACACCTCCTCTACTCCCAGTAGCTGTGATGCAGCCATCCTTCACTGTCACTGCCTGTCACCCAAGAGATCATGGGAGTGGTAGTTAAGGGTTAAACTCGTTGTTAAGGGCCAAGGGCTGAGGTGTCTAGTGGAACACTAATATGCTGTTTCTCGATCTTGGGTTGAGCTTCACTGGAACAGTGAAGGAGGCGCGGGAGAGATCTTTTTCTATTTCCAGCAGCTGCAAACCTTTGCTTTTGTTTTATGGAATCCCTACAGTGGAGAAGGAGGCCATTCGGCCCATCGAGTCTGCATCGACCACAGTCCCACCCAGGCCCTATCCCTGTAACCCCATCTATTTACCCTACTAGTCCTCCTGACACTAAGGGGCAACTTAGCCTGGCCAATCAACATCTCTGGACTCTTACAAGAAAAGTAATGTGGAGTATATCCCCAGCTCTGGTTACAATGCTCGTGTTATGATGACCATGAAGGATTATCAATGATCTACCCGTGGGCTTCGTGGAGTATGAGCTGCATTATTGAGCGAGTGGAGGAGGGTTGCCCTATGGGGATCAGCCAGCGTGCGGGGGAGGCAGGGGGGAGGGGTGGTTTAAGCCTGTAACCTTATCCAAACCTGAGTTGTAGACTATGAGGTGAAGATTACCCTGACTGCAAGCTGCGGGAGTGGCCTTTTCACTTGGTGCACAGTAAAGGGTGTTGGTGACGGGAAACTGGAACTTGGCTGAATTACTACAGCTCTTTAGACCACATGTCATAGGCTTCTAACCAGGGCTGTAATTAAGTCAACAGCTTTTACAGGGCTGCACCAGCCTGAAGCTGTTGGTCAACAGCGTTAGCTGGCACATGTTCACTCTGCAGCAGCGATTAATATACTTGGTCAAGAGAATTTACATTTTCCCATTGACATTTACAAGCACTGCTGTAAAACAAGAAGAGTCTCATCTGAATCGAATTACGTTATGGATGGAGCTCCGAGCTCACATCAAAATCAAATCTTTTCCGACCAGTTGTTTATTTGATTTTACATTTCCTGAACCTTGAAACTAATCCCACAAGCTAACTTTTAATTCACGAGGATTAGTTCTGTACATTGGAACGCGCTGATGGAAAACCGGCAATGATACACATTTTGTGAGCATCTGTATCCACACATAGCAATTACTTAAATATAAAGACAAGGCATACAAAAATGACAGGGAGCATTTTATTATCCAATAGCGTCACTCTGAGGGTCTCATGCGTGAGTAATTGACAGCGACGGGGTTTATAAAGCAAACTGTCAAGATTCAGCAGAAGTAAATCCTGAGTCCAGCACACAAGGTGATGGTTAAGACCGTCACTGCATAAAGAATGCAATTATAAATACATTCCAATTTCTTTGCTCCATGCAATTTACAGAAAAACAATGTTAATTTATGAATAAAGTTTATTTATTAGTGTCACAAATAGGTTTACATTAACACTGCAATGAAGTTACTGTGAAAATCCCCAAGCCTGCCACACTCCGGCGCCTGTTCGGGTACACTGAGGAAGAATTTAGCATGGCCAATACACCTAACCAGGATGTTTCTTGGACTGTGGGAGGAAACCGGAGCACCCGGAGGAAACCCATGCAGACGTGGGGAGAATGTGCAGACTCCGCACTGACAGTGATCCAAGCTGGGAATCGAACCCGGATCCCTGGCACTGTGAGGCAGTAGTGCTAACCGCTGTGCCACCGTGATATTTTTTCTATCACTCCATTTTTCTATCAATCCAATTACTCAATGGCAATTGCTTCACCTTGTCATCTCACATGGCCTCACTAACCCCATAGAATCGATCACCAAAAAGGCCATCTCTGATCGCGTCCTTGCAATGCTCATTGCTACATCCTGCATCTTCTTCTGCCCCGGGAGAAAAAAAATTCTCCCCAGTTCAACTGGCATCCAAACTCTCAAATAACCAAGTGTCTGGCATGTGGCCCGACATACACCAGAACATTTCTGCAACTACCATTCTTCTCAACCACACCCTCATCTCTACCTTCAATGCACTAGCCCCCATTAAAACCATTCCATTTTCTCACCTTGCCTATTCCCCTCGCATAGCTCCTTTAAATCGAAGGGACACAGGTCTGAATGAATATGGCGCAGACTTATTCATTCCAGTCACACTCTCTCCCAGATCCAGTTGTACCGCATATTGGGTCCTGCTCATTTGTGGAAAGTTCTCCCTATTGCTATCATCCTTGGCAACCTCCGGCTCCAAACCATCTCTTTAAGCCCCTTTCCTTGGTCTCCGCCACCCTCACCTCAAGTGTGAGAAGCTTGTGGATTTCTTTCTTCCCAAACCTGAGACAATCTGATCAGCTGCTTCTGTCACCTTCCTCATTTCCATCCTTCGCCTGGCCCACTGGGCTGAGCCTCCTCTAAGGCTCCCCCTTACTCTAGCCTTGAGCTTGCTTCCTTCTCCAGTTCAGTTCCAGTTCCAGGGACACGGGTTCGATTCCCGGCTTGGGTCACTGTCTGTGTGGAGTTTGCATCTTCTCCCCATTTCTGCGTCGGTTACTTCTGGGTGCTCCGGTTTCCTCCCACAGTCCACAGATGTGCTGGTAGTGGTTGAATTGGCCATGCTAAATTCTCCCTCAGTGTACCTGAATAGGCACCGGAGTGTGGAGACTAGGGGATTTTCACAGTAACTTCATTGCAGTGTTAATGTAAGCCTACTTGTGACACTAATAAATAAACTTTAAATTTGTGTCCACCTATGGCCGAGCTCCATGTGTGAATTGCTCCTGTCAGCCTTCCATTCCTCCTACATTATGGAAATGACTCTCATTAAAGGGAAGGATTTTCCGGTCATTCCAGTCAGCGGGGCCGGTAGATCCCACTGAAGGCACACCGACTCCCCCGGTGGGCTCCTGGACGGCAGGCAGGTGAGCCTTAGAAAACACCATGGACCTTGGTGGAACTGGAAGATCCCAGTGGCGGCCAAAGGCGAGCTGCCTCCGCTAGCAGAAAACACGCCATGGGAGCAATTAACCATGGCCAATCCACCTAACCTGCACATCTTTGGACACTAAGGGGCAATTTAGCATGGCCTAACCACCTAACTTACACGTCTTTTTAGTGCGGGGAGGAAACCGGAGCACCCGGAGGAAACCCACAGAGACATGGGGAGAACATACAAACTCCGCACAGACTGTCACCCAAGGCTGGAATTTAATCCGGGTCTCTGGTGTTAACCACTGTGTCACCGTGCCACCCACTTAAGTCCCTCAACACTTCTTTCCCCCCAATTGTATACTTGTGAGTTTAGATGTTCTACCTTTAATATTCTCATCAAAATAACCTCTAAATATCGGGAAGAGAATTGATTAAACTGATCCTTGAGGTACTAAGTTTATCACAGATATCCAATTCAAACTGTCTTCAAATGCCTATGTTTCACGTCTGGAATTTCCTCTCTGCCTCTCCATCTCTTTCTCTGGCTTTAGGGTGGTCCTTAAAACCTACCCCTTTGACCAAACTTGTCTTCACAACTCTTTAGGTGGCCCAGTGTCAAATTTCAATTGATAATGCTCCTGTAAAATGTCTTGGAAAATTTTACAATGTTAACAACGTGATATAAATCCCAATTTGTTGTTCCAATTGCTTCAGCCATTAGTCTATGTTGTTTTTTATTGCTTAGCCAATACATTTGCTGCTTCCTCATTGGGCCGAACAATTTGCTCTTTTGCCACTGGTCTCTAATGAGACATTTTATGGACATCTCCTGGAAGTCATGAAACACACTAACCACATAAACACTGGCCATCAATTCTGCATCAGAACATTCTTATAAACTTTTCCAGGCATAACCATCCATTTCAAAACTGGTATTGACCTAGAAATATTGCATTTGCTCTTGTTAAAGGCTAGAGCACTGCTTGCATCACTTACTTTGGAATAAACTTCAGTGCTACTTTTTCCTCCTCTGGATGTCAAGTTATATATAGGTCCCTGAAGCCCATGTTTCAGAAGAACTCTAATTAACTAGTGATATTTTGCAACTGATCTTACAGTTAATGAGCAATGTGAAACTTTGGCTACAGTCCCTCCCATGACCTGTAATTATCATTTCTTTAAATATTTAGGATCTATTCTTGCTGACCCTGTTGTCTCATGGATCCATCAAGTCATTTGCAGCAGGGAGGAGACACCATTCGGTCTGTCAGTTCTACACTAGCTCTCTGCGGAGCAATCCAGTCTATCAATTTTCGCTTGCTTCAGTTAATGATTCATAGAATTTACAGTGCAAAAAGAGGCCATTTGGCCCACTGAGTCTGCACTGACCACAATCCCACCCAGGCTGTATCCCCATAACCCAATGCATTTACCCTAGCTAATCCCGCTGACACTAAGGGGCACTTTAGCATGGACCAAGCCAGGAATTGAAGCTGGATCCCTGGAAGGCAGCAGTGCTAACCACTGTGCCACCCTATTGATTAGTGATTACTTCATCACCAATGAGCAAATTCTTCAAGTCAGTAAGACAGGTACTGGGTTTGACCATTCAAAAGTTTTAATAAGTGCCCATGATTTTGGATAATTCGCCCTCTGCTTAATGTTGAACAAATAATTAAGACATTGTTCTCGGAAATACCAGGGACACTGCAAGTAGTTCTCCACTGACTACTGATCTGTATCTCTGGTCACCTAAATAATTTCATCACATTTTTACCAGCTGTGCTCGGGGATTTTAATTCATGAGACTTGTTTCTTTTTGAAAATGTGCATGAGACAGAGAATTATGATGAAACGGTAATAGGGGAAGTGATGGCCTAACGGTATTATCACTAGACTATTAATCCAGAAACTCAGCTAATGTCTAGAGACCCGGGTTCAAATCCCACTCACGGCAGATGGTGGAATTTGAAATCAATAAAAAATATCTGGAATTAAGAATCTACTGATGACCATGAAACCATTATCAATTGTCGGAAAAACCCATCTGGTTCACTAATGTCCTTTAGGGAAGGAAATCTGCCATCCTTACCTGGTCCGGCCTACATGTGACTCCAGACTCACAGCAATGTGGTTGACTCTCAATTGCCCTCAGACAACTAAGGATGGCCAATAAATGCTGGCCAGCCAGCAACGCCCATGTCCCATGAATGAATAAAAGAATATAACTTTTGTTATATTTTTTGTTTAGGAATTTTTGTTTCTCTCTCCACAGACTGTGTGTGACCGGCTGAGTATTCCCAGAATTTTCTGGACAGATTTCAGATTTCCAGCACACACAGCATTTTGCTTCTCTTTGTGAAACCAAGGGCGGAATTTTCCATTTTTACTGCAGAATGTCGCAGAGGGTGGGTAAAGTGACATTGAAGCCATCAGCCCCAATGGCGGCTGTCTCTGCCGTATCACAGAAACGTAGAAAATAGGAGCAGGAAGAGGCCATTCGGCCCTTCGATCCTGCTGTGCCATTCTTATGATCATGGCTGATCATCCAACTCAGTAACCTGATCCCGTCTTCCCCCCATATCCTTTGATCCCTTTCACCTCAAGCACCATAACTAACCGCCTCTTGGAAACATTCAGGACGGGATTTTCCGGCCGCGTTCATCCCGGAAATTCCTGCCCGAGGTCAACGGATCTTTGCATGTTCGGCGATTTTTCTCGCCCACCCACTATGATTCCCGTGACGGGAAGGACGGGAAAATTCTACCCTCAGTGTTTTGGCCTCAACTATTTTGTGTGGGAGCGAATTCCACTGGCTGAGCACTCTCTGGTTGAAGAAATTTCTCCCCATCTCTGTCCTAAACGGTCTACCCTGTATCCTCAGACTGCGACCCCTGGTTCTAGATACCCCCAAACATCAGGAACATCCTCCTTGCAGCCACCCTGTCTAGACCTGTGTGAGTTTTAGAGGTTTCTATGAGATTGGGAGGAACTCTGGAAAAAGTGAACCCAAGGGGAGGATCCCACAATGTCATACTGGAGGGTCAGGCTCGGCAGCAACTTAGTTTTGTTTGAAGATCAGGGCACCTTTCTTAAAGGCCGTCTTGATACAAAAGGATAAAAACAGAATTCTACCCCCCCAAAGCAAGATGATTGATGAGGGCAGGGCGGTGGTTGTTGTCTACATGGACTTTAGCAAGGCCTTTGACAAGGTCCCTCATGGCAGGCTAATACAGAAGATGAAGTGACATGAGAACCATAGTGAGCTGGTAAGATGGATACAGAACTGGCTTGGTCATAGAAGACAGAGATTATTGGCGGAAGGGTGTTTTTCAGACTGGAGCTCTGTGACCAGTGGTATTCACAGTAAGAAGTCTCAGAACACCAGGTTAAAGTCCAACAAGTTTAATTGGTAGCAAAAGCCACTAGCTTTCGGAGCGCTGCTCTGCCAAAAGGCCGAGAACTCTAATGCATGAGGGAAGTATACAGTAAATGGCTGAAACCTTAGGAGCATTAACATACAGAGGGATCTAAGCATACAGGTCCCACAGTTCCCTGAAAGTGGCAACAGAAACCAGTCTGCCCCTGGCAGGCCCCTAAGTGATACATTTACCTGAGCTCATCTGGCAGGTTCTGCCTGGCAGGTGCGTGCCGTGGGAGAGCAGTCATCATTCATGTTGGCGTGCCTTCATGCTGGTGTGAATAGATAATATAACGGGGGCGGAGATTATCAGGTGCAGAGGCCTGATAATTAGATTTAAATTTATTCTAATGAGATCCCATTACATCATTGGCAGGGGGCGGAGACAATCACGATGGGACTTCTCGGCCCTAATATTTGTCCACATCCTCCAACAAAACTGAAACTTAGTCAACACGGATAACTTTTAAAAAGAGATTTAAACTTCCAGTTTTTGGTTGAAGGAATAATCCCATGAGATTTCACATTTTAAAACTTTTGCTGTTGACTTAAACACTGACTAAAAAAACCACTATTTACGAAACACTGTTTCCTTTCTATAAAAGCAAAATACTGCTGGGATCTGAAAAAGGACAGAAAAACTCAGCAGGTCTGGCAGCAAAAGTCCAGTCTGCAGGTACAACAGGTGATCAAGAAGGCAAATGGGATGTTGGCCTATATCGCGAGGGGGATAGAATATAAAAGCAGGGATGTCTTGATGCACCTGTACAGGGCATTGGTGAGGCCGCAGCTGGAATACTGTGTGCAGTATTGGTCCCCTTATATGAGGAAGGATATATTGGCATTGGAGGGAGTGCAGAGAAGGTTCACCAGGTTGATACCAGAGATGAGGGGTTTGGATTATGAGAGGCTGAGGAGATTGGGTTTGTACTCGTTGGAGTTTAGAAGGATGAGGGGGGATCTTATGGAGACTTATAAGATAATGCGGGGGCTGGATAGGGTGGAGGTGGAGAGATTCTTTCCACTTAGTAAGGAAGTTAAAACTAGAGGACACAGCCTCAAAATAAAGGGGGGTCGGTTTAAGACAGAGTTGAGGAGGAACTTCTTCTCCCAGAGGGTGGTGAATCTCTGGAATTCTCTGCCCACTGAGGTGGTGGAGGCTACCTCGCTGAATATGTTTAAAGCGCGGATGGATGGATTCCTGATCGGTAAGGGAATTAAGGGTTATGGGGATCAGGCGGGTAAGTGGTACTGATCCACGTCAGATCAGCCATGATCTTATTGAATGGCGGGGCAGGCTCGAGGGGCTAGATGGCCTACTCCTGCTCCTATTTCTTATGTTCTTATGTCTGTGGAGAGAGAGAATCGAGCTAATCTTTTGAGTCCGTATGACTCTTCTTCAGGCTTAGTTATATTTTATAGGCAATTTATACTTCCTACAGAAAGAGACATTCTCTGTGTACCCTTATCACCTTTTTGGATTCTCCATGGAATTACACTACTTTTAGCAAATAGATTCCCATATCCCTGTTTTGATTCTCGCATCCCGCTGAGCTGCTTTTTTAGTGCAGTGGGCTAGGAGGCTTTAGCAGGGGCCATTTCATGGGCTCCCCGCTGGGTGCCCAGACCTCCACGCATCTCCCAGTGCAGGATTTCCAGTGCAGAGCTGCATAAATTATGGTAAGGTGCATTAACATACAACTGCAATAGCATTAGCGGGCCTGGGACTGAAATCTCTGGGCCCCCAGGCCTCTCCCCCTGGCCAGGAGTATGTCACTCCAGCGAGGATTACGATAGCCTGTTTGTGGGTTCGGGGCTGAGGTGGAGGGGGGGTCGGGGCTTGGCCCAGGCTTGCTCAGGGGGCCAGCAATTGGGCCGTGGGGGGGAGGGGGGTGAGAGGGCTGGAGATGTGGGGGCCGCGGGGTTTGCCAGTGATCGAGCTAGCCAGCAATCAGGAGGCCAACAGACAGGGGTCACCGCGCATGCGCTGATCTCGGCACTGACAGATCGTCGCATGTGCAGTGGCTCGCTCAGCATTACGCTCCCATCCTCTCCAACGCAAATAGGCCCTGCCCACTGATTTTTAACGTGATTTACTCTTGTGCACTCTGCAGTGCACAGAGTGTGGGAGATTCTTTTTTAAACTCCCGCTGAAAAAAAACAGCGTGATTTACTCCAGTTTTTACGCAAATTTGAAACTTAGAATTTTTTAGGGAGAATCCCACCCTATGAATGATTCACTTCAGGCACTTCCCTCAGTTTTCGGAAAAGTTCCGAAATCCACCATCAGCAGTAAAGCCTGCGCCAATGATTGTTCTTCCCCCTGGCCATGTCAGGATCAATCTCCTAAAATCCCTAGAGGGCTCCAGAAACATAGAAACATCGAAGATAAGAGCAGGAAGAGGCCATTTGGCCCTTCGAGCCTGCTCCACCATTCATTGCAATCATGGCTGATCATCTAACTCAAGAGCCTAATCCTCCTTTTTCCCCATAACCTTTGATCCCTTTCGCCCCAAGTGCTATAATAGAAGCAGGATGTATCTCTTTGACTGGAAACTGTTTACCTCCTGCATCTGGTTTTTGTAGTTTGCTGACCACACAAATGATCTGCCTGTGATATTCATTGATGTGCATGGAAGCTTGTAACCTGATCTCGAAAATGTCATCCTCTGCCCTCTTCCCCATGACAACATGTATCTAAGTGGAAATACTAATAAACTATGTTTGATCCAAACTCCCTTTCATCTTAGAAGCTAAAAGGATCATTAATAAATAATATTTATACATAACTGTTTATAACCCAATATCAACAACCACTTTCTGGGACTTTGGGAGACTTATTAAACTGAGAACTGCTGCCAAAGATAGCTTGCACCTTCTTCTCAGTAAAACAATTTAAGCAATCTAAGCCTTCCTTCGACCGATAACAATTTACCCACTCACGTTTACTCTAAGGTAGACTTTAGACTCCCTGTTCATCTTAAATTTAAAGCTACAGTCCAAACCATAATAATCTTTTAAACATCATTACCATAACAATTACACAAACAAGTTTCTCTAAACTTAATCCAGTGGGATGATTGTCAGATCTGCTTTCTGCCTTTGTATCTATAGTTACCCACCTACACATCAACACCATCTGAATAGGTCTGAAATTATTACAGAGATAATTATATCTCAGACCTTCTTGTCTTCACCATATGTGAATTAGCCACACCATCTGGTCTTTTTCAATCCTCGCAGGCTTCAAGAATGAGAACGCAGTAGGAATAACTGTCTATAATTTGGTATTCCAACAGTGAAAATCCCTCCTTCTTATTGGAGAACATTTAACCTTCAAGATACAGAATGTAGACACATTTTGACTAATTGATACTCTGTCTTTGGATGCATGCGAGACTGTTCAACTAACTTCTGTACACGTTCATGCTGGACTAACCTATTGGACAAGAAATGCCCTAATAAGCCCATTTTTGTACATGTTACAAATAAAAGCAGAAACTGGTGGACATGCTCGGCAGGCCAGGTAGGATCTGCGGGGAGCTGAAAGATCGTCAACCTGAAACGTTAACTCTGTTTCTCTCTTCACAGATGCTGCCAGGTCTGCTGAGTATTCCCAGCATTTTCCATTTTTAAATCAGATTTCCAGCATGCACAGCATTTTGCTTTTGTAGCATTGTGGCTTATTTCATAGAATCCCCACACTGCAGAAGGAGGCCATTTAGCCTATCAAGTCTGCATCGTATATCCGACAGAGAATCTGTCCAGGTCCTTTCCCATAACCCACATATTTATCCCGTTAATCCCCCTAACCTACACATCTTGGGACACTAAGGGGCAATTTAGCATGGCCAATCAACCTAACCTGCACATCTTCGGACTGTGGGAGGAAACCAGAGCACCCGGAGGAAACCCACGCAGACATAGAACATAGAACATAGAAAGCCACAGCACAAACAGGCCCTTCGGCCCACAAGTTGCGCTGATCATATCCCCACCTCTAGGCCTATCTATAGCCCTCAATCCCATTAAATCCCATGTACTCATCCAGAAGTCTCTTAAAAGACCCCAACGAGTTTGCCTCCACCACCACCGACGTCAGCCGATTCCACTCACCCACCACCCTCTGAGTGAAAAACTTACCCCTGACATCTCCTCTGTACCTACCCCCCAGCACCTTAAACCTGTGTCCTCTCGTAGCAACCATTTCAGCCCTTGGAAATAGCCTCTGAGAGTCTACCCTATCCAGACCTCTCAACATCTTGTAAACCTCTATCAGGTCACCTCTCATTCTTCGTCTCTCCAGGGAGAAGAGACCAAGCTCCCTCAACCCATCCTCATAAGGCATGCCCCCCAATCCAGGCAACATCCTTGTAAATCTCCTCTGCACCCTTTCAATGGCTTCAACATCTTTCCTGTAATGAGGTGACCAGAACTGCGCGCAGTACTCCAAGTGGGGTCTAACCAGGGTCCTATAAAGCTGCAGCATTATCTCCCGACTTCTAAACTCAATCCCTCGATTAATGAAGGCTAGTACGCCGTACGCCTTCTTGACCGCATCCTCCACCTGCGAGGCCGATTTAAGAGTCCTATGGACCCGGACCCCAAGGTCCTTCTGATCCTCTACACTGCTAAGAATGGTACCCTTCATATTATACTGCTGCTTCATCCCATTGGATCTGCCAAAATGGATCACTACACACTTATCCGGGTTGAAGCCCATCTGCCACTTCTCCGCCCAGTCTTGCATTCTATCTATGTCTCGCTGCAACTTCTGACATCCCTCCAAACTATCCACAACACCACCTACCTTGGTGTCGTCAGCAAACTTACCAACCCATCCCTCCACTTCCTCATCCAGGTCATTTATGAAAATGACAAACAGCAAGGGTCCCAGAACAGATCCCTGGGGCACTCCACTGGTCACTGACCTCCATGCAGAGAAAGACCCCTCCACAGCCACTCTCTGCCTTCTGCAGGCAAGCCAGTTCTGGATCCACAAGGCAACAGCCCCTTGGATCCCATGCCCTCTCACTTTCTCAAGAAGTCTTGCATGGGGGACCTTATCGAACGCCTTGCTGAAGTCCATATAGACATGGGGAGAATGTGCAAACTCCGTGCAGACAGTGACCCGAGGCCGGAATTGAACCCAGGTTCCTGGCATTGTGAAGTAACAGTGCTGACCACTGCGCCACCGTGCCACATTTCTATGGGAATTATTAAACAAATGCCTCCAAATTTTCAGGATTCTTTTTGTTTGCCACATATTTGTGGATATACAGCAGAACTCTTGTCATCCATCAGACATATTCGATTGCCTGCAACCATTTCCATGGATAATCAGAGATTGGTTTGCTGCAGAGTAAATCCTTCTGCTGAAGTTAAGAATGTGATAATTATGTTTCGTGACTCTGTATGAGAGCAAGCCACACCCTCCTCCTGATAGATGAAGTTTAAAATGTATTTATTCGTGTCACAAGTAGGCTTACATTAACACTGCAATGAAGTTACTGTGAAAATCCCCTAGTCGCCGCACTCCGGCGCCTGTTCTGGTAATACTGAGGGAGAATTTAGCATGGCCAATGCACCTAACCAGCACGTCTTTCGGACTGTGGGAGGAAACTGGAGCACCCGGAGGAAACCCACGCAGACATGGGGAGAAAGTGCAAACTCCACACAGTGACCCAAGCCAGGAATTGAACCCGGGTCCCTGGCTGGTGTGGGGCCGTGGTGCTAATCACTGTGCCACCGTGCACAGGTAGCAGAGGTGTTGGTAAATAATTGACAATTCTCAAGTTGCTGTACACTGCTGCTTCTTCCCAACCAAGTCCTCCTAGCCCCTCTTACCTTCTTGCTCCTACTGGCTAGATCAGCCAAAGCAACAATATAGCATCATGTTATTGTATACAGACTGAGAATGACCAAAGGAATTTGATATCGAGTGTCAGGAAGGTCAATGCCCACCAGCGTCCCGGACATGCACCACATAACATTGAGATGTAAAAGCACAGAAATATCCATTCAGGAGACGAAACAGCTTTTGTATTAAGAACACGGAAAATGAATTGTAATGATGCTATCTGATTTGAGTTTTGCATAGCCAGAAGAGGATTATCAACCATTGCATTGGCTATTGTTTTGTCATGTCATTGTCCTCACCAATTTTGAACTAATTTCACTGCAAAGTCTAACTAACAGAATATTGTAGGAATCTTGATGCCAGTGAATCAAACTTGGGTAAGGACCTCAGTTGTGCTTCTATTGAGATTGGTTCGTACAGGGTCAATTATGTTCGGGTCATCAATCAGATGGACCATTTCGGTACTTCTCCACTCACCTGCTCCTTCCTGTTGAATCCACAACCATGCTGATAGCCATTTTGACAAACCAATTTTTGCCTCTGAACTCCGACCTTCAACTGTATCTCTTTCTGAATTCCGAATAGAAAAGATACAACTTTTTTTTCTTTTGGGAGTTGAGCACGGTGGCACAGTGGTTAGCACTGCTGCCTCACAGCGCCAGGGACCCGGATTCAATTCCGGCCTCGGGTCACTGTCTGCGTGGAGTTTGCATGTTCTCCTCATGTCTGCATGGGTTTCCTTTGGGTGCCTCGGTTTCCTCCCACAGTCCAAAGATGTGTGGGCTAGGTGGATTGGCCTTGCTAAATTGCTCCTTAGTGTCAGGGTGATTAGTGGGGTATATACGTGGGGTTCCGGGGATAGGGCCTGGGTGGGATTGTTGTCGGGGCAGGCATGGTGGGCTGAATGGCTACCTTCTGTACTGTCGGGTTTCTATACTTCTATGAAACATTTCAGTGGGCAGTTAAGAGTCAACCACGTGCTGTTGGTCTGGATTCACATGTCGGATAGACCAGGTAAGGATGGCAGATTTCCTTCCCTAAAGGGCATTAGTGAACCTGGTTGTTTTTTAGGACAATCAGCAAGGGTCACCATTGCTGAAACTAGCTTTTGAATTCAGGGTATTCATAGAGTTTATATTCCACCAGCTGCCTTGAACGCCAGCCTGGACCTCCGGATTACTTTTCCAGTGATGATGTGGAGTTGGACTGGGGTGGGCACAGTAAGAAGTCTCACAACATCAGGTTAAAGTCCAACAGGTTTATTTGGTATCACGAGCTTTCGAAGTGCTGGATTACTAGTCCAGTGATGTAAGCACCAAGCTACTTCACTGCTGAAAGAAAGTAAATTGACAGATTGAGGCCATGGGGCTGTACTGCGGTTGAAAAAATTAAAAGGGAAGAAAATAGAGCATCAATAAAAAAAAGGACCAAAGCAATAATCAGATGATCGCAAACATTCATGATTCGAACATGGTGGAAATAGAGAAAAGAAAAGCAGGATGTAAGCCAGTGCATTTGGAATTTAAATGGGAGAAGAATAGGATGTGATGGAAATATAGCACAGAATGTAGGAGAGACAATAGAAGAGATGTGAACCTTCTATACAAGGTCAGATGAGCACTCAGGGATAGAGTACCGAGGATAGATATTGATAAGCATGTGGAACACCAAGAGGTGTTGGCTATTGGTTAGATTTTAAGGCAGATAACTAAATTGTGACTTGCAATATGGAAAGATGTTTAAAAATGATAAGCTCCAAGGTACTCCGAGGTAATGGTCACACCTATTCAGGTTCAGCAGCACCTGTAACAAGTCTTCAATATTTTGAAGATGGAATGGGAAAACCGGGAAAAGATCCAAAGATGGAGAGTGAGGATTGTGGTGTATGATTAATTCATGCCCATTTATCATTGACGCTAATTTAAATGATAGTAGTTTGCAGCTCCGCGCTAATTGTGCTGCAGTGTGGCTTCACACCTCAGCAGGGGGTCCAATTTAAAGACATCTTGCATCCCTTAAAGGGGAGAAGGCAGTGGGAGCAGATAACCTTCATTGACAATGCAAGACCTGAGGATCTGAAAGGTAGGTCGGAAGAAGTTCAATGGTCCCACAACCGTGATGAAGGGCAGTAAATGCATCTTCAAACACCAAATCCTTATAAATGAACTGCAAACACACTCGCCAAACCATCTTGATTCATCTGCCAACAATTTCTAACAAGCTTGATTCAGTCAAAACATTCCTCATAGCCTCCCCTCACTGATCACTGCTGTAAGCCTCGCATACACATTCTCATAGCTTGCACATGCTGCCAGCTATTCAATTCTGACAGTCACTTCAGATAAGCACATTGCACCACACGGACCGACCAGCTTCTCTCTCTGTTACCCCAGGGGAATGGCGGTGACTCCGTGGTGCACAAACCTCATGTCCTCTCTCAGACTAACAGTATTTGTCCTCCCATCTTTGCCATCCCTTAAAGCCCTTGTGGCCCAGCCCCAGGTTTGACATGACAACTCAAACACTGACTGACACAGAATAAAAACATCTTGACCATCACCAGAATAGTGGGAATTCACCAGCACGATGTGTTGACTTTGTCCCGCACTAAATGCACATTCATTGAGTGGCTGCAGTACACCTTAGCATTTAGATTCACCGCCTGAAAAGCCATGTGTGTGTAGTTGATGGTACCCTGCACCATGGGGAAGCCTGGTATCCTGGGAAAGTTGAGTGTATACCCCACGCACCCCGGACATTCTCTCTCCCACCTTCTTCCGTCGGGAAAAAGATACAAAAGTCTGAGGTCACGTACCAACCGACTCAAGAACAGCTTCTTCCCTGCTGCCGTCAGACATTTGAATGGACTTACCTCACATTAAATTGATCTTTCTCTACACTGCACCATGACTGTAACACTACATTCTGCACTCTCTCCTTTCCTTCTCTATGAATGGTATGCTTTGTCTGTATAGTGTGCAAGAAACAATATTTTTCACTGTGTGACAATAATAAATCTAATCAAGTCAAGTCCGCTGCTTCTATCTGTTCAGATCGAGCACAATAAACCCTCACCGCCTGTCGTGAAGTGAGTCAGTCAACTCCCTTATGCAGTAGTAGACATTGAATGGGGAAATATGAGAGATCAACCCTGCTTTAACATGAAATGATTCTGATGTGAAGAAACCCAGTGCAATGGTCACCTTGTCAGTATGAGCAG
This sequence comes from Mustelus asterias, assembly GCF_964213995.1. Lineage (NCBI taxonomy): Eukaryota > Metazoa > Chordata > Chondrichthyes > Carcharhiniformes > Triakidae > Mustelus > Mustelus asterias. The sequence continues at coordinate 63,216,544 of NC_135818.1, read as the reverse complement.
CACCATTCTCGCCCTGCTCCGAGGCTGGGACCCTGCAAGAAGTGGAAGATTTCCATGAGCGTTTTTTTTCCTGTAAGATGGAGATAAATGCGCACACTCTTCAAAGTTTAGGTTGTGGTAAACGAAATGCTTCTGGAAGACCAAAGGTAGTCAAGGCTTCCTGTTGAGATGCCCTGGTCCCCTCTTCCTCCTCCCTCTGCGGGCAACTTGCCCTCTTCTGTGCAGCCTCTGCTGCCTCCCTTTCACTCTGCAGGCCACGGTGGGGATGGTAACTACAGCACCTATGACTGGAGCAAATGAGTCTGAGCGGAAACCAAGATGTCAGAACCAGATGTAAGACTCTGCTGTAGATCTAGATTCACCCACAGTCCAGAACAGTGTGGATTCACAGCTGTGCTCTGAAATGTCTCAGCAAGCCACTCAGTTCAAGGGCAATTCGGGATGGGCAACCAATGCTGGACTTGCCCATGCCATGAACGAATAAATTAAAAATAAAAACAACTGTATCTATTCACGTAGGGATGGTCTGTTTTTTTAAATTTACTTGTGAGGCATGGACAGCGCTGGCTGGCCAACATTTATTGCCCATCCCTCGTTGCCTGAGGGCAGTTGAGAGTCAACCACATTGCCGTGGAGTCTCACGTAGGCCAGACCGTGTAAGGACTGCAGATTTCCTTCCCTAAAGGACATTGGTGAAGCAGATGGGTTTTTCCGACAATCGACAATGGTTTCATGGTCATCAGTAGACTTAATTCCAGATATTTTTTATTGAATTCAAATTCCACCATCAGACATGGCGGGATTCGAACCCATTTCCCAGAACATTAGCTGAGTTTGTGGATTAATAATCCAGTGATAATACCACTAGGCCAAATCCTATGCGTCATTTTTACTTGTTGCTCGTTAGAGGCTCATTTGGCAACTGCACTGCAGTATGTGCCATATGGGCCTAAAGGTCGCAGGTTCTATCCAGGCCCTGTGCAGGATCAGTGCAGATCAATCAGAGTGGCAGCAAAGGCATTAGATATTGTCTCAGGCTCCGGATGCCTAACCAGATTACTGCTGGGAATCTCAATCTAATCGTTGCCACTAGAAGAGCGCGGGCATGTGTGGAGGTTGGGTCAGAGTCAGCTGAGATTGTTGCCAATGAGGAACGGTCATTCTGGTGAATTGAGGCTTGGGAAGGCAGCTGGTGCCACATCAGTGAGCCAGCGCTTCCATGTCAAGCGGAGAAGAAAACAGGAGACAAAAAACCACGGAGGCTATAACTTCCTGACAAGCGATTGGCCTCGATTCCTGTCGGCAATATCCACCAAGTCTGGACATTTGGGGCCTTGGGGTTCTCTGATGATAAATACCTTTATTAACTAATCTGAATAGCTGTGTTATTCTTGGAAATGTCTCCTTGACATTATTACACCTATCAATCAGCAAACAAAACCGAATGCTTTTAAATTCACAATAGGCCATCTAGGCAGATCATAATTTGCCCTTATTTCTATTATAGAAAGCATTAAGCACACAAAAGCATGATCATTTATACTGAGACTCCTGTAAATTATAATATCTCTGGTTATATGTCACCCACGTCCATTCATGAACACATCGTTTACAGCGAGCAATTTTCTTCAAATCCGCTCTCTGATATTCATTAGCTCTGAAAGCCTGCCCAAGGAATAAAGTATGGGTAATGGACATAATGGAGGCACCAACCTTTTCTTATTAAACATTCCACATGATCCCTTGCTGTGTTCAATGAATAGAGTGGTTTTAAATAGTGATTCACCAGACTGGATTGGGTCAGCTCTGGTTCAGCTGACTTACTGTCTAAAATTAAAGGTCAGACAAGTGGGAATTTAAACTCCTTCAATCAGTACATTCTCTTTCTCATTTTGGCACAGCCATTAATATATCTGCATAACACTGCTATTTTCACTTCTGCTATCTTAATTGCTACGCTCCCACGTTTCCGACAAATAGCTTTAACAAATACCTTTCTTCGGATGCTGGAAATACACCGATGCTATCAGGTGTGAGAAAACAGCAATTAATCAATAGCTTCCACCCGTTTGTCCTTAACCTTAATGACACAACTGACATAACATTAACGCTGCTAATTTTTACATTTGCTGAGCAGAAACAGAGGTCCATTGTACACTTTGAACAACGTGAGAGAATTAAACAGTGTGACACTGAAAGAGTCTTCCTTTCCTCGATTATTTATTATAAATGGGAGAAATTTCATTGCCGATTTCCTCAGGAATATTTCAGCAGCAATACTCCCCACAGTTACTTTTCTCGGACAGACAGAGATACAAGTTTACTCCTTTCCCACTAACCTCCCCCAGAATGATTCCTCTCCCCGCTGCCACTGCCCCAAACAACTTCTAATCTACCCCACTCCCAAATCGTCCTCTCCCAACCTTGCCCCACCTGATCAACCCCACCACCACAAGCTTGGAGATGGTTTCCCCTCTGCCAGCTTGGCATGGGCTTACCTGGTCTTGCAGCCTTCACCTACCAACTCCCTACCCACTTGGAAGCCAGCCTTGGCTTCTGGGCAGAGAACCGATTGGCGGCAGTGGAATTAACACTCCATAGCGTGTGAGGGAATCCTGATTTCCCAGCACGGGGCGTGTGACGTTTTGGTCCATTTACTTCACAGAATCCCAAAAGTGCAGAAGGAGGCCATTTGGCCTATCGAGCCTGCACTGACAACAATCCCTGCCACGCCCTAACCCTGTAATCCCCTATATTAACCCTGCTAGTTCCCCTGACACTATGGGGCAATTTAGCATGGCCAATCAACCTAACCCGCACATCTCTGGAGTATGGGAGGATTCTGAAGCACCCGGAGGAAACCCACGGAGACACGGGGAGAATGTGCAAACTCAGACAGTTACCTGAGGCCGGAATTGAACCCGGGTCCCTGGCGCTATGAGGCAGCAGTGCTAACCACTGTGCCACCGTGTTGTCTGCAACTTCAGGAAAGTGTAAAAATTCAATCCAGTGAATTTGCACAGTGATTCAATATAGAAAGACACAGAACAGTTTGGAGGAGGATTTGAAAGGTGGGAATTAATAGGCGCTATAAAGAGTTCAGAAAAAAAGAATCCGAGAGTGTCGGGAGTGTAATATTTGAAGGTTCCATCACTGAGTATAGAGTGTGGGGGGTGAGGGATGTGCAGTGTGGAATCCCCCAGCTCCAACATGTTATAAAAAGGGCATTAAAATGATAAAGGGCAGTTTTCCTGTGGCACAAAGAGATACCTGCCAAACATAAAATACAAATGGGAGAATGAAACCAGCAATTAAGCTAGCGTTTGCATGGTATTAAATTTAGGGAGGCCTCTTGTGAAAATTTCTGTGGTTTTGAAGCTTGTTTTCCTCTATTGTGCTGCTGGCAGCTGCCCACAGAGATAGTGCTTCACTGTTTGCAATGTTGTTTATGGATGTTTATCGTTTGTATGCAAATTTGCATTGAAGACACCAATTTATTTTCCAGTTGTCTGGACCTGCTGAACTAACGACATGATAACCCATTTGTGTTAAACCTGAGCCAGTGAAATGTGATACCAATGCGTCACCATTTGCCTTTATTTTCTGTTTGTATGATCAAGTTTCATTACAGCGCATTCATTTTGCTGCTTTGTCTTACAATTTGCCAAGCAAGGAAGTGTTATTGTAGCTGCCAAAGTAGCAGCAGGGTTAACGATACACTGTGTTATTTAAATGCAAATGTCAGAGCATCTTCAGGTGTGGTTTGACTTGATTTGATTTGATTTATTATTGTCACGTATTAACATACGGTGAAAAGTATTGTTTTTTGCGCGCTGTACAGACAAAGCATACCGTTCATAGAGAAGGAAAGGAGAGAGTGCAGAATGTAGTGTTACAGTCATAGCTAGGGTGTAGAGAAAGATCAACTTAATGCAAGGTAAGTCCATTCAAAAGTCTGATGGCAGCAGGGAAGAAGCTGTTCTTGAGTCGTTTGGTACACGACCTCAGACTTTTGTATCTTTTTCCCGATGGAAGAAGGTGGAAGAGAGAATCCAGGGTGCGTGGGGTCCTTAATTATGCTGGCTGCTTTGCCGAGGCACTGGAAAGTGTAGACAGAGTCAATGGATGGGAGGCTGGTTTGCGTGATCGATTGGGCTACATTCACAACCTTTAGTAGTTTTTGTGTGTGCATATTCAGTTAAAGGTGTAAACTCAAAAGTTTTTGTCCAAGAATCACATCTCTGCCATTAACTTCATGGAAGCCAATTGTCACTGCCTGGCTCACCATCGAATCGGATGAGGTTGCATTCTTGGCAACTCTATTTTTAAATTACAATTTAAAGGATCACTAAATGGACTGAGGTTTGAACTCAGGGTCATCTGCTCATGAGACCGACGCTTTAACCATTACGCAAACCAGCCTCCCATCCAATGACTCTGTCTACACTTCCCGCTGCCTCGGAAAAGCAGCCAACATAATCAAGTACACCACGCACCCCGGACATTCTCTCTTCCAGCTTCTTCTGTCGGGAAAAAGATACAAAAGATCATGTACTAACCCACTCAAGGGCTTCTTCCCTGCTGCCATCAGACTTTTGAATGTACCTACCTCGCACTAAGTTGATCTTTCTCTACACCCTAGCTGTGACTGTCACACTACATTCTGCACCCTCTCCTTTCCTTCTACCCTATGTACTCTATGAATAGTATGTTTGTCTGTGTAGCACACAAAAAACAATACTTTTCACTGCACCCCAGTACAAGTGACAATAATAAATCAAATCAGAAATCAACTAAATCACAGCATCAAGTCAAGTGATGGTAACAAGATTGGGACCAGCAGTCTTCCGATTACAGCACAACTTGCACCCAAGTCGGCAACTTACGTATTTGGCCGGGGATGAAGTTGCTGTGCTAGTGTGGCAGATAAGGACTAACGGGGAGTTCAGTCTAAGTGTGAACATTTTCCCCCTTTGAGTTCAGTCTAAGTGTGTTTTTGTGTGGTAAATGTTAATTGCGGCCAGCCAACTGATTGTTGACTAACCCAACTGTAACCTGGTTTTGACACTGAATTCACCCTCTGGTTTACATTTCCTCCTCAATCCCTGCACTGTTCACTTCACAATCCTTCGAGCTAATTTGTTAAGGAGGTAACTAGTCGCTTGCATTGTTCATTCAGGTCCCAGGTACTCTGCTCCATCATCAGCCTGCACTTTCAGCAACATGTGACACAAAGGATCGAAGAAAAAACTGAACATGCAGCGGCAAGTCTACTGAACAGCACGGGTCCTGGCAGTGCAAATTGTCGCTATTGCATTTCCTTTCCACTGTAAATTAGATGCACATAATTTTAAAGGTCAGTGAATAGCTAGATTTAAAAGTGCATGGAATTGTTGGGAATATTTATGGATTTTATTTTATAATGTGCAGGACATGTAAAAAAGAATGAATTGTGTCTTTTTAATTCATGCTGTGAAGGATTGCATTTTACTCCAGTAGCATTCACGCTGTTTGCATGAATCACACGGCACTCTGTAGGAGCTCTGGGCTGACTGGGCTTGAGGTGCAACTACAGCTGCTCATTTTATCCGAGCAATTATTTTTACCTGCAGAACGCATCCACGGTTAATGGTTAAGTGTTGGACCGGTTGCACATCCCAGGCCCAAGTCACTACGATGTCAACCAAGTAAAGGATCAGCATTTCAGCACATTGTCACAGGCCAACAAACAGGATGGGAGAAAGAAGCAGGAATCACCCTCCGTGCTGTGCTTTTGGAAGCGAGAATATACTTCTGGTTAGACGGTGACTCATTCTATGAATGGAAATTGCCACCTTACCTTGCTTGGAACCACTTCGATCCGCACTCGGTCCTGTATTCGGAGTGTACTTTGGGTTCCTGGTTGAAGCACTTTGTCTTGTCCAGTCAAAATTATCAAGACGGTCTTGTGTGAAGCCACAGATCTTCTCATTTTCAAACGCACAGTTGAATTCCCCTGTTAACAGATACGTGCACATTTCTAACCATTTCATAATGGCTACAGCTATCAGAAAATAGGTATGACTGTTTGATAGCAGCACAATTACGCCAAAAACTGGGCTTTAAGTATTTCATAGAATCCCTACAGTGCAGAAGAAGGCCATTCAGCCCATCGAGTCTGCACTGACTCTCCGACAGAGCATCTTACCTCGCCTTGCAAATAGTGTTTGTTCTCACTGGAATGATGGAGGTTGAGGGGTGACCTGATAGAAGTCTACAAGATTATGAGTGGCATGGACAGAGTGGATAGTTAGATGCTCTTTCCTAGTAGTAGAAAAGTCAAGTATTCGGGGGCATAGGTTTAAGGTGCATGGGAAAAGGTTTAGAGGAGATGTGCGAGGCAAGTTTTTTTACACAGAGGGTGGTGAATGTCTAGAACGCGCTGCCCGGGGAGGTGGTGGGAGCAGGAATGATAGTGGCATTTAAGGGGCATCTAGACGAGTACATGAATAGGATGGGAATTGAAGGATACGGACTCCGTACGTGCATACAGTTTTAGTTTAGGCAGGCATCATAATCGGCCCAGACTGGAGGGCCAAAGGGCCTGTTCCCGAGCTGTACAGTTCTTTGTTCTTACCAGGCCCATCTCTCCACCCTATGCCCATAACCCCATGTACTTGCCCTGCTAATCCCCCATTGGCCTAAACATCTTGGAACACTAAGGGTCAATTTAGCCTGGCCAATCCACCTAACCTGCACATCTTTGGACTGTGGGAGGAAACCAGTGCAGCCAGAGGAAACCCACGCAGACACGGGGAGAAACTCCACACAGACAGTCAACCAAGGCTGGAATTGAACCCGGGTCCCCGAAGTTGTGAGGCAGCAGTGCTAACCACTGTCCCACCCACTTGTGCTCACAATGTTCATCCCGTCCCTGAGTTTTTAGAATCTCATTCACCACTCTCTCCAAATGTCAGAATGAGTAACCTGGGAAGGCATAAAGAAAAGAATGTCAGTGGATAATTTGAGAAAGAATTGAGGGAGATTCCTCCCTGACTTGAATAGGAAATCACCACCAGACCCACATTCCCTCTGAGGTGTATTATTAGATTAATTGAATTTAGCCAATTTCCCCTCCACTCCCATCACTATTCATCACCAATCTGTGCTAATGCCCTACTGGGGACATAGGACCATACAGGAGCAGGCATTAATACTTACCTGCACTGTAGGGATTCTATGATTCTTATGAGACATTCATCCTTCTTACAGTTATCGCTTCCACAGTAATGTGTCATTTACAAAAATAAACCTTCTGAATTGAGCTTGAATGAAATGTACATCGGTTTGCTATTAGTTGCGAAATATTTTGATCTATTTCAGACATAGAGCCTGAAATATGAGTAATAGTATAAGGGATTGTTTGCATTTTTATATCAAATTCATCTGTTTTCCAGTTTATCAAGATAAAAAACTGTATAAAATACCAGTGTACTGCATATTGATAAAGCATTATAAAGTGTCCAAATTCAGAAAGCTGGTTAGTATCTTTGCTGCCTGTTTGTGACATACAATTTACATTGAATCAACTTCATCAAAATGGAGCGATTAAATAACACAATTGTCAACAATTTTATTAATTTCGTAACTGAAAGGATAAAAGACAAATTTGAAGGTTTTGCATTGAGAAACAGCAGAATCCTCTGGTACCCAGATTTCTTTTCATTTTTTTCAAACATGACTGTTCCACTTGCCAGAAGTGGCCATTAGATTGTTTGCAGCGCTTGTCCATCAGATAATGTGAGCCGGAATTCTCCGATCTCACTCCCGGCTGGGATTCTCCGGTCCCGCTGCAGTGAATGGAGATTTGGCTGAGCGCCAGATTCTCCATTCTGGCTGGCAGCGGCAGGGGGTGGGGGCGGGGGGGAGGGAGTGAGCGGCTAGAGAATTCTGGCCTATATACAGAGGAGTATGACAATTAAAATATGAGAAACGACAAGATTTCATAGAATCCCTTACAGTGCAGAAGGAGGTCATTCAGCCCATCAAACCTGTACCGACAAAAATCCAACCTCGGCCCTATCCCCGTAACCCCATATATTTACCCCGCTAATCCCTCTAACCTACACATCCCAGGACACGAAGCGGCAATTTAGCAAGGCCAATGCACCTAACGTATACATCTTTGTCCTGTGGGAAGAAACTGGAGTACCCAGAGGAAACCCACGCAGGTATGGGGAGAATGTGCAAACTCCGCACCCACAGTGACCCAAGCCGGGAATTGAACCCAGATCTCTGGAGCTGTGAGGCAGCAGTGCTAACCATTGTGCCACCGTGCTGCCCGATTTGGGCCGATATATACCTCAAGTGTTTTTTGTTTCAGCGCGGTTGATGGATATTCATTCACACAACAGAATCCTGAGGGCTTAATTTTCATTTTTAAAGGTTGCCCTGTCACCAGGGCCTCCTCTCCCCTCGGCACTGCCCCCAGGATCCGCTCTCATGCCAACATGAATTGACTTTCTTATGGGGGGTGGGGTGAGGGCAGGGAGTTGATTCAGGAGTACAGACCTGATAATTATATGCTAATATATGGAAATTATGTTCCCAATGTTCAATGTCGGGAAACGTGCTACGTCACTGGCGGATGGAAGGGACAATACCGTCATGCGATTCGGTCGACGTGAAATGTGATTGGGGCCTCTCGTGAGATTTTCCCGCTCCCAAGAAAAGCGGGAGTGGAAAACCCCGGCCCTAATCTCTAAAGTTGGTGACCATCCACTTTTGAAGAAAATTCTTCTTAATTGACAGCCTTGGTGCACGGTGGCACGGTGGTTAGCACTGCTGCCTCACAGCGCCAGGGACCCGGGTTCAATTCCTGGCTTGGGTCACTGTCTAAGCGGAGTCTGCACGTTCTCCCCATGTCTGTGTGGGTTTCCTCTGGGTGCTCCCGTTTCCACCCACAGTCCTGGTTAGGTGTATTGGCCATGCTAAATTCTCCCTCCGAGTACCCGAACAGGCGTTGGAGTGTGGCAACTGGGGAATTTTCACAGAAACTTCACTGCAGTGTTAATGTAAGCCTACTTGTGCCACAAAAAATAAACTTCAACTTTAAAAGTTTACCTTGTGTTTGCTGCTGGTAAATACAAAGAGATCATTGAGGAGACTATCGAGATCCAAGCTTGGCATCAGAAATTAGATGCTGTGTTTTTCTGGGTGCTAAAACTGTGCTCCTGGCATAAGCTCCCAATCTGTGGGTCTTGCATTGCCAGGGTTTGGTCAACGAATTCTGTCGCATCCTCAAAGAGCTTCATCAAACAAAATCCTCCAACCTGTGAAGCCCTGTTGTACTGCTACCTATCTTATCGAAGCTGAGTTTATACTGTCCGAGAGCCATAGTAATGTGACTGCTTTCCAGCACATTCAAAACTCTCACAACTCATGGAAGTTTCCATAGTAAAGATTAATTAAAGCTAGCCCGCTTAAAAATACCTATCTTTCTGACACTTTGGTGAACTTTGCAAACTTGGGACAGGGGACTGCACATGCTGGGAGTCAGCAGTACCACTAGGTCTGTATAAAAGTACCACAGTAAGAAGTTTAACAACACCAGGTTAAAGTCCAACAGGTTTATTTGGTAGCAAAAGCCACACAAGCTTTCGAGGCTCTGAGCCCCTTCTTCAGGTGAGTGGGAATTCTGTTCACAAACAGAACTTATAAGACACAGACTCAATTTACATGAATAATGGTTGGAATGCGAATACTTACAACTAATCCAGTCTTTAAGAAACAAAACAATGGGAGTGGAGAGAGCATCAAGACAGGCTAAAAAGATGTGTATTGTCTCCAGACAAGACAGCCAGTGAAACTCTGCAGGTCCACGCAACTGTGGGAGTTACAAATAGTGTGACATAAATTCTGATTCTAGGATCGCATGATAAAGACTCAGGAGGAAAAAAGCAGAAATATTTATGTGAAATAGTGTGACATAAACCCAATATCCCGGTTGAGGCCGTCCTTGTGTGTGCGGAACCTGGCTATCAGTTTCTGCTCCGCGACTCTGCGCTGTCGTGTGTCGCGAAGGCCGCCTTGGAGAACGCTTACCCGAATATCAGAGGCCGAATGCCCGTGACCGCTGAAGTGCTCCCCAACAGGAAGAGAACAGTCTTGCCTGGTGATTGTCGAGCGGTGTTCATTCATCCGTTGTCGCAGCGTCTGCATAGTTTCCCCAATGTACCATGCCTCGGGACATCCTTTCTTGCAGCGTATCAGGTAGACAACGTTGGCCGAGTTGCAAGAGTATGTACCGTGTACCTGGTGGATGGTGTTCTCACGTGAGATGATGGCATCTGTGTCGATGATCCGGCACGTCTTGCAGAGGTTGCTGTGGCAGGGTTGTGTGGTGTCTTGGTCACTGTTCTCCTGAAGGCTGGGTAGTTTGCTGCGGACAATGGTCTGTTTGAGGTTGTGCGGTTGTTTGAAGGCAAGAAGTGGGGGTGTGGGGATGGCCTTGGCGAGATGTTCGTCTTCATCAATGACATGTTGAAGGCTCCGGAGGAGATGCCGTAGCTTCTCCGCTCCGGGGAAGTACTGGACAACGAAGGGTACTCTGTCCACTGTGTCCCGTGTTTGTCTTCTGAGGAGGTCGGTGCGGTTTTTCGCTGTGGCGCGTTGGAACTGTTGATCAATGAGTCTAGCGCCATATCCTGTTCTTATGAGGGCATCTTTCAGCGTCTGGAGGTGTCTGTTGCGATCCTCCTCATCCGAGCAGATCCTGTGTATACGGAGGGCTTGTCCGTAGGGGATGGCTTCTTTAACGTGTTTAGGGTGGAAGCTGGAGAAGTGGAGCATCGTGAGGTTATCCGTGGGCTTGCGGTACAGTGAGGTGCTGAGGTGACCGTCCTTAATGGAGATGCGCGTGTCCAAGAATGCAACCGATTCCGGAGAGTAGTCTATGGTGAGCCTGATGGTGGGATGGAACTTGTTGATGTCATCATAGAGTTGTTTCAGTGATTGTTCACCATGAGTCCAAAGGAAGAAAATGTCATCGATGTATCTAGTGTATAGCACCGGTTGAAGGTCCCGTGCGGTGAAGAAGTCTTGTTCGAACCTGTGCATGAAGATGTTGGCATATTGAGGTGCAAATTTGGTCCCCATGGCTGTTCCGTGTGTCTGGATGAAGAACTGGTTGTTGAAGGTGAAGATATTGTGGTCCAGGATGAAGCGGATGAGATGTAAAATTGCATCTGGAAACTGGCAGTTGTTGGCGCTGAGCACTGAGGCCGTTGCAGCAATGCCATCGTCATGGGGGATGCTGGTGTAGAGTGCTGAGACATCCATTGTGACGAGGAGCGCTCCTGGTTCAACTGCTCCATGTGTGCCGAGTTTCTGTAGGAAGTCCGTCGTGTCGCGACAAAAGCTGGGGGTTCTTTGTACAATGGGTTTCAGGATGCCCTCGACATAGCCGGAGAGGTTCTCGCACAGGGTCCCATTGCCCGATACGATGGGACGGCCGGGTGTGTTTGCCTTGTGTATCTTCGGGAGGCAGTAGAGATCTCCAACGCGGGGAGTACGTAGGATGAGAGCACGGAGGGTGTTCTGAAGGTCCGGATCAAAGGTCTTGATCAGAGTGTTGAGTTGACGGGTGTGTTCTTTGGTCGGATCTGCAGGTAACTGTCTGTAGTGTTCCTCGTTGTTGAGTTGTCGGTACACTTCTTTGCAGTAATCCGTTCTGTTCAGTATGACGATGGCCCCTCCTTTGTCTGCTGGTTTGATGACAATGTTGCGGTTGGTCTTGGGAATTTATGTCACACTATTTGTAACTCCCACAGTTGCGTGGACCTGCAGAGTTTCACTGGCTGTCTTGTCTGGAGACAATACACATCTTTTTAGCCTGTCTTGATGCTCTCTCCACTCCCATTGTTTTGTTTCTTAAAGACTGGATTAGTTGTAAGTATTCGCATTCCAACCATTATTCATGTAAATTGAGTCTGTGTCTTATAAGTTCTGTTTGTGAACAGAATTCCCACTCACCTGAAGAAGGGGCTCAGAGCCTCGAAAGCTTGTGTGGCTTTTGCTACCAAATAAACCTGTTGGACTTTAACCTGGTGTTGTTAAACTTCTTACTGTGTTTACCCCAGTCCAACGCCGGCATCTCCACATCATGACTACCATAGACACCGCAAACTGCCGGCTCCAAGTGGAGAGGATCGCCAAGAAGATCGCGCATATCGACACAGACATCAAGTTTCTACAAAGATGCAAGAAAGCAGACAAGATACCGAAAGGACTACAGATCACGAACCCACTCAGGTCAACCTATAACACAGGCTACGCTGAGAGACTTTGCCGTCGCACCTCTCTCACCCTCCTCAACCACCTCATACACCAACTCTACAGCAAACGCCGCAGCCTGGAAACCAAGATCGAATCCATATTCTCAACTTGCGCTCAGGACGCAGACCAGCTGCGAAACTCTGCCAAGCAGACGAGACAAAGGAACTACACCATCTACATGCACACCAAGAACAGGAAACTTGAGAAACTCGGCATCACCACCAGCAGCAACCAAGCCTCCCCCTGTACCACAGTAGGAAACAGTCCCACTGCAGGGAAGTCCATTGTCAACTTGTCCGACTACACACTTCAACCAGATGAAATCGAAGTTCTCAGCCGAGGGCTTAATTTTTGCCCCACCACCAAAATAGACCCCATCAGTCTCGCAGCAGACACAGAGGAATTCATCAGGCGAATGAGGCTGAGGGAGTTCTTCCACAAACCCCAAGAGGCCAACAACGAACACAATGAGACAGCCAATGAACTGGAACAGCCGACAGAGAGATCCGCAGTGCATCCGAAGAGGAAAGAGTCGAATTGGACTCCTCCGGAAGGCCGCTGCCCTCGACTTGACATGTATGCCCAAGCCGTCAGGAGGTGCGTCAACACCAAATTCATCAGCCGCACTCACAAGACAGCCCCGAACATCACCCAAGCACAACGTAACGCCATCCACGCTCTCAAGACCAACCGCAACATTGTCATCAAACCAGCAGACAAAGGAGGGGCCATCGTCATACTGAACAGAACGGATTACTGCAAAGAAGTGTACCGACAACTCAACAACGAGGAACACTACAGACAGTTACCTGCAGATCCGACCAAAGAACACACCCGTCAACTCAACACTCTGATCAAGACCTTTGATCCGGACCTTCAGAACACCCTCCGTGCTCTCATCCTACGTACTCCCCGCGTTGGAGATCTCTACTGCCTCCCGAAGATACACAAGGCAAACACACCCGGCCGTCCCATCGTATCGGGCAATGGGACCCTGTGCGAGAACCTCTCCGGCTATGTCGAGGGCATCCTGAAACCCATTGTACAAAGAACCCCCAGCTTTTGTCGCGACACGACGGACTTCCTACAGAAACTCGGCACACATGGAGCAGTTGAACCAGGAGCGCTCCTCGTCACAATGGATGTCTCAGCACTCTACACCAGCATCCCCCATGACGATGGCATTGCTGCAACGGCCTCAGTGCTCAGCGCCAACAACTGCCAGTTTCCAGATGCAATTTTACATCTCATCCGCTTCATCCTGGACCACAATATCTTCACCTTCAACAACCAGTTCTTCATCCAGACACACGGAACAGCCATGGGGACCAAATTTGCACCTCAATATGCCAACATCTTCATGCACAGGTTCGAACAAGACTTCTTCACCGCACGGGACCTTCAACCGGTGCTATACACTAGATACATCGATGACATTTTCTTCCTTTGGACTCATGGTGAACAATCACTGAAACAACTCTATGATGACATCAACAAGTTCCATCCCACCATCAGGCTCACCATAGACTACTCTCCGGAATCGGTTGCATTCTTGGACACGCGCATCTCCATTAAGGACGGTCACCTCAGCACCTCACTGTACCGCAAGCCCACGGATAACCTCACGATGCTCCACTTCTCCAGCTTCCACCCTAAACACGTTAAAGAAGCCATCCCCTACGGACAAGCCCTCCGTATACACAGGATCTGCTCGGATGAGGAGGATCGCAACAGACACCTCCAGACGCTGAAAGATGCCCTCATAAGAACAGGATATGGCGCTAGACTCATTGATCAACAGTTCCAACGCGCCACAGCGAAAAACCGCACCGACCTCCTCAGAAGACAAACACGGGACACAGTGGACAGAGTACCCTTCGTTGTCCAGTACTTCCCCGGAGCGGAGAAGCTACGGCATCTCCTCCGGAGCCTTCAACATGTCATTGATGAAGACGAACATCTCGCCAAGGCCATCCCCACACCCCCACTTCTTGCCTTCAAACAACCGCACAACCTCAAACAGACCATTGTCCGCAGCAAACTACCCAGCCTTCAGGAGAACAGTGACCAAGACACCACACAACCCTGCCACAGCAACCTCTGCAAGACGTGCCGGATCATCGACACAGATGCCATCATCTCACGTGAGAACACCATCCACCAGGTACACGGTACATACTCTTGCAACTCGGCCAACGTTGTCTACCTGATACGCTGCAAGAAAGGATGTCCCGAGGCATGGTACATTGGGGAAACTATGCAGACGCTGCGACAACGGATGAATGAACACCGCTCGACAATCACCAGGCAAGACTGTTCTCTTCCTGTTGGGGAGCACTTCAGCGGTCACGGGCATTCGGCCTCTGATATTCGGGTAAGCGTTCTCCAAGGCGGCCTTCGCGACACACGACAGCGCAGAGTCGCGGAGCAGAAACTGATAGCCAGGTTCCGCACACACAAGGACGGCCTCAACCGGGATATTGGGTTTATGTCACACTATTTCACATAAATATTTCTGCTTTTTTCCTCCTGAGTCTTTATCATGCGATCCTAGAATCAGAATTTATGTCACACTATTTGTAACTCCCACAGTTGCGTGGACCTGCAGAGTTTCACTGGCTGTCTTGTCTGGAGACAATACACATCTTTTTAGCCTGTCTTGATGCTCTCTCCACTCCCATTGTTTTGTTTCTTAAAGACTGGATTAGTTGTAAGTATTCGCATTCCAACCATTATTCATGTAAATTGAGTCTGTGTCTTATAAGTTCTGTTTGTGAACAGAATTCCCACTCACCTGAAGAAGGGGCTCAGAGCCTCGAAAGCTTGTGTGGCTTTTGCTACCAAATAAACCTGTTGGACTTTAACCTGGTGTTGTTAAACTTCTTACTGTGTTTACCCCAGTCCAACGCCGGCATCTCCACATCATAAAAGTACCACTGCAAGATAACTGGCCCATGTGACTTGATCAATGGTAGATTTTGCTTGCTAAATCTGCCAGAGTGTCTTGATGATATGTGGGAGTTAGAATCATAGAATCTCTACAGTGCAGGAGGAGGCCTTTCGACCCATCGCGCCTGCACCGACCACAATCCCACCCCAGGCCCTATTCCCTTCACCCCATATATTTACCCTGCTAATCCCCTGACACTAGGGTCAATTTAGCATGGCCAATCCACCTAACCTGCACATTTTTGGAGTGTAGGAGCAAACCCAAGCACCCGGAGGGAACCCACGCTGACACGGGGGTTTGACGGGGGTTGAGCTCTATTGAGATCTTGGGGAATATAACACACTTGGATGAAATTTTGACTGGGTTAATGGGTATAGCAGCTTTTGCTGTTTTAACAAAAGCTGGTGGTGAATAATAGTTCAACAAATAAGGGTTAAATCAGCATTTAAAATTCTATGTACAAAACACAACGTTTGTGAAGTGACACCCTCTAGGAGACAGTTGTGGTAATAGCGTGCAAATCTTTAGGTTGCTGTTTTGTAAAAGTGGTTTACATTGATGCTGACTATTGAGGGTGAATTTGTGCTCTTAATGATGTCCCTGGACATTAAGAGATGAGAGGGAGGGTTGTGGGGGAGCCGGGGTGTTGGCAATGGGATTAGGGTGAAACAGGAGTTCCTGAGGAGCATGATTTTTTGCATGCTGCGCAAATTTAAATCCACAGTCAATGCCTTTCGTTAAGATGTTTTAACGATAACCTTAGTAAGAAGTCTCACAACACCAGGTTAAAGTCCAACAGGTTTATTTGGGATCGCGAGCTTTTGGCACGCTGCTCCTTCATCAGTGGAGAGGTGGATTCACAAACACGGCATATATAGACAATGACTCAATTGCAAGATAATGGTTGGAATGCGAGTCTTTACAGGTAATCAAACCTTTACAGGTACACTGACCTGGGCTTGCAAAATCCTACTAACTGTCCTGGCTTGAGACAATTCACACCTCTTAAACCTGTGATTATCCCTGTCTCCACTTGCACTGTCTGTATCTGTAAATACTTGATTACCTGTAAAGGCTTGCATTCCAACCATTATCTTGCAATTGTGTCTTTTTGTACATATGCCGTGTTTGTGAACCCACCTCTCCACTCACCTGATGAAGGAGCAGCGCTTCGAAAGCTCGTGATTCCAAATAAACCTGTTGGACTTCAACGTGCTGTTGTGAGACTTCTTACTGTACCAAACCCAGTCCAATGCCGGCATCTCCGCATCAATGATAACCTTGTCAAGGACGAATATGGAAAGCACATCCCTCTAACGTAGAAAACAGGCATTGCTTTGGTAAACATACAAAGCACAAATAACATTAAGTGCAGAATTATAAGGCAGAGGGTAGTGCAAAATCATAAAGATGCTACAGAAAATGGGATCAATTATAGAAATGCACCTTAAAAGAAAATTCAAATATTCAGTGGGATTCTCTGGCTCTCCCTCGTGGCGTTGTTCGATGGGAGGAGGTGACCCAATGTTGGCTGGTGGCGGGATCTTCTGTTGCCACCGCTGACAATGGGATTTTCCACTGAATCCACTCCCCGCCGCTGGGAAACCCGCAGCGGAGTGTCACGTCAGCTGGACCAGAAGATCCTGCCACCGGCCAATGGCTTAAAAATCCTGCCCATTAGCTCTGTGGAACATATTCCAAATAGTCTCGGAAATGATTATGTGATAGCAACAGCAAGGTTGCGAATGCATTGGAGAGAGTGCAGACGAGCTTTACAAGAATGGTTACAGGATGAGAAACTTCAGTTATGAGGATAGATTGGAGAGGTTGGGACTGTTCTCCTTGGAGAGTAGGAGGCTAAGCGGAGATTTGATAAAGGTGTTCAAAATCATGAGTGTGCTGGCCAGAGTAGATAGGGAGAAACTGTTCCGACTTATAAAAGGATCGAGAATGAGAGGGCACAGAACTAAGGTGATTTGCAAAAGAAGCAAATGTGATGTGAGAGAAAAGCTATTTCACATAATGAGTGGTTCGGGTCTGGAATGCACTGCCTGGAATTGTGGTGGAGATAGGCTTAATCGAGGCATTCAATAGGGCATTAGATGATTATTTGAATAGAACCAATGTGCATGGTTACGGTGAATAGGCAGGAGAATGGCACTAAGTCATTTGGAGAACGGGTGCAGACACGATTGGCCAAATGGCCTCCTTCTCTACTGTACCCTGTGATCTTGTGAGACCCTGTCTGTACTAAAGTGTGAAAGACATTGTACATGGAATGAATCAGCTCACTGCTGGGATGTGACAGGCTATTAGCGTAGCTCTTCACCAATTGATTATTCACTAATTACAATGGTCTGGCTAGTGTTAATATCTGGAAGCTATCCTTCTCCTTAGAATACTGCAACAATTGCATTAATATTGCTGTCATTATACCTTAATAACTTTGTAATCGTACTGATAACGGTAGAACTGTGCCAATATCTGTTTAATTACATTTTAATTTAATATGATTGAATAGATTATTACTGCATTTACTGATACATCATGAACATGAGTTATCACCCACAGGAAACTGTTAATGAATGCGATATACTTTGTTATCGCAGCAAGTTTTTTAATGTATCAAGGACACAAGTAAATTAAATAAATATTATTAAAGTTTTGTAAATGTAAAAACACTCTGTTCTAAAGTTTAACAGTGATATATTCAACTATCTCAATACTTTCATCTGGAGCTATTAAGGGGGAGCTATGAAGGGGGAGCTACGATGGTTAGGTTATGCTGAGGGGCTATAGAGAGGGGGGACTATAATGGGGAGCTATGACCGTGGGCTATGAATGGGTGGTGGTGAAGGGGTGGGGCACGAAGGGGGGGCTGTGCAAGGGTGGGTCATGAAGAGGGGCCCATTGGAAGGGCCTCAATGCCCCGATGCCAGCGATCCATGTCGGAGAGCGGGTGGGGAAACATTCCACCGATGAAGGGGGGGGGAGTCCCAATGTCCATCAGGGGATCGAGCAGCCTTTCAAAACAACGCCCGATCGCTTTGCAGCTGGGATCACCGGTGTGTTTGGGCCCCGCCCCTTCCAGAACATGTGTACAACTCACCACCCTCCCACGACTAAGTGTGGGATGATTGTGGTTCGGCCCGCATTGGACAGAGGCACAGTTCACTCCAGTTTTCTCACCGTTATGACACTTAGGGCGGGATTTTACCGGCATGTCCGCCCGAGGCCAACGGAGAATGCCATTCTCCGAGCCTCGCCTGCCCTCGGAATCGGGGTGTGTGTACCGGTAAAATTCCGGCCTTAGTCATTTTTGGGAAAATTCCCCCCTGACTGTATCTGTCCCTGTATACTGCGAAGAGCAGAAGAACAACGACAAATAAAGGCCATTGGCCCCTTGAGCCAGTTCTGCCATTCAGAATCATGACTGACCTCCGATGTCAACTACACCTTCCTGTATTACCCCCCATCTTTTGATTCCAATTATAGCCAATAAAAACTATTGATCACTTGACTCGAAAATATTCAATGATTGAGTATTCGCAATTCCCTGAGGTCGAGAATTCTAAATGTTTACAACTCCCTGAAGAAATTTTGCCCCTTAAATGATCAGCCCCTTATTCTAATATTCGGATCTCTGGAAATACATTGCCCAGCGAGGGGAAATCTTCTCCCAGCATTTACCATGTATCATGTCCTTGATGAGATTGCTCCTCGTATTTTTACACTGCAGGGAATATAGGTCTACCCTACTCCATTTGAATCTGCTGGACTATCATTATGCGCACCTTAAGGCAAGTATACCTTAAGTAAGGAAACCAAAACTAAGTGAAGGAGGAAAAATATACAGATGGGTACACATAAGATGATGGCCTGGCACACAAACAGTCACCTGGGAAAGAGACATTAAACAGACACTGACTTTCAGTACAAACAGCCACCTGAGATTAAAACATAAAGGACAGACAGCTATCCAAAGTTAAACATGCAGGAATCAAATCTTACAGGAAGCCAGCCAGGGCTTAAAGATAAGGACAATAGTGATAGATAATGAGATTAACTACAGGTGGGATCGGGAATACATAACTGCAGGAAAACCAATTACTGTCAACTACTGTATGACTAGACCGAAACTAAAATCATTGATAGTCACTGACGTAGGAAATGTATCCATTCATAGAACAATGCGATGTTAACATGTTTATATCTGTATCTGTCTGTATTTGTCTATAACGATGTGTTGATGTGTTTAACGATCGATCACCTACTTGATTACAACGATGTGATAATGGCTAGATGTCCGGTCCATCTATTGTGTAAAGGGTATAAACATTGACCGCTCCTATTGTCTCATTGAGAGAAGGTTTTGCTGCTTGTTAATGCCTTTTCCCCATGAAGCTTCGTTAAATAAAACTGTATTGTTGAAACCTTCAAGTCTGACTCACAAGTGGCATTTTTCCCACAACATAAGGATAGTCCTTGAAATGTGGTCTCATCAAGACTCGCTACAGGGAAGGACAGGGTGGATAACGATAAATTGTTTCCACTAGTTGAAGGCTCCAGAACCAGGGGCCATAATCTAAAAATTAGGGTCAGGCCATTCAGGAGAGATGTTAGAAAACACTCTTACACACAGCGAATGGTGGAGGTTTGGAACTCTCTTCCTCACACAGCAGTGGGTGCTCATTCAATTGTTAGGTTCAAGTCTGAGATGGACAAACTTTTATTGAGCAGGGGTATCAAGGGATATGGGCCTAGGGCAAGAACATGGAGTTAGGTCACAGATCAGCCACGATCTTCATAAAATCATAGAATCCCTACAGTGCAGAAGGAGGCCATTCGGCCCATCAAGTCTGCACCAACAACAATCCCATCTGGCCCTGTCCCCAAAAACCCATGTATTTATCCTGGAAACCCCCCCTGACATTAAGTGGCAATTTAGCATGGCCAATCAACCTAACCCATAGATTTTTGGAGTGTGGGAAGAAACCAGAGGAAACCCACACAGACACGGGGAGAATGTGCAAACTCCACACAGACAGTCACCCGAGGCTGGATTTGAACTCAGGTCCCCGGTGCTGTGATGCAGCAGTGCTAACCACTGTGCCACCCTGCCGCCCTTATTGAGTGGTGGAACGGGATCGAGGGTCTGAATGGCCTATACTCCTATCCCCAAGTTCCTGTGTTCCTTTGCTATGTATCATGAAAACTTCTGTACTTGTTTGTACTCACATTCCTTTGTATAAAAAGCTATCAAACCATTTGCTTTTCAAATTCCTTGCTATGCTTACTTGTTAATTTTGTGATTCGCATAGAAGGGCATCTAGATTTCACTAAGTACCAACTTTCTCCAGTTTCTCACCAATTAAAAAGTTGTAATTAAGCTTCCACTTCTGTAATTAAGCTGGTTAATATCAGACCAAACTGAGCCTTTCTCTGTTTCTTCACTTTTCTTACCAAAACAGATAACGTCATATTTTTCTGCATTATATTCCATCTGCCACAGTCTCCCCCACTCACTTAACCTGCTTAAACCCAAGGATAAGACCATCTTTCCATGTTCCTCACCTCAGAATTTTTCAATTCCGTGATTTCAGTTACGTTTGACAATGGGCGGCTTACCTGAGTTAAAATAAATGTGTTCCTGGTATATCCACCCTGCCTTCAATTTCATTTGACCTAAATTCGGTCTGATTTTCATTACTGCAACCAAGGAGTGTCCATTACAAGTAACCTCCTTAAAGGAATGTCAGGGATGTTTAGCCCCAGCTGAAGCCTGCGTTTCATTGCGAAGGTGTTGTGTAAAAGCCCTTTGTTGTAATTAAGCTCCTGCTTGTGTAATTAAGCTGGTTAGTATCAGACCGAACTGGGCCTTTCTGTTATTAATAATGAGTTATCACAGACAGGAACCTAGCACATTCGGAATTACCAGCGCACATTTATTACAGCAGTTAATGTCCAGAGTGATTATTGAACTCATCAATATGTTTAGACAATATACAGACTTCCTGAGTGCATAGGGCATTAAACAGATTTCATCTGCTGGATGCATTAATGGTGTTTCTGGGCCTTGTTCTGCTTTTGACAAGTAATGAAAAATCGCGGAATTTTTCAGATTAGCACAAATTTGGTACATTAAGGCTAGCAGCTGATCGTGGTATTGAGCACATATTGTCAGTGTTAAAAGTGTGACTTCCTCTACATCTGTTAATTACACCCGCATAAATTATATTTGCTCATTTCCAACATTTCCCATTGTTCTTCATTTCGCAATTCCCACTTCAGTTTTTCCTCAATTAAAGCGCCTCATCGACCATTAAATTCGCTTCCTCGCAAACATGAGCAAGTCTCAACCGCAATAATGGAAATCTGTTTAAATTAGCAACAAATGCACTAGGAGGTGCCAGTCTTTAGACGTTGCTAATTTATACACCAGGACCTTTTGTCTTTGAATGCAGCTTTCAGTACCACATGTGAGCCTCTTTGGCCAGCAATAGCAAAGTCTGAAGTTTGAGCATCTTCAAGATGTTAATGCTGTTATAGGGTTAAGTACTCCTCATGCTTACTCACTACGCACCTAGAGTCAGCTCCTCCTATCTACTTATTTCATGCCTGTAAAGACTTCAATCAGCCCATTGAGCTTGGCCTATTGGAATATCAACTCCCTGATTAAGGAGTCAATTGATGGACCAATCGGGGAGTCTTTTCCTTGTATTTAACCGGAAGTGTCGGTTCCTCTGGCACTCCTGACGGTAGACTGCTGACTGATAGCATTCTGTTGGAATTGTAAATAAAGGGATTTTGGCGAAGGGACTTCTGCCTTCGAAGACATATTACAATGCCCCCTACTTTACAACCAGGTTGACGCACATAATCAGCTCCAAGTCAGATCCCATGCTCTGGGACAATTGTGCATGCCCATATTAGTTGATAAAGGGCATTGCATTGCGAATGTAATACGAGACTGATACATTTACATACACTCAATAAAATGCATCTCCAGTTCACACAGATATCATGAGAGATTGGCAGCAAATTACCATATAAATCATGGCGATTGCTGGATGGAGCTTTACATCTGAATATTGCACAGTGATTAGCACAGCTGCCTCACAGCATCAGGGACCCACGGTTGAATTCCAATCTCGGGTAACTATCTGTGCGGAGTCTACCTTTTCCCTATGTCTGCGTGAGTTTCCTACAGGTGTCCCAGTTTCCTCCCACACTCCAAAGATGTGCAAGTTAGGTTGATTGGCCACACTAAATTGCCAGGGGGATTAGCAGGGTAAATACGTGGGGTAATGGGGACAGGGCCTGGGTAGGATTGCTGTCGGAGCAGGCTTGAAGGGTCAAATGGCCTTCTTCTGCACTGCAGGGATTGTATGATTCAATGATCTTGGATATATATTGTGATACGCCTATGCACGTATCATTATACTTTGAGTTTTGGAATTGTCAAATGGATTCCAGGAGTCTTTGTGGCTCCACCTAATGTTTGTGTTTCTCCTGGTTAGTTGTGTGCTGCAGAGCCACGTCTACTTGGAACCAGCTGGAGATTTGTCGAACCCAATTCACTTAGACCCCTTCCAGCCAGGAGAAAGAATAACCAACTTGTCTTCAAATTAGATTGGGTAGAGTTCGAAATTTGGTCCCTGAGGTAGAAAAGAAAATATGCAGAGCTGCCATGTGACCTGGTCTTTCCCTATCTGAGACATAGTTATTATAAACCAACAGTGGAAAAAGCTTTTTTTTAATACCATCTGATGTGAGTATTTTGAAGAGACCTGGAGACGGTGCACATGAGGGTGACGTGAACACATGGTGGCAGTCCACAAGTCAAACTATAACAAATTCTGTAACTGTGGCCCCACTTCTCCAGCCAGAAAACTAACCAGACTAGACGGCACGGTGGCACAGTGGTTAGCACTGCTGTCTCACAGCGCCAGGGACCTGGGTTCGATTCTCAGCTTGGGTCACTGTCTGTGTGGAGTTTACACATTCTCCCCGTGTCTGCGTGGGTTTCCTCCGGGTGCTCCGGTTTCCTCCCACATTCTGAAAGACGTACTGGTTAGGTGCATTGACCCAAATAGGTGTCGGAGTGTGGCGATAGGGGAATTTCACAGTAACTTCATTGCAGTGTTAATGTAAGCCTTACTTGTGACTAATAAATTAACTTTAGCCAATTCATAATGGCTTCTCCATAGAAAAACAAAAATAAGGTACTTACCTAAATGTGGATTCGTCATGGGGGCTGTAAAGGAAACAAAAAGTTTGAGTTAATCTGACACCATTGCATAATTTCCACTTCTCCACAGCGATTCCATTTTATCATTGCCCTGTAATCTTACTTTCTATCACTTAAAATCAAAGTAAGCCAAATACATTTCAGCACATTCAATCAATCACACTTCTCGACCTTGGAGATCATGTTGCAGTTTAATAGTCACACCATGCCAACATTTTAATTCAAGTAGTTTTTTTGGACACAGGGAACCAAAAGTTAATGATTAATCTATAAAATGAGGGACTACAGTAAGTTACAACACATAATTCATTACATAACACAAAAGTCTTGAAATAATTTGATTTACTTTACTTAAATATTTTAAAATCCTTTGTTACCTTTTACGTTTGAATATGCTTTGGCCTCCATCTTTTCAAATATACAAATATAAGTGAGTCAAAGCTCTCTGTGTGTCTGAGTTTGTTTTCAGCTGCTCAGATAACCTTCCAATGTGTCCAAGGATTGCAGAGAGAATCCTTCCCATTCTTGTTAATTCTATCTCATGCTTTCACGTAACACATGATTTTAGAAGGCGGCAGAATAACGATGCAGTAGATTAGGAGATGGATATTCGTCTGCATAGTGTTGTTTCTATCAATGAAGGTTGCTGTGTGGGCTGCAGGGGTAGCAGTGGAGGCACTTCCTGCTCCAGAAGAAGTCAATGTAAATCTGCATAGCAGATTAGATGGCACCACAGTGGCACAGTGGTTAGGGACCCAGGTGACTGTTTGTGTGGAACTTGTACATTCTCCCCGTGTCTGCGTGTGTTTCCTCCGGGTGCTCCAGTTTTTTCCTCACAGTTCAAAGATGTGTGGGTTAGGTTGATTGGCCATGCTAAATTGTCCCTTAGTGTCAGGGGGATTGGCAGGGTAAATACGTGGGGTTATGGAGATAGAATCTGGGTGGGATTGTTGTCAGTGCAGATTCGATGGGCCAAATGGCCTCCTTCTGGACTGTAGGGATTCTATGAGAAGCAAGAATCTACATGAAGCAATTTGTCCCTCTATCTTTAATCATCAGAAACATTTGCTGAACAATAATGAACAAGTAGATTAGATCATAGAAGATCATAGAAACCCTACAGTACAGAAAGAGGCCATTCAGCCCATCGAGTCTGCACCGACCACAATCCCACCCAGGCCCCATATCCCTACATATTTACCCGCTAGTCCCTCTAACCTACACATCTCAGGACACTAAGGGGCAATTTTAGCATGGCCAATCAACCTAACCAGCACATCTTTGGACAGTGGGAGGAAACCGGAGCACCCGGAGGAAACCCACGCAGACACGAGGAGAATGTGCAAACTCCACACAGGCAGTGACCCAAGCCCGGAATCGAACCCAGGTCCCTGGAGCTGTGAAGCAGCAGTGCTAACCCACTGTGCTACCATGCCGCCCCTATATACCTTTTACAGTAGCTGTTAAACTTAGCTTTCCTGCGGAGTGGAAAATAATTAATAGTTTTCGAATGAGAGCATGAATAAGTGGGTAGTGAATGAAGGAAGGAACGACCTTGTTTTGGATATTTATTTGGAATTCTAGTTGATGGATAGGAATCAAAAGGTTAGGGTAAACAAGTATTTCTCAGACTCAAAAGGATTGGGAGTGATGTACCTCAGGCAGACTATACCTACTTCTTGTTTTTAGATTGGGACTTGATAACACAAACATCAGAGAAAGGCTGTTTAAATTAATATGTTTTGTGAAGAAAACAAGAAACCCCAATGTGCCTTCCCTGGATAGGGTGTGGCTAAGCAGAGGAAGCTGGAAATGCAAAGAGCGAAATCCCTAAAAGTGCAAATTTGGGTTGATAAAACCGAAAGAAGCTCAATAGTTTGCTGAATTTTCTACATGGGAGACAGTATACAAGGAGTAAATCACATTAGGAGAAGCTCGTATAGTGGTTGCCTGATGAACGAAAGGCTATTTTGGCCAAATAATGCATAGACATGGGGTTACCAAGATGTCAGGGATAGGAATTATAATGAGGAGAAGGAATAAGAGATACCAGGAGTATTTCCATTGGGATAAAAGAGGCTAAGTGGAGATTTAATTGAGTTTTTGTTTTAAAGTTGTGCAGGACTTTGAATAAGGAATTATTGTTTATTTTGCTTCTGGAGGCAGCAACAAGGAGGCCTTGATTTAATTATTTACTAAGAGATTATGGAGACAGGTGAGGAGAAATTTGGCTTCTTAAAGGGTTGTTAAGCCTTGGTGTCGGATTTGACTCCAATACAAGCTTCCGATTAAATGTCCGCATCATCAGAAAGACTGTCTTCCCACCTGACAAACATTGCTCCACTGCATCCTGCCTCAGCTTATCTGCTGCTGAAACCCTCATCCATTATCTTTCTTACCTCGGGACTTGACTATTCCAACACTGCTGGTCTCCCACATTCCACCCTTTGTAAACTTGAGGTCAAGCTTTTGATGTCCTAAAGCCCACTCGGTCTTGTTCTTCTATCACCTCTGTGCTAACTGACCAACATTGTCTCCTGGTCAAACAGGTTGAGTTAAGATTTTCATCCTCATTTGCAAATCCCTCCATGGCCTCACAGCCCCCAACTCTGTAATCTCCTCCAGCCCTCCAATGCCCCCCCTCCAACCCCCCGAGATATCTGTATTCATTTAATTATGGCCTCTTCTGACATCCTCAATTTTAGTCACTCAACCGTTGGTGGTCATTCAGTCGCCTAGGCCCTAAGCCCGAGATCTCCTTCTCTACATTTCTCTCCCTCTGACTTGTTGCCTCTCTTCCTTTATCAAGTCTCAGAACACCAGGTTAAAATCCAACAGGTTTATTTGGAATCACGAGCTTTCGGAGCGCTGCCCCTTCACCGGATGACTCACCTTTCTGATTTTGATTTGATTTGTTTTATTATTTTCTCACATGTATTAACATACAGTGAAAAGTATTGCTTCTTGCACGCAATATAGACAAAGCACACCGTTCATAGAGAAGGAAGCGAGAGAGTGCAGAATGTAGTGTTACAGACATAGCTAGGCTGTAGAGAAAGATCAACTTAATGCAAGGTAGGTCCATTCAAAAGTCTGACAGCAGCAGGGAAGATGCTGTTCTTGAGTCGGTTGGTATGTGACCTCAGACTTTTGTATCTTTTTCCCGAAGGAAGAAGGTGGAAGAGAGAATCATAGAAATCATAGAAACCCTACAGTACAGAAAGAGGCCATTCGGCCCATCGAGTCTGCACTGACCACAATCCCACCCAGGCCCTACCCCCATATCCCTCCATATTTTACCCACTAATCCCTCTAACCTACGCATCTCAGGACACTAAGGGGCAATTTTACCATGGCCAATCAACCTCACCCGCACATCTTTGGACTGTGGGAGGAAACCGGAGCACCCGGAGGAAACCCACGCAGACACGAGGAGAATGTGCAAACTCCACACAGACAGTGATCCAAGCCGGGAATCGAACCCAGGACCCTGGAGCTGTGAAGCAGCAGTGCTGACCACTGTGCTACCGTGCCGCCCGGGGTGGCCCGTCCGGGGTGCGTGGGGTCCTTAATTATGCTGGCTGCTTTGCCGAGGCAGTGGGAAGTGTAGACAGAGTCAATGGATGGGAGGCTGATTTGTGGGATGGATTGGGCTACATTCACGACCTTTTATAGATCCTTGCAGTCTTGGGCAGAGCAGGAGCCATACCAAGCTGTGATACAACCAGAAAGAATGCTTTCCATGGGGCATCTGTAAAAGATGGTGAGAGTCATGGCTGACATGCCAAATTTCCTTAGTCTTCTGAGAAAGTAGAGGCGTTGATGGGCTTTCTTAACTCTAGTGTCGGCATGGGGGCACCAGGACAGGTTGTTGGTGATCTGGACACCTAAAAACTAGAAGCTCTCGACCCTTTCTACTTCGTCCCATTGATGTAGACAGGGGCATGTTCTCCTTTACGCTTCCTGAAGTTGATGACAATCTTCTTCATTTTGTTGACATTGAGGGAGAGATTATTGTTGCCGCACCAGTTCACCAGATTCTCTATCTCATTCCTGTACTCTGTCTCGTCATTGTTTGAGATCAGACCCACTACGGTGGTGTTGTCAGCAAACTTGAAAATCAAATTGGAGGGGAATTTGGCCGCACAGTCATAGGTGTATAAGGAGTATAGTAGGGGGCTGAGAACACAGCCTTGTGGGGCACCGGTGTTGAGGTTGATCATGGAAAGATGTTGTTGCCTATCCTTACTAATTGTGATCTGTGGGTTAAGAAGTTCAGAATCCAGTCACAAAGGGAAGAGCCAAGGCCCAGGCCATGTAGTTTGGAGATGAGTTTCGTGGGAATAATAGTTTTGAAGGCTGAACTGTAGTCAATTAATAGGAGTCTGACATAGGTGTCCTTGTTATCTAGGTGCTCCAAAGTTGAGTGCAGGGCCAGGGAAATGGCGTCTGCTGTGGACCTGTTGCGGCGGTAGGCAAACTGTAGTGGATCCAGGTAGTCCAGGAGGCTGGAATTGATTCGTGCCATGACTAACCTTTTGAAGCACTTCAAAATGATGGATGTCAGAGCCACCAGCCGATAGTCATTAAGGCATGATGCTTGGTTTTTCTTAGGTACCAGAATGATGGTCGTCTTCTTGAAGCAGATAGGGACCTCAGATTGTTGTAAAGAGAGGTTGAAGAAGTCTGTGAATACCCCCGCCAGCTGATCCACGCAGGATCTCAGTGCTCATCCTGGTGCTCCATCCGGGCCAGTTGCTTTCCGTGGGTTGACCTTCAAGAAAGCTGCTCTGACACCTGCAATGGTGACCCCAGATACAGGTTCATCCAGGGCTTATAAGAACATAAGAACATAAGAAATAGGAGCAGGAGTAGGCCATCTAGCCCCTCGAGCCTGCCCCGCCATTCAACAAGATCATGGCTGATCTGAAGCAAATCAGTTCCACTTACCCGCCTGCTCCCCATATCCCTTAATTCCCTTATCGATCAGAAATCTATCTACCCGTGATTTAAACATATTCAACAAGGTAGCCTCCACCACTTCAATGGGCAGAGAATTCCAGAGATTCACTACCCTCCCACTTATTTTGAGGCTGTGCCCTCTAGTTCTGGTTTCCCTTCTAAGTGGAAAGAGTCTCTCCACCTCTACCCTATCCAGCCCCTTCATTATCTTATATGTCTCTATAAGATCACCCCTCAGCCTTCTAAACTCCAACGAGTACAGACCCAATCTGTTCAATCTCTCCTCATAAGCTACACCCTTCACCTCCGGTATCAACCTGGTGAACCTTCTCTGTACTCCGTCCAAGGCCAATATATCCTTTTGCAAATAAGGGGACCAAAACTGCACACAGTACTCCAGTTGCGGCCTCACCAGTGCCTTGTACAGTTGCAGCAAGACCTCCCTGCTTTTATATTCTATCCCCCTCGCGATAAAGGCCAACATTCCATTCGCCTTCTTGATCACCTGCTGCACCTGCAGACTGAGTTTTTGCGATTCGTGCACAAGGACCCCCAGGTCCCTCTGCACAGTCGCACAATGTAATTTTTCTCCATTTAAATAATATTCCAATGGCTTCCAGGGCATGCTCTCGCTGACCTCTTGCTCAAAACGGGCGTAGAATGCATTGAGCTCATCAGGGAGAGGTGCATTGGAGCCGGCGATTTTACATGCTTTCATATTGTAGCCTGTTATGTCTTGCAGACTTTGCCATGGTCGGCAGGGGTTGGTGTAGCTAGCCTAGGACTCTAGCTTGGTCCGGTATTGTCTTTTGGCATCTTTGATGGATCTCCTTAGATCATATCTGGCTTTCTTGTATAGGTCAGTGTCGCCTGACTTGAACACCTCAGACCTGGACTTCAGCAAGCAGTGGATATCCCTGTTCATCCATGGTTTCTGGTTGGGGAACACACGGATTTGCTTCTTTGGCTCACACTCTTCTACACACTTACTAATGAAGTCAGTTACTGTAGTGACGTACTCATTCAGACGGTCGCAGAGTTTTTAAATACTGACCAGTCCCCTGACTCCAAGCAGCCCCGTAGGAGATCATCCGACTCCTCAGACCAACATTACATAACTCTGATGGATTCTCCCGCTTCAGTTTTTGCTTGTAAGCTGGGAGCAAGAGCACAGCCTTGAGGTCTGATTTGCCAAAGTGTGGGTGGGCGATAGAGCGGTAGGCATGTTTGATATTTGTGTCGCAGTGGTCTAGGATGTTAGGACCTCTGGTGGAACAGGAGACGTGTTGGTGGTAACTTGGTAGTATGCTCTTGAGCTTGGCCTGATTGAAGTCCCCGGCCACGATGAACAAGGCCTCGAGATGTTTCATCTCAAGGCTATTCATAGTGGTATATATTTCGTCCAGTGCCATCTTCATGTCCACATGGGGTGGGATGTAAACTGCCATCAGGATAACAGAGGTGAACTCCTGCGGAAGGTAGTGGGGCGGCATTTTAGCGTCAGGTATTCTAGGTCTGGGGAGCAGAAAGTTGATGGTAGTCATGATGTGGAGATGCCGGCGTTGGACTGGGGTGAACACAGTAAGAGTTTGAACAACACCAGGTTAAAGTCCAACAGGTTTATTTGGTAGCAAATGCCAATAGCTTTCGGAGCGCTGCTCCTTCATCAGATGGAGTGGAAATCGACTCTCAAACAGGGCACAGAGACACAAAATCAAGTTACAGAATACTGATTAGAATGCAAATCTCTACAGCCAACCAGGTCTTAAAGATACAGACAATGTGAGTGGAGGGAGCATTAAGCACAGGTTAAAGAGATGTGTATTGTCCCCAGACAGGACAGCCAGTGAGATTCTGCAAGTCCAGGAGGCAAGCTGTGGGGTTACTGATGGTGTGACATAAACCCAACTTCCCAGTTTAGGCCGTCCTCATGTGTGTGGAACTTGGCTATCAGTTTCTGCTCAGCGACTCTGCGCTGTCGTGTGTCGTGAAGACCGCCTTGGAGAACGCAGAAAGTTGTCAGTGTTGCTATGTCTAGGCACCATGAGGTGTTGATTAGGAAGCAGACCACACCTCCCCTAGCCTTGCCTGAGGCCGCTGTCCGGTCCATTTGATGGATTGAGAAGCCCTCTGGTTGTAGGGCACTGTCCGGTGAAGCAGGAGTGAGCCACGTCTCCGTGAAACAGAATACACAGCAGTCCCTCAGTTCCCTTTGGAAAGCGTATCTGGCTCTAAGTTCGTCTAACTAGTTTTCCATAGACTGGACATTTGCAAGGAGTAAGCTGGGGAGGGGAGACCTGATGAAGGAGCAGCGCTCCGAAAGCTCGTGATTCCAAATAAACCTGTTCGACTTTAACCTGGTATTGTGAGACTTCTTACTTGGCGGCACGGTAACACAGTGGTGAACACTGCTGCCTCACAGTGCCAGGGACCCGGGTTCACTTCCCGGCTTCCGAGTGTGGCAATTAGGGGATTTTCACAGTCACTTCATTGCAGTGTTAATATAAACTTACTTGTGACTGATAAATAAACTTTTTGACCAAGCTTTTGACCACTTGCTCTAATATCGCCATAGGTGATTTAGTGTCTAGTTTGCTGTATAATGCTCTTGTGAAAGCCTTGGGACAGTTTCTTATGTTAAAGGCACGATATAAACATAAGTTGCAGTTAACTCATGGAATGCTTTGCGGCAGGGAGTGTTTGAGGTAAAGGAATTTGCATCTTACGGAGAGAAGTCGATAGGTGTTTGGAGCAAAGGATGGTTCAAGGCTCCAGGAAGTGAACAGGGGCAATTGGATTCCATTTTAATAGCTGCAGCAAAGGAAAATCAAACTGAAAGGCCTCTGTCTGTGTTGCAGGCTTCCATCATTCCACAATACCTTACAAACTATTTCAGAAATTTCTCAATAACACTTCACGAAATGAGTCACTTTGAAGTGCAGTGAATGAGTCATTTGCAAACACAAGAGCCAATATTAATGCGCTGGTCAATTAATGGATTAGTCTCTCATCAGCATTCGGATCAGCATTCCTGGGGAAAATGGATAGAGTGAGGGTTTTGCTGGGTTTTTTTTATCAAAGTGTGATCTATCTCTATTCCTACTGCATAGCAAGTAATTGAAATGAATAATGTAGGAAGAGAAAACCTCTTTGGTAAAAGGCTGGACTTTCAACTAGATTGGGCTGACTGAGGAATATCCAATTTTTTTAACGTCAAACCCCATTACAGAACAGACAAACCAGACAAGGCTATCCAGAAGCAACACAAAGATATTTTGTGTGGACAGAACAATAAACAATCCTGACCAGCAACTTGGCCACCTAGACACTTGTGATTTGATCTGTCCAGCTAAACAATTGTTAAATAAAAACAGGAAGTGGAAATACTCAGCAGGTCTGGCAGCGTCTGTGGAGTAAGAAACCTAGTTACTGTTGCAGGCCGGATGTCACTCTTCAGGCTGAAGGTTGGCAGGGGTGGGGGAGGAGCGGGTGTGGAAATGTGATGTGTTTTATGCTGTTGAACAAAAGAGAGGGGAGGAAGAAGAAAAAGAAAGGTCTGGGATGGGGTGAGTGCAGGGGAGATTAAATAACAAAGACAGAATGGAACAAAAGTCAGAGAGAGTGGCAGTGGTTGCAGTAAGGAAACCAAGCATTGGCGTTGGGTGAGTGTTAAGGGCAGAATAATGAACAGCTTTGTCAGGAATCAAAAAACCATGAAAATAAAATACAGACTGGCACTTGGCAAAACAAAATCAAAATGGAGACAGAGTTCATGGTCTGAATTGCTGAGTTGATCACTGGTCCAGAAGGCTGCAGATTGGGTGACCAACTCTCAGTGAACAAATGAAGGGACACTTTGGCATCCAAGTGGGGACGCTGGCTAATCCGCAAGAGTGGGGGGAAGAGGGGAGCTGGCAAAACCGGGGAGGAGGAGGGGGGTTGCGGGAAGGGGCAGCAAGGAGAGAGTAGTGCTGGAGAATCTGTCAGAGTGGGGGAGGAGGGAGAGAGGGTAGTGCTGGAGAACCTGTCCGAGTTGGCGGGGGTGTGGGGGGGTGTGGGCCTGCTGTGAAGAACCTGTCAGAGTGTGGGGAGGGGGTTTGTGGGAGGGTGGACAGCCTGTCAGAGTAGTGGAAGGGTGGTGTAGCCGAGGGTTGTGGGCACTGTGGAAGCGAGCTGTCGGGAGAAGGGCAGGGTTTGCATGTCCAAGTACATTCCGTTCAAGCACAAAGTTTGATGGTTGAGAACGTGGACCCATCAACATTACTGTGCAGACAAACTGGGACACACAGCAAGTGCCTCTAAAACAGGAAAGCCCCGGAAAGCCAAGGAGGTTGGTCACCCAGCTGCAGAGTGACTGACCAGAAGATGAGGTGTTGTTCCTCAAGCTTCGAAATAAAGGTTATTGTGCTCTTCAAATGACGGAATTTACTGAAGGAAAGTCTAAAGATGCTTCTTTGTCGTGCGGCTTCAAATTTCAGTTTGAATCAAAACGGGAACCATCATTGGTTATTATCGATAGGTCATTGAGGCTTTGGCAATATAACATCCTGTTCTCCATTGAAAGGAGTGGATAACCCTCATGGCTGCGGGAAGGAGGGAGAGCTACAGTGAAGGGAACTGATCATCGGAAAGAGAAGGACAGTCAGAGGGGGAATGCGACTCGCATGAAGAACAATCTGTCATGCGCTTAGAACAAGATATTTAAAGGGGAACTGACCCACCATTGGAAGATTGTTTAATGAAGACTGAGGGAAGCCTGATTCATCATCGGCTGAATATTTAAGGGGAACCTAAAACATTGTCAGATGGATATCTCCAATCAAAAGAGGCTTTGCCACTCCCTGTGGACATGCTGATAAAGAGAGCTCATATTCTATTTGAAACATATAAGGTTGTGTGTGTGTGTGTGTGTGCGTGTGTATGTGTGCATGTGTATGTATGTGTGCATGTATGTGGGTGTGTGTGTGTTTGTGTTTGAGTATGAGTGAGTGAGTGAGTGTGTGTGTGTGTGTATAAGGATAATAAGAAGGCCATTGTGTTGTCAGGTCGATATACAAGAGACTGTGATTTTGAGAGTGTGAGTAAATGTGTAATTGTCCGTACAATTGCGTGTGGGTAAGAGTGTGTGACTGAGTGTCTATGTGCGTGTGAGTGCATGATAATTCATTTAGGTTCAATGATTTGGGTTGATCCTGTTTTGAACCTTGATTGCAGGTGCAGCCATAGTGCAATGGATGTTCTGCACTGTATGTCTGATCTAATAACGCTTAATATGTAATTTACGTATTGGAGTTTGCTTTAATTATTTCTCATAATTCGGGACCATACAGCAACCTGCCAAAGGCCAGAAGGTTACGCCTGAGTATAATCAAATGACTAATCAGTCATATATAAAGAAGACTGTCTACAGTTTGCTCTGTGAGATACAAAACATCCATCCTTATCAATAAATCCTCGTTAAGTGGCCTTTAATTCATTTGCCCAATTATCTCATCATTCATGGTCCAAAATTAAAATATAATAACATCAGCAAACAGAATCAATAGCTGACTGATGTTGACAGGAAACAGAAAGGGTGGAACGGGCAGGGGTCTGTGGTACGCATCGGAAAATCAGCCCGAGTTCCCCATTCCCAATCAGTATTCAGTAACTGGAATGGATCCCCACATCAGGATGAAGCTTTGAGGACAGGATCAGCGTGCTCCCCAGCTGAGCAGCTTGTTGACATGCACAGTTAAGGCTCAGATTTGAAAAATTCTCTCTTTGGCAAGGTTTGAGAGAGCAATAACCTCTGTGGGAACTCTCTGCCGCAGACGACGGTGGAAGCAAGATGACTCAAAATTTTTTGAGGCAGAGCTAGATAGATTCTTGCTATGCAAGCGAGTCAAAGATTATCGTGGGCAGGTGGGGAATGTGGACCTACCTTGTATTAAGTTGATTTTTCTCTACACCCTAGCTATGACTAACACTCCATTCTGCACTCTCTCGTCTCCTTCTCTATGAACGGTATGCTCTGTATAGCGTGCAGGAAACAATCTTTTCACTGTTTACTAATACATGTAACAATAATAAATCAAATCAAATCAACACAAACAGATCAGCCATGATTGTATTGAGGGGGGGTGCAGGCTCGAGGGACTGAATAGAAACAGAAACATAGAAACTGGAAGCAGGAATGGGCCATTCGGCCCTTCGAGCCTGCTCCACCATTCATTTTGATTGTGGCTGATCATCAAATTCAATATCCTGATCCCCCTTTCCACATATATCCCTTGATTCCTTCAGCCCCAAGAGCTATATCTAATTTCTTCTGGTATTCAGACAACATTTTGGCCTTAGCTACTTCCTGTGGTAGTGAATTCCACATATTCACCACCCTCTGGGTGAAGAAATTTCTCCTCACCTCAGTTCGAAAAGGTTTACCCCTTATCTCAAACTCTGACCCCTAGTTCTGGATGACCACCACGAGCTAAACAAGGAAAACTGTCCCTAAGTCAAAATCCGTTCTTTCCACGGAAGTGATTGGCCACAGTGGTCTCTTTTCCTTTGGCAGTAATATTGGTGGAGAAGGGTCTAGCCAGATTTCAGGTTCGATGACAATAATGTGCAGGGACTTGAGTTTCAGAGAAAACTTTCTGCTTGGACGCAACTACCCCCAAAGCCCTTTTCCCAGCCAGCAGTCAGCTACTCATTGCTCCTGGATGCGCCTTTTTGTAGACCTGAGAATAGTGACAAAGGGCATTAGAGAGAAAGTGAGAGGACCAGATAGACTGAGAACCGTAAGGAATGGAGACACGTTTCCCGCCACTGGAAGCTTCCAGTTCCACCAATGTCCTCAGCGTTTTGCAAGGCTCGTCCACCCTGCTGCCATCATGGGAGGTCGCCTTTGGTGGAACTGGAAGGCCCTGCTGGCAGGAAGGGCTGGAAAATCCCATCCGTGGAGAGAATCAGACAGAGTTAGAGAGAGCCAGACAGACACAGAGGAGAGAGTGGCAGGTGAAACTAGGGAAATAAAGATGTAAATAGAGAGGCAGATAGGTAGGGAACAAAATCACACACACATGTACACACAGACACACACACACACACACATGCACACATACACTTCTTCCTGAGAGAATCCTATATATTGTTTGCAGTCCAATTGGATATTAGACCTTGGCTTTCTGAATAGCTTGCAAAACTGGTGATTTAATAAATATACTGCTGCCATGCTAATATTCCCCCAGTGTTCAAGCCTGATCTCCCTATTACATTGTGATCCCGAGGGTTAGTATTTACCCTTTGGTAACCAATTGGTAGCTCCAATCATTAATAAAGATATTGGATTCAGATTTAATAATGAATAATAATATAAATTATCAACACTAACATGGAATTTCTCCAGTGGCGACAAAAAGTTAGCGCTGTGGTCTGTTATTTCCGAGAAACATTTTCTAATTCCAATTACTGTATGAATACGATTATTTATATAATTAATATGAACACTTGTAGAGCAGAAAATATCATCACCAGCTCCAATATTGGCCGTTCCAACTATTTTTACATTTCCAAAATAAATTAGATCGTAGAATGCTGCATGAATCAGAAGGCAGATAATGCAGTTATCTTAATAAAATTTCTCGAAGTTTAATTATGTATAACTTTGCCATGAGCATCCCAGTTGTCACAAATGCAAATGTTAATATGTTAATTACTTTATTACTTTCTACGCAGTGTAAAACTGTGCCCTTCAGCTCGACAATACTGTGTCGCCAATATAAATAGTGGCTGAACAGCAACACTTCCACTGAAGAGTCAGAAGGTTGTTGGTTCAAGGACCATCCTTGAGGTTTGAGCACAGAATCTAGGCTGCCACTCCAGCCCAGTACTTGGGGAGTGCCGCACTGTCAGAGGTGCTGTCTTTCACACGGTTTGTTAAATTGAGGCCTCTCTCTGGTGGACATTAAAGATCCCATGGCACAATTTGAAAAAGAGCAAGAGTTGGCACGGTGGCACAGTAGTTAGCACGGCTGCCTCACAGCATCAGGGACCCGAGTGTAGTATCGACATGCTAACCACTGTGCCGCCCCAGCTGCTCTGCATCTGCTTGGATTCCCAGAGGTGTAAGGGGGCACATTTTCAGTGGGGAGCCTTTATTGCTAAGTATCCATCCCTGAAAGTGGTGGCTGACTGAGAAGGCTGGGAAAATAGGACTGCTGCAGTATAAAGGTGTTGTCACAAATTCTCGGAAGCCTTGCATATACCTGAAGGATTATTTGCAGTGGTGACAGAGTACAGTGATTGAATAGAAGTCATTTGGTTGAAGTCATTAGGTTACATTTTAGCTTCATTTGAAGCAATTTTTAAAAGCGGCATCTCGGCCTTTTGGCTAAGATGCAAATGAGATCAAGTCTCGGAGGAGGAGCTATGCCTACTCCAATCAGCTTGGATCATGTAGATCAAGCCCAAGACAGGAGGTGAGAACCCTGTCTTGTCAGCTTGGATCGGGAATGTCTCAACTTGTTGAGACTCTGAATTGGACTTGATTTGATTGAATTGGAATAAAAATACAAAAATAAAATCAGGGACCCGGCTTTGATTCCTGGCTTGGGTGACTGTCTGTGTGGAGTTGCACATTCTCCCCGGGTCTGAGTGGGTTTCCTCTGGGTGCTCTGGTTTCCTCCCATAGTAAGAAGTCTAACAACACCAGGTTAAAGTCCAACAGGTTTATTTGGTAGCAAAAGCCACGAAATAAACCTGTTGGATTTTAACTTGGTGTTGTTAGACTTCTTACTGTGTTTATCCTAGTCCAACGCCAGCATCTCCACATCATTCCTCCCATAGTCCAAAGATGTGAGGGTTAGGTGGATTAGCCGTGCTAAATTGCCCCTTAGTGTCAGGAGGATTAGCCAGGGTAAATGTAGGGGTTACGGAAATAGGGCCTGGGTGGGATTGTGGTCGGTGCAGACTCAATGGACTGAGTGGCCTCCTTCCGCATTATAGGGATTCTATGATTTTATGAGTCCTGCCCAATACTGATGTTTCGACTAACATCGCTGAAACAGATAACAGACAGGCGGGGGAGTTGGCTAATTAGAATGTGGGAGTCGGAGACAATGTCGGCTCAGAAAAGGCTGGCCCCACATTTTAAAGGCAGCAGCCTGGGAGGGTGCAGTGAATGGATGCTTCAGGTAGCTTCATGAGAAACCTGTCTGCACAGTACAATCTGCACGGTGGTACAACGGTTATCATTGCTGCCTCACAGCGACTCGGACCTGGGTTCGATTCCCGGCTTGGGCCACGGTTTGTGTGGAGTTTGCACCTTTTCCCCGTGTCTGCCTGGGTTTCCTCCGGGTGCTCCGGTTTCCTCCTACAGTCCAAAGATGGAAGGAGGCATTCTTGGGGAAAAGTACCGAAGGAAAGTGGAGGATTTTCAAGGAATGTTTGTCTGGAGCTCTGCATGACAACGTTCCGATGAGACAGGGGGGTGTTGGTAGGGTACGGGAACCGTGGTGCACGAAGGTTGTGATGAACCTGGTGAATAAGAAAAGAGAGGCGTACAGAAGGTTCAGAGAGCTAGGAGGTGTTAAGGATTTAGAGGAGTATACGGGATGTAGGAAGGAGCTTAAGAAGGAAATTAGGAGAGCGAGAAGGGGTCATGAGAAGGCCTTGGCGGGTAAGATTAAGGAGAATCCCAAGGCTTTCTACAAATATGTCAAGAGTAAAAGGATGAGATGTGAAGGCATAGGACCCTTAAAAGGTGAAGGGGGAAAAGTTTGTGCGGAACCGTTAGAAATGGCGGAGCTGCTTAATGAATACTTTACCTCGGTATTCACGGTGGAAAGGGATCTGGGTGGTTGTACTGCTGGTTTGCGGTGGACAGAAAGGATCGAGCATGTGGACATAAAGAAAGAGGATGTGTTGGAACTATTGAATGGCATCAAGGTTGGTAAGTCGCCGGGACCGGATGGGATGTACCCCAGGTTACTGTGGGAGGCGAGGGAGGAGATTGCGGAGCCTTTGGCGATGATCTTTGCATCGTCGATGGAGACGGGAGAGGTTCCGGAGGATTGGAGGATTGCAGATGTGGTCCCTATATTCAAGAAAGGGAACAGGGACAGCCCAGGAAATTACCGACCGGTGAGTCTAACCTCAGTGGTTGGTAAGGTGATGGAGAGGATCCTGAGAGACAGGATTTATGATCATCTAGAGAGGTTTAGTATGATCAAAAGTAGTCAGCACGGCTTTGTCAAGGGCAGGTCGTGCCTTACGAGCCTGGTTGAGTTCTTTGAAAATGTGACCAAACACATTGACGAAGGAAGAGCGGTGGATGTGGTCTATATGGACTTCAGCAAGGCGTTCGATAAGGTCCCCCATGCAAGACTTCTTGAGAAAGTGAGAGGGCATGGGATCCAAGGGGCTGTTGCCTTGTGGATCCAGAACTGGCTTGCCTGCAGAAGGCAGAGAGTGGCTGTGGAGGGGTCTTTCTCTGCATGGAGGTCAGTGACCAGTGGAGTGCCCCAGGGATCTGTTCTGGGACCCTTGCTGTTTGTCATTTTCATAAATGACCTGGATGAGGAAGTGGAGGGATGGGTTGGTAAGTTTGCTGACGACACCAAGGTAGGTGGTGTTGTGGATAGTTTGGAGGGATGTCAGAAGTTGCAGCGAGACATAGATAGAATGCAAGACTGGGCGGAGAAGTGGCAGATGGACTTCAACCCGGATAAGTGTGTGGTGATCCATTTTGGCAGATCCAATGGGATGAAGCAGCAGTATAATATGAAGGGTACCATTCTTAGCAGTGTAGAGGATCAGAAGGACCTTGGGGTCCGGGTCCATAGGACTCTTAAATCGGCCTCGCAGGTGGAGGATGCGGTCAAGAAGGCGTATGGCGTACTGGCCTTCATTAATCGAGGGATTGAGTTTAGGAGTCGGGAGATAATGCTGCAGCTTTATAGGACCCTGGTTAGACCCCACTTGGAGTACTGCGCGCAGTTCTGGTCAC
This sequence comes from Mustelus asterias, assembly GCF_964213995.1. Classification (NCBI taxonomy): domain Eukaryota; kingdom Metazoa; phylum Chordata; class Chondrichthyes; order Carcharhiniformes; family Triakidae; genus Mustelus; species Mustelus asterias. The sequence continues at coordinate 63,177,079 of NC_135818.1, read as the reverse complement.
CTCATTACAGGAAAGATGTTGAAGCCATTGAAAGGGTGCAGAGGAGATTTACAAGGATGTTGCCTGGATTGGGGGCATGCCTTATGAGGATAGGTTGAGGGAGCTTGGTCTCTTCTCCCTGGAGAGACGAAGGATGAGAGGTGACCTGATAGAGGTTTACAAGATGTTGAGAGGTCTGGATAGGGTAGACTCTCAGAGGCTATTTCCAAGGGCTGAAATGGTTGCTACGAGAGGACACAGGTTTAAGGTGCTGGGGGGTAGGTACAGAGGAGATGTCAGGGGTAAGTTTTTCACTCAGAGGGTGGTGGGTGAGTGGAATCGGCTGACGTCGGTGGTGGTGGAGGCAAACTCGTTGGGGTCTTTTAAGAGACTTCTGGATGAGTACATGGGATTTAATGGGATTGAGGGCTATAGATAGGCCTAGAGGTGGGGATGTGATCGGCGCAACTTGTGGGCCGAAGGGCCTGTTTGTGCTGTGGCTTTCTATGTTCTATGTTCTATGTGCAGGTTAGGTGGATTGGCTATGCTAAATTGCCCCTCAGTGTCCAGAAATGTGCAGGTTAAGGGGATAAGCGGCGTAAATTCGTGAGGTTGCGGGTCGGGGCAGACACGGCCAGTGACCCAAACCAGGAGTCGACCCCGGGTCCCTGGCGCTGCGAGGCAGCAGTGCTAACCACTGTGCCACTGTGCCGCCCCAGCTGCTCTGCATCTGCTTGGATTCCCAGAGGTGTAAGGGGGCACATTTTCAGTGGAGAGCCTTTATTGCTAAGTATCCATCCCTGAAAGTGGTGGCTAACTGAGAAGGCTGGGAAAATAGGATCGCTGCAGTATAAAGGTGCTGTCACAAATTCTCGGAAACCTTGCATATACCTGAAGGATTATTTGCAGTGGTGACAGAGTACAGTGATTGAATAGAAGTCATTTCTGTTAATGAAGGCTCCTGTCTGGCCTATTGGAGGGGACCACATGTATCCAGGCAATGATGTGCGGGAATCCAGTGATGGGCCTTACTGTCTGGACCAGTGTACAAACACACTTAATGTGGCCCTGTTGAATGTGGCATTAGTGACCATCTTGATGCAGTAACAAGCCACAGACTGTGAGATCCCACAGATGTCTCCAGTGGATGCCTGGAATGATCCTGAGGTGTGGAAATGCAGCTTAAACCGCAACCTTCACCACCAGAGCAATAGGTGCTAACCACTTCCCATTGTGTTCCGATCCTTCTCCATCACGGCAACAACGTCCCGGGAGAGGAGCAGACACTGCCACTCCAACAATTTTAGGAAGCTGAGCTGGTGAGAAGCCCTCTCTGGTGGATCCCATTGTCTAAGGAAAAGAGGCTGGTTGTATGTGACTCCATCTCCTCCCTGTCCATGTCTCCTGATCCTGGTGCTTCTCTGGGTGTTGCAACCTGGCTCCCAGTGGCTGCAGCTGTCTGGCTCCCTGACACTCATCCTCACTGGAGGGCTCAAGGCTTTACTGAATAAGGTGCACTGCAAATTGCTGCATCCATTCTCAGGGCCAAAAGCTGAGGAACTGACTTACGAACAGCTTCTTCCCTGCTGCCATCAGACTTTTGAGTGGACCTACCTCGCATTAAATTGATCTTTCTCTACACCCTAGCTTTGATGGTAACACTACATTCTGCACCCTCTTGTTCCCTTCTCTATGAATGGTATGCCTTGTCTGTATAGCACGCAAGAAACAATATTTTTCACTGTATAGTAATACATGTGACAATAATAAAGCAAATCAAATCAAAACCCCAACCCCTTATTCTGTCTCTATAAATGCGGGGTCAGAGAGGATACTCAGTCAGAACATGTCCGCCATGCCCAGCCAGGTTGGAGAGCCTCCATATCGATACTGCCAATGTCTGCTCATTTTCACCTGCCCTAACAAGCCAGGCTGCCTCTCACATGGTTGCTCACGGCAGCAAAGATTAACCCGGCACTGACTCCCATCTCCTTATGGTTGGCGAGGTGAAGATCCTCATGCGTCCCTCACAAAATGGAAAAATGTTGGTGAAATCGTAATTAATTGTTGACCCAACAGGCTTAATTATCTTCCCGCCACCTTCGTGCCCGGCCTCCTCCTGCCAGCCTGGTGAACACGTCAGGTTTCTACCCCAACGCCATTTGTCATAATTTTCCATCATTTTGGGAGCAGCACGGTGACACAGTGGTTAGCACTGCTGCCTCACAGCACCAAGGACCCAGGTTCGATTCCCAGCTTGGGTCACTGTCTGCGTGGAGTTTGCACGTTCTCCCCGTGTCTGTGTGGGTTTCCTCCAGGTGCTCCAGTTTCCTCCCACAGTCCGAAAGACATGCGGGTTAGGTGGATTGACCATGCTTAATTGCCCCTTAGTGTCAGGGGGACTAGCTAGGGTAAATGCATGGGGTTATGGGGATAGGATCTGGGTGTGATTGTGATCTGTGCAGACTTGATGGGCCAAATGGCCACCTTCTGCACTGTAGGGATTCTATGATTCCTGCCCCTCATAGTTCCCAGCCCATCGTCAAAGAACGGGCAAAATCCCAGTCCAAATCTCAATATGTTCAGCATGGAGGTAGCACCAGGAGAATGGACAGAGATGAATACAGTTCCTTAATTCACTCTTTAAATACACAATGTTTCTGTGTAGTATGCTTTCCACTTCATTTTGTGTAACAGTGCATTGATGTGTTTTCAGATTTGACAAGATCCTCAAGTGTCATACACCAGAGTGCGTCTTAAAATTAGTCAACATTCAAGGGCTGAATCAATTGAATCACAGTATTATTAATCACACTGGATTAATAATACTAAAGAAATATACTGAATCAAAGAGGTTTATAACCCACAAAGAACAAGGTATGAAAAGGCTACATCCATGGTATATGGTGTGCATTGTAAAAGTTCTATAACAAATGATCTGTATAATGAAAGAATAAGCTCATTGGTTGCACATTTTTTAAAATTTTAAACAATCTGAGAAATTGTTGTATTTATCTCAAGCAATTCAAATTTCCAATGCTCTTCAAAGCAATTTTCCAAGTTTGAAATGTCTCTCAGCGTAAGTCTTACCGTCAGTGTATTTAATGACTCGGATGGTGGAATCACCTTCTCCAAATCGTGTAATCGGTGTCAGGCGAACTTCGTAGGCCTCAGGCTTCAACAGTTCAGTCAGGTTGTGTGTGATTAACTCTCCTGTTTGGATCATATTGCCCGAAATTTCTTGTTCCCACCAACGCTGTTGGCCGGTCTGAAAATGAAGTGGGAAAATGAGACTGGTCAGTACTGGGAATCACCGCGACAGTTTATTTTTTGTTCTAACTACAGTTACACTCAGAAAGTAAATATCGAGGTATTTGACATGAGGAGAAAATAACTTTTTTCTTATTATTCATTCATGGGATTTGGGTGTCGCTGGCTGGGCCAACGTTTATTGCCATCCCTGAAGTGGAGATGCCGGCGTTGGACTGGGGTGGGCACAATAAGAAGTCTCACAACACCAGGTTAAAGTCCAACGAGTTTATTTGGAATCACAAGCTTTCGGAACACTGCCCCTTCATCAGGTGAGTCATCCCTCAGGGCAGTTAAGAGTCAACCACATTGCTGTGGATCTGGCATCACATGTAGGCCAGACAGGCAAGGCAGTGCCAGCCTGGTACCCTGGCACTGTCCACTGGGCAACCTGGCACTGCCAACCTGGCACACTGGCAGTGCCCACTGGGCACCGTGCAGTGCCAAGTGGGTGGGGCCCACAGGGGCATGGCCTACTGGGAGGAGGCGGGGCCTGAAGGAGGCAGGGACTGCGCACTCTGCAACTGGGATCGGGGAGGGGTGGGGGGGGGAGTACGATTGGCCGGCCCGTGCGGGCAGGAGGGCGGCGATTAGGAATATAAGTGCCAAGATCATTTGGAATGGTAAAAGCTGGAATTCCAGCCTTCAAACGTACATTGTTTCACTGTTAGAAACAAAGTCACAGGTTTAATTCTCCTGACACTCATTTTAAGGCAAGGATAGATAAATTTTTGAACAGTTGAGGAATTAAGGGTTATGGTGAGCGGGCGGGTAACTGGAGCTGAGTCCACAAAAAGATCAGCCATGATCTTATTGAATGGCAGAGCAGGCTCAAGGGGCCAGATGGCCTACTCCTGCTCCTAGTTCTTATGTTCTTATGACACAGCTACCTGTGAGTTATAAATTTCAGTGCACAAACAATGAAAACATAGCAACTAATAAAAGTTACATTTACACTTGTATTCACAATGCTGCCAGAGCAATAACCAGATATTCTTTTTTATTCAGTTATGGGATGTGAGTGTCACTGGCTGGGCTTCCCTAACTGCCCTCCATTTCAGAGGGCATTTAAGAGTCAACCACATTGCTGAAGTAACAATCGATAATGGTTTCATGATCATCAGCAGACTTTTAATTCCAGATTTTTTATTAAATGCAAATTTCACCATCGGCCATGGTGGGATTTGAACCCGGGTCCCCGGAGCATTAGCCTGGGTCACTGGATTACGAGTCCAATGCCAATACCACTGCGCCACTGCCTCCCCTGGCGCCAAGGCTGTTCTGCAGGACGCACACTTTCTCTGCACTCGAAAAAGCATCACACAGCTCATGATCAAATAAAACCCGGTTGTGGGATTGGAAATATTTGATAGCTCGGCAGTAGAACTGAAGGAACGTCGTTCTCCCAGCGACGGCAGTAAAAGTAATCTGCTCATCTGAATTCAATGGAACCTCAGACCATCACCTGGGACAAATGATACCCAATTGGTTAAACCAAGTGAGAAAATAGATCTTGTTCCATATCGGGGAAGCTGCTGTCAATGCATTTTAGATTTAAAACTCCCCTGCAGTCAGCAAAGCAACTCTTAGCTCGGAATTCAATTACTGTTTATCGTTTCTTCAAATATTATAATTTCATGGGTATGTGCTTCCCTGTTAAGAGACACACCAGCCTGTGAATATGGTAAAGCTTCATGCGTAAGGAAAATTAAACAGCTCGAGGATTTTCTACCACAGTTGATTGGTAGGGTCCAAATAATCCCACACCATTAATTAATTTGAATGATTTGACATTCTGCATCTGCAGAACAGGTTAGAGTTCAGTTCACCTTTATTATCAAGATGAATGCGATCAATTAAATAATATCCCTCAGGGTTGCATTTGTTGCTTAACTTGGTGTAAATACAGTACGAGTCACGAGATGTATATTACGATCAATAGTGAGCAATTGCAGGATTGCCAACATTACGAGCGGGGTTTTACTGCCTCGCTCATCCCAGAAACCAGAAAAATCCCACCTGAGGTCAACAGACCTCTCCGTGGTCCGCCCCTCGCCCCCTCCGATTCCCGCGGCGGGCGGGATGGTAAAATTCCAGCCACTATGCCTGCTTGAGACATTGTAAACGTAACGCTTTAATTTTACTGGCAGGAATCAGCGATAATGGGAAGGTCTGTTGGCCTCGGGCTGGATTTTATGGTTTTGGGACGAGCAAGGCCATAAAATCCCGGCCAATGTTACGTGATCAGTTATGATGGAGCAGCACTTAATGTTACGTGACAATACCAAAAGAACCACTTCTGTCACCCGCCCTCAATTATTACATAGAGCATAGAACAGTAGAGCACAGGAACAGAGGCCCTTCGGCCCATGATGATGTGCAGAACATACTGGCAACTTAAACTTATCCTTTTTGCCTGCTCTTGGTCCATATCCCTCTAATCCTTGCATATTCATGTGCTTGTCTAAAAGGCCCTTAAACGCCCCGATTGTATCGGCCTCCACCACCACCACCCCTGGCAGAGCGTTCCAGACATCTACCACTCTCTGCATAAAAAACTTGCCCCTCACATTTCCTTTGAACTTTCACCCTCTCACCTGAAGTGCGTGCCCTCCAGTATTGGACATTTCGACTCTGGGATAAAGATTCTGACTTTTAAACGTGAATTACAGTCAAACACTGAAACCCCAAAGTCAACGTGAATGGTTGCGGGTAAACGCGAAACATCTAACCTTGGTACCAGCCCTCGCGAAGCAGGAAACGAGATGGCCAACCTCAAATGAATTGAAATCCCAACCGAACATCCTGTATCTTCTCCCAGGCTGGAATTTAGTTATGTATCTCTGCCCCAACCCTACAACTGATCAGGAATACAGCCACTGATCTCCACCATTGAAGCAAAATCAATAAATCCCCTTCCCAGCATAGGAAACATGACACCCCCACCCCCCCAGTGCTCAATCCTCTGAGGGGGGCCTCAGTTGCCCTCCCTTCACTACAGCAGAGTCGTTCCATCAGCTCCCCCAAGTGGGGAGCTACTGTAAACCCCACTGGAGTGAAACACTCCAGGTTGGGTGGGGGGGGAGGCTAATGGGCCCGGAAACTTCAGTCCTGGGCCTCCTAATAGGATTGAAATTATATTTGAATTACCTGCTGCATACATTAGGCAGCTCCATGGAGCTGATGGTGCTGGAAATCCGGCGCTGGGAGATGCACGGAGACCCGGACGCCCAGCGTGAATCGTGTGAATCAGTCGCCACTATAGTCTCCCGGCCCGCTGGATTAAAAAGGCAGCTCAGCGGGATAGGAGAATCACCTCCTATGGGTGCGATTTTCCTGCCCCACTTCCCTGGTTGAGTAACGTAGTGATGAGGCGGGTGGGGAATGCCAGCGGGAGGCTAATAACAGGAATACACGACCAGTGTCCAGTCGGCTGCGATCTTCCCAGGCTATTATTTATGATGTAATGTCTGGGGGAGGGGGGGGTGATTCGGGGGGGGCAATTGGGAGGTTGGCGATTGGGGGAAGGCGTGCCAATCGATCTCCCAGTATACTGAACACTCTGCTGTCGATCTCTCCAGCGGGATTACGCCCCGCTCTCTCTGCTGGCATGATTCTCCTTTAAATAAATTGTGTGACATGCATTATCCTTATAAATCTGTAGTGCTGAGAGTGCCGTAACTTATCAAAAGTCAGAGCACCCAATAAATGGGCGGGAAAATCTCCCATTTCCCTGTGAGTTGGGCACTTGGATTTATTTTAGGTAAATCGCAGGCCATATGCGTATTGTATTGCAAGATCTGCCCTCAACTATGTCTGTGCTGTGTCCCTTACACCCTATTTCCCACATTTCTGCCCTCATTCCTTTGGCTTCCTCCCCTTCCACCCACCAGCCTCTACGTTCAACCTCCTCTCCCTCCGCCAAACACTTCCTCATCCCCCCCTCACTTCGCAGCCAACCTTTGTTAGCTCACAGTGTAACAAGCATTTGAGGGGATTGGTTGAGCAATCCACTGAAGTTGCTCGGGTGGCATCTGTCGCTTAGTTTCAGACTGCGGTGTGTCTGAGCACAGTTTGCCGAGTGGTTTACATGGAGAGTGCGCTTACTGAGAACACGTGAGTGTAAGATAAATTGTGTAACATGCATTATCTTTATAAATCTGTATACATCGTTAAAGATGGGGTGGCACGGTGGCACAGTGGTTAGCACAGCACCAGGGACCCCGGGTTCGATTCCGGGGTTGGGTCACTGTCTGTGCGGAGTCAGCACGTTCTCCCCGTTTCTGCGTGGGTTTCCTCCGGGTGCTCCGGTTTCCTCCCACAGTCCGAAAAACGTGCTGGTTCGGTGCATTGGCCATGCTAAATTTTCCCTCAGTGTACCCGAATAGGCGCCGGAGTGTGGCGACTAGGAGATTTTCACAGTAACTTCATTGCAGTGTTAATATAAACCTACTTCCGACTCATAAATAAACTTTGACTTTGAAATAGGTGGGGGATGAAGGAGTAGCGTATTACAGTTAATCTTTCCCTGTTTAATAAACGTTTCACTATTTTGTTAAAAGTTAATAGGCAGTCCTGTGACTCTAAATAAAAATAAATATGACAATCTACCAAGCTGGAATCATAATACTCAATACACATAATCATTGACTTTCTCACTAAACACAGATGTTAAACTGAGCTTTACAGATTTTAACCTCATCTGTCTTAATTCCCTTTCCAGACCGAATCAAAAATTTGAAAACACAAAGCCTTTAATTTGTTGGCGACGAATCTGAAAGTGACTACAGATTTCCCTCCAGGTAAAACAAGCTTGCTGCAGAAATACAATCCAATCTGCTTCAACATGATACAGGAACAAAAGGGTGACTCCGTCTCTTAATAACTTCAGGTTAACTGTTACCCAGAGATAAGGTTGTCAATCCTTCAAGTTTGCCCTGTAGTCCTCTGGAATTAAGGGATAATCTCCATGCAGGACACTACTGTGGGCAAACTGGGAGTATGTTTGGAGAAACATTACAAAACAAAATTGTAGTTTTAAAGAAACATTCTTTGAATGCTTTTTTTTTTGTTGAGTGGCTCTAAAAGTAACGAACCAGGAGAAAACCAGCTGTTTGATTGGGATCCAAAAATCATCCAATTGGATATTGAAATCTATTTGCTTTTCGCATCAATGTGAGGAGGCAGCGCACTTAGAGAATGGACATATAAACAATCATTGGTGAGAGCATGAAGCAAGGGAGGAGGTGGAAAGAAGCCACATTGTAAAGCCTCCAGAAATATGGTCCAACAGAGTTGGGGACCCTACTCAGAGATTGTCCATTCATTGGGTTGATTGTCTACCCAAACGGCCATGGCCACTTTCAGGAAAGAATTGAGACAACTTTCATCCGGAGAGTTTGCGAATTTTAGTCAATAGAGTTAACGTAATAGATTGACACTTTAAACATTGAGGTATCATAAAGTGCTTCTAATGGACAAGTGAGCCTACGAGAATGCTAAACTCTGAATAGGACAATGCAGCTGTAACCTGACAACAAGGAGCTTGCTGCATCAAAGCACCAGATTTGGGGCAGAATTTTCCTGACCCGCCCACCACGGGAATTGTAGCAGGCAGAACATAAAGGCTCAGGCGGGATTTTCCAGCCTTGGGGCGAGCGCAGCCAGAAAATCCCACCTCTTGTCTTCACCATGTTCAGTCTCTTGCATTTGATGGTGTCTGTCATGCTTTAGATGGTGCACTTCAATGTATAAGGGAAATTTACAAGAGGGAAAGAAAGTCAGTTATTTTCCCTCCCTATAACCTCAATAGCGTTGCCTCGTCCCAGGGGTAAAAGGTGGAGATCTACAAGCAACTGAGCTACTTAAAGAACTTCCAACAAGCGGCCTTCAAATTACTTCATGAGATGCCTCTTTAAAAGTCCTTCTCTGCAAAGGGTACTTGCTTAGTCACTTTGAAAGGATAGGCAGGCGTGAAGCCTTCCTGCACCTCAACAAATGACACTCCACGTCCAAACAATGGCAGATATGTGATCAGGGAATAGTGCATTTGCTTGCTTAATTGTCTCTCCACTGACTCCAACAGTCCTTGGAAACACATTGGTTTTCCACATTCACTGCCCCATATGGCTCCGCTGATATCAGGGATTAGCTGTAACTAGAAGTGGAGAATAAGCCCTTGCTTTGCTATTCACACAAATTCCAATGTCATATCAAGCCTGTCTTTTGTGAAAAGTTAATGATGTGCAAACGTAACAATGCCTTTAGAATTCTGTGGCATTTGCATTTCAAACCTTCTCAAATATTTAGGTTATTGGAAATCATTTTGAATTTTCCTACACCATCATCCGACTTGGTGCATTTCCATTTCTGTATAATCTGCAGTAAACTTCAAAAGCTCGTTTGATGCCTAGCTCAGCACACTGCGGACCTCAGACATATTCACTGCCTACTTCTTAAATGATATTTAATGAACACACTTTTTTAAAAAAAAAACCTTTACCTCCCTTTTTCTCGGCAGTTTTCTCGATGCATGCACATATTTACTGAATAAGGATAGAAAGTAGGTGACTGACAGTGAGCGGTTTGGATAATGCCATAAATTATCGGAACAAATTAGATTACTCGTCGTGTGCTGGTGGGAGTCCAAGCTTTGAAACACCGTCTTACATTCGCTGTCATTCTTTGTGTCATCAAACTTTTTAAAATTAACATTCTTTTATGAACTAATTTTGTTGCCAAGTACTGAACAGCCTGAATGGATTAACAATGAGTTGGCATTGTCAAAAATACAATAAAGTTGGCAGGTGTATGCAGTCTCAATGGCAAATGTTTCCCATGACTACAATATTTTCACATTTAGTATTAAGTAATGTACAATATACTACACATGATAAAGGTTTTGCATTCAACATTATAGCAGTGACTACCATTCAAGAAAAAAGTGTTTGATTGGCTGTTAAACATTTTGGCATGGCTGAAAGTGTGATTTAAATGCAAGTCTTTGCCATGCTGCATTGTTGAGACTCAAATAAATCATAAATTCACAGAAACTTTGGGTTGGATTTTCACAGAGTTGGAAGGTTCCTTAAAACGGTGAGTAGGACCGTGATGTAAATTTTTGCTGTTAGGGCATAGGGTGTGGTTCACACAAGTGGGAAACTGAAACTCAACATTTGAACCTAATGTTGAGTTCAAACAGACCCTATTTTTGGCTGTTGCAAGGAACCCCAGGGAGTCACGAATTGATGGAACATAAATGTTTTTGGAGGACAGATAAGGCCTGCTTAAGTGATATGATCAGAAGTTTATTAAATATGAAAGAAAACAGACTTAAGTTGTCAGTGAGAGTTAAAAATGCCCTGGTCTGCTTTTATTGATAAGCCATCTGGTTTAAGTTAGGAAAAAAAAACATCTGTTTGTGAAGTGGTCTTTTCCCAAGGTCTATTTTATTTCATTATCAATGCTTGGCTGAGTTTCAAAAGTTACAATTATCTCAGCAGAGTTTCTGAGTTCACAGTTGTCTTTGATGGGGGATCTGAACAGAAGTGGTGACTCAAAATGGCGAACTCACTACCTTTTAATAAGGGATTTGCCACCTGCGGACATTTAACAACTTCTAATGGGCTTCATGAACAGGAGTTTATTTATGATCAAGTGTGCATGAGTGACAACTGTATGAGATTGTTATCAGCTTTGTTCACCTCTACATGGCCCTTGAAGTCTGCCCATGATGGATACTAAGTGAGTGGCTTTGGAGGTGGCATTGGAGGTATAAGGGGGATGGGTTGGCATTGAGGGACTATGGAGGGTTAAGAGTGAGCATGGGGTAGGTGGGGCCCATGAAATAGAATGGATGGACATGTTGTTGGGTGTGAAGTGAGGGGCTGTGAGGGCCAGAGACTCTGACAGCTTCTAAAACAGTTGAGTTGGTGTTCCGGAGAACCAAGGTGGACCTTTTAACCCATCTGCCTTGTGACAGTCTGGGATCTGCTTCCAGAGTCAACAGACCTGACTCTATCCTGCTCCCCCATCTCCCCAGAGTGAAACTTGGGTCTAATGGCACCCTTTAAATGGGGACAGGAGTGTGGTGACTAGAGGATTTTCACAGTAACCTCATTGCAGTGTTAATGTAAGCCTACTTGTGACACTAATGAATAAACTAAAACTTTAAACTTTGACCAGAGCCATTAACACAAGACAGTCAACAAAAAATCCAATAGGAAATTCAGAAGAAACTTCTTGACCCAAAATGTTGAACTCACTAGCACAGAAGTGGTTGAAGTGCAGACGAGGTTTGGAAGAAGCTCGACAAGTATATAGAGTAGGAGGGAATAGAGAGTTACAATTGTCGATTTCAAAGTGGAAAGATGGGAGGTAGTTCAAGTGGAGCATAAACACCGGCCTGGACTGTTTGGGCTGAAAGGCCTGTTTCTGTCTTCTCTATCTAGTTTCTGTGCTGCATATCCTATGTGATCCTATGTAAAGATTCTTGGATTTCTCAGTGGAATCGAAGCTCATTTTAATTTCAATTAAATGCCTGATGCTACCAGGTAAAGTACCTCTGTGATAGTTATATTTTAATATGAGAAGCAGATAAGTGGAAATTCATTAGTCAGTACAAGCTAACCGTTATGATTTAATTCTGATTCCTAAGTAAGGCCAAACACGGTACAAACTACAGGTGTGTAGGATAAAAATCACTGGTGTGCTATAATTTTATACCTATCGCAATAGCAGAGAAAGAATGTCAAATTAAATGTTAAACCTGGCATTTTGCAGTGCAACCAAACTGTTACGCGGTGTTAAAAAGTATATAATTTTGTGTGTGATTACTTTTTCTCACATCATTGTGGTACGAACGCTTGAGTGACCCTTTCTTTGAAATGGCATGGAAAAATCACAAGTGGAAAGTCCTCTAAAGTAATATGATAATTAAGACAAAAATGAACAAGCAGAAACATGCTCACGCACATATTTTGCTCCATTATGTATTGCATTTGTACACACAAAACAATCGGAGCAACTTTCATTCGCACGATATTAAATTAACTGAAGGACTTCACAAATGCATTTCAAATGGAGGAAAATGGAAGTCATCTGTTGAAGGTGCCCTGCATTATCAATACTAATCAAAAAAACATTGAATTCATGGAACTGTAAAGTAACGTCGATAGAAATTCACCTCACTCAAATTTCTATCATACTCCCAACTGGCAGTTAACTTGAAAAGAAAGTTTTCATTTAACTTTGCCTGTTCACTATCCCTATCCCCCATTCATGACTTACAAAGAACAAAGAGAACAAAAAACAGTACAGCATAAGAACAGGCCCTTTGGCCCACCAAGCTTGTGCCGATACACAGTTTCTATCCCTCTATTCGCCTCCTGTTCATGTGCTTATCAAGATACATGTTGAACATTGTTAATGTGCCTGCTTCCACCATCTCTGCTGGCAGCGGGTTCCAGGCATCAACTACCCTCTGTGTGAAAAGCTTTCCCCGCATGTCTCCCCTGAACTTATCACCTCTCATCTTAAACCTAATGCCCTCTTATAGTCGACTGTTCCATCCGAGGAAAAAGCCTCTGACTGTCCATCCTATCTATGCCTCTCATAATTTTGTAGACATCTATCAGGTCTTTGATTTGATTTGTTATTGTCAAAGTATTAACATACAGTGAAAAGTATTGTTTCTTGCACGCTATATAGACAAAATATACCGTTCATAGAGAAGGAAAGGAGTGAGTGCAGAATGTAGTGTTACAGTCATGGCTAGGGTGCATAGAAAGATCAACTTAACACAAGGTAGGTCCATTCAAATGTCTGACAGCAGCAGGGAAGAAGCTGTTCTTGAGTCGATTGGTACGTGACCTCAGACTTTTGTATCTTTTTCCCAATGGAAGAAGGTGGAAGAGAGAATGTCCGGGGTGCGTGGGGTCCTTAATTATGCTCGGTGCTTTCCCGAGGCAGTGGGAAGTGTAGACAGAGTCAATGGATGGGAGGCTGGTTTGCATGATGGATTGGGCTACATTCACAACCTTTTGTAGTTCCTTGCAGTCTTGGGCAGAGCAGGAGCCATACCTAGCTGTGATACAACCAGAAAAAATGCTTTCTATGGTGCATCTGTAAAAGTTGGTGAGAGTCATAGCTGACATGCCAAATTTCCTTAGTCTTCTGAGAAAGTAGAGGCATTGGTGAGCTTTCTTAACCATAGTGTCAGCATGGCGGGACCAGGACAGGTTGTTGGTGATCTGGACACCTAAAAACATGAAGCTCTCGACCCTTTCTACTTCATTCCGATTGATATAGACAGGGGCATATTCTCCTCTACGCTTCCTGAAGTCGATGACAATCTCCTTCGTTTTGTTGACATTGAGGGAAAGATTATTGTCACCGCACCAGTTCACCAGGTTCTCTATCTCATTCCTGTACTCTGTCTCATCATTGTTTGAGCTCCGACCCACTACAGTGGTGTCATCAGCAAACTTGAAAATTGAGTTAGAGGGGAATTTGGCAACACAGTCATTGGTGTATAAGGAGTATAGTAAGGGACTGAGAACACAGCATTGTGGGGCACCAATGTTGAGGATGATCGTGGAGGAGGTGTTGTTGCCTATCCTTACTAATTGTGGTCCGTGGGTTAAGAAGTTCAGTATCCAGTCACAGAGGGAGGAGCCGAGTCTCAGGTCACAGAGTTTGGAGATCAGTTTTGTGGGAATAATGATGTTGAAGGCTGAGCTGTAGTCAATAAATAGGAGTCTGACATAGGTGTTCTTGTTATCTAGGTGTTCCAGGGTTGAGTGCAGGGCCAGGGAGATGGCGTCTGCCGTGGATCTGTTGCGGCGATAGGTGAACTGTAGTGGATCCAGGCAGTCTGGGAGGCTGGAATTGATTCGTGCCATGACTAACCTTTCGAAGCACTTTGGATGTCAGAGCCACCGGACGATAGTCATTAAGGCACACTGCTTGGTTTTTTTTGGTACTGGGATGATGGTCACCTTCTTGAAGCAGATAGGGACCTCAGATTGTTGTAAAGAGAGGTCGAAGATGTCTGTGAATACCCCTGCCAGCTGATCGGCGCAGGATCTGAGCACTCATCCGGGTACCCCATCCAGGCCAGTTGCTCTCCATGGGTTGACCTTCGAGAAAGCTGCTCTGACATCTGCAATGGTGACCCCCGATACAGGTTCATCCAGGGTTTCCAGGATGTCACCCCTCAGACTTCGTCTTTCCAGCGAAAACAATCTGGGTTTATTCTTCCTCTCTACATACCTAAAAGCCTCCAAACCAGGCAACGTCCTGGTAAACCTTCCTTGCACCCTTTCCAAAGCATCCACATGCTTCTGGTAGTGTGTGGTGACCAGAACTGCATGCAATATTCCAAATACAGCCAAAGTAAAGTTTTATACAGTTGTATTATAACTTGCCAACTTTTATACCTGATTAATTGACTTCCATTTAGTAACATCATAGTTATTAATTGTTCCCACATTTTCAAGTTGATGCCTAAAATATTTTGAGTTGATGGTCACAGATTGAACAAGTCTCAGTGACCCAAAAGATGCTGGATAGCTGGGGCCCAAAAATATTCCCATTTGCCTCAACAGTTTTCTATTAAAAAAGTTCTTTACTATTCTGCATAGCTTTTAAATTAGTTGGCATGAAAATATCATGTTGTATCCACTCTGAAATTATAAAATGCAGGAGCAGGCACCCGGATTCTTGGAAAACCATACTGTGCCAGATATGTAACCCTGCATTCAAAGTTTTAAAGTTTATTTATTCGTATGGTAAGTAGGCTTACATTAACACTGCAATATAGTTACTGTGAAAATCCCCTGGTCGCCACACTCCGACGTCTGCTCGGGTACACTGAGGGACAATTTAGCATGGCCAATGCACCTGATCAGCACATCTTTTTAAAAAAATGTATTTATTTGTCACAAGTAAGGCTTACATTAACACTGCAATGAAGTTACTGTGAAATTCCCCTAGTCGCCACACTCCGGCACCTGTTCGGGCCAATCCACCTAACCAGTACGTCTTTCAGAATGTGGGAGAAAACCGGAGCACCCGGAGGAAACCCACGCAGACATGGGGAGAACATGCAAACTCCACACAGACAGTGGCCCAAGTCGGGAATCGAACCCAGGTCCCTGAGGCTGTGAGGCAGTAGTGCCACCATGCCGCCCCCTTGGTTATGGACTAAATTCAATTTGTTTCCAATTTTCAAAGAAGCACAAGATAGAAACAAGAGCAGCATGACAAAACAAAGGGTCTGATGAAGGGTCATCCAGGCTCAAAACATTAGCTCTGTTCTCTCTCTGCAGATGCTGTCAGACCCACTGAGATATTCCAGCATTTTCTGTTTTTGTTTCAGATTCCAGCATCTGCAGCCGTTTATTTTTATTTATGACAAAACCTTCCCTTGTTGAAAGCTGAAGCAATTTGTCAAATCCATCATCTTCGATTCTTCAAGCACACTCTGATTGAGTGGCTATTTGTTGACTTTGTATCGGTTGAATTATGTACCATTGGCAGGCCTTGGTTTTAAAATTCTCATCCTGGTTTTCATGGCTGTCCATGTCCTCTGCCTTCCTTTCTCTGTAACCTTCTTCAGCCCTGCAACCCTCTGAGACCTCTGCACGCCTCCAACTCTGGCCTCTTACCCATCTATTCATCACAGGTAAGGTCACCTCTGATCACTTCCTCGTATCTCTCACCACCCACATTCCTCTTCACTCTCCCAATTCTACTTCCTTCTGTGTCCACCCCTGGAAAAAAAATTTCTCCTAACTCAATTAGAACTGAACTTTCTAAACTATTAAACAATTAAACTATTAAACCTTCCATTCACCACAATATGCTCGACCACACCCCTCACCTCCACCGTTGATTACTTACTCCATTAAAACCATTTGTCTTACCATGACCATTCCCCCAGTATGCCTCTCAATTCTGCTCCATGACATCTGAGTGTGACGATACTGTGCCTTTAAGAAATGTATTTGTGTTATGTTTCTTGTGAAAGATATGTTTAAAATTCAATTTTGGCTTATGGTGCTGATTTGTTTGTTTCAGGCAGCCCACAAGCGGAGAATGCAGAAGAATAATTTATCCTAGTTATTGGGGTGTTTGTTTTCATCTGAGCTAATGCAGTTTTATTTATTTTTTTGGTTGTCCCCTTGGGTTCCAGAGCACGGTTTCATTAGGTTGATTGAGTTGAGCGGATCATGTGCTACGGGGAGGAGCTAAGCTTATAGAGACAAGCAGGCAGTTTTCTACTTGGATCTGCAAGGAGCAGGAGCTTTTTTTCTCTCTGTCTGAAGACTGTCATTTGGAACCTGCTAGAAAATAGATATTTCTCTCTAGAGGTGTTCTGGAGGCTTGAGGATCAGCAGCCCATATACCAGATTGTAAGCCTGTTGTTTACTACCTGATTTTGGAGAGCAGTTTACATCTATCAAAGAAAGAAGAATCATAGAATCCCTACAGTACAGAGGGAGGCCATTCAGCCCATCGAGCCTGCACCGACAACAAACCCATCCAAGTCCTATCCCTGTAACCCCATATATTTACCCTGCTAATCCCCCTAAAATTGCTAAGGGGCACTTTTAGGGGCAATGAGGAACATTGCTTAAATTGGAACTAATAAAGATAGTCTAGCACTTAAGAGTTGTATCTTGTCATATTTCAGTATTTCAATTGGTAAAAGTCACACTAATTCTTTTTATTATAGTTAAACCATATTTTTAAATTAAAGTTTGTTTCGATAAAAGCTTCCTGGTGGGATAATAGAATTACACCTGGAGTGAAACATCTTATGCTCACACTAGTGCAAAATTCAAAAATAGTTGGGGTCTAGTCTGACTTCAAAATATACCTTGGAGTTTCTGATCTGGTCTCTAACACAAGGGACACAGATTTGAACTGATATAGAATCATAGAATTTCTACAGTGTAGAAGGGGGCCATTCGGCCCATCAAGCCTGCACCAACAACAATCCCACCCAGGCCCTATCCTTGTGACCCTATGTATTTACGCTGCTCGTCCCCTTGACAGTAAAGGGCAATTTAACATGGGGCCAACCTAACCTGCAAATCTTCAGACTGTGGGAGGAAACCGGAGCACCTGGACGAAACCCACGCAGACACGGGGAGAATGTGCAAACTCCACACAGAGAGTGACCCGAGGCTGGAATTGAACCCAGGTCCCTGGCGCTGTGAGGCAGCAGTGCTAGCCACCGTGCTGACAACTGCATTAGTCATTCATCACCAAATCTGGCTGGTCCACTTAAAGTATTACTTCAACTAGTTCTCATCCATCAAAACTACTCACTACTCCAGGATCCTTAAATGTTAAAATAGCCCCCGGTTTCTTTTCTTTGCTATAAACCATCTTCTTCAATCATTCTTCCCTGTCGCCACCACCATCACTTCCAACAAGTGCGAAGAACTCATCAACTTCTTTGTCAGTAAGATTGAGTAGAGCAGCTTCAGCACTTCTCTTAGACTAGCTGGCCAAACCTCCTCTAAGATTCAACAGTTACCCATCTTCTCCCCCCACCCTATCCCAGGACTAGCATCATTCTCTAGTGTCTTTCCCCTCATGCCCTCTCTGAGCTTATCTAGTCCACGAGACCCATCTCCTGCTCCCATGACCCTATTCTCAACAAATTGATCATCACAAAATTTCCTTTCCTATCCCCATGTCACCTAACATTCTGATTGGTTCTCTCTGCTCAGGTTCTGAACACCCACCATCCCTCAGCGCCCCCACACCCCACCCTTGCTTTCAAATCTGGCATCATCACCCCTCTCCTCAAAAAATAACTCTTGACCTCACCAACTCTGCAAATCTCCACCCCATCTTCAACATCCCTCTCCTTGAATTGTTATTACTTCAGTGGCCGTGCCCATCTTTCCTGGAATTCCGTGTTTGAATCCCTATGTGACTGTGACAAAGGTAAGCTATCCCTCGGGATCCTTCTTGGCTTGTCTGCAACCTCTCACACGGCTGATAACACCATCATCCTCCACTTCTCCCTGTCATCACAGCACTAAGGGGGGCTGCACTTACCTGATTCCATTGGTATCCATTTGAGAATCACATGTGGCACAGTGGTTAGCACGGTTGCCTCACAGTGCCAGGGACCTGGGTTTAATCCCAGCCTCAGGTGAAGTTTACATGTTGTCTGCGCGGGTTTCCTCTGGGTGCTCCGGTTTCCTCCCACACTCTGAAGATGTGTGTGTTAGGTTGATTGGCCATGCTAAATTAACCATTGGTGTCAGGACGATTAACAGGGTATCCACGTGGGGTTACAGGGATAGGGCCTGGATGGAATTGTTATCAGTGCAGGCTTGATGGGCCAAATGGCCTCCTTCTGCACTGTAGGGATTCTATGAAATGGTTTTCTATCCCACACCTGCACCCAGGATCGATCCTGGGGCCCCCTCCTATCTCTCATCTATCTACTGTTCCTCGGTGATAGCATCTGGAAATAGTTTCTACGGGCACGCTGGTGACATGCACTTCTGCCACACACCACCCATCATGACCACACTACACTGTCTAAATGGTCAGACTGTTTATCTGACACTCAATCCGAGCTGAGTAGAAATTTCCTCCAATTGAAGATTGGGAAGACTGAAGCTTTTGGCTTTGAACCCCACCTCAAACTCCATTCCCTGGCCACGGATATAGAAACATAGAATATAGGAGCAGGAAGAGGCCATTCGGCCCTTCGAGTCTGCTCCACCATTCGTCATGGTCATGGCTGATCATCCAACTCAATAGCCTAATCCTGCTTTCTCCCCATAACCTTTGATCCCATTTGTCAAAGTAGTTAATGCCAAAACATTGAATGTATTCAAGAGGCGGCTAGATATAATTATCCAGCCGCCTCTTGAATAGATTCAATGTTTTGGCATCAACTACTTCCTGTGGTAATGAATTCCACAGGCTCACCACTCTTTGGGTGAAGAAATGTCTCCTCATCTCCACCCTAAATGGTCTACCCTGAATCCTCAGACTGTGACCCCTGGTTTTGGCCTCCCCCACCATCGGGAATATCCTTCCTGCATCTACCCTGTCGACCCTGTTAGAATTTTATAAGTCTCTATGAGATCCCCCCTCATTCATCTGAACTCGAGCGAAAACAATCCTAACCTAGTCAATCGCTCCTCATACATCAGTCCCGCCATCTCCAGAATCAGCCTGGTGAACCTTCGCTGCACTCCCTCGAGAGCAAGAACATCCTTCCTCAGAAAAGGAGACCAAAGGCCCTGTATAGTTGCAACAACACATCCCTGCTCCAGTACTCGAAATCTCTCGCAATACCACTTGCCTTCTTTACCGCCTGCTGCACCTGCATGTTTACCTTCGATGACTGGTGCACAAGGACACCCAGGTCCCGCTGCACACTCCCCTCTCCCTATTTACAGCCATTCAGGTAGTAAACTGCCTTCTTGTTTTTGCTTCCAAAGTGAATAACCTCCATCCTACCCCTGACAACTGTCCGTGGCTGAGCCAAACATCCCACCTTTGATGTCACATTTGACCCCAAGATGAGCTGCAATCTATATCTCCATACTATCATTAAGACAACCGAGTTTCACCTGAGTAACATTCCACTTTTCTGAGCTGACCTGATGCTTACACTTGACTTTCTCTGGTTTTATTCACTCCAGCATTGGTGGCTCTGTCTTTAGCTGCATATTGGGCCCAAAGCTCTGGAATTATTGGCCTAACCATCTCCCCTCTCCGTCCTCTTTAAAGATGCTCCTTAAAATCAACATTCACCAAGCTTTTGCTCTCCTGCCTCATATTTAACTACGTGGCTAGGTGTAAAATGTCATTTTATAACACTTCAGTGAAACATCTCGGGATGTTTTTACCAGGTTAGAGCGCCGTAGGGCACAGGGAAAGTCCCAGATGACCATAGGCTGCTCTCCTCTTTGAAGGAGAGCTGACTGGTGGTGAGTTAGTATGAGGATCACAACACCTCACTCGAGGGACAAGGTTGAGATGGCGCGGTCCTCTCTAATAACCTAAGCTGGTACGAGAATTGAACCCACGTTGTTGGTGTCACTCCACATCACAAGCCAGCTGTTCAGCCCAATATGTATATATAATGGGTGCTGTCGTTACTGATTTTCATAGCTCCACCATTGACGGGCGTGCCTTCAGCTTCTTAAGCTCTGGGATTTTCTTCCTTAACCTCTCCATCTCTCTACCTCTCTTTTTATGGCTCTCCTTAAAAATCTACCTCTCTGACCAAGTTTTTAGTAATCTTTCCTTATATCTCCTGACATGGACCAGCATCAAAATGTCTCAGTTACCGTTCCTGTGAAGTGCATTGGAGCATCTTATTACATTCAAGGTGCTATATCAGTAGTGGCGTTTAGATCCTGCACGTTGCTCTATGCTATTTCACTGCAAAAAAACCCCTCCGAACAGCCTGAGGGAGGGGAAAGGGTGCCAGAGAAGAACATGGCACAGATTTTAATAGAACCTTTCTACCCGGCGAAGTGAAATTAGAATGAATAACAATTTGAGAAGACAAATCAGTCTCTACATATTAATGTGTTTGAACGCAGAGAATTAATGAATATTACATAAAGAGCTTTCGATGAAATGGAAGGTCGAAAGCAGCTTATCGTGAGCCTGTAGATTATCCATCACCATCTGTGCGATACAAATGAATACCCTGGTGAGTTTACAGATAAACTACTTGGGCCTTATTGCACTTCACTACATTTTTTTTAAATCAAACCATGTATTAGTTGAAAATTCAATTTTTGCAACTTCCTAAATGTTTAATAAGCAGGCAGCACTGCGGCACTTCAGTTGTCCCATCCTGCTTTTATTTATGATTTATGGAAATTTAAGACCCATAGGAGGGAACCTGCTCCTTAATCTATATCACAGCTTTGCTAAGCGAAAGGCACACCGGAAGAAATTAACTTGGATCGTGACAACTGTAACTAAAAGTATAACGCTGACCCCTGACAATCAAAGTTTAAGTTTATTTATCAGTGTCACAAGTAGGCTTACATTAACACTGCAATTAAGTTACTGTGAAAATCCCCGAGTCGCCACTCCGGCGCCTGTTCGGGTACACTGAGGGAGAATTTAGCATGTCAATACTCCTAACCAGCACATCTTTCAGACTGTGGGAGGAAACCGGAGCACCCGAGGAAACCCACGCAGACTAATCTTTCTTTCTGTGGGAAACTTTAGCTTCTTAAGCTCCGGGATGTTCTTCCTTAACCTCTGCATCTCTCTACCTCTCTTTTTCTCTTTTTATGATTCTCCTTAAAAAGAACGACCAGATTTTGCGTTCCAAAAGATCGAACAGACGCTATTCCCAAAACTGGGATATGTCTCGCCTCAATGGAATCCACACCTAAATTTAAGTTTTTTAAACCTTGCACGGGGTTACGGGCTGGAAAGTGGAAAAGTGGGACGTGAGGAATGTTGGATTAGCCATGATCCTATTGAATGGCGGAGCAGGCTCGAGGGGCCTAACAGCCTACGCCTGTTCCTATTTCTTATGGTCTTACAAGTTTAATGTTTATCCCGTTATTGTAATCATCACAGTACACTATCTGAAAGTGGGAATGTTGTTAAGCTTCCAACTAATTACATATTTCTAACTGAGAGCCAATATTTAGCTTCTAAAGAATAATATGCAGATTACCAATCGCTCATTTTTTCTTTTATTTGTTCATGGATGTCAGCAGTAGCTGGCAAAGCCAGCAGCTGGGGAGGCGATAGCATAATGGTAATGTCACTGGACTCATAACCCACAGGGCCAGGATAAAGCTCTGGGGAAACAGGTTCAAGTCCCTCCATGGTGACTGGTGGATGGTAAAATCATTAATAATCTGGAATTAAAAGCTAGTCTAATGGTGATGAAGAAACGATGATAATAAAACCCATCTGGTTCACTAATGTCCTTTAGCAAAATAAATCTGCCACCCTTACCTGGTCTGGCCTACATGTGAATTCCAAGGTCACTCAGCTATTGACCTCATTATAGCCTTGGTTCAAACATGGGCAAAAGAGCTGAGTCAAACAAGCCTTGATGGGTTGTTGCAGTGCATCTTGTATATGGTACACAACTTCTGCCACTGTGAGCTGGTGGTGAAGGGAGGGAATGTTTAATGTGCTGGATGAGCTGCTTTGTCCTTCAAAGAGACTTGAGACTCGAGTGTTTTTGGAGTGGGGAAGAGAATAACCAGAGGCCATCAATATAAGATAGTCATCCAAAATCCAATAGGGAATTCAGAAGAAACTTCTTCACCCAGACAGTGGTGAGAATGTGGAACTCACTACCACGGGGAAGGGTTGAAGTAAAAAGTACAGACGCATTTAAGGGAAGCTAATAAAGAATATTAATCTCTTCCCACTCAGAGTGCTGCACGAAGACAGACTTTCGTCTGTTTAATAGTTTGTAATTCCCAGAACAGGTCACTAGCCTGTCGCCAGGGGTTTATAGCTTGAGGGATACCACTCCACATCAACCGTGGCTGACCAGGAGTCTCTCCCACTCTTACTGCCTGCCATTGGCATGTGTGGAAGGATTTTGCAGATTAATACGTAAGCTGTTTGGCTGCGTTATGAACACACGATCCTTGGCCATCAAGTCCTGGGGTGGGACTCGAACCCGAAGCCTCAGAAGCAGGGATGCTAATCCATGGCACCACAAGACCTCCCAGTAAAGGACTCTAGTGAAGAGAATAGATGGTTATGATTGTAGATAGAGATGAGGAAAGGTGGTAGGAGGCTCAAGTGGAGCATTAACGAATGGCATGGACTGGGTTGGGCCGAATGGTCTGTTTCTGTGCTGTATAGCCCATGTAATCTGAGTTTGATATGTTAATACTTGTTCTATCACCAGCCAAGCAAGAACTGGGAAATGGGGGATAGCTCAGATGGAGACAATCTGAAACCTTTCTCTGTTATCCTCATCTGAATTCCGTGGCATTTCCAGTGATAAATAATGACTGTAATCAGATCTCAATGCAGGATGGCTTCCAGCCATTGAAAAAAAAATCATCTGAAAGTGAGTGAGCATCATGTGTGATGAGTCACAGCGTGAAGTGGCACTAGAAATCGAAGGAGGATTGACAATTGCATTAAAATAAAGTGCTTGGAAACTTTTGAGTGAAAACATATACTGGGGAAGACTAGGAAAAACCAAAGGAAAGCTTGGGAGATTCCCCAGAGCATGAACATTTACAACCAGTGATTTAACTCCAGACTTATCCCAGTTTTTTTGATAATCCAGAAAATGACATTCCCAGATTACCACTGCAATCTAACCAAAAGTCATTTGATTTTAATGATATGTGCGATTTAGAATACAAACATGTGGGGTCAGATCTTCCAGTTTCCAGATCGTCAGAGACCGGATGACTGGAAGTCCTGAGACACTGTGGGAATTGTTCAGAAAGTTTCAACTTGCAATGGGCAATCCCCCCACCCTGCACAGAACTAGAGTTGGAGGCTGCAGACAGTTTCAACTGTACTTCCTGCATAGTTACCCAGGAAACGCTAGATTAAAATCCAGTCTAACCCCTGAATAACTAAACAACTGACACCCACTCATCACCTCTCCCCACCAATCCCTGAGCACAGACTACCACCTCCCTCTGACCCCCGCCTACTCCTCTGGCCATCTGACTAACTCCCGATCCTGAACCAACTAACTGCAGCCCCCCCCAAACCAAATATGACCACCCCTTTCAGTCACCCAACTATTCTTCCTGGTCATTCCCAATCAACTACCCCCTCCACCCCACCCCCTGACCAGACCCGACTGCTTAACCCCCGACAGCTCAATTACCCTCCCTGACTACACCCTCCAACACCTGACCAAGCTTGACCAAACCCCCAGCCAGACATTACTAGCCCTCCTGACCACCCCTCTGATCAGCCAGCTAACCACCGATCTTACTAACTGACTTGACAACCCCTCACGTGACTACCTCTCCCAACCATTCAACTACCCCCGACTAAAGGACAAACTTTCCGACCAGGTCTGTTAGCCCTGAGATCTGACGACTGTCCCTGACCACCTAATTACCCCCTGCAACCTGACACGACTACCTCTGTACCCAACCTGACTGCCCTTTCGAACCATCTGACTACCCTCCTGAACCAACTACATCTCCAACCCAACTGCACTACCCCTGCAACCATCCAACTACCCTTCCCCTCCACCAGACCTGACTAAACCCCCGGACCTCTTCCTGACCTGACTACTCCTTGACCCATGTACCAACCTCACCCACCCTCACCACATACCCTACCCATTCACTCACTCATCCATTCACTCACTCATCCACTCATCCATTCAGTCACTCATCCATTCACTCACTCACCCATTCACTCACTCACCCATTCACTCACTCACCCATTCACTCACTCACCCATTCACTCACTCACCCATTCACTCACTCACCCATTCACTCACTCACCCATTCACTCACTCACCCATTCACTCACTCACCCATTCACTCACTCACCCATTCACTCACTCACCCATTCACTCACTCACCCATTCACTCACTCACCCATTCACTCACTCACCCATTCACTCACTCACCCATTCACTCACTCACCCATTCACTCACTCACCCATTCATTCAAACATTCAAAGACTGAACCTGGAAACTTATCATACAACAGCTAGTGCCATAAAAATGAGGCATGTCCTGTCTTGTCCTGACTCTACACTGTTCCGATGGAGTTCCCCAAGGGACCCTGCGCTACGCATTTCTGTATAAGCCGGGATCAGAAGGTTATGGAAGAAATGCGCAGCAGAATTGAGTCGGGGAATTTACAGAGTGGCATTCTGACCATCATTGCTCCTGCTTGGATGATCCAAGCCATTAACGCGAATTTCACAAGTAACCCATGTCTTGCATGGATTAATCCAGGTGCTAACGTGTATTAATTGCTTAGATTCTTGATTCGTTTTGTTTCCTTGACAATTACTGTCATTAATTCCCCCTAAGGGAAGGGACCTTGTCAAATACTTTAGTAAAGCATTTGACAGGGTCCCTCATGGCAGGCTGGTGTAAAAGATTAAATCACACAGGATCAGGGGTGAACCAACTAGATGGATTCAGAACTGACTTGGCCATAGGAGACAGAGGGTAGCGGTGGAAGGGTAAAGGTCTATAACTAGTGGCGTTCCGCAGGGATCAGTGCTGGGACCTCTGCTGTTTGTAATATATAAATAAATGATTTGGAAGAAAAGGTAGCTAGTCTGATTAGCAAGTTTGCGGATGATACTAAGATTGCTGGAGTTGTGGATATTGATGAAGATTGTCAGACAATGCAGCAGGATATAGATAGGCTGGAAAATTGGGCGGAGAAATGGCAGATGGAACTTAATCCGGACAAATGCGAGGTGATGCATTTTGGTAGGTCCAATTCAGGTGGGAGCTATAAAATAAATGGCAGAACCATCAGGAGCATAGATACACAGAGAGATCTGGGTGTGGAGGTCCACAGATCCTTAAAAGTGGCAGCACAGGTGGAAATGGTGGTGAAGAAAGCATATGGCATGTTTGCCTTCATCGGACAGGGCACCGAGTATAAAAGTTGGCAAATTATGTTACAGTTGTATAAAACGTTGGTTCGGCCACATTTGGAATACTGTGTCCAATTCTGGTCGCCACACTGCCAGAAGGATGTGGAGGCTTTGGAGAGAGTACAGAAAAGGTTTCCCAGGATGTTGCCTGGTATGGAGGGTATTAGCTATGAGGAGAGATTGAATAAACTGGGATTGTTCTCCCTGGAAAGACGGAGACTGAGGGGCGATTTGATAGATGTTTGTAAAGTTATGAGAGATATAGACAGGGTGAACGGTTGGAAGCTTTTTCCCAGGGCAGAAATGAGAATTACAAGGGGGCACAAGTTCAAGGTAAGGGGGGAAAGGTTCAGTGGGGATGTGCGGGGGAAATTTTTACACTGAGTGGTGGGGGCCTGTAATGCACTGCCAGTTGAGTTGGTTGAGGCAGATACATTAGCGACATTTAAGACTTATCTAGATAGACATATGAACAGACGGGGAATAGAGGGATACAGGCGGTTGGTCTGGATAGGACAACATGATCGGCGCAGGCTTGGAGGGCCGGAGGGCCTGTTCCTGTGCTGTACTGTTCTTTGTTCGCTCTTTAAAAGTTTCCAGAAAGGAAGCTGGTTTTTAGCAGGCAGTTCACACAGTCATTAAACTGGTTATGTAGCAGATACAATATTCAGAAATCTACCTTCAGGCATACGGCATGAAAAGTGCACACAAACAGCAGATTGAAGCAGTGCAAGGGAAGCTGTTTTGTGTCTTGAGCAACAGTTTTACATGACCTTAGGTCATGGCAATCAACTATAATAGATATAATCCTTCAGTGAGATCAAATTATATGTGGAGCATTTCCATGATTTGTTTTGAACTGTTTATTAGCACTGCATGTACCCTGTAGATACTTAATCTACATGGGCTGTCTGTGCAAGGTATAATTTCCAACCAGGCTCCCTTGCATAATATATTAAAATGGCTCAGCTCTGCATCAAACAATCTTGTACAAATCTTCAAGACAGTCAAGACTGGGTGGCATGGTGGCACAGTGGTTAGCGCTGCTGCCTCACAGCGCCAGGGACCTGGGTTCAATTCCCGGCTTGAGTCACTGTCTGTGCGCAGTCTACACATTCTCCCCGTGTCTGCGTGGGTTTGCTCCGGTTTCCTCCCACAGTCCGAAGGATGTGCTGGTTAGGTGCATTGGCCATGCTAAATTCTCCCTCAATGTACCTGAACAGGTGCCGGTGTGTGGCAACTCGGGGATTTTCACAGGAACTTCATTACAGTGTCAATGTTAGCCTACTTGTGACACTAATAAATAAATTTTAAAACTGATCAGAAGATGGTACTGAAGGGTATTGAACAGGAAGGCCCTGCTCAGTGTTGACTTTGCCAATCTCACTCTGCTACTGGAGGCAGTACAATTAATCTCTTTTCAGCTTGGGGACGATCTAGATGTGCAAACAAAATTGAACTCAGCCCATGGCTGAGTAGATTCTGGGGCTCAGTGTCCAGGTCCAGCTTGCAGAGTAACTGCTGTCATGCACGCTGCATGAAAAACTGGACAAAGGGGCCATATCGCTGTCAGTACTCTTGGAACTGTGTAACCTGTCCACTGTATCATCTTCAGGTGAGGCGAGAAAGTCGAGGAGGAGGAGTGCACTCCTCTACGTAATTCCTGACTGGATTCTCTTCCTGTACCATACCGTTTTACATTGAGCTTCCCTGCAGTCCTCGTCAAATATACTGTTACACTGGGTCCTTCTTTATGCCACAAAGGTAGATTTCACTCCTTTATGCGGTAAGTTGTTTGGGCCTTGGCTTTGAGGTCTTCACAGCCAGAAACTAGGGTGGAGAAAATGCACCAATTTCTGCTCCTATTTACCTGTTCAAGACCTCGCCATTGACTGGAACAGGCTCTTGACTATTGTGCTGCCTGCCCTGTGCATTTCAGTACAAATAATGAACACTTACTGAACTGCATTGTGTGATGCTAGTATTGAACATATTAAAGCATTAACATGGAATTCATTTTTCAACCTTGACTCAATGGTGTTACTCACACTTTTGTGTCAGAAGGTAATGGGTTCAAGTCCCTGATCTCGTAATGTCGGCTGACACTCCAGTGCAGCATTGAGGGGATATGCACTGTGGGAAAATGTGTCCGTTAAATTTGGGACATTAAATTGAAGAAATCAGGTATTCCTTTGGATATGGTCCTGGGACACCATTAGGAGAGGTAAGGCACACTTTGGGATTGATAAGGAACCCTTTTGGATTGTTAAAAATGAAAACGACTGTGCGTAAGAAGTGCACAAACTCAATGGAACTGTCAAAACCGTCAACGAACTGCCAAAACTCTTTGGAATGGTCAATACTGTCAATGGATTTTGGATGGCATGGTGGCACAGTGGTTAGCACTGCTGCCTCACAGCGCCAGGGTCCCGGGTTCGATTCCCGGCTTGGGTCACTGTCTGTGTGGAGTTTGCACGTTCCCTCCATGTCTGCATGGGCTTCCTCCAGGTGCTCTGGTTTCCTCCCACAGTCCGAAAGACGTGCTGGTTATGTGCATTGTGCCGGACTGTAGCGACTAGGGAAATTTCACAGTAACTCCATTGCAGTGTTAATCTAAGCCTTACTTGTGGCTAATAAATAAACTTTAAACTTTTTAAATTCTCTTGGACATTAAGTTTAAGAAAAAACACTCTGACTTTCAAAAACAAATCCGTGTTTGAACTGCATTCTGTCTGTTGGCATAAGCCTGGGGGTTATCATTGTAGGATTTGTGCTTAATGACCGATTTTACAAGCTAACATTATCACAGTTTGGTGCCTGTTGAGTAAGCAGTCTGATTGCTAGTGGTTATGGAATAGAAATGTTTGTTTTCGGAAGAGATAAGTTGAAGGAATTTCTATGTATTGGATATATTTGTTGATCAGTGAGGGTTCTGGAGAGGTTGGCAGGCTTGACTTCTAATCCACTCAATATTTTCCCACCCCCCACCTCGTCCACCCATCCCAGAATGAAAATTGGGACTGTGGGTGGCCATTTTGAAAGGTCAGGTTCGCAGAGTCAGGGATTCTGCCATCTCTGTGTACCCGACCCAGTAATGAAAATCTGGGACTATACTTCAAAAGTCATTTCATTGGCTGAGAAGCAAGTTGGGGCCTTCCTGAGACCATGAAAGATGTTATATGTGTGTAAGTTACTTCCTTACAATTGTCCATGCCTTTGCTAAAGAAGCAAATGGAGGAATTCCACATAAATGCATGAAAATGTTCATTATTAATACCGCCAAGCAGTATTTCAACAAGATGTCCCATCAACACAATGCCATTCCTACCTTGCTACGGTTTTATAGCTACCAGTACATGGCACTTATCCAAGGGTTTCTATTGAAAAGCTAAAATCATTAGAGAAACAATTCCTGTGTAAACATTGGCAGACGTTCCGCAACGCCAGAGGCTTGTCTTTGTGTGTTAAAGGAGCCCGGTTTGTTGACAGTTATAACATTGGCATATTTTCATAAAAGCTGCTGCTATATTGTTTCAAAGCATTATACCTTCTGAAACATCCTTTCGTTTTTTACATCATGTTCCACTGAGTAATCGGTTCTGTTGGGGAGGACTTTAAAACATACCCATTGAATGATTTACCTTCAAGCTGCCCGGATCCCACAATCTCTGATTTTAAAGTTCAGTTTCAAAACGGGCAGGAAGGACACCTACCTGGGGGCAATGGGGTCCTCCTATATACATCTTAATCGGGGTCCGATAATATCAATCAGACCCCCCATTTTAGCACTGATCTGAGTGAGTATGTTGTTTATCATCCACTCACTTTGCAATACAGAAGAGGATTGGGATACGCAGAGGCCCTGAAAGACAAGAAACTCTCACGGCTCCCATCAGGCAAGTTTAAGCCTTTTTTCTCCCAGCCTACCTCACCTTCCACTCCCCCCCCCCCCCCACCCCCCTCCTGCCCCCACCATATTAGAACCCACTGTCCCACTACCTCTTTGGTGAGCAGCCATGGTCAGCTGATTGTTGCGAGGCCTGCCCATTCTCGGAATTGGATCATTGCTACAGTAATGAAAGCTGGAGTACTGTGTGCAGTTCTGGTCGCCACATTATAGGAAGGACGTGAATGCACTGGAGGGGGTGCAGAGGAGATTCACCAGGATGCTGCCTGGGATGGAACATTTAAGTTTTGAAGGGAGGTTGGATAGGCTTGGGTTGTTTTCCCTGGAGCAGAGAAGGCTGAGGGGGTGACCTGATTGAGGTGTTCAAGATTATGAGAGGCATGGACAGGGTGGATAGGGAGCAGCTGTTCCCCTTAGTTGAAGGGTCAGTTAGAAGCTAAAAGTGAGGGGTGGGAGGTTTAGGGGGGATTTGAGGAAAAACGTCTTTATTCAGAAGGTAGTGACGGTCTGGAATGCACTGTCTGGGAGGGTGGTGGAGGCGGGATGCCTCACATCTTTTAAAAAGTACCTGGATGAGTACTTGGCACGCCATAACATTCAAGCTATGGGCCAAGTGCTGGCAAGTGGGATTAGGTGGGCCGGTCAGGGCATTTCATGTGTCGATGCAGACTCGATGGGCCGAAGGGCCTCTTCTGCACTGCGGTATTCTGTGATTCTGTGAAATCTGGCAGTTAATAGCACCACGGCCTCATTCTCCTGTTGATTGAAAACTGGGTGACTCTTTCCCACCCTAACCAATCTCTCAAACATGGTGATGCCGTTTACCAGGGCCTGGATTTTCACCATGAACGGGCAACCTCTCCATTGTGGCAAAAATGGTGGATGAGGCCAGAAATCGGAGGACCCGCCCCCCCCTGGACATGGCAGTTCCTTTTTTCACAGGCAGAACTTAAAGTGGCCTGAGGTTCGCGCATGCATGGTTTACGGAGGCAGTTGGCAATTTAAATCATTAGATGCCTCCACTAACATGGGATTCTGGTAGATCAGGAGTGTGAAACCCGAGGTGTGCAGCTAAGAGCTGGTCTGAACTTTGTGGATGTGTTTGGATAGTCAAAGTACCCCTTTAGAGAGGTAATGTATTGCTCTTGATCTGGCCTTGCGACACCTTTGGTGGAGGTGAGGTGCCCTTTTGAATTGTTGGAAGTGGACTGAATGTGCAGAAAAAATGCAAAACTCATGACTGTCATTGGAACTGCCAACAGACCTGTCAAAATCAACTGTCAGAACTGTCAAGAGGACCTGTCAAAGTCAACAGTTCAAAGAAGATGTCAAGGCACTTAAAAGTCTTACCCGTAAAATTTTGGAAAAAAATGTCTGAAGTGTTAAAAAAATGCTATGGGTACAGGGGCATAGGTTGATATGGAGGGTATGGGGGCATTATAAGGGGTGGGTACAAGGCATGGGATTGCATGGGAATATTGGGTGTTATTGGGGTGGGTAGAGGACATGAAGTTGCAGGGAAGTGTGTCGGGGGGTTGGCCCATTCTGGATGTTGGCAGGGGTATGAGCCCTACTTCTACTCCAGTCCTGCCGCCTGGCATCTAAGTCTAAGGTTGGGCCTCTTTCCCGTGGTCAGGTTTGTGGAGCCAGGAAATGTCCTGACTCATCAGTGCTACCGACCCAGGAGTGAGAATACCTGCCTCAGAGTCACAGCCCTTCACCTTCTACATTTAAGCAACTGCATATAAACAGCAATTAAGGAAGACAATCCAAGCCATCTGGTTCTGTATAAAGAATTGTGTAAAATACTGCAACATTAGAGGGGAGATTGGACGAACAACCACTTTGAGGGGTAGGGGGAAAGCGCTGGAGTATGATGTTGAGATAGAGAATCAACCATGATTCTGTTGAATGGCAGAGTGACTCAAAGGGCCAAATGACCCACTCCTGCTCCTATTTTCTATGTTTCTATTCCTAGGAATGTGATAATAAATGAGTCAGAATTTTTAAGGAAATTAATAGAATATCCGAAATTAAACTCCACACCTTCAGCATTTAACTCAAGCTTTCCAATTTTAATTGTTTATCTGGACATAATAATAGATCGGTGATGATTAATGCTCTCAGATTCTCAAAGCTATGGAGCAAAAACCTACAATATTATTCTTATAATATATCAGAGAGTCAATTCTGGTCTGTTGCCCGACTAGGGCATCAATGAGCACTGGTACTAGTCTGTTCCAAAGAATATACATCATCTTAATATGTGTTCTTCCCTGTAACCTCCAATCCTACTCAAAGCAGGATGTTCATCTAGTCTCTGTCCTGATGGATTTAATATACACATTCTTCTTTCTGGGAATTTGGTCCAGCTGTTAATTATTGGGGGGGGTGGCGGTGGGTTTGGAGATTCATTGTCCAGTAGACTCCCCGAACATCCCATATTGCACACTGGGCTCCTCACTAGCACATCTGGAAATGCAGGCAGTCAATGTCCTGCCAGATCACTGAGCATTACCTCATTCTCTCAAGCCATCTATGCTCCTGAATTTGATTGCACACTTCAGACGTGGGCACTCATTTGGGTGGCACGGTGGCACAGTGGTTAGCTCTGCTGCCTCACAGCGCCAGGGACCTGGGTTCAATTCCCACTTGGGTCACTGTTTGTACAGAGTCTGCATGTTCTCCCCCGTGTCTGCTTGGGTTTCCTTTGGGTGCTCTGGTTGCCTCTCTGAATGTAAGTTTCAGGGCAATCCTCCGTATTTTAAAAAGGACTCAGGAGAAACCTGACAGTTTAAAAGTGGCCAACTCTGGCTGCTGGCTGATGAAAAACCTCCCAGAAGGCTCGGCAGGACAAACACAACCTGCCTGTGGACTGTGCTAAGGAAAAGGTGTGAGCCCCCTGAATATGCAAGTGGCCAGAAAGGCAGACACACCAGTGATCTAATCATCAGAAGGACAAAGGACAGTAAACAGACCAGCAGGGAGTCAATGGCCACAGAAATCGGCCCATCCACAGAAGACAAGAAGACCCATCCCACTAATGGGATACCGTTCAGGAAGCTCCGGAGGAGCATTATGAAGACATTGAAAGAACGACCCCCGGGGGTCAAGGCAGTTCCAGCCTTTTGTGTTTGGACTTAACTAAATTAAACTGAGACTGCCGGTGATCGAAAGCCCCTTTGTCCTTGAAAATCACCTACGGGGGCAGGGAAGTTGGTTTGTTAAATTGGGCTGAAGTTAAGACAAGCTGAGAGTCAGACAAGCAGAGAAGCAGGACCGAGCGCTCTTCCAGAATCGCAAGCTGATGTGCAGAGGTGAAGTCCAACAGCAGCCCAGTTTCGACCCTGCACTGAGACATTCGAGCCCACCACAAAGGAACCCCTTTTAGAATTGTGAGTATCCCAGCCAACCTTGTGAAGCTCCCGAGGATAGGATAGAGGTTGAGGCAAGGGGAGGGGTGGTGTATTGTAATTTTAAAGTTCAGTAATCTTGTTTTGAACTGTGTAAAGTAAGATTTTACGTTGTACCTGTTAGCATTTCTCCCATAGTGATAGTATAAAGTATGTTTTATTCATGTGTGGTGGGGTATTGGAGAGGTTGATTTTATTGTTAAATAAATCACTGTAAGTTTTGAAACTCGTTTGGAGTTCGTCTTGCCTCTTGTTCTCTCATCAGCGCACTCTGGCGAGGTCACAGTTTCAATATCCCTTACCATAAATCCGGAGTCCAGAACCGAGGGTGATCTGAGCGATTCGAAGCCGCTCACTCAAGGGAGACTGCTGGTCAGGAGATAAAAAGGACAGAGTCTCTCTGTTCTCTCTCTTGGAGACCTACTCGAGTGGAATGGGTGCAGGGTGGCCGTTGTCCCCCCGACAAGGGAGAGAATCACTCAGGCCTTGGTGGCGGTTTTGGGATGGCTGTGTAATATAAGTATCAGGTTACCGGTCAGGTATAAACGGTGAACCTGGTTCAGCGCTCTCTCCTGCGGAGTTGCCCCAGTGCTGCATTCCCCAGCCTTTGAAATTCCAGGGCCTGTAAGAGAGAGAAACTCACAGCTATCGGCAGACCCCCAAATACCGGCCTGTGAGTGGAGTAGAGAAAGATCCCGCTACAGAAAGACGTGCTGGCTAGGTGCATTGGCCATGCTAAATTCTCCCTCAGTGTACCCGAATTGGCACCAGAGTGTGGCGACTAGGGGGTTTTCACAGTAACTTCATTGCAGTGATAATGTAAGCCTACTTGTGACACTAATAAAAAAGGCTTATTGTACTGCTTATGTTCCTCCCAAAAAGTCCAAGGGTGGGATTTTATGGCCTCGTCGACTTGAGACTGGAAAATCCTGGTCGATGCCAATGGATTGTTGCATGATCCTGTCCCACTCACTACAATTCCCGTGGCAGGCGGGACGGGAAAGTTCCGCCCCAAATCTCTATCAGGTGATCTGCTTGGGTTCTTGTATTCTTTCTTTAAACTCTCTGCCTCTCTTCCCTCTTTTTAAAAACATACTTCTGAAAAAAATGCCCCTTCGAATAAGATCTGCCTGAATAGCTCAAGTGGAAATTTTGTTTGATAATGCTTCTGTAAAGCACCTCGGGCTTTTTTACTATGTAAAAAGCACAATGCAAATGCAAGTTATTGTCTCACGTACTGGTCAGTCCAGCTCAAATACATGCCCTCAAACCTTTGTAGCCTCTAGACTTTTCATTTAAACTTAAGTCAGTTCATTTTATTTCAAAACACAAAACAAATTAGAACTCAATCATTGAAATCCCACCTATGAAGGAAAAAGAATGACCAAAAATCTCCAGCTATGACTGCATTTCTGCTAGGCATGTTGTGCCTTGCACTAGAATGTGTACCTATGGGTATCTGAAGGCTAAGTTGTGATGTTAAAGTTAAAATAAAGTTTATTTAATAGTATCACAGGTAGGTTTGCATTAACACTGCAATGAAGTTACTGTGAAAATCCCCTGGTCGCCACACTCCGGTCCCTGCTCGGGTACACTGAGGGAGAATTTAGCATGGCCAATGCACCTAACCAGCACATCTTTTGGGCTGTGGGAGGAAACCAGGGCACCCGGAGGAAACCCACGCAGACACGAGGTGAACGTACGGACTCCATATAGACAGTGACCCGAGCCGGGAATCGAACCCAGGTCCCTGGCGCTGTGAGGCAGCAGTGCTAACCACTGTGACACTGTGCCATCCATCACCCTAATGCAAGTGCAAAATTCATTCCGCCTGATTTTTGGGTGTGGGAGGCTGAGATTTGCAATGTCCCTGCACCCTTTAGAAACACAAAATTCATGATGTGGCCACAAGTGTCGCCTGCTCAGCCTCGTTTCATTGTAGGTGTCCTCTTCATCTCCAAAGGGCCGGGTAGCATTCTGAAGAAACTATAGGACAAGGCGCTTCTCTCCTTGTAGGTGCAATCTTATTACATGGGAAGTTGCAGCAATGCATGCCAGTCTACTGAATAATTGTTTTCACATTTCAGGGCAAAGCATTGACGCAACTAGGGAGGGAGAGACCTTCCAGATTTTGTGATGCCACCCTGGTCTCTCTCTGTCACTGTTGTGAGGCCCAGGCCAGGGAAGAGGCCATGTTTCCAGATGGGGATTAGGAAGGCAGCTCTGCGAAGGGAGTGTGAACAGGCAGTGAGGTGGTTCATACTCAGCATGGCACTATGCATCTGGCAGCAGTGCCAGTAAAAAGTTCACTGAACTCACTTAGATAGTCAAGGTGAGTGAAAGAACTCAGGTAGCCCCTCAATCCTATAACCGTGCAAGTTTTTTTTCTATTTGGGTAATTATCCAATTCCTTTTTGAAAGCCATGATTGAATCTACCTCCAGCTGACGTCCCAGATCCTAAACACTTGCTGCATTAAAAAGCTTTTCTTTTTTTCGATTTTTCGTGCTTTTGCCATGAATCAATATCCTCGGGTTCTTGATCCCTCTGGCAATGGAAACAGTTTCTCCATCTCTGCTCCGCCTAGACCCTGATGCTTTTGAATATCTCTATCAAATCTCTGCTCCACCCCTCTTCTCTGAGCTTCTCTGACCGCAACTTTGTCAATCTAACCATGAGTTTCTCTCATCATTGGAATCAATCTCTTTCTGCCTCTAATGGTTCATATCCTCCCTAAAGTGTGTTATCTTGAAACACAATACAACTGGACACAAGCCAAACCAGTGTTTGCTAAAAGATTCATCAGAACTTCCTTGTGTTTGTACTATCAACCCCAGGATCCAGTAGGAAATATTAGCTGTTTTCTCAGCCTGCCCTGCCACTTCCAATGATTTGTGCATTTGAGATTTGGGACCAGGGAAAGATCAGCCATGATCTGGCTGAATGGCGGAGCAGGCTCAAAGGGCTGAATTGCAGACTTCTGCTCCTAATTCCTATGTTCCAATGCATAAATCCCCCCAGCCCCAGTGTTCCTGCACTATGCTGAAGTGCATCCTTCATCTTATGTTGCCTCTCCTTGTTCTTCCTATCAAAATGTATCAGTATACAGAGCAGTAATGAATGAAGTTTCTTTTGCCACATGACTGCCCGTTCCAGCAGCATGTCAATGTCCTTTGCAGTCTGCCATTCTACTCCTGATAGTTCAAATATTTACAAGTTTTGTGTCAGCTGCAAATATTGAAATGGTGCCCTGCACTCCCAAGTCAAGGTCATTAATATCTGTTGAGAAAAGAAATAGTTTTAATACCAACTCCTGTCGAGCCCCACTATACATCTTCCTCCAATTTGATAACTATTCACCCTTACTCTCTGTTTCCTGTCACTCAGCCAACTTCATAATCCTGCTGCCACTCTCCCTTTTATTCAATGGGCTTTACATTTGCAGGCATGTTTAGGCAGTGGCAAGGGAAGGCGATGGCCTTGTGGGATTATTGCTAGACAATTAGTCCAGAAACTCAGCTAATGTTCTGGGGACCCGGGTTTGAATCCCGCCACGGCAGATGGTGGAATTTGAATTCAATTTTTTCTGAAGACTGTGGAGGAACAGAGAGATCTTGGGGTCCATATCCACAGATCTCTAAAGGTTGCCACTCAAGTGGATAGAGCTGTGAAGAAGGCATATAGTGTGTTAGCTTTTATTAACAGGGGGTTGGAGTTTAAGAGCCGTGGGGTTATGCTGCAACTGTACAGGACCTTGGTGAGACCGCATTTGGAATATTGCGTGCAGTTCTGGTCACCTCACTATAAGAAGGATGTGGAAGCGCTGGAAAGAGTGCAGAGGAGATTTACCAGGATGCTGCCTGGTTTGGAGTGTCGGTCTTATGAGGAAAGGTTGAGGGAGCTGGGGCTGTTCTCTCTGGAGCGGAGGAGATTGAGGGGAGACTTAATAGAGGTTTATAAAATGATGAAGGGGATAGATCGAGTGAACGTTCAAAGACTATTTCCTCGGGTGGATGGAGCTATTACAAGGGGGCATAACTATAGGGTTCATGGTGGGAGATATAGGAAGGATATCAGAGGTAGGTTCTTCACGCAGAGAGTGGTTGGGGTGTGGAATGGACTGCCTGCAGTGATAGTGGAGTCAGACACTTTAGGAACATTTAAGCGGTTATTGGATAGGCACATGGAGCACACCAGGATGGTAGGGAGTGGGATAGCTTGATCTTGGTTTCAGATGAAGGTCGGCACAACATCGTGGGCCGAAGGGCCTGTTCTGTGCTGTAATGTTCTATGTTCTATGTTCTATGTTCTAAAATGTGGAATTAAGAATCTACTCATGACCGTGAAACCACTGTCGATTGTCTGAAAAACTCATCTGGTTCACTAGAGTCATAGAATAGAAATCATAGAATGCCGACAGTGCAGAAGGAGACCATTCGGCCCATCGAGTCCACACCGGCCACAATCCCACCCAGACTCTATCCCCAGAACCCCACATATTTACCCTGCTAATCCCTAACCTATGCATCCCGGGACACTAAGGGAGAATTTAGCATGGCCAATGCACCTAACCCGCACACCTTTGGACTGTGGATGGAAACTGGAGCACCCGGAGGAAACCCACGCAGACACAGGGAGAACGTGCAGATTCCACACAGACAGCGACCCCAAGCCAGGAATGGAACAGGGGTTCCTGGCGCTGTGAGGCAGCAGTGCTAATCACTGTGCCGCCGTGCCACCCACTAATGTCCTTTAGGGCAGGAAATCTGCTGTCCTCACCTGGTCTGGTCTACATGTGACTCCAGTGCCACATAAATGTGGTTGACTCTCAACTGCCCTCGGTCAACTAGGGATGGGCAATAAATGCTGGTCCAGCCAGCGACGCCGGTGTCCCATAAATGAAGGAAAAAAAGATGATGAAAAGATGATGCCTTTTGGAAGTCCATACAGCACATTTCCCTTATTGACCTTCTCTGTTCCCTCAGCAAAAAACTAAATCAAGTTAGCGAAAGACAAATTGCCCCTAACAAATCCGGCTGGCTTTCCATATTTAATCCACAAATGTAACCAAAGATGTATAACACAAAAGTACCTGCAGTTTCAAGTGATACTTGGAGGAACACTAATTGAAAGTCAGACATTCTCCTTTTCCCTTTCAATTTCCTTTAAATGTCAGACTGTGTCCTTTGTAAGATTTTATCCCTGAATGCATATGTTGCATTTATACCTCAAGCCCGTTGGTGGTTCATTCAGTTAACAGCTCCATGTCACTGCTCAACTCACTTAAGGGACAGGTCAACGAGGAACCAGAGGTGGTGGTATTTGAATACAAGTTGTTTTCTCAGAAATGAAACGTCAATATTAATCTCAGGCACGATGCAAATCTTAAACAGGACAAATCTAAAGGAGGTTTCCTCACTGTTGCCGGTAATTACTTTGCAGTTCCTGGATCAGAACATAAATTTCCTTTCAGCTGCTCTTTTCAATCCATCTAATCGAAATGATTTTACATGATGATTCTCATGCTCACCCTTCATGCAGAACCAGTGAAGAATGACAATGCATCCAAAACAGATCCGACTACAGGATTTCTGATCCCAATTACGCATGAAAGGAATGACTTAGAGAATTTTCTATTATGCAAATCGTAAAATAGGGGCTAGCACGGTGGCACAGTGGTTAGCGCTGCTGCCTCACAGCGCCAGGGACCCGGGTTCGATTCCCGGCTTGGGTCTGGTGCGGAGGCTGCACGTCCTCCCCGTGTCTGCGCGGGTTTCCTCCCGGTGCTCCGGTTTCCTCCCACAGTCCGAAAGGTGTGCCAGTTAGGTGCTAAATTCTCCCCCAATGTACCCGAACAAGCGCCGGAGTGTGGCAACTAGGGGATTTTCACAGTAACTTCATTGCAGTGTTAATGTAAGCCTACTTGTGACACTAATAAATAAACTTTAAACAATGGGATAACTAATAGAGTCCAAAATATGGAAGAATTGCATGGATTTCCAATGTGGAGATATCTGGATAGTAGGAAAGCTGTAGACCTTGAGGTTGGGAGGCAATAATCTGGATTTTGAAAGGAAAGTAGCAAAGGAAGCAGAAATTAAGAGAAATAGCTGGCAAGGGAGGGTGGGTGGTGGATAGTAAAATGACACACACACTGTGTTATATTCAATCTTTGAAGACATGTTATTAAAGACCATGGTCCAGGTTTTTGTTCTGGGCTTGTGTCGCTGAGTCTAGAGATATCCCGACTCTGCGAACACAACCTTCAAAAATGGCCGCCTTCAAGTCGGATCTCAGTTGGGGAAATGGGGGGGGGGGAGATAGGGGGTGCAGGGGTTGCAGTGGAGTGGGGTATGGGGTCAGGCTTAAAAACTAGTCCCAGCGACCCTGGAACAAATGTGTAGGCTGCCAGGTGTGGAGGTGAAATTGGCAGAAGGCCTACCTCAGTGCTCTGGCACCATAGAAAATCTCTCCAACCCTCACCCCTCACCCAATACACTCCCAATGCCCACCTAAACCAACTCATGCCCACACCCTCACCCCATGGACCCATATCTCTTACACCAACACATGCTCCTCTACCCCCACATGGCCCCCTCAAATTCTTTTTGACACCTTTACTTCAGCAAAAGTAACAACTCATCTAAGAATCATCAGGCCAGCACCAAAATAGAAATGGAGCTAAATTCCATTTTGATAATTACTGGCGGACCTTACATGTATCTAGTTTTTGTTTATGTGATAGTGTGGGTGAGTCGTGTAAATGAGATGTCAAATCTGCGTTAACCTCCAGGGCTAGTGTGAAAAATAAACTAACCTTCTTCATTCTTAAAATACAAAAGCTTGTGGCTGTGTTATTAAAATTGTTTCAATCACTCTGAAGGTGCGAAAATACACACATCCACATACAAATACATTTGATCATGGGCAGTAAAAGGTAACCCCTTAGAATTGTCTGCAACAATTTTTTGGTGCATCCTGCCAGGTCCTCTTCAGTTGCAATCCCAGCATTCAGCTGTGGCAGCCTTGGTATTTGCACGTTCTCTTATTAAAGAAATCTATACAATCTTTTCTTGTAGGAGAATGAATAGGGGATGATCATTAAGTAGTCGAGGCAAGACCATGTTTCTTCTGATAGATGTGGAATCTAAAATTGATTCCCTCCAGCCTTTTCTCCTTCTCAATCCCAGCCTCTATTACTGGAAATAGATGTCTCATGTAATTTCTGGTCTCTGTGAAAGTATTTAACAGTTTAGTGATTTTTTTTCCCCAGAACTCACTCATAGCTTAATTCCATTCTGCCCCAGATGCTTGTGTTCAGAAAAATGCTCATTTCAAGATTAGCCATTTCTCCAGACAGTTGGAACACTGTGCCCCGCTATCTTATGAGGCACAGCTTGAATTACCTGTTCCTAGTGGTTGTGAAAGCTGCTTCTCCTCAATCATGTTCACACTCAGTCGGAGCTGATGTAACAATTCCAGGAAAATCTAAACAGGATACGTGCTGGCCAGAACCTCCACCGACATTGGTGCCATTTCTGGGAGACCATTGCAGAACCAGAGGTCTTACCAACAAATAAAGTTGTTGGATTTTCAATTTTTCGAGGTGAGGTTGCTATAATCTTGCTCCATGTACTTCTTTGTCTGATGTTTCTTTCTCAGAAGCCTGTTCCCTTGGTCTTGGGCTGGCAGTGGCATCTGTTGGTGACATTTCGGCCGGAACTCTGCCACCTCACCCGCCACGGAATTGGAGCAGGCGAGGATCTGACAACGGAAATCTCCGTTGATCTCGGGCGGGAATTTCCGATCTTGTCCGAGCGAGGCCGAAAAATCCCACCCTATATAGTCTTTTATAACTCATCATCAGCGTGAGTTATCTGGATTCTTAGGCAGGCAAGGTGAAAACATGGGCGGCACGGTGGCACAGTGGTTAGCACTGCTGCCTCACAGTGCCAGAGACCTGGGTTCAATTCCCGGCTTGGGTCACTGTCTGTGTGGAGTTTGCACGTTCTCCCCGTGTCTGCGTGGGTTTCTCTGGTTTCCTCCCACAGTCCAAAGATGTGTGGGTTAGGTGGATTGGCCATGCTACATTGCCCCTTAGTGTCAGGGGGACTAGCTAGGGTAAATGCATGGGGTTATGGGGATAGGGCCTAGGTGGAATTGTGGTTGGTGCAGACTCGATGGGCCGAATGGCCTCCTTCTGCACTGTAGGATTCTATGACAGCCAATGAGTTCCAATCGCATTTCAGATCGAACTGACCTCAACTGTTACAATTTGGTGTTTAGGAAGTCTTAACTAAAGGTGCACAGACATGCTCCTGATTGACAGACTATGGGATAATGGAAATGCTCACTGTAGATTAAAGGTTACATCACCTTACACCATGTTAGGTTAAAGGAGATGTCATCTATTTTCGTGCAAATTCACTGCTTTGCCTTATTTTGAAATGCAAACGGTTAAATAAAATCGCTTTGCAGAACACCTTCGGTCCGTCTGCAAGCAGGACCCAGACCTTTCTGTCACTTGCCACTTTGACACACCACCCTGTTCTCCTCTCCACATGTCCGTCCTTGGCCTTTTACAATATTCTAGTGAATCCCCACGCAAACTGGGGGAACAGCACCTCATGTTCCAACCGGGCACTTTACAGCCTTCTGGACTGAAGAGTTCAACAACTTCATAGCATGAACTCTCTCCTCTACCTTCACGCCATTTCCATTTATTTTATTTCATTTCTTCTTTTCAACTCATTCATTCATTTTTATCACCCTTCATTCCCATTTCCATTATGGCACTTCTCCATTCTCTCTCTCCATCTTGTTCCCCCCCCCCCCCCCCCCCCACCCCCCTCCACTCCTTCAGGGCAACTGCCACATTCCCCAGGCAGTCCCTTAACAATCTGTACCTCTGTTCTGTCATTCACACATTCTGATCGCTTAATGGACACTTTTTGCACTTTCCCAGCCTTCTTCATCATCATTTACATTCCCTTTGTCCAATTACAGCCCCCCTTCTCACCCCCAACCCTCATTGTATAAATCCTGTCTGATTTTCTTTGCTCCCAGCTCTGACGAAGGGTCATCCAGACTCGAAACGTTGGCTCTCCTCTCTCTCCACAGACGCTGTCAGACCTGCTGAGATTTTCCAGTATGTTTTGTTTTGGTTGTAAATAAAATCATTCCTTTCTAAAACCCTGAATTCTGCAGAATGTGCATATTCCTGCCTCGGAGTGAAGTGTAACTGAAAGAACCTCAGAGACTTTATTTCAATTTTACAAATTATAGTAAGAATCAATTTGAATATTATAACCCTAGTGGGTAGTCACTTCTTGAACATACTGAATCTAAAACATGCTGTACACAAATAAATGCCAATTTATTTGTAGGGTTGATGAAGGCAATATTGTGGATGTGGTGTACAGGGATTTCCAAAAGGCATTTGATACAGTTGCGATGCAATGGACTCATTAACAAAGTTATAGTTCATGGGTACCCAAGCTTATTGAACCTATAGCCGACGCTATAGTTAAGAAAGCTCACCAATGCCTCTACTTTCTCAGGAGGCTAAGGAAATTCGGCATGTCCGCTACGACTCTCACCAACTTTTACAGATGCACCATAAAAAGCAGCCTTTCCGGATGCATCACAGTATGGCTCTTGCTCTGACCAAGACCACAACAAACCACAAAGGGTTGTGAATGTAGCCTAGTCCATCACACAAACCAACCTCCCATCCACTAACTCCATCTACACTTCCCGCAGCCTTGGAAAAGCAGCCAGTGTAATGAAGGATGTCACGCGCCCCGGACATACTCTCTTTCACCTTCTTAGGTTGTGAAAAAGATACAGAAGTCTGAGATCACATATCAACGGATTCAAGAACAGCTTCTTCCCTGCTGCAATCAGACATTTGAGTGGACCGACCTTACAATAAGTTGATCTTTCCCTGCACCCTAGCTATGACTGTAACACTACATTCTGCACTCTCTCGTTTCCTTCTTCCCTATGTACTCTATGAATGGTATGATTAGTCTGTATAGCGTGCAAGAAACAATACTTTTCACTGTATCCCAATACATGTGACAATAATAAATCAAATCAAATCAACCTAAGAGCCGCATAGGAAAACCTAGAGATGTTCGAAGGCCGAAAGATATGAATAAACTTTGCACGGGCTAATTACTGCTCGTAGAAGCTTTGTTGGTCTCTGTCTGGATTGTAAGCCTTTCAACATCTGGCTATTATGTTGTCCAGAACACTGAAATCTTCTGGGTTTTTTTCCCTCTCTAAACTTCCTGGCTTCCCTTGCATGAACTTTTCCTCTTTTATCTTCCAGGCTTCCTTCATACACTATTCACGTGGGGTAAAAACAAATCTGCTTCACCGATACACATCCGAGCTCACTCCGCAACTGACTTTTGCAGCCATGCTCTTGCCAAGAGTTTTAAAAAATGGATGCATTTTATTCAAGAAGAGCCATAACCACCTGCTGAACAACAGTTGTGTCCCAATACAGTAGGTTCATGTTCTGTGTCAAACTATTTCCTCTCTATTGTACCAGAGCGCATTAAGCGGGGTACATTTCCCAGGAGTCACATGATCGGCCACGACCCTATAGTTTGTCCAAGCGGCCAACTGAGCCAATCAGCAGGAGGGCATTTACCACGGGTCAAGGAGGACTCGCAGTTGAAACCAGGGAGTCGAGCAGAGCAGTTGCATTGTAATCTAGTCTGACCTTGTTGTATATATTAGGGGCCATTCTCCTGTCTCGCTGCGCGGAAACTTGAGCGGAGGCCATCTTGTGGGGTCCCCGCTGGGCGCCACGGCCAACGCAAGGCTCCCACAGCCGGATTTCAGCTCTGTGCCAGAAATCGGCACGAAGCTGAATAAATTATGGATGTTCTCATTTGCATACAATTTAAATCCAATCAGCAGGCCTGGGACTGAAATCTCCAGGCCCGGTAGTGTCTCCCACACCCACCAGGAGTGATTCACTCCAACGGGGCTTAGTATAGCTCCCTACTTGCGGAGAGCTGGCAGCCTGACCCCGCTGGAGTGAAGGGGGGGCAATCGAGGCCCCCCAAAAGGTCAGGGGCCAGGGGGTTGTCCCCTGGGCATTGCCACCTTGGCAGTGCCTGCCTGAGCCCCCTGGCACTACCCAAGGGGCAAAGTGCCAATGCCCTGGGGGCACCTTGCGCTGCCCAATGGGCATTAAGCAGTGCCAAGGGGGTGGGGCCTAATGGGGGCAGGGCCTCTGGGGGACGATCTATGTGGGTGAGGGGTCTCATTGCCACTCTGCATTTGGGCT
Organism: Mustelus asterias; assembly: GCF_964213995.1. NCBI lineage: Eukaryota > Metazoa > Chordata > Chondrichthyes > Carcharhiniformes > Triakidae > Mustelus > Mustelus asterias. The sequence continues at coordinate 63,132,558 of NC_135818.1, read as the reverse complement.
GAGTCACAGAGGAAGGGAGGCCAATGATCGGGGCTGGCCATTGGGGTGGGGTCAGCTTGCTGGGGGGTGGTCAGGGCTGCTGGGGGGGTGGTGGGAGTCAGGACTGCGGTGGGGGGGTGGTGGGAATCGGGAGGAGGGATCGGGAGATCGGGGCTGCGGAGTTGGGGTGAAATATTGAGGCGGACTGGGGGCGGGGGTTGTCGAGGCTGGCCCGGGCATGTTCGGGGGCCAGCGATCGGGTGTTTGGGGGGGATTGGCAAGGCCAGCGATGCGAGGGTCATGGGGCTGGCCAGTGATCGGGAGGCTGGCAGTGCACGGCCACTGTGCATGTGCCGATCTCAGCGCTGACAGATCAGCGCACGTGCAGTGTCCCACTCAGTGCCATGCTGCCGGCCTCTCCAGCAGGAATAGGCCCGCCCACTGATTTTTAGCGTGATCACGCTGGGGCACCCTGCAGCGCACAGAGTGTGGGAGATTCATTCTGAAAATCCCACTGAGAAAACCAGAGTGATTTACTCCAGTTTTTACATGAATTCGACACAGAATTTTTTTTGAGGGTGAATCGCCCCCATTATGCTTCTTTTGGCAATTAAGCCTTTTATCCTTTAAAACCACATTGAGTTGCCCTTGATCTATTACATTCCTTACCCAGACAGCAACTGCAATTTGGAGGGTCAGCAGCGACGAGTGAGTTAGGAAGCTGGAGAAAATGGCCACTGAGGATCACATGGTCCTAACCACGAAAGAAACTTCACAACGATATTGGGATAAATCAATAAATAGAAGGACACCAAGTAAATCAACGATTCCTTCCATTGCTGTAGCGAAATTTCTTTTGTAGTTTCCCGCTGTGTTCTCTAGAATGGCTGTGTGAGTCACACTGCAGCAGATTAGATTTGTTTAACCTCAGCGACTGCATCTGTGCACTGTCAAATAAAATTCAATTCTATTGATCAAAATGTTCTGTCCATTCCCGCCAGTGGGATCTTTGTCCTGCCATCGCTGATGGCAACCACCGCCCCCTCCCCCCCCCCCCCACCACCCCCCCCCCCACCCCCCCCCCCCCCCCCCCCCCCCCCCCCCCCCCCCCCTCCACGGGTTCCTCCGTGGCGAAGGGTGCAGACAATGGGACATTTTGCCACCATTTTGAGTGAATGAAATCATTAAGAAAAGGGATTTGTAGCTAGCAACCTGAAAATAACCTTGCTCATGTGAAGGTTGGAGTGCAGTGGGTAAACATCTATTTTAGGTTATCTGAGGTGTAAAATTACTGTCAAAATATCATAAGTTCCTGCAGTATCATCCCTTATGGGTGGCACTGTGGTTAGCGCTGCTGCATCACAGCGCCAGGGACCCGGGTTCAATTCTCAGCTTGGGTGACTGACTGTGCGGAGTCTGCACCTTCTCCCTGTGTCTGCGGGGGTTTCTTCGGGGTGCTCCGGTTTGCTCCCATGTCTCTCCAAAAGACGTGCTGGTTAGGTGCATTGACCAAGCTAAATTCTCCCTCAATGTACCCGAACAGGTGCCGGAGTGTGGCAACCAGGGGGATTTTCACAGTAACTTCATCACAGTGTTAATGTAAGTCTACTTATGACGCTAACTTAGAAAACTTAGTACTGGCTAGTTCCATATGCATGGGAAAACACAAAATTAACAATTTGCTTCTAATTCACCCACTAAACCAGAACAGACAATACAACTGCACGCTGGTAATAATTCACTGTCATTTTTTTAATAGCAAGATAATGCATTGATTCAAGTGACACAATAGTCCAAATGAAAGAGTTATTAAAAACATCAATTATATTTTCACTGTCAGAAATTTAAAATAGATAATAAATCATATTTCTTAAGTTAAGTTCACATTAAAATGACAGTACATTATTTTAAACAAATGTGTTTGTGTTTTTGTGTATGCTTGGCCCGGACATGTGGAGTATTATTTAACAGGGTTTTCAATCAGCCACAGCTGTGATCAAATTCATTCTGTTCATTTGAGTGTGGTCCAGGCTGCATAATTATCTCAGACTCCAGTGACAGCACCGATTGTCTACCATTCTAGAGAACATCTCCAGAGGAACCCCTACACGAGCTGACTTTGCTTCATCTGTGAACGGTGAGCTTTTTCAGGTTTTTGCGAACAAAACAGCATTATAATGAAGGGAGATTAACAGGCAGATGGATGAATAGGTCTCCATGAGAATGAAAGAAGGCCTGGTTCCAGCAACTGAAACGAGCCAAGCTCCGAAGGAGGTGAAGAAAATGAGATCTTTAACATACTCATTTTTCAACGAGAATATGTTGCTGATTTAGACCCGATGCCAGATGCACCCTAGAAAGCATGGATGGATCACAGCTTGGTATGGCTCCTACTCTGACCAAGACCGCAAGAAACTACAAAGGGTCATGAACATAGCCCAGTCCATCATGCAAACCAATCTCCCATTCTTTGACTCTGTCTGCACTTCCTGCTGCCTCGGCAAAGCAGCCAGCATAATCAACGGCCCCACACACCCCGGACATTCTCTCTTCCATCTTCTTCCGTCAGGAAAAAGATGCAAAAGTTTGAGGACACGTACCAACCGACTCAAGAACAGCTTCTTCCTGCTGCCATCAGGCTTTTAAACGGACCTATCATATATTAAGCTGATCTTTCTCTACATCCTCCGGGCGGTATGGTGGCACAGTGGTTAGCGCTGCTGCCTCACAGTGCCAGGAGACCCGGGTTCGATTCCTGGCTTGGGTCACTGTCTATGCGGAGTTTGCATGTTCTCCCTGTGTCTGCGTAGTTTTCCTCCTGGTGCTCCGGTTTCCTCCCACAGTCCGAAAGATGTGTTGGTTAGATGCATTGGCCATGCTAATTTCTCCCTTCGTGTACCCAAACAGGTGCCAGAGTGTGGCAGCTGTGAAAATTTTTGCAGTAACTTCATTGCAGTGTTAATGTAAGCCGACTTGTAACACTAATAAATAAACTTTAAAACCCTAACTATGACTGTAACACTAGATTCTGCACCGTCTCCTTTGCTTCTCCCCATGTTACTCTATGAATGGTATGTTTTGTCTGTAATAGTGCGCAAGAAACAATACTTTTCAATCTCACGGTGTAGCATGGCGGCACAGTGGTTACCACTGCTGCTTCACAGTGCCTGGGACCCGGGTTCAATTCCGGCCTTTGGATGACTGTGTGGAGTTTGCACATTCGTCTGTGTGGGTTTCCTCCAGGTGCTCCAGTTTCCTCCCACAGTCCAAAGATGTGCGGGTTAGGTGGATTGGCCATGCTAAATTTCCCCATAGTGTCAGGGGGACTAGCTCAGGTAAATGCATGGGGTTATGGGGATAGGGCCTGGGTGGGATTGTGATCAGCGCACACCCGATGGGCCAAATGGCCTCCTTCTGCACTGTAGGATTCTATGATACTTCTATAAAATCAAATCAATTTTATCTGGCGTTGGCCATGCCAAGGTAAGGAATGGAACGGCAAGACAACAAGCATCAACCTCAACCAGTTAATTATGGGTATGGCAGATCTTGAGTAACGCTGCTTCTCTGAGACAATCACACTCCTCAAAAAGAAACTCCCTAAACTCTATCAATGTGACATTTTGTCCACTTCTCACACAAAGCACGTTGGGTTGGTGCTGACAGAAATTGTCCATTAGTTCCAAGTTGACAAGATTTGTGCTGTAGATATTCAATTTAAAATCCATAAGAGAATTCAGAGGAGGACAATTTCATGAACTGATGGTTTAAAGACACTTAGTTATCCAGACAGGCTTAGATGTTTCTATCTCGGGAAAGCATAGTCTTTGAGGAGATATAACCGAGTCCTTGAAAAATTACGATCCAGTCCACGTGGTGAAGATATCCAAGTAAGATAAACAAGGGAGAACTTTGGGACATCAATAAAGAGAGTTATAGACTCCTGATAGAAGGTGCCAATGCATGTGAAGAGTACAGATTCAGTGTAAGTGCTCAACAGCTGGATTTTAACCCACATGCTGGAGTTATCTTGAGGTGATACAACAAGACTAATCACCAGGTTTGTTTGACCATCCACGAGGAATCAGGCTATTCACTCTATCTTTAATTCCCCAGGAAATTTACTTCAGCGGATAGGTTTGGGCATTGGGGGATAGTAGATGGGTGGGGGCAGATGCCACCTTGTTGGGCATGCCAGGCATAATGAACAACCTGGTATTTATTTGTCTTTTCAGTAGTTTCAGAGGCCTAACACAGATCTTTGAGCTGATGAAAGCTTTTGACAGAGAGAATGTTTCCTATTGTGGGGATGAGTATAACCGGAGACCACTGGTATAAGATAGGGATTTCAGAAGAAACTTCTTTACCAAACGAGAGGAGACAATATAGAACTCACCACCACAGAGTGTGGCTGAAGCTAACAGCATAGAGAAGGGGAAGCTAGACAAGGATGTAAAGAAGGGAATAGGAGAGGTATGGATGAAGAAAGATAGGTGGAGGGTTTCATGGAGCATAAGCGCAAACTCCGTGACCTGGGGCTCGACTCCTCCCTCTATGATTGGGTCCTGGACTTCCTAACCCACAGACCACAATCAGTAAGGATGGGCAACAATACCTCCTCCACGATCATCCTCAACACCAGTGCCCCACAAGGCCGTGTCCTCAGCCCCTTACTATACTCCTTTTACATCTCTAACTGTGTGGCCAAATTCCTTTCCAACTCCATTTTCAAGTTACTGATGACATCACCGTAGTGGGTCAGATCTCAAATAATGTCGAGATGGAGTAGGAAAGAGAGAATCTGGTGAGCTGGTGCAATGACAATAATCTCTCTCTCAACGTCAACAAAATGAAGGAGATTGTCATCGACCTCAGGAAGTGTAGTGGAGAACATGCCCCTGTCTAAATCAATGGGGACGAAGTAGAAATGGTCCAGAGCTTCAAGTTTTTAGGTGTCCAGATCACCAACAACCTGTCCTGGTCCCTCCATGCCTACACTATAGTTAAGAAAGCCCACCAATGCCTCTACTTACTCAGAAGACTCAGGAAATTTGGCATGTCCACTACGATTCTCACTAACTTTTACAGATGTACCATAGAAACCATCCTTTCCGGTTGTATCACAGCTTGCTCTGTCCAAGATGCAAGAAACTACAAATGATCGCAAATGAAGCCCAGCCCATCACTGCAACCACCCTCCCATCCATTGACACTGTCCACACTTTCCGCTGCCTTGGAAAAGTAGCCAGCATAATTAAGGACCCCACGCACACCGGACATACACTCTTCCATCTTCTTCCGTCAGGAAAAAGATGCAAAAGTCTGAGGACACGTACCAACCGACTCAAGAACAGCTTCTTCCCTGCTGCCATCAGACTTTTGAGTGGACCTACCTCAAATTAAGTTGATCTTTCTCCACACCCTAGCTATGACTGTAACACTACATTCTGCACTCTTTTCATTTTCTAGGTACGGTATGTTTTGTCTGGATAGCGCGCAAGAAATAATACTTCTCACTGTATACTAATACATGTGACATGACAATACATGTAATAAATCAAATCAAAGTGGCAAGTAACATTCACCCCACACAAGTGCCAGGTAATGACCATCTCCAACAAGAGAGGATTGAAACCTTGTCCCTTGACATTCATTACCATTGCTGAATTCCCCACTATCAACATGCTGAGGGTTCCATTAACCAGAAACTGAACTGGGCTAGCCATATAAATACAGTGGCTACCAGAGCAGGTCAAAGGCTAGGGATCCTGCAGTGAGTAACTCACCTTCTGACCCCCGCAAAGCCTGTCCTCTATCTGCATGGCACAAGTCAAGAGTGTAATGGAATACTCCTCACTTGCCTGGATGAATGTAGCTCCAACACCACTCAAGAAGCTTGACACCATCCAGAACAAAGCAGACTGCTTGGTCAGCACACCATTCACAAACATACATTCCCTCCATCACTGATGAATAGTGACAGCTGTGTGGACCATCTACGAGATGCACTGCAGGAATTCACCAAGTTTCCAAACCTATGACTGCTGCCATCTAGAATGACATGGGCATCAGATACAAGGAATAGCACAGCCTAGAGGTTCCATTCCAAGTCACTCAATATCCTGACTTGGAAATATGTCACCATTCCTTCACTGTCGCTGGATCAAAATCCTGGAATTCCCTCCCTAGCAGCACTGTGGCTGTTACCTACACCTCAGGGACTGCAGCAATTCATGAAGGCAGCTCACCACCACCTTCTCAAGGGCAACCAGGGATGGACAATAAATGCTGGCCAGACAGCGACGCCCACATCCCGTAAATGAATTTTAAAAAAGCACCAGCATGGATTCTGTGTCATATGTGCAATGCAATTTACACAAGGTCCATACAGTTTTATGATAGACAAGACAGGCATGCAATAGATTTGATCTCAGGGTAATTGTGTGGTGTTATGGGAATAGGGCCTGGGTGGGATTGCAGTCGGTACAGATTCGGTGGGCCGAATGGCCTCCTTCTGTACTGTAGGGATTCTATGATCTCTCTCCATTATAGCAGTGCATCATGACAGGATTGAATAGTACAAGATATGTATTCATACTCCGCAGAAACAAATGCATTTCCCTACATTTTAAAATATCCTAGGGTCTTAAAAGAGGTGGCTAATGAGGTACCAGATGTGTTGGTGTTAATTTTTCAAAATTCGTTGGATTCTGGAATGTAGCAAATGTGATCCCTCTATTCAAGGAGGGAGGGAGGCAGAAAGCAGGGAACAATAGACCAGTTAGTTTGACATCCATCGTGGGGAAGATGCTAGAATCAATCATTAGGAAGATTATAGTTGAAAAACACAAGGCAATCAGGAAGGTTAAGTATGGTTCTATGAAAGGAAAATCATGTTTAACCAATTTATTGGCGTTCTTTGATGGAGTAACATGTCCTGTACATAAATGGGAGCCTGGAGACCCTGCGGAGCCTTGATTTCCAGAAAGAATTTTTTCAGATGCAACATTAAAGGTTATCGTAAAAAACTCATGGTGTAGGGGCTAATATATTAGACTGGCTGGCAGAAAACTGAGTCCGTAATTAAGAAAGCAAATGTAATGTTGTCATTTATCTCAAGAGGCTTGGAATACAAAAGCAGGGATATACTTCTGAGGCTTTATAAAGCACTGGTTAGGCCCCATTTGGAGTACTGTGAGCAATTTTGGGCCCCACACCTCAGGAAGGACATACTGGCACTGGAGCGGGTCCAGCGGAGATTCACACGGATGATCCCAGGAATGGTAGGCCTGACATACGATGAACGTCTGAGGATCGTGGGATTATATTCATTGGAGTTTAGGAGGTTGAGGGGAGATCTAATAGAAACTTACAAGATAATGAACGGCTTAGATAGGATGGACGTAGGGAAGTTGTTTCCATTAGCAGGGGAGACTAGGACGCGGGGGCACAGCCTTAGAATAAAAGGGAGTCACTTTAGAACAGAGATGAGGAGAAATTTCTTCAGCCAGAGAGTGGTAGGTCTGTGGAATTCATTGCCACAGAGGGCTGTGGAGGCCGAGACGTTGAGCGTCTTCAAGACAGAAATTGATAAATTCTTGATTTCTCGAGGAATTAAGGGCTATGGGGAGAGAGCGGGTAAATGGAGTTGAAATCAACCATGATTGAATGGTGGAGTGGACTCGATGGGCCGAATGGCCTTACTTCCGCTCCTATGTCTTATGGTCTTATAGTATGCATAAATAGGTATTTTTCTTATTGGCAGGATGTGATGGTGGAGTCCTGCAGGAATCTGTTCTGAGGTCTCAACATTTTACAATTTATATCAGTTGCTTAGAGGAGGGAAGTGAAGGTTTGGTAGCTAACTTTGCAGGTGACACAATGATAGGTAGGGAAGTATGTTGTGAAGACGGCAGAAGAGATTTGCGAACGGATCTGGATAGGTTTGAGAGTGGACAGAAATCTAGCAGGTGGAGCATAATGTGAGAAATGTGAAGCTGTTCGCTTTAGGAGGAAGAATTAAAATGCTTAGAAGAGCATTACTGAAATGGAAAATGGCTGCAGAGTTCTGAGGTGGAGAGAGATTTAGGTATTGCAGTATACGAAGCACAAAAAGTACAACAAGCAATTAGGGAGGCTAATGGAATGCTATCCTTCATTATGAGAGGAATTGAACAACAATGTAAGAATGTTATGCTTCAGTTACACAGAGCATTGGCGAGAACACATCTTGAATACTGTGAGCAACTTTGGTCTTCTTATTTAAGGAAGGATTTAAATGCATCAGAGGCGGTTCAGAGGAGGTTTATTAGATCAATACTTGGAATGAGCAGGTTGTCTTCTGAGGAAAGGTTGGGCAGACTGGGCTTGTTTCCACTGGAGGTTAGAAGAGTGAGGGAGTGACTTAATTGAATTATATAAGATCCTGAATGGACTTGACAAGGTGGATGTGGAGAGGATGTTTCCTCTTGTGGGTGAGTACAAACTAGGGGGCAATGTTTTAAAATTAGGGGTCGCCGTTTTAGGACAGAGATGGGGAGAATATTTTCTGTCAGAGGGTTGTGCAACTTTGGAATTCTCTGCCTCTGGAGTGAATGTAATTGAATATGTCGAAGGCAGAGCCAGATTGATTCCCTGGCCGAACAGGAATCTCAGGTTTTTGGGGATCAGCTGTGATCTCATTGAATTTGCGGAACAGGCTCGAGGGGCCAAATGGCCTCCTTCTGCTTCTGCTCCTATTTTGTACCTTCAGCTGTGAAAGTTCTTGATTGGCTGTAATGTTCTTCAGGAGCTCCGAGATTGTGGCCCATTTTTCCCGATGTTTGAACAGGGAAGGTTATGCTGCATATCAGGACTCTGTGGAAGCCCTGATGCACACACATGCATTCAAACTGCCTGGGAAGTTTAAATATCCAATGGGGTGATTTACGCTGATTGGAAAGCTCCACGAATGTCTCTGGAACTGATATCAGTGTCAGAAACCTGGGCGAGATTTGCAGCACTTAACCGAATACTTACCCAGGAAATGTCACGCTGGTTACTTCTTGGGTCAACTCAACGATTAGCTGGCATGACTGAACTAAGCACCAAAACCAACCCCCTGATGCCCAACCCCCCCAATCACCCTCCATCTGACTTGGCTCTCTCTCCCACCACCACACCCTGACCCGACTGCTCACCTGACCTAACTGCTGATTCACCCAGAATTCCTGTCAAGATTTTTGCAGCGAAATATTGGTTTTGTTATATATCCTCTTGCCATCCTTTATCCCTTTGGCACAAATCATTTTTGTATATGATCTTGGAAAATTACGCATAGTCGCTGGCCAGCGATCTGGGGGCCGGCAGTGCGGTGCCACTATGCATGTGTGCATCTCCGTGCTGACAGATCGGCGTATGCTCAGTGGCCTGCTCAGCGCTCTGCTGCCGGCCTCTCAGGTGGGAATATGCCCCACCCACTGATTTCCAGAGTGAATCCCGCGAGGGCACTCTGTGATGCACAGAGTGTCGGAAAATCACTCTGGAAATCATGCTAAAAAGCCGGTGTGATTTACTTCCATTTAGCCGCACGTTGGGGACTCTGAATCTATTGGGAGAATCCTGGCCAACAAGTCTGATTTAAATTGTTATTCCTCCGGAAAGAGTGTGGTGTTTACAATCATGTTAAAATGTCTTGTCATAAGAAGATTTTCAGATGCTATTCTTGCAGATTTTTAACAGTAGAATTTGAAAGATGTTAGAGGTAGTTTGATAAATTAACTGACAAAGGAAAGAATTGATTTCAAAATTTGATCTGCTGTGACATAATGTAAATGCCAAAGCTGCGACCACATTGCATTACAAATCAGTCTTATATAACATTAAATTTAGGCTGAACTTAATGCTCGTGGCGGTTGGTCCATTAACTGCCAGTGTCAACCCCGCCATAGCCATTACCCGCCCCCTCAACCTGATTCGGTGCCACTCAGGCACCTACTCGGTTGGGGTTCGAGTCCTCACCGTCCTCAAGAGGAATGTCCCATTCCAGAGGAGCTTCCCGTCAATCTGGCAGCCCTCCAGCACTGGCAGCGCCACTGGGATTGGTGGCCACTGTCAGTATTACAATGTGTCCGGACCCCAGGAGTGGCGATGCAACCCCTGGAATAAGGTAAGTGGGGTGGGTTTTCCAGGGCCAGACAGGGAGGCCCCAGGAAAGGCGGATTTGGGTGTGGTGGTGGTGATTGTCAATATTCACCTGAGGCGGGTCCAGGCCTCTGGCGGGTATCTCCATTAGACACAGGCCACCCAAGTAGGAGGGACCCCCAGCACCAAGCTGCAAGGCATACCCAAGTGAGGCCCTTAAGTGGCCTCAATTTGCTTCCAGGCAGGAAGACTTGAGCTCGAGTCTTCATGGGCCCGGACTTATGTGAAGGGAGTTGCGAAGACTGTGTGTGATTCCAGCCCGTACCTTTCTGTCCTCAGAAGAGGGGGTTGGTGCCAGGGAATGGGGGTTGGCAGGGGGACATGACGTGGCAGAGTTTTGGGAGGGAGAGGGGGATGCAGAATAAAAGCTCAATGTAGGCGAGATGTAGTTTAAAGTAAAGATTATCATCTCCTCGCAACAGAACCATAAAGCTACAATAATCCATTTATAGACAAGGACACAAAGTTGTGCAATCTCTTGCCTGACTCCAAAGGAGAATGCTTGTCTTCTTGCTCACAGTCAGTAGTCAATCTAAATCATCCACAATATTTGAAAACATTCAATCCTAAGCAACCAGCTCTATTTCCTGATGAGACTGGAATCCCAATAGTATGAAACGCAAAGCACAATCCAATCTATCAGTCCCACTTTTGGCAAAACACGTACTCAGCAAGAGTAAAAAGAAAAGAACTCATTAAACTAAATGAAAGAACCAATTAAACTCCAATAAAAAAAAGTTACCAGGGTTGTTACAGAGCAATATCTCTATTTTACTCGGTGCAAAGCAAGAAAGTAAAAATTATTAGTCAAATAAAATGCACACATATCAAGGAAATTACATAATTGGTGTCATAATCCTCCAACTTTGCTTGAATTTAATTACAAAAGGGAAAGAAACAAGCATCCTGTGGCAAAACCATCTCATCAGATTCGCATTTGCACAGAAAATTCTTAAGCTAGAAAAGCCATCATCTCAAACACTGTAATCTAATTCGACTCATCTTATGAGCCCAACTAATTGAACAACTAAAACTGTTACTCTGGGTATTACACAAACAAACATCCACTGGTTGATCACGCTGAAAGGAGATTAAGATCTTCCACAGCAAATCTCAACAGAACAAGGAATGAATGTTTAGTCAGGCTGCAAAGTCGAGCTCTCTTCTGAAACATGTTTGTGCCTTGCAAACCTGTGCCCATCTTTCTTGATGAGAGGTCGGATGACGCTGGGTTATAGTCCAATGTGTTTATTTGAAATTACAAGCTTTCGGAAGACTGGCATACTGCAGTTGAGTCGTATGCTAGGACAAAGGACCATGCAACCTTCCTTTCAAATTCTTCATGGTTGGATCATTAACAATCTCAGGAACACAGACCAAGGAATGTACACCCCTTGACAAGCCAAAATGGAGAGGTGGGTGTCATGTGACATGAACCCCCACACCCTCCGAAGCTGGGAAAATTAGGTATACTGTCTTGCTGTGCTGCAAATCAGTCCATCATCTCCTCCCCCGACCCCCTGTCAACTACACTGTTTCTACTGCAACCTCTAGACTTCTATTCCATCGCCTAAAAGACTAACTTACCTCTCAATGCCTATCTCATCATTAGAAGTCATCTCTACTGGAAACTTGATTGACTCTTAAATGCTCTCAAGGATGGGCAATAAATGCAAGCCCAGCGAGCCACACCTACATTCCATCAACAAATTTTCAAAAAGGAACATGAATTATCCAGCATCAGTTTTCGACCTGCCAACCTCAGTGAAGGAATACACCACTTGATTTTGATTCTGGACTCACATGAAACCATAATTCTTTGCTCTGTGAGATTTGCCCCTTAAATCTTTCGTTCTCTCTCCCCCTCATCTATCGTATGAGTGAAAAGGAAGCAACGTTACTACCTTCCTCCCGTGTTTGAGTGTGTGCGAATAAACCAACCCCCTGGTTTACCCTATTATGAGTTGCAGGGGATTTATTAACAGAAACTGGATCACATCAAAACCGAAGGGCTGGGAGATACGCCACTGCTTATAAAGGGGAAATCAAAATCAAAACACCCTTTTGTTTGCAGACAAGTGGTGAAATGAGAAACCAGAGCATTTTAAATTAAATCCCTTCCTATCTGTAATACATGTCCTCTGCAATTTTCAATTCTCCAGGCAACTAAAGGTCTAGGAGTGGGTTCTCTGGCTTATCAGGGATAGTGATTGGGCTCCTGACACTGGAGAGCCAATAATCTTTATTTAACCAGCCCTTCAGGCTCCACTTTGCACTGACTGAGATTTTCAGTCAGCAATGCAGGCAGTCCAGACCCAAACCAATACGATGGGTATCAGGACAGAAGTGTGGGCTTGGGTGGGGTCCTGGAACAAAAGATCAAGAGGTCAAATGAGGGGACCCCCCCCCCCCCGCCCCCCCGCCCCGCCTCACCGCGATAACAGACATTGATCGTCTCCTAGAGGGATTATTCCTGGAGGATCATAGCCAGGCCAAGGTGGAAACTGCTATTCTGAGCATGGAGGCTGCAAGGAAAAAGGTAAGGAAAGTTTGGTTTTACCTTTTAAAATGCCACAGCAAACGGTTTAGTTAGCATCCCAGTACTTGCTGACTTACATCGACTCCAGGTCAAGGAACACCTCGATTTTAAAAGCCTCACCCCTGTTTTTGGATCCCTCCATGACCTTATTTGGCCCACCTCTCTCCTCCAGCCCCAATACCCCCTGGGATATCAACACTCCTCTAATTCTGGCCTCTTGTACATTCTCATTTATAATTGCTCCACCATTGGTGGCCGTGCAGAGAGTGAACGCGGCTAAAGCTCTGAAATCCCTCCCTTCACCTCTCCGCCTCCCTCCCTCACTTTTTTCCTTTAAAACACTCCTTAAAACCCTCTTCTCTTTAAGCAAGCTTTTGCTCATCTGCCCTACTGGGCAGGATTCCCTCACTCCCCGCGGTGTGTTTCTCGCGGCAGGAGGCGGTATGCCATCCGCTGGTGGTGGGATGTTCTGGTCCCACCTCTGTCAAGGGATGTCCCATTTGTCACCACCCCACGTCACTGCGAAACACATGGCATGGAGGCGCTGTTGACGGGACCAGTAGATCCTCCCAACGTGAATAACCGGAAAGTTCCGGCCATTATCTTCGAAGGTGAGTCAACGTCATCTTTTGTTCAATCTTGCTTAGGCAAAGCACGTTGGGACACTTTATCATGTTGAAGGCAGCACACAAATTTAAGCTGTTGTTGTTACAGTGTTGGCAGCTTAAGCATTAACAATGTTGACAGCTCTTTCTATCATTTTTCAAAGCGGGACTGAAAGGTGTCAATTGCCAAGATCTTTAAGATTCTTTTCCATTCCAACTACACCTCTAGCTATTTTCTGTTTGCGACAGATTTATATTTTATGGCCCCTCTTTCGTCAAAAATATATCAGTTTTATAATGAATGCATACGCGCCTTTGAGGATAGTCTAAAACATGCTTCCATTCAGTCTGTAGGCCTGTTTATCACCTTGAAAACACACTTCTAGTCCATTTCTTAAATTTTTGAAACCATCTCCTTATTCTCTGTGTCCAGAATACAGAATTAATGGCCCAAGTCACCCAATTAGCATTGGAACCTCTGTGACTGACACTAATCACAGGAAGAAAAACACACAATTACCTGCCAGCGTTTGTTTAGAAAGGTTAGAGTCATGTTGCTGGCTATTCCCAGAAGCTTCCATCGCAAAAAATTAGGCAGCCCTCAGTGCAGTGTACACTTCCTATTTTTATAGCACTAGTTGCTGCATTCTGCTAAGAGAGAGATTAAAAGTTCCAAAAATTGTGTTAATTGGGCTATTTCCAGCTCTGTTTCACAGTAGTTAATGTAATTTTCAGTATCTGCCATTATTAAGCATCTCATGGCTGCCATTTCTGAATCAAATTACTTGCAATTCTTTGAAGGTACAAACCCAGACAGAGGGAAAGAATTGTGGCTTTAAGATTGCCGAACTTCCAAACCTGCACAGCCTCATCCCATTGACATTGCTAACCCCCCTGCCCCCCGTACCCCCAGCCCCCACCCTCAGCTCCTGGCAATGTCCTCACCCCTGAGAGTGTCTTTCTGCCTCCCTCGCCCCACTCTCCCTATCTACAATGGAAGACTCGAAGTAAATCTGTGTGAAAACCAATGTCAGTATAGGGCAAACAGTCCAAGTCTGAGAGGTTCAGGCCAACCATGGAGCAATCTGGGTACAGTAATAACAATAACTGGAAGCTTAAACTTCTGGCGTAAGTACTGGGGATGTGTGTACAGCGCGGGACTTTGGAAGGGTCCCATGTGCATCTTTTTGGGTAACCCGTCTCTGACGATCCAAAGACCGGAAGGTCTGGGTTCAGTCTCTCCGCGTGGTAGATGTTTACATAAAGTTTCCATTGAAATAGTCAGGATTTCCTTGTGAGTTTTTGTATCTCCTTCTGACGGGTCCTCAAATTGGACTCGGAGTTCAGAAAAAGTAATCTCTGCATAAACCGCAATTCATTGTCTGCTTTTTTATTTGGAATTTTACCTAATTTTCTTTATCACATTCAGTAGGAAGGGCATCCAATTATTATACGACTGCAAATGCACGCTGATGCCTACTCTACTTCCTATAGGACGAGACAGATGAAGAGTCCACTTTGCCCCTCAGGCTAAAGCATTCAAGCTAAATCCTCTCATTATGAATGGCATTCCTTCTTATTTACTCTTCTGGAACACCTCTTTATATTAAAGATACTACGTACACCAAAGTTGCTGTTGCTCGTTTCAAGTTGTTTAATTTCTCATTATTTTTCTCAGTCCAGCACCAAAGGTGCTACTCAGTGAGTTGTTGGAACTGAAACATTCACACATATTATAATAAACCATAAGAGATCGGCTGTTTTATCCATTGACGCATGTGACAAACCTATTAGCATTTTTAGGCTATTACTGGAACCATTGCCGTGTAAATAGTCTAAATCTGTCACTCGCAGTCACCTCAATTGTATTTTTGGAATTACTGAATTGTCTCAGCGCCGAATGACATTTCTAGATGGCTATGATCAGAAAATTCTATTTATGTCAATTGCAATTAAGTAGCACAAAACACAAGAGGGAACCACAGGAAGAAAATGCCCCTAAACGTGTCTCATCTATTAAGTGAAAACCTTTAGTAAACAGTTTGTAATTAAGGAGAGGACAGCAAAAATGCAAAAACTCAAATGCAAAATGGCCATTGTGCTGCAATCACTTGCATCTCTTCCTAATAGAATCTCTACAGTGCAGAAGGAGGCCATCCGGCCCATTGAGTCTGCATCAACTCTCTGAAAGAGCATCTTACCCAGGCTCGCCCTCCTGCCCGATCCCCATAACTGCACACATTTACCAAGGCTAATCCATTGAACCAACACATCTTTGGACACTAAAGGGCCATTGATCATGGCCAATTCACCTAACCTGCACATCTTTGCACTGTGGGAGGAAAGCAGAGCACCCGGAGGAAACCCACACAGTCACAGGGAGAATGCACACTCCACACAGACAGTGACCCGAGGCCGGAATCGAACCCAGGTCCCTGGCACTGTGAGGCAGCAGTGGTAACCACTGTGCCACCGTGAGTTGAACCATTCTTGAATTTCGTGCTTAAGCACCTGAACATATGGCTATCAAGGGTGGAGCAAGGAAATCATCATAGAAATCATAGAAACCCTACAGTACAGAAAGAGGCCATTCAGCCCATCGAGTCTGCACCGACCACAATCCCACCCAGGCCGTACCCCCATATCCCTACACATTTTACCTGCTAATCCCTCTAATCTACGCATCCCAGGACACTAAGGGACAATTTTAGCACGGCCAATCAACCTAACCCGCACATCTTTGGACTGTGGGAGGAAACCGGAGCACCCGGAGGAAACCCACGCAGACACAAGGAGAATGTGCAAACTCCACACAGACAGTGACCCAAGCCGAGAATCGAACCCAGGTCCCTGGAGCTGTGAAGCAGCAGTGCTAACCACTGTGCCACCGTGCCGCCCGTCGTGAATGTGCAAGGGGAAAGGACTGGAGTTCACATTATCAAGATTGAATTGAATACTGAGATATTTCATTATTAGGATTATAATTGTTCTCTAATATTCTCATTCAAACCCTTGCCTTAATATCTGCAGAATTATTACATGAGTTTGGACAGACTTCTATCAAACTGATATCTGCCATGAAAGAAATTGGGCGGGATTTTCCAGCCACATTCACCCCAAGGCTGGAAAATCCCGTCCAAGGTCAACGGACCTTTGCATGGTCCGTATCCTGCCCACTAAGATTCCCGTGGTTTGGGGGATGGGAAAATTTGACCCACTGAATTTCACTGCTACAACTACAATGAAACTTGGTAGATTCCAACCCTACTGGGATCATGGGAATATTATTTGGGGAATAAAGCAAGCAGGTTTGCATAGTGTGTGCATTTTGGTCTTAGATTGATATCCTTGTGTTTTCTCCAATTGCCACCTGAGGGGCAAGGAGAAATATATTTTTATTTGTTGTGGGGTTATGTTTCCGGTTACTCTTGTCATTTAATCAGGTTCAGAGAATCAATAAAGTCAAAAATAACTCATAATTCTCAACTAATCCTAACCAAGGAATGAAGTCTTCACTGGAAATGTGGTACAACTAAAGAAGGAAAGCTCTGACAAAGGGTCATCCGGACTCAAAACATTGCCTTTTGGTTTCAGATTCCAGCATCCGCAGTATTTTGCTTTGATCTTAAGGAAAGTTTAGGATTAGATTACCATCATTCCAATCATTCCAAAATGTAGCAACCCTAAGGATTGGGAAGGTTTTGTAAATCAGCAAAGGGTGGCCTCGAAAGTGACGAGGGAGAAGACAGAATGTGAGAATAAACTATCAAAAAAAATGAAAACAGATTACAAGAGATTCTACAAGTAAATAAGAAAAAAGATTATCAAAGCAACTGTGAGTTTCTCCAAAGAATGGTACAGCAGGAATTATAATAGGGAGTTATGAAATGCAGTATGATTAAACAAACATTGTGTTTCTGTCTTCATAATAAAAATAAACATGGGTGTGGGGCGGTGCGACTTGGGGGATGACATGTGGGGGTGTGGTAGTGGGGACTTGTGACATGCAACTGGTGGGGGGGTAAGAAGCAAGAGGTGGGAGTGGGTGACATTTGGAGGGTGGGGGATGGGGAGGTGACATAAGGTGCTGAAGAAGAGGGGATGATGTGAGAGGTGGGGATGACGTGGGCGACTGGGGGTGCGACATGCACGGGGAGGGTTGAACCTGTGGGGCGGGGCTGGATTGAGCATGAACAGGCAGTTAGATACGTGGGGGGGCATTGCATGTGACAGACATGCTGGGGGATTAGGAGGTGTCAGATACATGGGCAGAGTAGGATATGGCGAGGTGTGGGGGTCAGGTCAGATGGGTTGTGGTTGGATTGAGCTGTTGGATGGGGGAGGGGTTAGGGTTTGGGTTGAGGTTGGGTTGGTGGGGTCTCGCCAGGTCGGGTCAGAAGGTCAGGTTGCTGGTGATGGGGGGATCCTGTGTGGACGGGAGGTCAGGGATGAGGAACACCATGGCACAGTGATATTTGAGGATCTCCCCTGTGGAGTCGGGTGTAAAGGGGGATGTCTCATGAGGGGCTCGGTCTGAGTGTTTAAAATAGTTACACTGAAATTGGAAGTGTGCTTATTTCTTCCAACTCTTTCAAAGTAACTGTGGCGTAAAACTGGCTGAGCCATCCAAAGTTAGCAATTTAAACCACTTGGTCGGTCGGTTCCCAGCACAGCACAATTGTCCAGGGGAAGTCAATGTTTCTGGACAACCGCCGGGTAAACCCTTATCTGGGAACTTCCGAGAGGGATTCCCCAGCACATCTTTGGGGTACTCCCCAAATCCGATATTGGGGAATGAGGAAGTTACAGGCCGGTATCTTATATCTCCTGAGGCCATGAAAGCATTTCACATATAATGAAGCACTTTGGAAGCATCACTATAATAGTGTAAAAGTAAAGTTAAAATTTATTTATTAGTCACAAGTAAGGCTTACATTAACACTGTAATGAAATTCCCCCAATCGCCACAGTCCGGCGCCTGTTCAGGTCAATGCACCTAACCAGCAGGTCTTTCAGACAGTGGGAGGAAACCGGAGCGCCCGGAGGAAACCCACGCATTCACGGAGAGAACGTGTAAACTCCACACAGACAGTGACCCAAGCCGGGAATCGAACCCGGGTCCCTGGTGTTGTGAAGCATCAGTGTTAACCACTGTGCCACTGTGCTGCCCCAGAAGAAATATGGCCTCCAATTTGTGCACAGCAAGGCCAAATGATCTGAGTTTAGTGATTTGGGTTCAGGACTAAATATTAGATTTGATGACCTGTTTCTTTTTCAAGCAGAGCCTTGGATCTTAAAACCACTCAAGAGCCTCAATTTAACATCTCCTAAGAGAACATCTCCGACAGTACAAAAATTGTTCAGTACTATGTTGAAATGTCAGCCTGAATTAGATGCTCTGGAATCATAGAATTTCTACAGTGCAGAAGGAGGCCATTCGGCCCATCGAGCCTGCACTGACAACAATCCCACCCAGGCCCTATCCCTGGAACCCCATATATTTACCCCCCTACTAATCCCCCTGACACTAAGGAGCAATTTATCATGGCCAATGAACCAAACCCACACATTTTTGGAGTGTGGGTGAAAACCGGAGCACCCAGAGGAAACCCATGCAGACACTCCACAGAGACAGTCACCTGAGCCTGGAATTGAACCCAGGTCTCAGTCGCTGTGAGGCAGCAGTGCTAACCATTGTGCCACCGTGCTATCCCAAGTGCGACTTGAACCCATGACCTTTAGATTCTTGATAAGCAGGGGGGTCAAAGGTTATCGGGGGTGGGGGAAATGTGGAGTTGAGGTCACAATCAGATCAGCCATGATCTTTTTGAATGGTGGAATAGGCTCGAGGGGCTGAGTGGCCTCCTCCTGCTCCTAATTCGTGTGATCATGTGTTTGTGTTCAGAGGTGAATGTGCTGACACTCAGCCATTGCGAACATGTGAACATGTTTTTGATGCGTATAACTGCAGCAAGAGAAAATGTTCAGCCATCAGTAAGCATCTATCTTTGTTAGTAATGCTCCAGCTGCCCTCTGTAAACCTCTTTCTCGCCAGTGTTCTCCAAGTTGAAGTGAAACTTTGTTACTGTCTCTCTGTACTGTCCAGGCAATAAGACTTAAACACCATCTTCAAAAGAGCCGGTTTGCAATTCTCACTGTACATTATCATTTCCACATGAGCCAGTACCCATGTAATCCCTGGAAGCAGTTCTGTGCTGTGGACTTGCATTCTCTGGGGACTGACTATACTCCGTCAAAGCTTATTTTACTTCAAGGACTTAACTACCTGTCTGAGCGAAGAACTTGCTCATTGGTTGTTTTATATTTGCTTGTGCTGGATTTGAAGGCAAATTTAGAGGTGGCCGGACAGAGCTCCAACACACTACGGAATTCAGTAAAGAACCCTCATTTATCAACCTCGGTTTGTCTGGATCTGCTGATATTCGACAAAATTGCTTTATCAGTTTGTCAGAATGTGGTGCATTCATCTATGTCTTATGCCAAACATTCAACTTTTTCACACTTCTTGCATTTTGTCCTATATACTTCAAGATGAAGGGAAATCACTACTCATGACAGAAAATCCAATGACTAAATTATGGAAAACAGTGATACAGATGGCTGTGAGCAAATATCCTTTGAATACATCTGTACATCTTGTCATAGAAGCTATTTAAGGAAACTTGCCATCAGCACAATCAAGACAATTACAAAAAGTGCTGTCAAGTTTCAGCCCGTACGTTGGTTTGGTAAGAAATAAACTATTGCATCATTCCGTAACTAGCTGTTTTCAATGTGGTGACTATCTTATAGTAACTGATTTTATTTATTCTTGCATGAATGAAAGGTCGCATTTCTCCATCGCTATGTCTGCGATGTATTGAGATAATCCATCACACAAACCAGCCTCCCATCATAGGGATTGATAAATATCACACTTCCCGCTGCCTCGGCAAAGCAGCCAGCATAATTAAGGACCCCACGCACCCCGGACATTCTCTCTTCCACCTTCTTCCATCAGAAAAAAGGTACAAAAGTCTGAGGTCACGTATCAACCGACTCAAGAACAGCTTCTTCCCTGCTGCCATCAGACATTTGAATGGACCTAACTTGCATTAAGTTGATCTTTCTCTACACCCTAGCTATGACTGTAACACTACATTCTGCACTCTCTCCTTTCCTTCTCTATGAACGGTCTGCTTTGTCTGTATAGTGCACAAGAAACAATACTTTTCACTGTATACTAATACATGTGACAATAATAAATCAAACCATCAAAAAAACCATAATAGTTGTGACACTAAACTCACTTATATCAGAGCACTATCACAGCACAGTTGAATAAATTAGTGGCACACTCATAAGCAATTTAAGGCTTCCATATGCCTTCAAGAGGCAACCATTGAGGAACTATTCCTGTGGCAGGAAAAGGTGATTAAATGTTCATACCTGCCTGATGCCCAAACGATATGCCAGGATACGATCAACGGCATCAGGATTCATCTGAGTCCACTGCAGCATGTAGGAGTACACACGTGCTCGATTTTGCCAGAGTGGGTTCGGTGTATCGTAGTAGAATTCAGGAGGATAAGCTTTACCTGAAGAAGGAAACAATATTACAGTCAACCAGATGTCAAACTAAATGCCCATTGCACAGTGCATTAAAATACAAGCTCATAACAAGCTTCACCTTGGAGAGGCGGTGGCCTAGCGGTATTATCGCTAGACTATTAACTCAAACCTATCAAGGTAGATGTCATTTATAGAAACAGATTAATTAGGGAACAGCATTGCAAAGAAATAGGGATTGATAAATATCATTGGGATAATGTCACTCAAACACTGAATAAAACATAACTAAGCATTATCCAAAAATGAATACTGAAATGATGATTTCATTAAAACCATGAATAGTGCAACGTTGTAAGCAGTATCATTACAAACCTTCTAATTTAACAATCATTTCTCTGGTGCTGGTGGAATCATTCTTACAGTTAATAGGAGCTCCAACTTCTAAAAGATAACCAAGGCTACTTCACATATTTTAATATTTTTTGCACAACTTTATGTTGTAATATGCCTTAAAGGGATATCAGCATGGTATAGAAACATAGAAAAATAGAAAATAGAAGCAGGAGTAGGCCATTCAACCCCATGAGCCCACTCCGCCATTCATTATGATCATAGCTGATCATAGAATCCCTACAGTGCAGAACGAGGCCAATCAGCCCATCGAGTCCACACCGACAACAATCCTACCCAGGCCCTACCCCGTATCCCCACATATTTGACCTGCTAATCCCTCTAATTTACACATCCTGGGACATTCAGGGGCAATTTAGCATGGCCAATGCACCTTACCCGCACATCTTTGGACTATGGGAGGAAACCGGAGCACCTGGAGGAAACCCACGCAGACACGGGGAGAATGTACGAACTGCACACAGACAGTGACCTAAACCGGGAATCAAAGCTGGGTGCCTGACATTGTGAGGCAGCAATGCTAACCACTGTGCCACCATGCCGTCTTCATCAAATTCACTGGAAGAGAAGCACACCATGTGACCCAGTTCTTATTTCAGGTTGGCTTTGAGCTGAGCACATAAACAGCTTTGATGTTTTTGAGTTTCTTCCCATGTATAACTATTCTCATGTATCAAGTCTTAATAAGTGAACCCACAACATGTTTACCGAATCACTAAAGAGCGATTGTCCTTGTGTCTTGTACAGTATATAAGCTCAAGGTATTGTATTAAATGAGAATGACAAAGCACTTTACAAAGCAGCTTTTGGTTCTGAGTGTCCATGTGTAAAGCACTGCCTGGGTATAGAATATAGTTGATCAGGAAGGACAAAACATTCATAATGGAGGCCATCTGCTTTTCCTCCCATTCATCTAAATGGAGCAAAAACTGGGCGGGCTGTTATTGAATTGGAAATCTCCTGGCTTCATTCTCAATGCACAGGATCCAGGCGATGCATTAGGTAGAAACAGTGAGGATCAAACTCCACCTCGACTAGTTTCAAGGGGTAATTTTCAACATTTGCCAGGTGAGCAGTGACCCATGTTTTCCCCTGAAACAATACTCATAACAGCCAGCTGATCCATTATAACAGGCACAGCCACTGAGTTAGAAAATAACCCCAACACACACATCCCCTCCCCGTACCCTCCAAGCAACTCTCAGAGGGTACAAAGCAACCGCAGTTACTGTTTCAACAACAATAAGATGACCATATATAAAGAGCATTCAAATTTAAGCTTGGGTAAGATTAAAAATCCAACTATCTGAATGGATTCAAAGTGACGGGCAAAACATCTGGGCTGGAATTCTCCAGCCGTTCACGCCCCGCCGCTGCTGCAAGCCACCACGGAGAATTTGGTGCTCAGCCAAATCTGCATTTGTAGCAGGATCAGAGAATCCTGCCGGCATGAATGGCTAGAGAATTCCGGCCCTGTATTCTGATCTGCGGAATTATCAAATCTCTCGACTTGGCCAACAGTGTACGTTCCACATTGCTCACCGGGCCTCCGATGTTGGACACCTTGGGCTGAGTTTTCATTCCTGAGTCAGGTTTGCAGTGCTGGGAAATTTCCCGACTTCACGAACATGCCACGGATTTCAGTTCTGGAAGGGAGTTGGGGGGAGGGGGGGGAGTACTAACTGGAATTGGGTCTGCTGACTCGGGAGAAAAGCAGAGGCAACCACAGGGGCTGTCAGGTGCTGGGGTGGACTGTTTAAAAGGCTCAGTGCTCTGGGGACTTTGTCCCTGTCGTAATAAAAAGAGTAAAACAAAAATAAATCCTCGAGCCCATACCCCTTACACCCCCTCACCCCCCTCCCCCACAACTCCCCAAGCCTATCCATGTCACCTCATACTGTCCATCAACTCCCATGGCCCCTCATATCCCCATGCCAACATATACCCATATACCCCCTGAACCTTTTTATAGCCCTATGTCAACTTAATTCCATCTCATTCCAACCAATGCCCTCCACCCAGCACCCTTTGTCCTTACACCCTCCATGCCAACCCACCCAATGTCCACCATGGGCAGATCTTAGAAGCCATGCTGAATGAAACAAAATTCTAAGTATCCAATACAGATTTAAACTACAGACCTAACTATATTTAAAACAAAATATTAATTGATAAGCATCCACTGAATACATTTGAATCCCCATGAGTAATTAATCCCTTATTAAAAAATCAAATATTAATATTCATAGCCCCAAATCAAAGTTAGCTGATCTCTTGACAACTATTTGGAGCTACTAAAGTGTGAACTTACAGTACCCCCCCCCCCCCCCCACCACTAATGATATATTGTGGAAAGAGTTAAACAGCAATAATCCTATAATGATAACCCTCAGGTTTATTTAGTAGAATTACAAGTACATATTTTTTCAACTGTCTGGCTCTTTTTCAATAATTTAAAGAGCAGGGATTTAAACGACTTGACAGCTTGACAGTTCCACAAACCTTATCCACTTATTACCAACACTCATGTCTGCTTTTAACCATCCAGAAAGGTCCCTGACCTCCATCAAAGGGTTATTGTTCTCTCCAAAAGGGTACGTTATCTCTCCAAAGAGGTCTGCTAGGTTTTGACCTTTCCTCAAATGTCGAAAGCCATTGTCGTGTTTTAGAAACCTGGGTGACCAAAATTGATCCTGAGTGAAGGAAGCGACTGTTAAATGTGCAACTGCCTCCACAAACTGCAGATGGGCAAAATGCATCACGCCCTCCTCCCCCAACAGCCACTGCACCTGCAAAACTGGTGCGTCCTGGGTTCAGGGTGAGGGCCGGACTGGAATTGGGGCTCCAGCACCATTTTGGCTAAGGTGTAGACCCCTTCCACCCTTGTGAAAATTCACACCTTAGTGTCCAGATAGGTGAAGTAACTGCTAGCAGTGGTTAGCACTGCTGACTCACAGCACCAGGGTCCCATGTTTAAATCCCGGCTTGGGTCTATTTGGGTGTGTGTGGAGTTTGCACATTCTCCCCGTGTCTGCGTGGGTTTCCTCTGGGTGCTCTGGTTTCCTCCCACAGTCCAAAGATGTGCGGGTTAGGTGGATTGGCCGTGCTAAATTGCCCCTTAGTGTCAGGGGGCTGGCCAGGGGTTATGGGGATAGGGCCTGGGTGGGATTGTGGTCGGTGCAGACTCAATGGGCCGAATGGCCTTCTTCTGCACTGTCGGATTCTATGATTTTATAATTCTATGATTAGCTTATGAAACTTTCATCAGTCCAATTCACAGAATACCCACTGAAATTCACATAATGGCAATGAGCAATATCTGGACAAATAAAACACAGCCACATACAGGAATATAATTGCTATGTGGCAGGATAAACAGAAGAACCATTCTGGAGATATTAAAGTACTGCACTGAATGGTGATGTAAAGGAGTTGAGAGTGAAGCTGTGGTATTAATAATGTAGCCTAGAATCTGTTTTGACACTTACGTATCCTTGACATTACTTACAAGACGTGACATGTTGATTTCAATGCTGAGGAAGTAAAATTAAGCATGAGGAAAATTTCATGAAAGGTCATTGCCAATTTTCGCAGAATTAATTAAAGAAACAACCCACCAAAACTGTCAATGAGGTTTCATTGACCCTGCTAATTAAAAACTACTTTTTTTTTTCTCCGCGAGATTTTGTCAGGTAAAGATCATGTATGGTTTGTTTCCCACCAGTTCTCAAAGTAGATCTTGGAAAGCAGGCCCATGAAGACATGCCAGAAAGTGATGGGCGCATCCTATCTCTGAAGGGAGAAAGCTGAACCTGCCTGTCTCAATGACGGCTGCTGTTGGTGGATTTGCAAATGCATATAACCCATGTAAGGTTATATAGTCATTCCTTGCGTCTGTTACTGAAAGTATCATTTCCATCTGATTAGCCAAAACCCTCCATTATCCATCAAAGTAACCCTGGGGGAACACATTCAACAGATCTGCTGTAGTGCTTTGGACAGCTCTGAAAAGTTACAAATGATGACTATCTCCATCTGTCCAAGGTTTGGAACCTCCAGGCTACTTCAAGTTTATTTATTAGTTATTTTTAATTTATTATTTATTTATCACAAGTAGGCTTACATTAACACTGCAATGAAGTTACTGTGAAAATCCCCTAGTCGCCACACTCTGACACCTGTCCGGGTACACTGAGGGGGAATTTAGCACGGCCAATGCATCTAACCAGCATGTCTTTTGGACTGTGGGAGGAAACCAGAGCACCCAGAGGAAACCCACGCAGACACGGGGAGAACGTGCAGACTCTGCACAGACAGTGACCCAAGCTGGGAATCGAACCCAGGTCCCTGGCGCTGTGAGGCAGCAGTGCTAACCACTGTGCCACCGTGCCACCCCATACTTCTGCTTTCCTAATACTGTAAGTTAGAAAGCATGTTGACTGTCAGAACTACATGATAAAAGGTCAAATGAACTATCTACAGAAATTAACAATAAATTGCTTGGACTCTTTTAATGTTCCTATGTGATCACTAACTGGTTGAGTTGCCAATTATTACACTGCTTTAAAGCTAGGTTGCCATTCCATTACAGCTAACATTTGAAATGACATGGTTCTTGTTCCATTACAAGACAGCAGTGCAAATCCTGAGATATAACACAAGAGATCCTTGTTATGAATACTGATTATTGTGCAGCCTTTAACATCATTTTGACAATCTGTGTGCACATTAAACCCTGTTAACTAGTGAGAGGAGAATAATATTCTAGCGGATTGCCACTTACTATCATTCCGAATGCTTGCACGAGTAATGTCTGTGCACTTACAGCAGACAGGGCAAATCCTAAGCATGTGATTTTCATTCCCAAATCAGCTGCATCCCTCAAGCAAATCCATAAACGCAGCAAGTTGCATCCATCACATAGGCACACGAGACATCCTGTCTGGACTTCAATTCGAGTCCACTTCCTTGACACTGATGTTTCAAACCACTGATGTTCTTCAATTATTGAGGTGACTGAGTCTCCTCTCGTGAGAGCTATGGGTAGAAGTACCATTGGCCACTAACCAATTCAAGAGCGGTTTAGCTCAGATGGGAAATGATGTACAATGACTGCTAAAAGATGCAGCTGGGCGAAAAGACATGTCAGTTAAAGCCAAATTCTGGTTGATTCAATCGAAGGTCTGTTTCTTTAGTTATCTATCTGTAACCACTCCTGATAACTTAAAGAAACATATTTTCCCATCCCGCCCACCACAGGAATCATAGCGGGCAAGGATCATAAGAACATAAGAACATAAGAAATAGGAGCAGGAGTAGGCCATCTAGCCCCTCGAGCCTGCCCCGCCATTCAATAAGATCATGGCTGATCTGACGTGGATCAGTACCACTTACCCGCCTGATCCCCATAACCCTTAATTCCCTTACCGATCAGGAATCCATCCATCCGCGCTTTAAACATATTCAGCGAGGTAGCCTCCACCACCCCAGTGGGCAGAGAATTCCAGAGATTCACCACCCTCTGGGAGAAGAAGTTCCTCCTCAACTCTGTCTTAAACCGACCCCCCTTTATTTTGAGGCTGTGTCCTCTAGTTTTAACTTCCTCATGCAAAGGTCCGTTGACCTCGGGTGGGATTTTCCAGTTTTGGGGCGATCGCGGCCGGAAAATCCTGCCCAAAGTCAATTTGCATTAAATAAATGTGAACGCAGCTAACAGCACAGCAAAATAGTAATTTACTACGAACATAATTTAATAATCTGACAACCTGAATGAAGTGACTGAATTAAATATTCATTTATGTAACCCTGTTTCATCTTTCTTTATATATTAATATAGGGTGGATATATGGATTTATCTACTCTTGCGTGTAACTTGTGTTGATCACAAGTACAAAGTGCCCATCACGCAACTACGTTCCCACGAGCTCAACTTTCAAAATAAACCAAAATATTTATTGCACATCCCTCACAAGCCTCTCTCAAAATCCTCAGTCTGAGTTCCGAGGTTTTCCGATGTTTTCAACTTGGACAATTGCCAGAAAGGTGACATTTTAGCAGTTTGCAAGATAGTGAACCATATGGAAAAGGGAAGTCTGGAAAATTACTTTCAACGAAATTGGGAGCATGACAAGGTGACACGGACTCATGTTAGTAAAAGGCAAATTAAGGGCAGATAACAGCAAGTCATTTTTTATACAAATACACACGAAGACATACACACACACGCACACACACAAACTCAGGATAACCGGACTATTTCCCACCGGTGCTGGCAAAGCCCATCAGGTGGTATTCAATCACCTCAAATATTTAAAAATATGGATGGTGTAGAACACACCAGCCAGCCCGGCTTCACAGAGATCAGGGCGCCATCTTTAAAGGCCGATCCCAATCTAAGAGTCATTGTGCAGGCCCCAACTGCCCTCCATCCACCCCATCCCATCCCTCCCCCTGCTGACAAGGTCAACAGCCCCTGGCCCCTCACCACCAAGGGACGATCTCCCACCCACACCCTGGGTCACCCCCCCCCCCCCCCCCCCCCCGCCCTTGCACATGCCCTTCAGGCATGAAGGTGACCTGACACCTCCCCTCTGTCAGAGGATGACATCCCAACAACAATCCCCCCAATGGGAGACACACACCGATGTGTGCTCACCAAAGACCCTCCCCGCCTTCCCCCCCCACCCCCCCCACCCGCCTCCCCCCCTCAGGCCACACTTCAGGCCTGTCCCTCAGCAGGGGAGACCCTGACAGGGTTCAGCCTGGCAGTAGATCACCGCTGCCAGAGTGTTCTCTGCCAGGATAGCAGGAGGAGCCGTGCCAACCTCGTCTCTGGCTAAAAGCAACCTCCAGTGCAGGCATATCATTCCGGCATGGGAGCTTGAAGAGGACGCACTCTCAAGACAAAATGAGGCACCGTCGTCAGAACAAAGCTCAAGACTGTTTTAAAATATAGGATTGGAAAAGAGGAAGTACTTCACATTCAATCAGCCCTGAAAGGAAAGTTAAACAAATAAAGCTGCTGCCTGCGGTGAAATAGCCTGGACCTGTCAATCAGGAGCCTGGTTAAAGGAAATGGAGCAGGAAATTGAAAATGGCATTGAGGCCTCTCAACATGGTCAGAGACTTGAAAGGGAACTGCAGTATTAAAGAAATAGGGCCAGGCTGAACAGGTGTGGTGAGGAGAGGTAGTTCTTCAGGGTTGACGAGACATGAAATGATTGCATCAACAATGCAGGCATTGATCTCCCCTGGAGCTGTCAGTCAAAAAGCTTCTAGCATCTAAATGCACCATCTGTTCCTCATGTAAACAAACCCATCAGGTGGTATTCAATCACCTCAAATATTTAAAAAATATGGATGGTTTGGGCTGTCAGTCAAACAGCCTCCTAAAACTCATTAGAATGGAAGTGAGTAGACAAACAAACCCACATGGAACAAGTCTCCTGCCAATCAAAGCAGTGCAAAGAGGCCAGACAGAAGATGCAGCTGATCCAAGCCTGAAAGGGGAATTCCCCGAGTGAAACTGACAACTTCGCTGGAATTCTATTGCCTCATAGAATCGGAGTGGGCGAGGGGTGGGCAACGGAAATGCCCATTGACCTTGGGCAGGAATTTCTAGTCTCATTCGACCAAGACCATAAAAGCCTGCCTATCCTGTCAATCAGAATACTTCAAAGGGGTCTACTCACAGTTGGGGCTCCTAAGAGAGAGCAAGGGAAATCCCATGTGTAGAATGGAATGCTGCTGTGGTTTTGTCGGGTTCCAGTTGTCCAGGGGGCATGGATATTAAAGTGAGCAGGCCACTACAAAGATTGCATTCAGCTGACGGGAGAAGAGAAGAGAATTGCCCCCACTCAGCAGTCAGGACATGGAAAAGTTCTTTAGGACACAGCAGTGGACCCTGGAATCATTTAAGAAACATTTGAATAGGGCGATGGGAGGCCTTTCTGTTCTTTCAGAGCTGGTGAATTAAGAAGAAAAAATAGTCCACTTTGTCTGAGCTCTTGTATGATCTCACTCCCTTTTCTCCTATGATTGGCTTGGTGGCATAGTGGTTAGCACTGCTGCCTCACAATGCTGGGGACCCAGGTTCAATTCCAGCCTCGGGTCACTGAACATGCAGACTCTGCACAAAAAAATCACAGAATCCCTACAGTGTTAACACAGTTTGGGGTTGGTTCCAAAACCATCCATTTCCCCATGACGGAGGAACATTTTCGAAAGTCGAGAGCATCCATGACATTTTGCTTCCTCTCATCTGACAATCTCATTTGGACCTTGCTATAATAAATGTTCAGATTTACCCAGATCAATTGCAATTCTATATGACAGAGACTACTTCAAAGAGAAAAGATAACTGCTACAAGGATATAGTCCATTCACTTTATATTTTATCTGCATTCTTACTAAGTATGACTTTAAAAAAGAAAGTTCCTCCTCTCGTGATCTACAATGCTCTGCATCACCTCTGTTAATTCCATATCACTTCCATAGTTGCAGCCATGTATCTATCATCTTTGCGCTTTCACCCTGTGTATTCCTAACCTCACTTGCCACCTCTGTTCAGTCGCTATTAATGTCTCGAATAGAGGTATTGAGGGTTATGTATCCAAGTTTGCTGATGATGGAAGGCTAGGTGGGGCAGTAGGCTGCGGGGAGGACACAAAGGGATGGAAAGGGAGACAGGTTACACAAGTGAGTAATTGGCAGATGGAGCATAACGTGGGGAACAATCAGATTAATCACTTTGGTAGTAAGTGTTGAAAAGCAAATGCTTTCTTAATGGTGAGTGTTAAGTCTGAGACTACCAGGGAGGTAGCTCCAAAGAAGTCACACCAAAGGCAAGCCTTAGGAACAATAAGTTTTCATTGAAGAACTGTACTCCTCACACTCCAGCCCTCAAGTGACTGTAAGGGTGGTTTCCTGGGCAGTTCACCCCACACCCCGGGTCAGTTGACCCGTCCTCTTAAAGCGATTACGCCCTGCATGCATAACAGTGAGAAACATTAAACTGTTGAAAGTCAGGAGGATTTGGATGACCTTGTACACAAGACACAGAAAGATAGTAAGCAGTTAGGAAAGTAAAGCCTTGGAGAGAGTGCAAAGAAGGTTCACCAGGATGTTGTCTGGTCTCGAGGGTGTTGACTATGAAGAGAGGTTGAATAAAATAGGATTGTTTTCACTGGAAAGATGGAGACTGAGGGGAGACCTGATAAACATAGAAACATAGAAAACTACAGCACAAAACAGGCCCTTCAGCCCCACAAGTTGTGCTGAACATATCCCTACCTTTTAGGCCTACCTATCAATAGAAACATAGAAAATTACAAGAAGGTCTATAAAATTATGAGAGCCATAGACAGGGTGAATAATCTGAGGCTTTTTCCCAGGGTGGAAGTGTCAATTACAAAGGGGTACAGGTGAGAGGGGAAAAGTTTAAGGGACATGTACGGGGGAGGTTTTTCACGCAGAGAGTGGTGGATGCCTGGAACGCGCTGCCAGAGGAGGTGGTGGATGCAGGCACATTAGCAACATTTAAGAGGCATCTGGGTGGGTACATGAATAGGGAAGGAATAGAGGGCTATGGACCCAGTAAGGGCAGAGGTTTTGTTCTGGTTTAGTTAGGGCACCATGATCGGCATGAGCTTGAAGGGCCGAAGGGCCTGTTCCTGTGCTGTACTTTTCTTTGTTCTTTGTTCTAAATAGCACATTGGCCTTTATTGCAAGAGGCTGGAGAGCATCATGTATGCTTACAACTTTAGAAATGTTTACAGCTGACAATACAAATAATCACATTGAGTCCTTAAGATTTTACAGGCCCATCCTTTCCATATAAAACTCTTTAGCACAGTGAATGTAACTGGACTCTTTTGTAGAAGATACGTGAAATATTTTTCTGAAGTAATTTTTAATGAAGAAATATTAAGATATCCAATTAAATAGGCTCCTTGCAGCTCCCACTGTGAGGTAATTTAATGGCATTTTAATGAGCTATCTGCTCTTGCAAAGGTATTTCTGCATTTCCCCTCACCCCTATGAAGTAGGAGCTTGAACCCTCAGTGTCTCTGCAGAAACCCATACACTTCAGAGGTCACACAGTGCTAGATTACTAATGCCCACCTTACTTTATCTCCGGAACTCTATCACCTCATCCCCCCCTCCCCCCCACGGAATTGGATCGGACGAGGGTCGGACAACGGAATTGTCCGTTGACCTTGGGCTGGAATTTCTGGTCTCGCTCGAGTGAGGCTGGAAAATCCCGCTCCATGTCTCTCCAAGGCACTTTGAAAGCTCGGACTAGGAAACTGTACACCAACTGAATTGTGATTATGAATTAGCAAACTGGATTTATTTATAGAGATGAAACAAGGAAGCAACATTTGGCACAATCGTAAATGGCTCAAAAATAACTTACCCTGCTCCTGGCAGAATTAAAAATAATCTATCTGCTCCCAGTCTATAAGATGTTTCAATGCTTTCTTTCAAATGTGCTTCCCAAGTGCCATAGTTTCCACAAGCTATTTCTTTGTGGTCAATATTAACTGTCCCCAGCTGATGGAAAAGAGGCACTGGGGCTGTTAAAGCAACAGGTATCAGTCACTCCATTCAATCCATTTCCTTTCCATGTTACCCAGGACACTTGCAGGAAGAAAGCAGAATCCAGTTTTAAAGATGCAGCTGTGGTCCAATTTACCATCTGATCTCCATTGGGCGGCACGGCAGCATAGTGGTTAGCGCTGCTGCCTCACAGGGCCAGGGACCTGGGTTCGATTCCTGGCTTGGGTCACTGTCTGTGCAGAGTCTGCACGTTCTCCTCGTGTCTGCGTGGGTTTCCTCCCACATTCTGAAAGACGTGCTGGTTAGGCGCATTGGCCATGCTAAATTCTCCCTCAGTGTACCCGAACAGGCACAGGAGTGTGGCGATGAGGGGACTTTCACAGTAAATTCATTGCAGTCTTAATGTAAGCCTACTTGTGACACTAATAAATAAAGAAAATATTTAACCTGAGCTCTGAACATTGTGTTGTGGAGAAGAGAGTGCGATTGCACTCCCCCCAGGCTAAACCTGCTGGCTGTCGTATCCTAGGCTGGAAGTCATCCATTAAGGAAGCTTTTTACTTATTTTCAGGTCCGGAGATAGTGTCCTCCTGGCCTCGCTGAGAATCTTTGGACCTCCTTTCAACCAGCATATCTCACTTTCTCCAGATTATGTGAAGGAATTAAGCCACCCCCAACTCTGTCATTTCTATCATTGAAACACAGACTTAATCAACACATTGAATCCCAAAATGAACTTGAATATTTAAAGACTCGCACCATTTTGTGAGATGGGCATGTTGGAACTGGATTACCTTTGAAAAAACTAAGCCTGATATTTAAGTATATACAAATCCCAATAAATGCGTATCTAGAGTTCTATACAAAGCTAGTTCTGCCTCCATCTACCCATATAGTGTAACCATCCTGAGAAACTTATTCAATAGACTATTTACAGCATTAGGAATAAAAAAATGACAATTATTCATCTTTTTATTGCATAGTTTATACTCTTTTATTTTTCCATTCTTTTCCATTTCTATTCCCTCTTTTTGCCTTGTGTGATTCCATCTCCAAGATCTATCCTGATAGTTACAGGGAAAAGAAAAGGCACTACATTTCCAAGTATCATAGAATTCCTACAGTGCAGAAGGAGGCCATTCGGCCCACCGAGTCTGCACCAACCACAATCCCACCCAGGCCCTATCCCCATGCACTTAACCTAGCTGGTCCCTCTGACACTAATGGGCAATTTAGCATGGCCAATCCACCTAACCTGCACATCTTTGGAGTGTGGGAGGAAGCCGCAGCATCCGGAGGAAACCAACGGAGACAGGGGGAACGTGCAGACTCCACACAGACAGTGACCCAAGCTGGGAATCGAACCCGGGTCCCTGCCACTGTGAGGCAGCAGTGCTAACCACTGTGCCACCATGGCGCTGTAGATTCTTCGTATTTTATACAACAGCTCCCTTCCTTTCATTTGACTGTTCATATAAAAAGTTAACAACAGGAATTTGTATTATCCAAGTTTGGAGTGAAGTTCTGTAAAAGTTTTATATTAGAATAGAATCCCTACAGTGCAGAAGGAGGCCATTTGGCTCATCGAGTCTGCACCGAGCACAATCCCACCCAGGCCCTAGTCCCATGAGACCACATGTTTACCCTGCCAATCCCCCAGACACAAGGGTCAATTTAGCAGGGCCAATCAACCTAACCTGCACATCTTTGGACTGTGGGAGGAAACCAGAGCAAACCCACACAGACATGAGGAGAATGCGCAGACTCCACACAGACAGCGACCCAAGGTTGGAATTGAACCCGAGTCCCTGGTGGTGTGAGGCAGCCGTGCTAACCACTGTGCCACCGTGCCGCCCTTAGAAATGCAATGGTAAATTTTGGCATAAATATAGTAAATACTAACCAGGAAAAATGCTGGTAAAAATAGATGCAGTTAAAGATTAATATACATTGTTTAACCTTCGCCTTAAAAAGACAGCTGCTAAACAGATGACCAATAAAGAGTTCCTCTCCGACACTCTTGGCAGGTTGGCAGCTGATTCAACCATCTGCCATCAACTAGCGAGTTTGAAGGTCCTGTCGCCATATTTAACTACCATTCCAGCACACTCCTGTCACTCTGCCCAGCTCACCTATCTGCACCAGATCATGCAGGATGTCAGCAACCCAGAGGGAGAAAGCTCGCAGCTTCAAGAAGAAGCTGGTTCCTCGATCCAACAGCCCCAATCCCCTCCCCCCCCCCACCCCATCCACCAAGCTCATCACCTTCCCATGCCCCACTCGGACTTCAACCCACCACATCTGGAGTCTTCATCTGTCCCCATCCAGTGAACAATGTGGTACCCCTTTGACTCGCTTATTTATGAGCTTTTCATGCAGCTTTGTCAGAGTCCAGCTTCCCTCCCTTTGGTCTTCCCTCTGCTTTCCATTGTTTGTCTTCTTCAATCATCACCTCCCTGCCCCCTCTGATTGCCCTCCCCCCCTCCCCCCCCCCCCACCCACCCCTTGCACAGCCCACTTTCCACATCTTCCAGATTGTTCCATTGTCTTCGTCAGACCAACCAGCACCACCAACCCCCCCACCACCTCCCCACCCTCACACCCCTCACCATGTACTCCACGCCCGGTCAAACTTCAGGCCTGTTGTGGTGGCTGCATGAGTTCCAAAGCACAGAGCCGGCCAGATAGACCCTTGAGGTCCCTGCACTCCGCAACCCCAGGGGAAGTACTGATCTGACTTGGTGACACTGGAGGGTCCATGGCTCCAGCAGCACGGTGCTGTCCAAGAAGACCAGCTGATCATGGAGATGGAGGAGAGGAACTGGTTTGCCCTGGCAGAGTGGTGTACATCATGAGCAGCACAGCACAATGGCAGAAAGGCTGAGGTGCACTCACACCTGCCTGAGGCGTTCAAAATGATGAAAGGATCCAGCAGGATGGATGAAGAGAATCCATTTCCTCTGGGGATGGACTCCGGAACTGGAGGGGATGAACTTAAAACCAGAGCTAGGACATTTAGGAATGAAACGGGGAAGGTTGTCCTCACACAATGGTCGCGGAAATCTGGAATTCTCGCTAAAATAGGACAAATGAGGTCTTCAAGACTTGAGACCAAATGTTTTTGTTAAAGTCAAAGTTTATTTATTAGTGTCACAAGTAGACTTACATTAACACTGCAATGAAGTTACTGTGAAAATCCACTCATCGCCACACTCTGGCACCTGTTCGGGTACACTGAGGGAGAATTTAGCATGGCCAATCCACCTAACCAGCACGTCTTTCAGACTGTGGGAGGAAACCGGAGCACCCGGAGGAAACCCATGCAGACGCAGGGAGAGGATGCTGACTCCGCACAGACAGTGACCCAAGTCGGGAATCGAACCAAGGTCCCTGGCGCTGTGAGGCAGCAGTGCTAACCACTGTGCCGTAAGCAAGGGTGTAAAGGGCTATGGAGCAAAGGTGAGTAAATGAGGTTGAGGAACAGATCAGCCATGATCGAACTGACCGGTCGAACAGGCTCCAGGGCTGAATGGCCTCCTTCTGTTTCTCTGTTCGATTCTAAAGGGAGAGAGTAGATAAAAAGAAACAAGAGGCAAGCTTGTTCCATTTGTGGAACTAGTGTGAGTCATAGACAAAAAACAAACTAGGCATCTGTGAATGCAACTTACCCCACTCTGTTTTAATGGAATGAAGGAGGCAAAACAAATGTGGGTAGGCAACAACCAATTGTATTAGTTTTCTAGCAACAGAGAATCCGATGAATTGTAACGATGAATAATAAAGCATTCTCTCTATTACTCCCTCATGAATACATCCATTTATTTATTTCTTTTCTGTGATTTTGATCATTTTTATAAAAAAAACCTTTTCATGACAGGTCTCACCAGAAACCGGGTTGAATCATATCTTCCTTCTGTTTAGTTGCTAACATTGGGTGAAGTTGAACTGTCTAATTTTGGATCTCTTTGGATTGATTCTTTTACTTCAAACGATGTCACTGGCCAATGCCGCTGATTAGTGCAGCTCCACGTGTTATAGAGCTTGAAAAATACCGGAGAGACTAAAATCTGAGGGATCACCCACCCACAATGGAAATTAATTTGTAATACAAATACACATCAACCTTTTTCAGACTTATGCTGGGCCTTGAATGATTTAAACGCATTCCTATTATGAAGCCTGGCCTTTGAATTAATCCTTTGATCCCTTCCCATCTATTCTG
The DNA here is from genome assembly GCF_964213995.1 of Mustelus asterias. Lineage (NCBI taxonomy): Eukaryota > Metazoa > Chordata > Chondrichthyes > Carcharhiniformes > Triakidae > Mustelus > Mustelus asterias. Next base: position 63,096,488 of record NC_135818.1, on the reverse strand, counting down.
TAACGTTTCCTCATCCTTTCATTCTTGCTTCAGCTTTTGTGCAGCAAATATGCGGTGTGCCGTGTGCTGCAGGTGTGAGGAGAATGGACGCAGTTTTATTGGCTCATACTGCTGAAGAGGAAGAAGGCTGCAAGGCCACTGAAGCATGTGTGAGGTGACATCTACATAGCGCCTTCATCACTAAAGAGGAAAGAGAAAGACACGACCAAACTGCCAACTTCCAAACTGCAGGTCTCCTTCCCCTTGATCTGGTTGCGGTGGTGCATGTTCAGCTGTCCAACTGAAGCTCGAGAGCAACCCAAATCCAGTCCAAAGTGACAGACCGAAGTAGGAATTGGAGTCAAAGCTTTTACAATTCCAACTATTGGTGTTACCACTGAAACCGTTCATACTGGGGCATACAATATCAGGCCCAAGAGCGACAGTCAATGACTGAGATATGTTACAGCACTCTGATTTGCATAGCAATATTATTCGACACTTGAACCGGGAGCGTTGGTTGTCCAGCAATAAGCCCCTGCCAAAATTGCTCCAGTTAGATCATCAGCATTGACATTACGGCTGTTCATGCCGGCGGGATTTTCCCATCCCACTGCAGTGAACGGAGATTTGGCTGGACGCCAAGTTCTCCGACTTGGCTGCAGCAGGAGCGTGGCGTGAATGACCGGTAAGATCACACCCTGCGAATCTACTGACCAGGTTTTGAGACTGTTACCGCTCCGTTAATGCTGATTTCAGTGAGTGAACAACAGCATTCCTGCCCATTCCACATTACTGTGGCTCTAAAAACAACTGCTGCAAATCAAGAAATACCCAGCAGGACAAGGTGGAACTGCGGCCCAGATCTTTCCTCCCAGGTCAGGTACGCAGAGATGGGAGAACTCCCGCCTCTGCAAATCTGACCTTTAAAAATGGGTGATTGTGGTTGGAGGTTTTGTTCCAGAGGGGATTGGGGCTGGGAGGGGAAATAGGTTGGCTTGCGAGTTGGGTCCACAGCTCCTGGAATGAGTGTGGAGGGTGTCAGGTATGGAAGTGAACTGAGCAAAAAGCCTGCTATTGCGGTCTGCCACTGAGTTTTAGTTATTTAAACAAAAGAACAACAAAGCATCCCTCCTGTCCTCTCCCCTGCCACTAACTGCCCATTCCCCATCCATGCCAATCTATGCCACCTCATTGCTCCTCACCTCCCATGACCCCTCATTCTCCCGATGCCAACCCATGCCCTTCTACCCAGCCCCATTGCCTCTCATGCATGTATGCCAACACATGACCCTCTACCTACTCTCTAAGACCCCTCATAACCCCATGCCAACCTATGCTCCTCGCATCCCCCCAATTCAAACATATACCTCCTTACCCAACCCCATGCCCTGACATCCACATGGCCCTTTATAGTCAACCTAGTGGCAACTCATGCCATCCTATGCCCTCCACCCACCACCCTTTGTCACCCTTGCTCTCTCCATGCCAACTCATCTAGTATCCTTTGACAGTTCTTTGACAGTTTGACAGTATTCTGACAGTTCCTGGGCAGTTTGACAACCTTGACATTTCATTGACAACTTGACAGCTCCATGACAGCTTTACAGTTCTTCAACAGTTCTTTGATAGATCCTTGACAACTTTGACAGTTTCAATGAGTATATGCAGTTTTTATGCATAATCATGTCTACTTTTAATGATCCCAAAGGGGTACCTTACTTTTCCAAAGGGATACCCTGGCTACCTGAAGACCTCCTTTTTACCAGTTCTCCTGTGCACACACTGGATTTCACACTCCTGTTCTTTCAAAATCCCACTTCAGTGGAGGCCGATGGTGATTTAAGTGGCGAGGTGGCAAGCAAGCATGTGCAAATCACAGCCCCTGACTCCAGTCCCACCACCGCAAAAATAGTAAGCGCTGTGTCCAGGGGTGAGAATTTGTGACCATTTCTAGTATTTCTGCCACAACGGAGAGACGCTCTATCGGACTGAAAAGTTGGGCCAGAGATAACATTTCAGACCAGTGACCTTTCATCAGATCTAATCAAATCGGAAGACAGGTCCTGGACTTGGAACATTAACTCTCTCTCTCCATTGATGTTGCCTGACCTGCTGAATATTCCCAGCATTTCCTAGTTATAATCTTGAATTTTCAGCATCTGCAATATTTCCTCGTGTTGCTGTGCGTCACGATTATGCTCAATATCCTTATGTATAATGGATAGAAAATGTAGCAGTTTTATGATCATGGGTTCAGGTGTTTTGATATCATCCATCTGCTTCCATTAATCTTCCACAGTCGTTGCAGAATATATTACAAATTTATATCTGTAACTCACTTTACCAGTTTTCGAGATGGCAAACTCAGTCAGCATTATCAAATCACACTAAAGAGATGCATCCCTCAGCTAGTCTCCCGACATCAATACTCTTTTAAACACAGCAATTCTCTTCTTTGCAGCTATAGTCGTTTGACATTGTAAGAGAGGCACTGCAGCATTACAAAAGGGACCAGTAAAACACAGCCAGCACAATCAACATCTCAGCCTCATGTTTCTATTTTGAAGAATATTGCATGCTTTTGTTGTCGTTTTTTTTCCTTGGTGAACTGTCAGCTCTGCTGGGAGTTACGGGGACTGTGGTGGGAAGCTTCCTCCTCTACTCAGCTTTGGCAAATTCCCATACTGGCCCATCCCTGTGGGAAAGCGCGAGCACCAGGACTGTGTGAAGCAGATTCCCATCAGCTTTTTGAGCCAAACCTGAAGAAGTTAACATTTAATGCAGGCTAAGCTCGGAATTGTGACGATAGTGCGCCCTTCAGTTCAGTGACAAAGTGAAAACTCGATTAGCTCCAAGAATCTGTTGGCTGCAGATTGAGAAATGGGACCAGGATAGTAATGAAAAGGGGCTCTTGTTAAACCCCAGTCTTTGGCTCCAGTAATGCCAGCATTGAAGAAGCACTTCTCTGTAGTGTGATTTGTATTTGTCTCTTTTACCCTGTTTACCTCCATTTCTATCCTTTTCCCCTCTTGTTTGTGACAGTACATTTAATAAGACCATAAGATATAGGAGTAGAATTAGGCCATTCAGCCCATTGAACATAAGAACATAAGAACATAAGAAATAGGAGCAGGAGTAGGCCATCTAGCCCCTCGAGCCTGCCCCGCCATTCAATAAGATCATGGCTGATCTGACGTGGATCAGTACCACTTACCCGCCTGATCCCCATAACCCTTAATTCCCTTACCGATCAGGAATCCATCCATCTGCGCTTTAAACATATTCAGCGAGGTAGCCTCCACCACCTCAGTGGGCAGAGAATTCCAGAGATTCACCACCCTCTGGGAGAAGAAGTTCCTCCTCAACTCTGTCTTAAACCGACCCCCCTTTATTTTGAGGCTGTGTCCTCTAGTTTTAACTTCCTTACTAAGTGGAAAGAATCTCTCCGCCTCCACCCTATCCAGCCCCCGCATTATCTTATAAGTCTCCATAAGATCCCCCCTCATCCTTCTAAACTCCAACGAGTACAAACCCAATCTCCTCAGCCTCTCCTCATAATCCAATTGAGCCTGCTCCACCGTTCAATCACAGCTGATAAGTTTCTCAACCCCATTCTCCTGCCATTTTCCCCTAAGCCTCACAGCGCCAGGGACCCGGGTTCGATTCCCGGCTTGGGGTCACTGTCTGTGCAGAGTCTGCACATTCTCCCCGTGTCTGCAAGGCTTTCCTCCGTGTGCTCCGGTTTCCTCCCACGGTCCGAAAGACGTGCTGGTTAGGTGGATTGGCTGTGCTAAATTCTCCCTCAGTGTACCCGAACAGGCGGCGGAGTGTGGCGAATAGGGGATTTTCACAGTTACTTCATTGCAGTTAATGTCAGCCTACTTGTGACTAATAAATAAACTTTAAACTTTAGCTTTGATCCCCTTACCAATCAAGAATCTATCCCATCTCTGACTTAAATACACTCAGTGACCTGGCCTCCACAGCCAACTAATGCCACAGATTCACCACCCTCTGCAGTATTTTTCTCCCCCTCCTTTTCTTTCTCTAACTCTAGCTTATTTGGCTTTAATTTTACATTCAGAAGAATTCTGCCTCAAACACTAAACTACATTATTATCTCCACAGATGCCGATTGCCCCATTGTGCACCTAATTATAAATTTCCCATTAGAAGTTGTACCCAGTGAATTGGAAGTATCGCTGGTGATGTTATAGGAATCATATGTCACATAATAACAGATGACCAAGGGTCATGGACTCTGGATGCATGTTAATCGCATGTTGTCAACCACTTCTCTTACAATGTAATTAAATCCAGTGGGTTTGACATTATTCTTCATTTTAATTGTAAATGCAATTCAAATCTAATGAATGTTAACGCATCAGTAATGATTGGGGTTAAATCTCGTGTTATATTAGCCTATAAATGCTTTATGGTTTTGTATAAAATTCCTTTGTTCGCTTTTTAAAGAAGCTGTTAGAATCATAGAATCCCCACAGTGCAGAAAGCGGCCCACTGAGTCTGCACCAACAACAATCCCACCCAGTCCCTGGCCCTATAACCCCACCTATTTATCCTGCTAATCTCCCTGACACCAAGGGGCAATTGAGCAAGGCCAATCAACCTAACTCGCACATTTTTGGGGAGTGGGAGGAAAGCGGGGCACCCGGAGGAAATCCACGCACCAATTCATTCAGTGAAATCGAATATTGCACAGATCTATTTCACCTTACTGTTCATTTCATAGAATCATAGAATCCTACAGTGCAGAAGATGGCCATTCAGCCCATTGAGTCTGCACCGACCACAATCTCACTCAGGCCCCATCCCCATAATCCCATGCATTTACCCTGCTAATCCCCCTAACACCATGGGGCAATTTTAGCATGGCCAATCCACCTAACTCGCACATCTTTGGACTGTGGGAGGAAATGGGAGCACCCGGAGGAAACCCACGCAGACACTGGGAGAATGTACAAACTCCACACAGACAGTGACCCAAGCTGGGAATTGAACCCAGGTCCCTGACACTGTGAGGCAGCAGTGCTAACCACTGTGCCACCGTGCCGCCCTATATGTTTGACTTCATCGGCATTCATTTTTGTATATTTTCTTAAGCTACAAGGTCAGTGATCTTCTGACATTCAGTGGAATGTTTGAATCTGTTTTCAGTAGCAAGTGAAGCATTAAATAAATTCTTCTCTGGTGATTATCTCCTAAACTTGAGGGCTTTGTCAAAGGACACAGAGGGTTTTCGCTGTTATGCTGCTTACTTTTTTTAAAAAGGTGATTGCATTAACATTGTGATCGGTTGAATAACTGAATTAACTTGAAGTTGAGATCAGTATGTGAGTAAAACAGCTTAATCAATGTGATATGAAAAAAAATCAGAGAATTGTATTTTTTTTATTCATTCGTCGCTGGCTGGCCAGCATTTATTGTCCATTCCGAGTTTCCCGAGGCCAGTTGAAAGTCAACCACATTGCTGTGACTTTGGGGCCACATGTAGGCCAGACCAGATATTAACGGCAGACTTCCTTCCCTAAATTCCTACATTAGGAATCAGATGGGTTTTTCCGACAATTGACAACGGTTTCACAGTCCTCGGTAGATTCTTAATTCCGGTTATTTTTATTGAATTCAAGTCCCACCATCTGCTGTGGAGGGATTTGAACCCAGGTTCCCAAAACATTGGCTGAGATTCTGGATTAATAGTAAAGAAGTCTCACAACACCAGGTTAAAGTCCAACATCTCCACATCATGGATTAATAGTCCAGCAATAATACCACTGAGTCATTGCCTCCCTCAGGTAAGCCACACCACCAAACTTCTGCATTGCCATTGCTTTTGTTTATTGCTATTGCACTGTGTTCTTTGGAGAGCAACCAACACATGAGAACCTATGCCTTCCTGGATTACAAAAATGGAAGTTAAAGAATTTATTCATGCATTTCCCAAATCAAGGAATTATGGAATTTGCAGTGACATTCCAAGATGGCAGGATTTTCTTTCCATTGACTAAGTTATCCTGGCAATGGTGTATGAGCACAGGAGGAACAGAGTTACACAGATGGAAGGCACACTGATTTGAGTTACACTCCATACAAAATCAAAATGCTTAGTCATTTTGGGCGGCACAGTGGCACAGTGGTTAGCACTGTTGCCTCACAGCACCAGGGACTCGGGTTCCAATCCAGCCGCGGGTGACTATGTGGAGTTTGCACATTCTCCCCGTGCCTGCATGAGTTTCCTCCGGGTGCTCCGGTTTCCTCCCACAGTCCAAAGATGTGCAGGTTAGGTGGATGAGCCATGCTAAATTGCCCCTTGGCAGGAAGATTAGTAGGGTAAATACATGGGGTTATGGGGATAGGGGCTATGTGGGATTGTTGCCAGTGCAGGCTCAATGGGCCAAATGGCCTCTTTCTGTACTGTGGGAATTCTAAGTAAGCAAGTTATAAGTTAACGTATTAGTGACAAGTAGGCTTACATTAACACTGCAATGAAGTTACTGTGAAAATCCCCTAGTTGCCACACACCGGCGCCTGTTCGGGTACACTGAGGGAGAATTTAGCATGGCCAATGCACCTAACCAGCACGTCTTTCGGGCTGTGGGAGGAAACCGGAGAAAACCCACGCAGGCACGGGGAGAACATACAGACTCTGCACAGACAGTGACCCAAACCGGGAATTGAACCGGGGTCCCTGATGCTATGAGGCAGCAGTGCTAACCACTGTGCCACCGTGCCGCCCATGATGCTTTGCACCAATGGATCTAGGATGAATTATGTTCACCAAAGCTTTATTTCATGCTTTAGATGCCCTGTAGCACATCAGTTCAGGCAGTGTATTTGCTTTATGGTTGATACAGGCTCAGTGTTGGTGCAAGTGCACCCACTAATCGATCGTCAATCTATTTTGGTATTTAGATGAATCTGATAAACATATAACTGCAATGTAGTATTGGGTTCGGATGAAGATTGCTGCATGTGACGTCGGTACGTTGGGATAGTTTGCTTGGATGAAACGTGTACATATCCAAGCTCTGTTGTTTTCAACATGGGAGGTAGAGCAACTCAATTCCCTTTGCAACCTGGAACACAGGTTTGTACAGTACTTGTGTCTTTGACAGGTTGCGATGAAAAGGTGCGCAGTAATATATATGCAATACAAGTGATGCAAACCAATCTGAACATCCATATAGGTCAGGCAGTATCTGCGGCGAATGGAATGAAGTTAACATTTCAGTCCAATGACCTTCCGTGAAAACTTTAGTTCGAGTGAAAGCTCATCAATCGTAACTTTGTTTCTCTCTCCTTAAATCCGGCATTTTTAATTCAAATTCCAGATTTCCAGCATCACCGGTAATTTGGTTTTGGACGTCCATTCGTTTTTATCTTCAGCATTTCTTCAAGACAATTAAATGTGTTCAACATTTAATAAGCCAAGTGAAGTGTATATTATCCCTACAATTGGAATTTCAGAAATTTCACAATGGACCTCCCGATCCTAGACTGGAGGTTAGAACACTCTTTTTGCCTTTAATGCCACTGTATATCACAGAATCATAGAATCCCTACAGCACAGAAGGAGGCCATTCGGCCCATCGAGTCTGTACCAACCACAATCCCGCCCAGCCCCTATTCCCATAACCCCACACATTTACCCTGCTAATCCCCGACACTAGCATAGCCAATCCAATTCGAGTCATCCAGACTCAAAACATTGGCTCTAACAAGCACAAGAAGCTATTTTTACCAAGTCATGCTGGAACTGCATAGAGTTACAAAGGGTGGAATTTTCCAGACCCACCCGCTGGCAGGATCTCCCAGTCCCACCAGTGTTAATGGATGATTCAATAGCTCCCCACATCTGCCATGGGGGAACACACTGCAGCGGCTCAGGAAAATTCCGGCCAAAGTACTTTACAACACAAGGGAAAGGATATTTGGTCCAAAGATTTACACCATTGTTTGCGCTCCATGTCAGACCCTTCTGACCTTTGTCTATTGAAGATAACGTCAGTCCCATCTGAGTTCCCCTTGATGTAATTAATACCAGTTGGAAGTTAAAATCACATTCAGGTTAAATGCCAGCCAACCAATGGATAATTTGACTTTATGGCAATCTGCTCAGCTTAGTGCGCTGTTGGTCCTTTCCAAAACAAAGCAGTGCAAAACAATAAACTAGAAACCAATGGTAACACTGAGTTTTAGCTGGATGGTGTACAATTCTGTGATTTTTCACCCATCATTCTCATTAAGCGGTATTATTTTATGACGGGCTGCAACTTCATTTGTTTATCCAGTGACCTTAATATTGTGACCAGATGTAAGTCCAAAGAATACCTGACCCTTAATTACTGTAACAAGGTGCAAGCCAACAGCCACTGGAACCACTGTTGAGGTCACTTCTCCCTGAACAATAACTTCACTAAGTTATTGATGAGATAATGCTTTCCAAAAAGCGTTTTGACTGATTCCATTTGTTCATCGACCATATGTGGCAGTGAAATGTTTAGAACAAAGAACAATGAAAATTACAGCACAGGAACAGGCCTTTCGGCCCTCCAAGCCTGCACCGACCATGCTGCCCGACTTAACTAAAACCTCCTATCCTTCCGGGGACCATATCCCTCTATTCCCATCTCATTCATGTGCTTGTCAAGACACCCCTTAAAAGTCACTACCGTATCCGCTTCCACTAACTCCCCCAGCAACGAGTTCCCGGCATCCATCACACTAAAATCACCACACAATGGTTTACATTAAATCTTTCCATTTGTGACATTAGTGTGCCTTTAAGAAATGTATTTTTTTTTAAATCATGCTCTCTGCAGTCGTAAGTAGGCCTTTTAGTTTCATTGGTTGCCGAGCTGTCTGCTAGAAGTCCTTTTATTGCTGCTTCAATGATTTAAAAGGGGTTTTGTTTATCTTTAATCTGGGCTCATTGCATTGACTTGGAATTTACGACTGGGTGGCAGGTCATGTGTTTTGGACAGTTTTCTTCCTTCATAGGGAATCCAAGGTTTCACTTTCAGTTTGGCTGTTGACTGCTGTTTTAGTTTAGAAGGTGCGTGGACATCAGACAGAAAAGTAGTGTCTCTCTCTCTCTCTCCCTAGCATTGGAAATTCTGTTGGCTAGCTGGAAGCAAGGCTTCTTGCCTTCTTAGAGTGAAAATTCTACTATTGGTGGTTTGTTAGATAATACCTAGAGCCTCTTTCTCTCTCTCCCTGGTGTTTTTGGGAAGCTGTTCTGACTTCAAGCTTGTCTGTGTGTGTATCAAGAGAACTGCAGCATCCAACCAAAGGACTAAGTTACAGCATCACGTGAGCATTCGTATTTTCTGTGCTAAACCTGTGGCAGGGATTTTGTTTAGTTTGGTTGGAACAGTATTTAGCTGTTAAGGTTTATACAGTACCATGGTTTTTTTTTCTTGTTTGTAATTGGCAAAAGTAATTGCTAATTTTCTTTCTATACATGTTAACTGTATTCTTAACTAAACTTTGTTCGATTAAAAACTCCCTAGTGGGTCAGTTGAATCATACGTGAAGTAAAGCATCTCATGCTTACCCTAACCAAATTCAAATTGCAAAACTTATGATCGAGTCAGGCTCCATAAAACACTTTGGAGTTTCTGACCGGAACTATAACACATTATAAAATCTTTACCTAGGAATATAAGAGTCTCGGCATTGGGTTGAACACTCTTCAGGCAGCACACCTCACCTATCATTGATAGCCACAGGTGAGGTGCCTAAAGATTGGATGGTGGCAAATGTTGTGCCTTTGTTTAAAAAGGGCTGAAGGGAAAAGCCTGGGAACTACAGGTCAGTGAGCCTCACAACTGTGGTGGGTAAGTTGTTTGGAAGGTATTTTGAGAGACAGGATCTACAGGCACTTAGAGATGAAAGGACTGATTAGGAACGGTCAGCATGGCTTTGTGAGTGGAAAATCATGTCTTAGGAATTTGGTTGAGTTTTTTGAAGGGGGAACCAAGAAGATAGATGAGGGCGGAGAAGTTGATGTCGTTTACATGTACTTTAGCAAGGCCTTTGACAAGGTACCGCATGGTAGGTTGTTGCACAAGGTTAAATCTCACGGGATCCAGGATGAGGTAGCTAAATGGATACAAAATTGGCTTCTTGACAGAAGCCAGAGGGTGGTTGTAGAGGGCTGTTTTTCAAACTGGAGGGCTGTGACCAGCGGTGTGCCTCAGGGTTTGGTGCTGGGTCCACTGTTGTCATTTATATTAATGATTTGGATAAGAATATAGGAGGCATGGTTAGTAAGTTTGTAGATGACACCGAGATTGGTGGCATAGTGGACAGTGAAAAAGATTATTATGGATTGCAATGGGATCTTGATCAATTGGGCCAGTGGGCTGACGAATGGCAGATGGAGTTTAATTTAGATAAATGTGAGGTGATGCATTTTGGTAGATTGAATCAGGGCAGGACTTACTCAATTAATGGTACGGCATTGGGGAGAGTTACAGGACAGAGATCTAGGGGTACATGTTCATAGCTCCTTAAAGGTGGAGTCACAGGTGGACAGAGTGGTGAAGAAGACATTCGGCATGCTTGGTTTCATTGGTCAGAGCATTGAATACAGGAGTTGGAACGTCTTGTTAAAGTTGTACAAGACATTGGTAAGGCCACACTTGGAATACTGTGTGCAGTTCTGGTCACCCTATTGTAGAAAGGATATTATTAAACTAGAAAGAGTGCAGGAAAGACTTACTAGGATGCTACTGGGACTTGATGGTTTGAGTTATAAGGAGAGGCTGGGTTGACTGGGACCTTTTTCTCTGGAGCGTAGGAGGCTAAGGGGTGATCTTATAGAGGTCTATAAAATAACGAGAGGCACAGATCAGCTAGATAGTCAAGGGCATAGGTTTAAGGTGAAAGGGGAGAGATACAAAAGGGTTGAGAGGGGCAATTCTTTCACACAGAGGATGGTGAGTGCCTGCAACAAGCTGCCAGAGGTAGTAGTAGAGGCGGGTACAATTTTGTCTTTTCAAAAGCATTTAGACAGTTCCATGGGTAAGATGGCTATAGAGGGATATGGGCCAAATGTGGGTAATTGGGACTAACTTAAGGGTTAAAACAAAAGGGCAGCATGGACAAGTTGGGCCAAAGGGCCTGTTTCCATGCTGTAAACCTTTCTGACTCTGTGGCTCTTTATAGAAAGAGGAACCTCCTGATATTTGTGCTGATTACTAATTTGTTCAGTTGTTTCAGGAGCCCAGTCAAGGGATGATGGGAAAGGAGAACTATTTGTTTACTTCATCGCTGCAGGGGAAACAAATGGATGAACAAATGAGTGAAGTAAGGTGACAGATTTGGCTGGAACACAGTATCATAGAATCATACAGGGAAGAAGGAGGCCATTCGGCCCGTCACGTCTGCACTGACCACAATCCCACCCAGGCCCGATCCCCATAACCCCATACATTTACCCTAGCTAGTCCCACTGACACTAAGGGGCAATTTACCATGGCCAATCCACCTAAACCGCACATCTTTGGACTGTGGGAGGAAACCGGACCACCCGGAGGAAACCCACACAGACACAGGCAAAACATGCGAACAATGACCCAAGTCGGGAATTGAGCCCGGGTCCCTAGCGCTGTGAGGCAGCAGCGCTAATCACTGTGCCACTGTGCTGCCCTGAATGGAGTAGCACTTGAAGAAAAGTAAACTGTGGAACTGATAGCCCAGGAATGAACCAGAAAGATTAGGTTTCCCCATAGGTCCTGCTGGATTTAACAGCAGGACTTGTTGACAACATTTTGTCTCCATTTCCCAGCCACAGCCAGCTAGATTGAAAGGCTAGCTGGCTGTCAGGTAAACAGGCCTGAGGCATTCAGCCATTGCTGGGGTGTGGGTGGGTGGGGCGGGGGGTGGGGGGGAGGTGAAATCTGAATTCAATCAAGAAAATCTGGAATTAGATGTCCAATGATGACAAAAAATGCTCATCTGGTTCACTAATGTCCTTTAGGGAAGGACATCTGCTGCCCTTACCTGCTCTGGCCTACATGTGACTCCAGACCCACAGCAATGTGGTTGACTCTTAAATGCTCTCTGAAATAGCCTCGCAAGCCACTCAGCTCAAGAACAATTGGGGATGGGCAATAAAGGCTGGTTCAGCCAACAACGCCCACAACACCTGAATGATTTTTTAAAAATCAGAGTGTGGCTGGGGTGGTGGAGCCGGAGGCAGAGGAGTGGAGAGAGCCCAAACATTGGAGTGGTTAACAAGCTAGCAGGGAAGCACTCCTGCCCCTACAGGTAGTGTTGGATGGAAAGGCACTTATTTGCTCAATCCAGTCTCTTCTCAGCTGTCAGATCATCCAGGAAACCTGGCTGACACGTCCTAAATAGCAATCAGAGAATGCATTGAGGCACACAGTTTGATTTCAATATTTGAATGCTTGAAAGTGGATTAATCCCCCAGGTTTCCATTCTTCCTTAGCTAGAAGTGAGTGGGTCCAAGGTAAGCTGAGTCCAAATTTGACACCCGACCCAAACCCATTAACTACTCCCAATGTGGGCAGCGTGGTGGCGCAGTGGTTAGCACTGCTGCCTCACAGTGCCAGGGACCCGGGTTCGATTCCCAGCTTGGGTCACTGTCTGTGCGGAGTCTGCACGTTCTCCCCGTGTCTGCATGGGTTTCCTCCGGGTGCCCCGGTTTCCTCCCACAGTCCGAAAGACGTGTTGGTTAGGTGCATTGGCCATGCTAAATTCTCCCTCAGTGTATCAGAACAGGGGTTGGAGTGTGGCGACTAGGGGATTTTCACAGTAACTTCATTGCAGTGTTAATGTAAGCCTGCTGGTTACACTAATAAATAAACTGTAAACTTACTTCAGTAAGTAAGTGGTCAACTAATTGAACAGACCCGCTTTCAGGCAGGTGACAGAAGCAGTTAGTGTTGATGCATTTAATTGCAAGTGAGATCAATTCTTTTTGGTAAATAACTGCAATACAGTACAAGTGGTTTGAGATATTCGACTGCAGCCTAATTGACGGTGGTTGATTACTTGAATTAGTCAACAACTCCATTAGCACTGTATCATGAGACTGCCAGGATTGTAGAAGGCAAACTAGATGGACCTCGGCCATTTCACACCTAGCAACTCCTAGATAAATGCACTCAGGCTAGAGATTCCTATCCATGCCTTTAAAAGAACAAAGTGAATGGAACGTGACTGTGACACTACACTCTGCACTCTCTCCTTTCCTTCTCTATGAACGGTACGCTTTGTCTGTAGAGCGCGCAAGAAACAATACTTTTCACTGTATGCTAATGCATGTGACAATAATAAAGCAAATCAAATCAAATCAACTAGTTCCACATATTTTGACCATGTTTTTGTTCACCTTGATTCTCCAAAAATTGATGCATCGTTGGCATTGGGCTGAGAAATATTAGATGAATTAAACAGATCTCTGATTTGTCACAATCATCTCTCAAATCACCTCACAAGAGATTTTTCTGAAGCTGTTGCTGAGGCAAAGGAATGAGAGGCTCAGAGCCCATCATTTGATGTTGGAATCATCTGCCTTTTAAAAAAAAATCGGCTCATTTTTAATGCAGTTTTGACGGGGTTGGCAAATGTGTGCGGAGTACTCCAGATACATATTTCATTGTGCTTATCCATAAAGTACAATGAGATGATTACATTCGTACTCTTTTGTTTCACTGGCTTTGCAGGAGATGTTTCGACACCTTGCCGATGACTGAGGAATATTCCATGTCTGATCAGTGTAGCGATACTTGTATCACAGAGCGACTGCCTTAAAGTCACAATGGCAAATCCACTGACTCATCAGTAAAGACAATTCCTGTCACACTCCAATGGAACTATTCAAAATCACAGATGCACATGCTCTGACTCAATAATGGGAACTACCTTCCCAGTTAATTCTGTACTCACTCGGGAACATTTCTGTGGCACAGGTATGATAAGATCTGATTCAAGGCTGTCGAGAATTCTTTAGCCGCAATGTTTTACTGTTTGGGGGAGTCAGATGGCTGTCAGAAATTCCATCAAGAAAAATGAATGAAACATTCTGCTTTCCGTTGTCATTAGCCTTACCTTGTGCCTCATCTGCACAAAGTTTCTTGTTGGAAACCAGAACTGACTTACACCGCAAATCAGCACTTTTGCACAGAGGGTTGCTGGTTCATTATCATCCGTCAAGTAATCAATTGTAGTTCTGCAGCACCCAATCAAGCTAGGTTAAATAAAACTTCTGTCTATGATGTGCATTATGTTTCTTTCTGTCACATTACAAATGGAGTTAAAGACCAAGCTCACCCATGGAAAAAAGCCCAATTTGTACAGAAATGGCCGAGGTGAGATATTACGGGCGGGATTTTCCAGCCCTGCTCGCTTCAAGTCTGGAAAATCCCGCCCGAGGTCAACGGACCTGTGCATGGTTCGTGTCCCGCCTGCTACGATTCCCGTGACGGGTGGGGTGGGAAAATTCCGCCCATTAAGTCTGAGTCGGGTATTGGTGGATTATTGGGTCCACAGCACAGAAAGGGCCCTTCGGACCACCGAGTCTGCACCAATAATAACTACCACACAAGGCACGCTAATCCCATTTTCCTGCACTTTGGTTCTGTAAAGCAGAGGAGTTTCATTTAGCTCTGAAGCCTCTTGTAGTTGACTTTCTGGAAGGGTTTCTCAGGTGAATTTGAAGTTGGAAGGCGTATTACCCTGGCTGTCTGGTTGACTTGCAGTGGGATTGATTAGTCTCTGATGGATTCCTGTCTGAACAGCTTCTTGCTGCATTTTCCACACCATGACTTCATCTCTACGTGACTTCTTCATGCTCAGAGTTGTTTTTTGTCATAAAAGGGTGGTGTGTTGATGTTGCCTAACCATTCACATCAAGCATCCTCTTTGAACACATACCTGACTGGCAGCTCTATCTAAGTTTAAGAGATACATATTTCAATTTATTTTGTCATGTTCAAATTCAGAACAGTGCATTGGAGGCGATTGCTTCAATTGAGTTATCCGTCTGAATCCATCACAGGAAGATAGACAGGCGAGAGAGAGTTGGTGGATGGCCAGGAACTAACCTACAAACCATGTAAAGGTTAGTATTTAGGCGCCCAGCGTGCACTGCAGTGTGGAGCAACAAATGTGAGTAACTATTTTGTACCTACAGTGTATCATTGCTCCTGTTCACTCGTACATCTATTGAATAATAACTGCGCTTGTCTTGAGATTGTCCAGCTCAGAGATGGAGTGTGAGGTGAAGAGACACTGACAAATAAGAAGGGATATCTGGACAGCTCATTGCAAAACACAGTCATGCCACATTGAGACAATCAAGTACAGTAAAAAGAGTGTGTGACTGAGTGTCAGCAGGTTATGAACCAGGTAGAGACAGAGAAGGATATGTTGCAAAAATTGATCCTTTTCAATGTTGTGCACACTGCGCAAATAAGAAGAACAATGGCAGGGAGGATGGGCAGGATGTTTTTGATTTGATTTATTCTTGTCACATGAAATGTACTGTTTCTCGCGCTATACAGGCAAAACATACCATTCATAGAGTACATAGAGGAGAAGGAAAGGAGAGGGTGCAGAATGTAGTTTCACAGTCATAGCAAGAGTGTAGAGAAAGGTCAGCGCAATATAAGGTAGGTCCATTCAAAAGTCTGATGGCAGCAGGGAAGAAGCTGTTCTTGAGTTGGTTGGTACGTGATCTCAGACTTTTGTATCTTTTTCCCGACGGAAGAAGGTGGAAGAGAGTATATCCTGGTGCGTGGAGTCCTTGTTTTCGCTGGCTGCTTTTCCGAGGCGGCGGGAAGTGTAGACAGAGTCAATGGATGGGAGGCTGGTTTTCCGTGATGGACTGGGCTACGTTCACGACCCTTTGTAGTTTCTTGCAGTTTGTCATTGACAACAGTACGGAGCAGGAGGCAATTCGAGGCATAGTTCAAACTTGAGAGGTTGTAGTCTTAGGGGATTCAATTATGAGGAGGAAAGGCAGCATCCTTTGCAGTCGTGATGAAGAGTTTAGGCGGCTGTGTTGCCTAACTGCTGGAAAAGGTCAAGATGTAGAGCAGACTGATTGGAAAAAGAACAAGAAACTGCGTCTTACGACCGGTGCTGTTCTGGGAGAAGGATTGGTAAATGATTCAGTACACACTAAATCAAGTCAGTCAGTCCTTGTCCACACAGTGACAACAACGGTGCTTTTCGCATTGATCTTTCTTGATGCTTATCGGCATTAAGGAGTGGATTTTTCTAGGCTTAGCAACTGAATAATAAAAGGAGTTTTCATTTGCTGTGGATTCCCACCCCCACCTAAATCCGGGGATCAATAACAAATGGAAAGTGACGGCTGAACCTGATCAATATGAAAGAGTCTGTAACGCGTGCAATCTTCTTATTGCACATCCACCAATTTGACCAGGAAATGATGCCATGGGGTAGGCAGTGATGATGATGCATCAGGAAATTTCACTTACATTGCAGCAATCAGAATGCGGAGTACTGTTAGCACGCAGAGGATTAAAAAAATATATTTAGCAGTCAACCACGTACAAATAGATAAAGCAGAACTCTTGGTGAAAGCAAATGCAATGCATTGATTAGAAAAAAGGATTAGCTGGAAGGTCAAAGTTAATGGATTCACGGGAATGGTTCAAGGGAGCAATTACACTAATGACCACTATTTCAGGCTTAATTATAGCTATGAGGAAGCAAGCGGTTACTTATATGATAGTGCCAATGAATATCAATTCATTGCTGTAACCTGGAAAAGGAAACCTCAAGATGTTTGCAGTGGGGCTTGCTTGGCAGGATTCCATGTAAGGACATGTTGTAATAATAAAAAATGGCAATATAATGATTGAATATTAACCAAATTATAGGCCCAACTGTTTGGGATTACGTTCGGAGTTTTCAAATTCTTTGCTAAATTAATTAGGCAATTAGACAGTGTAAGAGCCCGGATTGTACGATTCCTTTTCTGGCAGAGACATATACACGTTTAACTTAAATAGTTGAAATAAAAGTTAATTATCTTCTGAGGCGTTTGGCTTGGTAATTAATTTAAACAAACCACCAGGATGGAAAAGAAATGCTACATTATCCCACAGGACACTAGCAATCATTGTGTACCTGATCCTGTAGATGATATGCGAGTCTCCCACGACTGCCAACAAAATTTGAGAGATACTTTTCACATACTGCCCTTCACGGGAACACATTCGTACTCAATATATCCAACAGAAACACCACCAGGCCCCAGGCAACACTGACACACATTCAGGTCCAAATGGAAGTGAGCAGCTACACGACCGCTGGGCTTCTGTGTGCTTTTCTTTCATTCATTCATGGGACATGGGCGTCGCTGGCTGGCTAGCATTTGTTGTCCATCCCTAGCTGCCCGAGGGCAGTTGAGAATCAACCACATTGCTGTGTGTCTGGAGTCACATGTAGGCCCGACCAAGTAAAGATGGCAGATTTCCTTCCCTAAAGGACATTAGCGAACCGGATGGGTTTTTCCAGCAATCAACAATAGCTTCATGGTCATCAGTAGATTCTTAATTTCAGATATTTTTTACTAAATTCAAATTCCCCCATCTGCCATGACAGGATTCGAACCCGGGTCCCCAGAACATTAGTTTCTGCATTGATAGTCTAGCGATAATGCCACTAGGCCATCATCTCCCCTGAGTGCTAGAGTGTTACTCCAGAGTGTTAGTGTTACTCCAGCACTAATATCAGGGAACAGAGCTTCAGTCTCCACCAAAGCATTACAACAACTATTTGAATTCATGTAGCACCTGTGTTTCAGGTCGTGTTAAAGAGTTGTAAGGAAAATAATTAGATGCCGATGCAAAGGAGATATCTAGAGGCAAATTCACAGGTTGATCGAAGATGTGAATGAAAGTCGTAAAGAAGGGTGACAGATGGGATAACGTGGGTACATAATTTCAGTACACCAGGCCAATTTAGCTGAAGGCATGATTCCCAATGTTGGGGATGAGGCAGGAGACTATGCACAAAAAGGCAAGGTCAGAGGAACACAGAGTCATTGGATTGGCAGAGTTGGAATGGTGGAAGAAATTGGAGAAAGGAAAGATGCACGATCTTGGTGCAATTTAAAGAGAAACGTGAGCCAATATAGGTCTACAAGGACAGAGGTGAAAGGCCTGTGAAACCTCTTGTAGAATAAAGCATGGGAGTCAGAGTTGTTAATAAGTTGAAAGTTATGGAGGGTGGAGGATGTAAAGCTGGCCAGGCGAGCACTGAGATAGTTGAGTGTGGAGTTGACCTGGGCATGCCTGAAGATTTCAGCAGCAGATGGGGTGGGATAGAGACAGAGGGCAGGTGACATTTTGGAGTTGGAAAGGGAAGCTCAACTCAGAGTTGAAGAGGACTTGAGGTTACCAAGAGTCCGATTCACTCTGAGGCAGCAGACAAGAAGGAGATGGAGTCTGGGATATGGGGTGAGGGGAGGGACAGTGCGGGCAGAGCTTATGATGATGCTTTCAGTCTTCATTGGGTTTATTCATGGCTCAATATCAGAGAAACAGTTTGATATCACAAAAACAACTGGATGGGTGTTGGGGGGGGGGGGGGGGGGTGGATGTTGGTGAGGGGTTACAAAGGTAATATTGGGCTGTATCTCCATGAATGTGAAAGATGACTGCTTGCTTGTTGATGATAAAA
The DNA here is from genome assembly GCF_964213995.1 of Mustelus asterias. Taxonomy (NCBI): domain Eukaryota; kingdom Metazoa; phylum Chordata; class Chondrichthyes; order Carcharhiniformes; family Triakidae; genus Mustelus; species Mustelus asterias. The sequence continues at coordinate 63,077,795 of NC_135818.1, read as the reverse complement.
TCAAGGGACATGATGTAAATGAGGAAGAGAAAGGCACCAAAGATGAACTTCTTGTAGCTCCCTAGGTGATGGTGCAGGCATACAGAGAGTAACGATTACTAGAGATGCTATTGTCTACAATCGGATACATAAGATGGAACCAAGTGAGGTTCTTAACCATAAATGGTGACATCGCACTTTTGGTTAAGGCTGCTTTAGTGCTATGGGAGGGGTGGAAATTATAATATTCTTGGTCTTGTTGTGCCAACACAGAACATTTGCGTTGAGATGAGAGAAACATTGGGTGCTCAGTACACCAGTGTGTCTCTGGGTGCGATCTAACCAGCCTGGTTAGATCGCACCCAGAGACACACTGGTGTACTGAGCACCACACTCTCACTCCAACAAGGTCAGAGAATCTGGTGGCCAGCCAAATCTTCGTTCACTGTGGTAGGATGGGAAAATCCTGCCGGTGTGAACAGTGGTAAGATTCTGGCCGTTACATTTATTGGAACATTTGTACTGCAGAGTACATCTTACCATGGGTTGTACAAGGGATAACAAGACCATGGGATGTTGCATCACTTCCTATGATGATGGAAACTGTGGCCGGGATTTTCTGGCATCGGGACAAGTGCGGCCAAAAGATCCCAGACGCATTTCACATTGACCTCTCTGTTCTTGACGACCTACACTGTTCCGATGAAGCTCAACGCAAGCTCAAAGATCAGAACCTCATCCTTTGATTAGACAGCTCTGCCGCAATCTTACCACCCTTCACGCTGGTGGGATTTCCCCGCCCCAATTCTCCAACTTCACTGCAGTGGGAGCATGGCGTGAATGGCAGGTAAGCTCACGCCCCTAATAGCTTTCTCCACTCACCAATGAATTCAAACATTTTGGATCATAGAACATAGAAAAAATACAGCACAAACAGGTCCTTTGGCCCACAAGTTGCGCCGGTCATGTCTCTACCTACCTAGGCTTATATATAGGCTTACCTATAACCCTCAATCCTATTAAGTTCCATGTACTCATCCAGAAGTCTCTTAAAACATCCTATCGAGTTTGCCTCCACCACCACTGACGGCAGCCGATTCCACTCACCCACCACCCTCTGAGTGAAAAACTTACCCCTGACATCTCCTCTGTACCTACTCCCCAGCACCTTAAACCTGTGTCCTCTCATAGCAGCCATTTCAGCCCTGGGAAAAAGCCTCCGAGAATCCACCCGATCGATACCTCTCAACATCTTGTACACCTCTATCAGGTCACCTCTCATCCTTCGTCTCTCCAAGGAGAAAAGACCAAGCTCCCTCAACCTATCCTCTTAAGGCATGCCAACCAATCCAGGCAACATCCTTGTAAATCTTCTCTGCACCCTTTCAATAATTTCCACATCCCTCCTGTAATAAGGCAACCAGAATTGAGCACAGTACTCTAAGTGGGGTCTGACGAGGGTCTTATAAAGCTGCATCATTATCTCCCGACTCCTAAACACAATCCCTCGATTGATGAAGGCCAGCACACCATACGCCTTCTTAACGACCTCCTCTACCTGCGAGGCCGATTTAAGAGACCTAGGGACCCGGACCCCAAGGTCCTTCTGATCCTCTACACTGCTAAGAGTCTTACCCTTGATATTATACTCCTTCATCCCATTTGACCTGCCAAAATGGACCACTGCACATTTATCCAGGTTGAAGTCCATCTGCCACTTCTCCGCCCAGTCTTGCATCCTATCTATGTCACGCTGCAGCTTCTGACATCCCTCCAAACTATCCACAACACCACCAACCTTCGTGTCGTCGGCAAACTTACCAACCCATCCCTCCACTTCCTCATCCAGGTCATTTATGAAAATGACAAACAGCAAGGGTCCCAGAACAGATCCCTGGGGCACTCCACTGGTGACCGACCTCCATTCAGAAAAAGACCCATCTACAACCACTCTCTGCCTTCTGCAGGCAAGCCAGTTCAGGATCCACAAGGCAACAGCCCCTTGGATCCCATGCCCTCTCACTTTCTCGCATGGGGGACCTTATCGAACGCCTTGCTGAAGTCCATGTAAACCACATCTACCGCTTTTCCTTCGTCGATGTGTTTAGTCACATTTTCAAAGAACTCTATCATAAGGCATGATTTGCCTTTGACAAAGCCATGCTGACTACGTTTGAGCATACTAAACTTCTCTAAATGTTCATAAATCCTGTCCCTCAGGATCTTCTCCATCAACTTACCAACCACTGAGGTTAGACTCACCGGTCGGTAATTTCCTGGGCTATCCCTATTCCCTTTCTTGAATATAGGAACCACATCCGCAATCCTCCAATCCTCCGGAACCTGTCCCGTCTCCATCGACGACGCAAAGATCATCACCAGAGACTCTGCAATCTCTTCCCTCGCCTCCCACAGTAACCTGGGGTACATCCCATCCGGTCCCGGCGACTTCTCTATCTTGATGCCATTCAAAATTTCCAACACATTCTCTTTCTTAATGTCCACATACTCAATCTTTTCAATCCACCTCAATCCTGTAGTACAACCACCCAGGTCTTTTTCCACCGTGAACACCGAGGTAAAATATTCATTAAGCACGTCTGCTATTTCTTCCGGTTCTGTACAGACTTTCTCACCTTCACATTTTATAGGTCCTATTCCTTCACATCTCATCCTTTTACTCTTCACACATTTATAGAATGCCTTAGGGTTCTCCTTAATCTTACCTGCCAAGGCCTTCTCGTGACTCCTTCTGGCTCTTCTAATTTCTTTCTTAAGTCCCTTCCTACAAGCCGTATACTCATCTAGATCCCTATCATCGCCTAGCTCTCTGAACCTTTTGTACGCTTTCCTTTTCTTTTCGACTAGGTTCAGCACAGCTTTCATGCAGCACGGTTCCCGTAACCTACCAAAACCTCCCTGTCTCTTCGGAACGTTGTCATGCAGAACTCCAGACAAACATTCCTTGAAAATCTGCCACCTTCGGTACTTTTCCTCGAGAATGCCTCCTTCCAAGTTACGCCTCTAATCTCCTGCCTGATGGCTTCATATTTCCCCCTACTCCAGATAAACACTTTCCTAGCTTGCCTGATCCTATCTCTTTCCAATGCTAGCGTAAAGAAGATAGAGTTATGATCACTATCTCCAAGATGCTCCCCCACCGAGAGATCCGACACCTGTCCAGGCTCATTAGCCAGTACCAGATCGAGTACAGTCTCTCCTCTTGTAGGCTTATCCACATGCTGTGTCAGGAAACCCTCCTGAACACACCTAACAAACTCCTCCCCATCCTTTACCCTAGGGATATAGCCACTGTTCTCATTTTCTTGGTGTTGGTAATGGTGCCAGCTCTCAATTTCACTTTCTCTGGATCCATCTCATGTTTCTTCGCTTGTTCTATCTCCACCTCCATTTTGCCTTCCACTCTTGTCCCTTTTGTCATTTAATCACTCACGCCCTTTTCCCTATCAGAGATCTTCCCACTTGTTCCTCACCACAACCCTCCCCCAACAAACTGGTGCCATTGCTTTTGTTCCTGGCAATGTTCGTGCTTATAAACTGCCACATTTCTAACTTCTTCCAGATTTAATGATAAGTCATTGAGCTGAAATGCTTATCTTCCCACAGATGCTGCCTGACCTGCTGAGAGTTTCCAGCATTTTTATTTCACCTGCCTATCCCTAATGTCATTCTCCATAAATATTTCTCTTCAGCTATTTTAGATAGAATTCCAGAATTCCTCCTGGCATGTAACGCAGTTGATGTACCTTCCTTGCCCCAGCACCAACTCCGACATAGTCTTGCGCGGGTTTAGGTTGGAAGGTCGAGTATATGCCATATTATTACCTGCAGCTGACTCATGGACACTGGACTCCCAGGATCTGAACTAAACAAATCAGCAGCAGTTCTGAAAAAGCATTCAACATACACATGCTTATTGTCTGAGTCAAGTTCCTATCAATCATTGCACAAGGGCCAATATTGGGACGTTAGCAGCTTAGGTTGGGGATATATCATTCCTGGGAAAAAGATACTTGAGTGATGGATCGCACTGCTCTGTCATGTGATGAACATTGTTTATTGCCTCCCTACCCATTTTCTCCCTGCGTCACTGCACATGTCCCTGTGAGAATACATGCATATGCCATCATATCTGACAACAGCACAAATAAATTAGCATCAGGCAAGGTTAAGATCAGCCTTTTTATAACTGCAGTCGCGCAGTGTCACATTGGCGGAAAATGTTTTAATTATTTATTGTTTCACCAAGGTGCAATGGTGCAGGCACTCTGAAAATCCTTCAACAGCAAATAGCACATTATCTTAAAATAGACAGGGATAGGAATCGTGCACAGGAAAGGCAGAAGGAAAAGTTTCTGAAGTGAGCGCAGCAGAACTTTCTTAATCTGAAAGCAAGAGAGAGAGGAGGTATTGTTGGATCTGGAGAATGCGCTGGGTCAAGATCAGAGAAATAGTTAAGGAACACTGATCATATTATCATCAGGTTTAGATAAATTAAGGAAATGGAATGCAGCAATATAAAGAAAACTACTTAAAGTTTATTTATTAGTGTCACAAGTAGGCTTACATTAACACTGCAATGAAGTTACTGTAAAAATGCCCTAGTCGCCACACTCTGGCGCCTGTTCAGGTACACTAAGGGAGAATTTAGCATGGCCAATGCACCTAACCAGCACATCTTTTCGACTGAGAGAGGAAACCAAAGCACCCGGAGGAAACTCATGCAGACACGGGGAGAACATGCAGACTCCGCAGAGACAGTGACCCAAGCTGGGAATCGAACCCGGGTCTCTGGCACTGCGAGGCAGCAATGCTAACCACTGTGCTACCGTGCCACCTCCCAATTTATTTAATTGGAGGGGAGCTAATTTGAATGAGTTGAGAATTAACGTGTTCCAGGTAAATTGGAATCAAAGGTTGGCAGGCAAAACTGTAATCAAACAATGAGTTGCTTTTGAAGAGGAGACAGTTCAGGTACTGTTAAGGTACACCCCCAAAAGGAAGCAAGGTAGAACTAAAGTCACAGCTCCCTGAAGGACAAACAAAATAGAGAGTAAGATGATGGATGGAGAAAAAGATAGCAGATGGCAGAGTGTAAGCAAGAACCAGGCTGAATAGAGAAAATACAGAGGGAAGGTGGAAAATGGAAATAAGATAAACAAAGTGTGAGTATGAGAAGAGACTGAATGCTAACATGAAAGGGAATCCAAGAATCCAATTGTTGGCCCAGTGGGGTCCAAAAAGGAGATCTATACGTCAAGGTAGAGGGCACGAGTGAGGCACTAAAGAAGTATTTTGCATCTGTCTTTACCTGGGAAGAGGGTGTTAATGAAGCCCAGAGCGAAAGAGGAGATAGGTGAATGCTATATGAGGTAGAAATTGCTAAAATCGTGCTAGGAGAAAGGTTGCTGCACTTAAAGTTGTTAAGTCACCAGAACCAGATGAGATAGATCAAAGAATACTGGGGGAATTAAAGGTGGAAATTGCAGAGGCACTGACAATAATCTTCCAACTCTAAGGGGCTGGTGCCAAAGAACTGGAGAATTGCAAATACTACATTTTTGTTCAAGAAAGAGTGTAAGGACAAGCCCCATAACAAGAGACCAATCAGTTTAACCGCGGTGGCAGGAAATCTTTTAGAAAGAATAATCTGGGGCAAAATCAACAGGCACATGGAGAAGTGTGGATTCAATAAGCAAAGATGTGGAGTTGCCGGCGTTGGACTGTAAACACAGTAAGAGTTTTAACAACACCAGGTTAAAGTCCAACAGGTTTATTTGGTAGCGAATGCCATTAGCTTTCGGAGCGCTGCTCCTTCGTCAGATGGAGTGGCAGATATCCACTCCATCTGACGAAGGAGCAGCACTCCGAAAGCTAATGGCATTTGCTACCAAACAAACCTGTTGGACTTTAACCTGGTGTTGTTAAAACTCTTACTGTATTCAATAAGCAAAGCCAGGATGAATTTGTTAAAGGGAAATTATTTTAATTAGCTTGATTACATTTTCTGATGAGGTAATGGAGAAGGTTGATGATGATAATGCGGTTGATGTGGCGTACATAGACTTCTGAAAGGTGTTTGCAACAAATGCCACATAAATCGGCTTGCCAGCAAAGTACAAACTCATGGAACAGAAGAGAGAATGGCAGCATGGATATGAAGTTGGCAGAGTGACGGGAAACAGAGAGTAGTGACTAATGGCTGTTTAAAATTTATTTTTAGTGTCACAAGTAAGGCTTACATTAACACCGCAATTAAGTTACTGTGAAACTCCCCTAGTCGCCACCCTCCGGCGCCTGTTCAGGTCAACGCACCTAACCAGCACGTCTTTCAGACTGTGGGAGAAAACCAGGGCACCCGGAGGGAAACCACACAGACACAGGGAGAACATGCAAACTCCACACAGACAGTGACCTAAACTGTCTATGCGGAGTCACTGGCGTTATGAGGTTTATTAGACTGGACAGAGGTTTGCAGTGGGTCTATACTCAGAACACAACCTTTCTGGATTTATACGAATGACTTAGATTTAGAGCATAAAAACTTGGAAATGTTGTGAACTGTGAGGGATATCGTGCGAGACTTCAGGAAAGCACAGACAGGCTTCTGGAATGGGTAGGGAAGTGACAGGTGCAACTGAATGTAGAGAAGTGTGACTTTTGTGACTTTTAAGGGGTGTCTTGACAAATACATAAATAGGATAGGAATAGAGGGATATGGTCCCTGGAAGGATAGGGGGTTTTAGTTCAGTCGGGCAGCATGGTGGGTGCAAGTTTGAAGGGCCGAAGGGCCTTTTCCTGTGTTGTAATTTTCTTTGTTCTTTGTTCAAGCGTGGTAATGTATTTGGAAGGAAAAACAAGGACAACTCATATAAACAAGAGGGCACAATTCCAAAGTGGGGGCAACTTTATCATCTTCGTAAGTCATCGCCTCGGCCTTTGCTAGAACATTTGCTTGAATTGTCATCCCCGGGGCTGGCAGTGGGAGTTGGGAAAATTCCTGCCTCAGTCCACCCTCCACTGGAGAAAATGCCCACGAAGGCAGGATTTACATGGAGGCGGATCAGCCAACCCATGAGCAGTTTGGAAGCAGCCCCAGGAGTTGCTGGCTGTCGAGTCGGCCTGTTTAAAAGGCCCGGCTCAGCGCTGTAGGACTTTGTCCCAATTGCAATAACAGTCGGGAAAAAGTAAAAAGTCTGAGGTCACGTACCAACCGACTCAAGAACCGCTTCTTCCCTGCTGCCATCAGACCTTTGAATGGACCTACCTCACATTAAGTCTTTCTCTACACCCTAGCTATGACTGTAACACTACATTCTGCACCCTCTCCTTTCCTTCTCTATGAATGGTATGCTTTGTCTGTATAGAATGCAAGAAACAATACTTTTCACTGTACGCTAATACATGTGACAATAATAAATCAAATCAAAAAAACCGAAGGGGCCTCACCCTCACCCCCCCACACACTCCCCATGCAACCTCATATCTCCAACGCCCCTCATATCCCCTACACCAAGCTATGTCACTTACATTAATCCACTATATTCCACATGAATGCTGGGCTGAGAGTCCAGAAATCCTTTTCTTTGTTGAAACAGCTGCACCTCAGATAAAATATTTCTTTATTTACAGTTCAGGCTCTCGACAGCTAATTTCACAATCTGTATTTACACAAGGTTAAGTGGTTTCAAGGGCTTATGGTTTCTGTTTTTCATCACTTAAAAAGCCTCATTAAATGACACTTCTATCACCTTGTACTGAAAATTATTTTTTTTAACGCAGTGGAAAATAATGAATGAATGACTTTTTAAAATGTGTTTTTACACATCCTACTGCCACTATAGGGTTTGTTTGTATAGTGAGTCAATGGGCATGGAAGTGCCATGACATGGAATATGGGACATGAGAGGTCATTTGGGTTGAGTGGAGTTGTGGGGGGAGGCTTACCTTGGTTGAGGGGACATGAGGGGGACCTTTGGATCTCACCTTTTCAAAGGTCCACTCCTGTATACTATGGTTCACAACTCCTCTGGGGGGCCATGAGCCACTTTTTGAAAACCCGGCCCGGCTGTATGAATAGAGGAGTAGGCCATACCTATCTCCTCATTGGAATAGGCCTGGTCGGGAGCCCTGGTGTGGGCTTTTGGCAAGAACCAGCCCACACCCTTTAAAGGCACTGCCAAAAACCAGACAGCTCGGGAATGGGGGTCGGGAATTGCAGAATTGGATCCACCAGCCGTTTTAAAAGGCCTCCCGACTCAAGTCAAAATTCAGTCTCATGTACCCGATTCTGTGCACTACAGTTCGGAAAGACACAAAGGCTTTACAGAGAGTACAGAAAAGATCTACCAGAACGGTTTTGAAAGACTTCAGTTGCGTGGACAGACTGGAGAAGCTAGGGTTTGTCTCCTCAGAGATGGTTGAGATGAGACTTGGTAGAGATGTTCAAAATCATGAGGGTTTTAGACAGAGTAGATAAGGAGACACCAAACCCATTAGCAAAAGGCTGAGAAGCTGAGGAGACAAATTTAAAATGATTAGCAAAAAAAGCCGAAAGTACCCTGAGGAGAAGTCCTTTTAAGCATCGTGTGGATATGATGTGGACTGCATTGTCCGACAGGGTGGTGGACCAGGGGCACTGGCTTTGGGCTGATTTACCACCTCAGACAGAGTTCCTAAGGGTTGTTCTTGGACTTCATATTATCTATTTTCTGCCGCTGTCGGTGTCTCTGATTTATTTGCCATCATTATGGCCACCAAAATTTCCTTTGTTGTTTTTCCTACAAAGCTTTTTTTTATTCATTTGTGGGACATGGGCATCGCTGGCTGGCCAGCATTTATTGCTCATCCCTAGTTGCCCTTGAGAAGGTGGTGGTGAGCTGCCTTCTTGAATCGCTGCAGTCCATGCGCTGTGGGCTGACCCACAGTGCCGTTAGGGAGGGAATTCCAGGATTTTGACCCAGTGACTGCGAAGGAATGACGATATATTTCCAATTCAGGATGGTGAGTGGCTTGGAGGGGAACTTGCAGCTGGTGGTGTTCCCAGGTATCTGCTGCCCTTGCCCTTCTAGACGGAAAGTGGTCGTGGGTTTGGAAGGTGCTGTCTAAGGATCTTTGATGGATTTCTATAAAAGTCGTGAAAAATTCTGTGAAAGTGAAATAATTGCAATCTGAAGGAGATCTATTATCCTGCAAGTCTAAGCGATAGGGCAGAATGAGCTACGTCCATCTTAGTAAGGACCTTTTAATGGTACTGATTGATGATGCTTGATCATTATTTGTCAGTTACTCACTGTTTCATCTGCTGTCCCTGGTGAACTCTTAATTTCCTGCTCTGTGAAGTTTAATTTACATCGTTCATTTCCATCCTCTTGAGGCATGTTGCCACCTGAAAGCTGTCAGAATCTCCTTGAAACTGGAATCGGTGCTTTGCTATTACGTGTTTGCCTGGACATTTCAGCTGCTTCTTGAAGATTCCATGTATTACTACAAATTCGACAAATACTTTAAATAACTCACGCTCGGATAGAATGAAACAGACATTTCGAAATATCTGGTCTTGTGTTTTTAATGAGGGTGAGGTTCTTCTCTCGAACTAGATTTTTAAAAAATTCAGTCCAATTGCCTCAGTCCTTCCACTTTATTCAGAGTCTATTGTCTGACCTTTCACCTTCCTTCAAAAAAGGATGAAGGGGCAAAATATATACCCGCAGGGGAGTGAATTTAACATCAGTGCCAGGACCATTTTAGAATCTGTCATCAGCAAAAGAGATCCTATTTTTCGTTTGTGGGACATGGGCGTCGCTGGCTGGCCAGCATTTATTGCCCATCCCTAGTTGCTCTTGGAGGGCAGTTGAGAGTCAACCAGATTGCTGTGGCTCTGGAGTCACAGGTAGGCCAGACCAGGTTAAGATGGTAGATTTCCTTCCCAAAGGAGATTAGTGAACCAGGTGGGTTTTTTCTGACAATCGACAATGGTTTCATGGTCATCAGTAGATTCTTAATGCCAGATATTTTTCGATTGAATTCAAATTCCACCATCTGCCGTGGTGGGATTTGAACCCCAGTCCCCAGAACATTAGCTGAGTTTCTGGATGAATAGTTTAGCAATAATGCAATTAGGCCATCACCTCCCTGAGCTTACGGAAAAAAGATAAACCGGTTCGGGAGGTTTGGCTTGTGAAAGGAAAATAATGTCGAACCACTCGAATTGAATACTTGGTGCAGTTGTGGATGCAGTGGAAAGAAGAGAATCAAAGGATGTTGCAGAGTGCACTCGTGGGGTTCAATGTCCTATTTCTGGTCCGATGTTACATAAATGCGTTCTCAGTAGGGCATCTGATTATTTTTTGCACAAGCAATTGCCAACTGATATTCAGGCATATGGAGTGCCTTGAGGAAAATCAAAAGAGCAGTAGTGAGGTAAGCAGTGGGTTTGGGTTCAATCTGGCATTCCTGGATTAGTGATAGCGGCGCCGGGAGCCCCAGTTTTTAAATGAACTGAACCTGGAGTAAGTGGAAACGATATTCAAGTTTTCAGATGAAATTAGGAGGTCTTAGACTTCACAGCAAGCTACTTATAAACAAATTCAGGAAAATCGTCCTCATGCAAGGGGTTGTGGGAATATATATCAGATTGCCACCGAGGGTTATAGAAAGGAAGACAATTAAGGTGTTTGGAATTTTTATTGGGAAATCAAAGGTATTAAAGGATAGGGAAAAAGGCAGGGAATTCAAATTGGAAAGGGTAGAGCTAACATGGCTGACATGAATGGCCCACTGCTGTTCCTATGGACATAATTGACATAATGTGCTCATCTGACAAAACACAAACTTGACTAAAATGTTAGCTCTGTTTCTCTGTAGATGCTGCCTGACCTGCTGAGCTTTTCCAGCATTTTCCACACATATTATGGGCCTGATTCTCCCATTTTGAGGCTAAGTGCTCATGCTGGCGGGAAGAAAAAAGTGTATTCCACTGGTGCTAGCAGTGACTTTCGGGCGGGATGCATCCCGGCAGAGAGAGGTCAACCCCATGCCCCCAGCTTGAGCCCACCCAACCTCAGAATCTTTGAGAGACTCTTCCTCTTCAGCCTGGGTGCAACAGAGGGGCAAATGGACACTGGAACTACCTCCTCAAGCCCCATTGGGGTCCAAGAAGCCAGGTCGGGGTGCCAGTGCCATGATGCCAGGGGACAGTTCACTGTTGGCACTGCCAAGGTGCGTGGCCTGATGGGGGTCTGAGGAGGAAGGTGGGTTGAGGGGGAGTCTGATTGGGAGGAGTCGAGTAGGGTCACCTTCATGCCTGCATGGTACGTGTATGGGCAGGAGACATGACCCATGATTTGAGTGGTGGAGGGCAGGATGCCGCTCTATTTTTTGAGAGGTTGGTGGTGCTCCCCAGGACCCTCGAGGTCCAGCATGCCATGTCTCCATTTGTATGTTTCAACTGTAAAGCCCTCCCGGCGCTGTTTCCCACTGGCGGCCGGGTGAATGGCGGGAGGTTAGTGAATTGGTTGTCAAACCCACAAATGACATTCAAATTAGTGGGTTTGCGTCGTTATTGGGTTGCGTCCCACTCTGGTCGGGAACAGATCAGGGCAGGTGGGACAGTTAAATCCCGAGAACCATCACGCCTGTCGGGAATCTCAAATTTTGGCCAATACCCCATTCACTTTGGCATGGGATTCCCATGGGCTGTCTGAGGTGGTCAGATAATCGGGTGCTATGTAATAAAGTGTTACTTACTGAAAGGGAGAGGAAAATAATTTGTTGTGTTAAATAATTGCGATTATTATTAATGAGATTATCAGTAATTCACAATCAATATAATAAACTACAGTCTCTTTCTTTGAATTTCTGTTCCATATTTTACAGGATAACATGAATGATTATTTATCACTGAAAGTCAAGTGTTGCATATGTTGACACTTCCTATTTTTGAGGGCCAGGGATCATGCATGCACATTTTATGGATTTAAGTCACCAACAGAAGCAGGATTGTGAAATCTTAAGTGTGGAGATTAAACAAGGTAAGAGCAGGTTTGAACTTGGTGGATTAATTTGGAAAACCCTTTAGGAAGGTAAACCCTTCAGAAGAGATACCTTTGGGAAGGATAGGTCACCCTTTGCGATTTTAAAAAGTTAAACATGAAAGTGGATAACAAGTATGTAAACATATTGGAGCTGTCAAAGAACTGTCAAAGCTGTCAAGGAACTGGCAAAGTTGTCAAGGCAGTGTCAAAGTTGTCAAGGAATTGTCCAAGCTGTTGAAGCTGTCAAGGAACTGTCAAGGTCACTAGGTGAACAAGGGCAAAGGGTGGAGGGCAATGTTTTGGCATGGGTTGGCTCAGAGTTGGCATGGGGCTATAAGCGGGATGATTCTTATTTTATTTATTTTATGTTCAATTCAACAAAGTGCTGGAGGAAAAAGGCAGGTCTTCTGCCCTGCTTACCTCTGCAACAGGCAGCATCCACACTTAATCTGGGAGCGACGGGTCTGAATGCTAATCCAATTCAACCCCCACCCCACTGGACTAAAAATCCCAACTGCGACTGTCAATTTTCAAAGGTTCAACAGAGCCAGGAATTCTCCAGTCTCTGCACACCCAATCCCAGAGCGGAAATTTGGGCCCCAATCTCTCAGTGAGATATCAGTAAAGCCCACTGTCTCCAGAGGTGCAGGGCCCGAAGACAGCAACTTCCTGATCTCAACATTTAATCGTGTACATGCAGGAAGCTGGAAGTTGCTGCCTGGTTTACTTCTTAATAAGGGTGAGAATTGATAGTTCATTATTATCCTTCCTGCACAAATCTGGGCTATTATTTTATGTAACACTGTAATGCCTGCATACAACCAGCAGGTGGAGCTTGACAATTCCATCCTCCATCACTGAACAATCTGCTCTTGACCAATCCCAGCGATTGGCACAATTTTGGATAATGAAGAGACACTCTGGAATAACCAATCACACATCTCTGGACCCAATCTTTTACACAACTGACTGGCTCGGGGGTATCTCATTTCCAGCCAGGTGCCACTATGATGGTAAATTTATTCACCAAACATTCAGAAAAGCATCAGGATTTCCTCTGTCCTCTGAGATCCTTTAAGCCTTGTGCTATTTTGCCATCTAACTTTCTGAATTTAAATTCTCAAACAGCACTGAGCAGAGAGATTATTCGGAATACAAATAGGAACAAAAGCATAGTCATTTTCTTTAGCCCCGGGAAACAGATGACAATTTTTTTTTCGTACGACAGCCTTGTAACCTAATGTTTGAACATTCTCTCTCTCTCTGCAGTATATAAAGGGGTGAGTAAAGCCTGCAGCCTCCTTGCATTAGGTTGCTTTGGCTTTCAATGGACCTTCCAGATTTAGTTGCCAGGAGTGATTCTAAGCTGCAGGGTTGCATTGATCATGGATGAATATTTGTAGTCAGTCTCTCGTGATGGATAAGAATGGTCATTAGCCATATTTCCTATGCATACTAGTGGAAGTCCTCCAACATGTGCGGTAAGCAGAGGCTGCAAGTGCTGGACAGGAGCCAGCCTGAAGGATGTCAGCACCCTGTTAACGTCTCCAGTGTAAGGCGATTTTATTTTAAACCACACAGCCTGTTGGAATAGGATGGACTCCAATTCCGGGTTCAATCCGAGTTCAAACTGCAACAACATTTATTTCCCTGCTGTGAGGCGGCAGTGCTAACCACTGTGCCACCGTGCCGCCCCAAATTCCAATTCCAATTAAGCCCAATACAAGGTCCCCATGAGGAAGATAAAGAAGGACCAAGCTGACAAGATAAAGCATTGCACCCCATCTTGGGCTGAGGCCTGATCTTAGCCAAAAGGCTGAGAAGCCAAAGGTACTACACTTGATCTAATCATCTACCCTTGACATTCAATGACATTGCCATCGCCAATCCCCCACCATCAACATCCTGGAGGTTACCATCGACCTGAAACTGAGTTGGACTAACCATGTGAGTTCTATGGCTGTAGGAGCAGGTCAGGGACTGGGAATTCTGCTCATCCCCCGATGCCCCAAAGCCTGTCCACCGTCGAAAAGTGATGGAATAATCTCCACTCATTTGGATGAGTGCAGCCCCAACAACACTCAAGAAGCTCAACACAATCCAAGACAAAGCAGAAGAGAAAATGCTGGAAAAACTCAGCAGGTCTGGCAGCATCTGTGAGGAGAGAAAAGAGCTGACGTTTCGAGTCCAAATGACCAAAACAAAGTGGCCCACTTGATCAACAACCCACCCATCACCTTAAACATTCATTTTCACCACTACCAGCATTCAGTGGCAGCAGTATTTACTTATTATTTATTTATTAGTGTCACAGGTAGGCTTACATTAACACTGCAAATAAGTTACCGTCAAAATACCCTAATCGCCACACTCCGGCGCCTGTTCGGGTACACTGAGGAAGAATTTAGCGTGGCCAATGCACCTAACCAGCACGTCTTTCGGACTGTGGGAGGAAACCAGAACACTCGTAGGAAACCCACGCAGACATGGGGAGAATGTGCAAACTCCACACAGACAATGACCCAAGCCAAGATTTGAACCCGAGTCCCTGGCACTATGAGGCGGCAGTGCTAACCACTGTGCCACCGTGCCAGTATGTACCATCTGCAAGATGCATTGCAGCAACTCACCTAATCCTAACCCTAACCCCTTCGGCAGCACCTACCAAATGGAAGAACAAAGGCAGCATCAAAAAAATATTTTCACATCTTTCCAAATTTTTAAAGCCCTGTTCGCAGGTTGTTTCTTTGAAATCATAACCAAACTGGGAACTTGTTTTCTTCCTGTTAGTTTCTGTCTTGCTGCAATGGAAGAGTTGAGCTGCCTTTTCTTTCTGACTGTGGCGAAGACTCACCGCCACCTGACTTTTTTCAGTACAGATGTGCCAGCGGTGTAGTTCCAGCTGTCTGTGTTTTTATTCCTGCGTTTGTACAGCTGTGCTGGTTACCCGAGATCCCACAGCACTAGCACATAATTAAGTTTGAACTCTCTCACAAGAATGATGTGCATGAGGTAAGTGGTAATGTACCAGAAGAATAGGTCTTTGAGAATCTAACAAACCACGTCATTGATGGAAGAATTGTACTAAACAGAGATTGTATAAACAGTGAAATTCTTCCTTATGGTCTGCCTTCTGTGCAAACAGGAGAGAGTTCCCATACAATAAAGGCATAACACAGATCAAATGTAGAATGGTGTTAATTTTCACATAGAATGTACTGTGCACTTAGTTATGTCCAACCATATATAAGCCACATGCCAGCGCATCTTAAATAATTGTCAATTTTAGCAGTGTATCAAGTACATATCCAGGAACTGGCACCATTACATCCACACCAGTTCTATCTGAAATTTATCCTGCATCCAATATCATTCAAACAGATTTGTTTGGTCTGGCGGCACGGTGGCACAGTGGTTAGCGCTGCTGTCTCACAGCGCCAGGGACCTGGTTTCAATTCCAGCCTCGGGTCACTGTCTGTGTGGAGTTTGCACATTCTCCCCATGTCTGCTTGGATTTCCTCCAAATGCTCCGGTTTCCTCACAAAGATGTGTGGGTTAGGTTGATTGGCCATGCTAAACTGACCCTGGTGTCAGGAGGATTAGCAAGGTAAATATGTGGGGTTGCGGGGATAGGGTCTAGGTGGAACTGTTGTCAGCGCAGGCTTGATGGGCTGAATGGCCTCCTTCTGCAGTGTAGGCTTCCTATGAAGGGTTGAATGGGTGGAAAATTGTCTTGCTGAAAGAGGATACTGAGGATTCATGATGGAAGATCGCCGACCTGAAACATTGATTCTCTTTCTCTCGCTGTAATGCTGTCAGTCTTGCTAAGTATCTCCTGCACTTTTTGCTTTTATTTCAAATTTCCAGCTTCTGCAATATTTTGCTTTTATAGACTGAGGAATGCCATGAGAGCAACCTTTAGGAATATGAAAGTATTTGATAGGATACACATATAGAAGATAACCAGAGGCCATAAATGGAAGGTAGTGACTAATATACCCAAGAGGCGATAATTCTCTACTGAAGAATGTGAGAGAATGTGGAGCAGATGCAAGGACAATAGATCATAGAATCATAGAATCCCTACAGTGCAGAAGAAGGCCATTTGGCCCATCGAGTCTGCACCAACTCGTATCCAAGCTTAGCTTGCAACCCCACCTATTTACCCTGCTAATCCCCTAACCAATGTGACTTGGGACACTAAGAGGCAATTTAGCATGGCCAATCCACCTAACCTGCACATCTTTGCACTGTGGGAGGAAACCAAAGCACCCGGAGGAAACGAACGCTGCTGACAGGAGGAGATCTTGCAAACTCCACACAGACAGTCATCCAAGGCTAGAAGTGAACCTGGATCCCTGGCGCTGTGAGGCATCAGTGTTAATCACTGTGCCACCGTGCCGCCCATGAATGTATGAGTGAGAAAGGAATAGAAGGATATGTTGATAGAGTCAGAGGGGGGATAGGTCCTTGACCACTTGGGCTGAATGGCCAGTTTCTGTGTTGTAAGTACAATATAACACTGCATAATTGCAACAGTGATTACACTTCAAAAGTACTGCATTGGTTTCAGGTACTTCGGGATGTCCTGAAGTCATAAAAAGTGCTGTACAAATTAAAGGTCCTTTCTTTTTTTTTGAGCTAAAAATTGTAAAAGTAAAGATAAAGAATTTGCCAAAAATTACACAGAACGTTCTGTATGCAATGTATTGCACATGTGGTCTTGGGGTTGCTTAATGCCAGCTATTTAAATACAAGGTACTTGGAATACTTTGGTATAATACATTGTCAGTTAGACCTAACCAAGGTGCCAAGCACTGCTGTTTGTCACCGTCAATACTGTAAGTCAAAGAGCTTAATCTTAACATTAAAAAGGGTGAATCAGTACCATGTCTTTGGTTGAAATTCAAAAAAATGAGAAGAGGAAGCAATTTTTAATGGAGGTGGGTCAAGGGACAGCGATCTAATCTGCTCCAGGGAAGTGAGTTGGTAACATCAATGTTATAATGAGTCTGTCTGCCCCCATTCTATTCTTAACCATTAGCTGCAAGGTTTCCCAGGTCTTGGGCCACTATGCAACTGAAAGTAGGTGGGAAATGGCTGATACTAGAGTTAAGTGTCTTTGCAGCACTGCTTGTGGGCCAGGAGGAGCAGGACTGTTTCCTCCATGACCATTAAGCCACCTGGTAGAATGTTCCTCCCTCAAGATATGTCTGCTTTGCCCCACCATCATCGGACATTCAGCTGCTGATTCACTGACCAGTAGAAATGGCCTTATATAGTTTATAATCTCAAAACCCCTCATAATTTTGAAGCCCTCTTTTGGATAACTATAATGAGGCGACCTGTCTCAAGCGGAGGACCAAGGCATGTCATGCAACCTGTCCAGATAAAAATGGCAGCAGAGACATCAGTGGTAGGCTCAGGTCTGGTGACAGAAGTTTACAATTGGAACTATTCAATTTTAACAATCACGCCCCACCCTCTTCTGTCTATTATTAAAACTGCTTCCCTAACCGTGCCACTCCCCAACCTGCCCAAACAGAAATGTACTCACGAATGAGGTAAGCATAATTGATCAACAATTTACTGTTTTTTTCTCCTCTTTGTAGATGGGAGTAACATTTGCAACTCACCAAGATCTTGCTGGCCTTTAGGTTGGCGGGATCTTACAGTCCTGCATACGGTGTACCCCCACCATGGGTTTCCCAGCGGCAAGGGGTGAATTCAACAGGAAACCCCACTGACAACTGCAGGACTGTAAGATCCAGCCGCTAGCAAGTGGCCCACTACCTCCTGCCACCACAAAACACCCCGTAGAGGGGGAGAAAAACCCCGCCCAATGTCATTTGACATGACTCATTTCCCCCAAATCTTTGGAATGAGCTGATTAGTGTTTCTGCTGTCCCTTCCACAATAGTGTTCAGGGATCTGTACCTAATGGGCCTACTGGCCTTTCCTTTGTTAATAGCTTTCTTTAATCAGTTATTCTCTCAATATTTCACTCCAATAGGTTTTCAGCTACATTCTCCTCGGGTACTCCTCCAATTCCATTGTTAAACTGCTTCATCCTTCCCTCAATCTTAAACATAAAAGGGGGGATTTTCTGCCCCCCCGCCCCCCCCCCGCCCCCCCACTGCAGTGTGTTTCTGGATGGCAGGAGGCAGCATCCTATTGCCTGGCAGTGGGATCGCCAGGTCCTGCCAGTGTCAATGACATTTCCCATCGAATCCAATCCCGCTGGAAGATCGGAAGATCCCGCTGGCACGAACAGCCGGAATATCTCTCCCAAGGTATTCCCCGCTCTCTGAGTATCCCAAGCTCTTTTTTCCTTGAGTATTTTGTGTTTACAAAGTTTACTTGTCCTGACTGATTCACCCAGAACCAGATTCAGCCCTGCATCCACCCTCAACTGATCGAACCCAATCAGGAAAGTAATTTTGGATATAATTCTGATAATCCTTCCCCATTTCCAAAAGATTTGTTTTACTAGGTTGAGGGGAAGATTAAGGGGAGATTTGATAGAGGTGTATAAGATTTTGACGGGTATAGACAGAGTGAATGCAAGCAGGCTTTTTCCGCTGAGGCTAGGGGAGAAAAAAACCAGAGGGCATGGGTTAAGGGTGAAAGGAGAAAAGTTTAAAGGGAATATTAGGGGGGGCTTCTTCACGCAGAGAGTGGTGGGAGTGTGGAATGAGCTGCCGGATAAAGTGGTAAATGCGGGGTCACTTTTAACATTTAAGAAAAACTTGGACGGGTTCATGGATGAGAAGGGTGTGGAGGGATATGGTCCAAGTGCAGGTCAGTGGGACTAGGCATAAAATGGTTCGGCACAGACAAGAAGGGCCAAAAGGCCTGTTTCTGAGCTGTAATTTTCTATGGTTCTATGGTTCTAGGTTACCCAAAATAGTTAAGATGCTCTATAATTAGGGGAGACAGTGATGTAGTGGTATTGCTGCTGAAGTCTGAGACCCAGGATAATGCTCTGAGGACTTGGGTTCAAATCCACCACAGCAGAAGGTGAAATTTGAATTCAATAAAAATCTGGAATTAAAAGTCTAATGCTGTCATTTGTCCTAAAAAAAACACATTGTACATAGGAAAATGTAGTGAAAAAGGAGATTTGATTGCTAAATGGATTTTCTCCTCCACCTACCACCTGGTGTTATGATGTATGAGCTGGACTTGGTGTGAGTTAAGAAACAGTCAGTAGCATTTTGGATTACCTCAAGTTTACAGAGGGTAGAATGGGCAGCACGGTGGCACAGTGGTTAGCACTGCTGCCTGACAGCTCCAGGGACCCTGGTTCGATTCCCGGCTTGGGTCACTGTCTGTGCGGAATCTACACGTTCTCCCCATGTCTGTGTGGGTTTCCTCCGGGTGCTTCGGTTTCCTCTCACAGTCCAAAAGATGTGCTGGTTAGGTGCATTGGCCATGCTAAATTCTCCCCCAGTGAACCCAAACAGGCGCCAGTGTGTGGCAATCGGGGATTTTCACAGTAACTTCATGGGCGTGTTAATGCAAGCCTACTTGTGACACTAACAAATAAACTTAAAACTTAGAGTGTGGGAGACCAGTCAAGAGACACTGGAATAGTCAAGTCTAAAAATAACAAAGGCATGTATGAGGGTGTCAGCAGTAGATGTACTCAGAAGGAGCAAAGACAAGGCAATGTTACGGATGTGACCCTACTGATGGCATGAATATGAAGTCATTAACACATCTCGGAATCAAATGTGCCACCAAAGTTGTGAACAGAATGGTTTAGTCTCAGACTGTTGTCAGGGGGATGGATGGAATTGGTCGCGAGGGGACTGAGTTTGGAGTAGGACTTTTGGATGAGATGTTAAACCAAGCCCCCCTCAGGCAATGTAAAAGATCCCATGGCACTGCTTGAAAGGAGAGCAGGAGAGTTCTCCCCAGCATGCTGGTCAATAATTACCCTTGAACTGGCTATTTGGTAATGAGTATATTGTTGTTTGTCGGAGCACGTTGTGTACAAATGGCTGCTGTGTTTCTGATAGTGCAACAGGAACTACACTTCATGAAGTATTTAATTGGCTTTGGAGCATTAAGGGACATCCTGGAGGTGTGAAAGGTCTTATCTGAATACAAGTCTTCTTTATAAATCTGTGTTCTGTGCCTCTGGCTAAACATCACAAGATCTGAGCAGCTTCTTTATTTATTAATTCTACCCAGACAGGCACTGAGCTCCACCGTCGATAAAAAACAACCGTTCTCTACATGTTTGAACTCGGGTCTTTGATTAGATAGGCTGCTCCTCAACCTTTATTCCAGCTCTCTGGAAAGGTTATGGCCTGGAATATTCAATTCCCAACTTGCACTGACTGAACTCAGGTTTCTATCAAGGTTACAACATCAAAGGCCGCTCCATTCCAATCAACACCTTTAGTTCCCCAACTTCAATGCAATCTCCTGGCTCTTCATGCTGGCGGGATCTTCCAGTCCCACCGTTGGCGCGCCCCCGTCAAGCGTTTCCTGCCAGCGTGGGGTGGAGTGTGGTAAATCCCATTGACAGCGGCGGAGCCACTACCAACACATTCTCTGGCTGGGGTTTCCAGCCCCACTGCAGAAGATCCTGTCGCTGGCCAACGGTGCGCCGCCTCTTGCCGCCTCTTGCCGCCGAGAAAAACATCACAGGGAGGCCAGAGAACCCCGGCATATAGAATCTCTACAGTGCAGAAGGAGGCCATTTGGCCCATCAAGCCTGCACCGACAACAATCCCACCCAGGCTCTATCACCGTAACCCCATGAATTTACCCTGCTAATCCCTGCAACACTAAAGGGCAATATAGCCTGGCCAATCAACCGGACCTGCACATCTTTGAACTGTGGGAGGAAACCGGAACACCCGGAGGAAACCCACACAGACACGGGGAGAACGTGCAGATTTCACACAGACAGTGATCCGAGGCTGGAATTGAACCCAGGTCTTTGGTGCTATGAGGCAGCAGTGCTAACCACTGTGCTGCCCATATATATTTTAAATGCTCTGCATATTTACATTAGAGCCTAGGGCAATAACCTCTGTGGTACCTTTTCCTTTCTAATGTTTTCCTCCTTCATTGTCCATCTCTTCCTACATTTCAACACTCACTCCATTCTAAAGTACTTAACTTGGCTGGAGAGCATGTTGGGACATCCTAAGAAAGTAAAAGGCACTCTTAACGCGACTCTTCCCTGCTTTTTGAAACATCCCGATTTTGGGAAAGTCCCCAGTGCAAGTTTCTGAGTCAATTGTCAATGTCAGTCAAAACTGATTGTTTAAATCAGGGGCCTGGATTTTCCGCCAGTGGAGACCGTTTGCCATTGGCTGGTGACACGTCCAGCGAGCAACATGAATGGCCATTGACTATGGCAGGATCGAAAAAGAACCCGCCGGCAGCCAATGGCGAGCTGCCTCCGCCGCCGGAAAACCCACCACAGTGGGACTGGAAAATCCTGGCCAGGGAATGCATTGGCAGCCACGTAGACTCATATTAGAGTTATATAGGTACAGCAATTATGCACAAGTCACAACCCACTCCAAAATAGACTCTATTGGTTTATCACAGGTTTGTCATTGTTGTCTTTAAAAGCTCCAACATGGAACAGAGAACATTTCTCCCCTCAGCGTCCAATCCACTGTTGTTCATTCAAGAAAAGTATTGGCACTTTTTATCTCATTTTGGGAGACACCTCAGTGTTTGATTAAAGTTTATTTGTTAGTGTCACAAGCAGGCTTACATCAACACGGCAATGAAGTTACTGTAAAAATCCCCTAGTCACCACACTCCATCTGTTCGGGTACACTGAGGGAGAATTTAACATGGCCAATGAACACCGAACCAGCATATCTTTCGGACTGTGGGAGGAAACCGGAGCACACAGAGGAAACCCACGCAGACACGGGGAGAACGTGCAGACCCCGCATAGATAGTGACCAAGGCAGGAATTGAACTCAGGTCCCTGGTGCTGCGAGGCAGCGGTGCTAACCATTGTGCCGCACTGATATTTGATAGTTCCCTCCCTATATGTTTTTCCTTGTGGCAGCATTCCCCGCTCCATCAGCAATGCTAAGTCTTGCTACATGGAGGAGGACAGCTGCTCATTCTCTGTGAAACTTTTAAATGAGGCAGGCCCCGTGATTCATCCTCGTGTGGACGTTACCACGGTGCCGACTCAGGCTCACCCAGAGTGCTGCCGCCGGGAATGGGGACCGAATCTAGGAAGCTGGATTACAAGCCTAAGTCCCATCACTCCACAATGTTTGTGTTCGAGCCACGCTGCGGCAACTCAGTGAAGTTGTTCGGCACACATCTGAAGGACCAGCAACACAGGCGAGATTATAATTCTGCCCATGGCCCACAATTTTGGATGCTGTGAGCAGTTTGAGATCTCTAGGTTTCGGTACAATTATAATCAGAACTGTTTAGTTGCAACAATGGTTTAGCCTGCTGATCACACACAAACTGCCACTTGTGAAGCACCCCCTGTCAGAAGTGACTGATTAAAGAGCCCATTCTTCACTACAATCAACTCAGTGAATGAAGCCCAGTTTACCTACTAGCTAATTTAAAGTACGGAACAAGTGACCTCTTAGTCAGGCGCGCTGAATCACTGAGTGTCAGCGTAGGACCCAATGTGCACAGTGTTAACATTCAGTACATGGTATTGAACTGAGAACAGATCGGCATTGTGTCCACTGGGCAAAGGCAGCAACACAGCCAAAGGAAAAGCGGCTTTAGCATTATCTGACGTTGCTTTTGTACTGCACTTTTGGCATCAGTGCAGCCTGCTTTTGGACGCTGCATCAGTGCTAAAAGTGCAGCTCAAACAGGCTAAATATACATTGCAGCAGTGCTAATCAGTCCACCTGGAAGAGGCGACAGTGGGTGGGGGAAAGCGGATCGCGTTGACTCTGGTATAAAAAGCAGCCAACCCAATGTCCTGCTTCATATTAGAGTCAGTATTTGAAAGAATCCAATAGACTCGGGCTCACGCACACTTACGCAGAGCTTTGTTTGCCAGCATTAAAATAACAGTGACGCTGTTAAGGCTTGGATTTCCCTCTTCAACTCTCCAGACATACACCGAGGGCACTGAACAGGAGATTTTGCAATTCAATCCTCTTTGGTTGGCAAGTTATAGATTGGGAATGCAGAATTTCCTGATGTACACTTTCACAGTGGGCCAGGAGGACTGGGGCAGAAGAATCAGGCCAGATTTTTGAGAGAAGCGCATGAATAAAAGCTAAATACTGTGTGGATGCTGACATGTCTGCCTTTTTCCTCAACCAAGGCTCCCCCTCCCTACTGTGTTTGACAGGGCATTTAACTGTGTCCGACCCATCCCCTGCACGTCTGTCCTTCACCTCCCTCCCAGAGACATGACAGAGACCCTCTTTTCCTCACTTTTTATCTCATCCGCATTCAAAGGATCATCCTCCATCATTTCTACCAACTCCTGCATGATACCACCATCAAACACATCTTCCCCTCACCCCTCCGTCAGCATTCCGCAGGGACCGCATCCTCCATGACACCCTGGTCCACTCCTCCATCGCCCCCAACTCCCCATCCTTCTCATGCAATCACAGAAG